>NC_140987.1:438153572-438753572 GCF_052327205.1 Somniosus microcephalus | reverse complement strand
GTATTGACTCCTCACCATAACAAGAGTACATTGTACCATAACCTTTGGCATGCCTTATAGCTTTCTCTATCACAGAGAAACCAGGCACTATCCCTGTAAAATGCCATCTGTGTAGCCCGAGCTCACTAAGACAGCCTTATCGAGAAAGACTAGTGTACATTTGTGCAGATCGCTGGTGTTGTATATCAAATAATGACCCTTTTCAATGACTGGCAATTGTAGCAATAATTTCCATGCACTGATGTCTCTCTACTGCTAGTTGGCACTTTGACCTCCAGTGTATCGAAGAATCCTATCAGAATGTTTGAATTTCTATCAGATTTCCTAAGTAACCATCGAATAACAACAAACATCGATAGATTATAATATACTGGCAATTATTTCCTAGTACAGCCATTGGTTTTACTTGATAACCTTGTAGGTGCTGATTTTCATACAGAGCGCACAGCGGGCGGGTGACGGGCAGGGGTGGGGGGGCACTGGGCGGCGACTTGGGCGGGGAGAGGGGCGGAGACATTATCGGAGCGATGGGCTGGGCAATGGGCTGACATATGGGCGGAGATAGGGGCGGAGCAATGAGTGGGGGGATGGGCGGGCGATGGGTGCTAAATCTGGTGTCTTTGCTGTGGAACAGAGCCAGAAGACAAATCTTAAAGGGAAAGGGGGTGGGTGGGCAATCTGGGTGGGGGGCGTTGCAGGGGGCGGGGCGGGGGGGTGCGGGCATTTAGCAGCCAGCAGAGTGTGGAAAGAATTTTGTGGGGCCAGGAGGAGCATTCATGCCCCACAGAATCAGTGGCACAGGTCTTCTTTCTGGCGATTGGGAGCAGCCTCCAGCGCTTCCTTTAAGGAAAGTCCCATACCACTGGGTGGAGAGGCCTGGGGTACACTCTGCCCATTGGTGCATGAAGATTGCACAGGGTCCTACAAGCTGCTTAGGACCCTGATTTAAATATTTAAATAAGGCTCTCGCCTGTTTCAGCCAGGATTGCTGGCTGTCCATTTCAAGGCCTGCTCAAAAATCGAGTCAGGCAGGCTGCGAGCGGGCGGAATGTTTGTTTGTTTGTCATCCACCCATTTTTCAGTGTTAACGGAGCAGTAGGCAGATGTTGCAGTTGTTAATTATTCATATTTACGTTAATTATGTGCATCCCTAATTATCATCGCTCCACCATTGGCGGCAGTGCCCACAGCTGCCTGGGCCCGAAGCTCTGGAATTCCCTCCCTAAACCTCTCCGCCTCTCTACCTCTCTCTCTTCCTTTAAGACGCTCCTTAAAAACTACCTCTTTGACCAAGCCTGTGCTAATATCTCCTTATGTGGCTCTGTGTCAAATTTTGTTTGATAATTGCTCCTGTGAAGCGCCTTGGGGCGTTTTACTACGTTAAAGGTGCTATATAAATGCAAGTTGTTGTAATCTGTATCTGGCACATATTGGCTGTCAGCATCTGGTACAACAACCATTGCCAAACAAAATAACAAAACTCAATAAAGCTTTATTACCACTCAATGCTATAAAAAAAGAATACACAGGGCTTTTCCAAAAGCTCACTGGATACAAGTGCTGTGTGGTGTGGCATTGTACCGAGATGAGTACATTTTTTGATCCCTGCTCTATACTGAGTTGGCTGGTCTAGGGATGATTGTAGATGCAATAATTGACTTACCTGAGTGAGGAGAGGAAAATCAGAAAGGGTTCTCATTTCAAATTGCTATCCAGCGAATCATAGAAACATAGAAACATAGAAGATAGGAGCAGGAGTAGGCCATTCGGCCCCTCGAGCCTGCTCCGCCATTCAATGCGATCATGGCTGATCATCCAAATTCAGTACCCTGTCCCTGCTTTCTCCCCATATCCCTTGATCCCTTTAGCCTTAAGAAATATATCCACCTCCTTCTTGAATATATTTAATGAATTGGCCTCCACTGCCTTCTGTGGTAGAGAATTCCACAGGTTCACCACTCTCTGGGTGAAGAAATTCCTCCTCATCTCTGTCCTAAATGGCTTACCCCTTATCCTTAGACTGTGACCCCTGGTTCTGGACTCCCCCACCATCGGGAACATCCTTCCTGCATCTAGTCTGTCTAGTCCTGTTAGAATTTTATAGGTTTCAATGAGATCCCCTCTCAATCTTCTAAACTCCAGCGAGTACAAGCCCAATCGACCCAATCTCTCCTCATATGTCATTCCTGCCATCCCAGGTATCAGCCTGGTGAATCTTCGCTGCACTCCTTCCATGGCAAGAATATCCTTCCTCAGATAAGGCGACCAAAACTGCACACAATACTCAAGATGTGGTCTCGCCAAGGCCCTGTACAATTGCAGCAAGACATCCTTGTTGCTGTACTCAAACCCTCTTGCTACAAAGGCCAACATACCATTTGCCTTCTTAACCGCCTGCTGCACCTGCATGCTTACCTTCAGTGACTGGTGCATAAGGATGCCCAGGTCTCGTTGCACTTCCCCTTCTCCCAATCTATTGCCATTCAGATAATAATCTGTCTTCTTGTTTTTGACTCCAAAGTGGATAACCTCGCATTTATCCACGTTATATTGCATCTGCCATGCTTCTGCCCAATCACCCAACCTGTCCAAATCATCCTGGAGTTTCTCAGCATCCTCCTCACAGCACACACGCCCACCCAGCTTTGTGTCGTCTGCAAACTTGGAGATATTACATCTAGTTTCCTCGTCCAGATCATTAATATATATTGTGAATAGCTGGGGTCCAAGGACTGATCCCTGCGGTACCCCACTAGTCACTGCCTGCCACTCGGAAAAAAACCCGTTTATTCCAACTCTTTGCTTTCTGTCTGCCAACCAGTTCTCTATCCAAGTCAATACCTTGCCCCCAATCCCATGTGCCTTAACTTTACACGCTAATCTCTTATGTGGGACCTTATCAAAAGCCTTTTGAAAGTCCAAATACATCACATCCACTGGTTCTTCCTTATCTATTTTATCAGTTACATCCTCAAAAAATTCCAGTAGATTAGTCAAGCACGATTTACCTTTTGTAAATCCATGTTGACTTTGTCTGATCCGGTCACTGTTTTCCAAGTGCTCTGCTATTACATCTTTTATAATGGACTCTAGCATTTTCCCCACTACCGATGTCAGGCTTACCGGTCTGTAATTCCCCGTTTTCTCTCTACCACCTTTTTTGAACAGTGGGGTAACATTAGCTACCCGCCAATCCAAGGGTACTGTTCCAGACTCTATTGAATTTTGGAAGATGACGAGCAATGCATCTACTATTTCTAGGGCCACTTCCTTAAGTACCCCGGGATGTAGATTATCAGGCCCTGGGGATTTATCGGCCTTCAATCCCGTCAATTTCTCTAACACCATTTCCCTACAAATACTGATTTCTATCAGTTCCTCCCTTTCATTAGACCCTATGTTCCCCGACATCTTTGGGAGGTTATTTGTGTCCTCCTTTGTGAAGACAGAACCAAAGTATGTATTTAATTGGTCTGCCATTTCTTTGTTCCCCATTATAAATTCCCCTGATTCTGACTGCAAGGGACCTACGCTTGACTTCACCAATCTTTTTCTCTTCACATATCTATAAAAGCTTTTACAGTCAGTTTTTATGTTCCCCACAAGCTTACTGTCATAATCTATTTCCCCCCTCTTAATTAATCCCTTTGTCCTCTTTTGTTGAATCCTAAACTGCTCCCAATCCTCAGGTTTACTGCTTTTTCAGGCCAATTTATATGTCCTCTCCTTGGATCTTATGCTATCCCTAATTTCCCTTGTTAACCACGGTTGTGTCACCTTTTTTGTTTTATTTTTATGCCAAACTGGGATGAACAAATTCTGTAGTTCATCCATGCGATCTCTGAATGTTTGCCATTGTTTATCCACCATCAACATTTGAGTGACATTCCCCAATCAATCCTACCCAACTCGCGCCTCATACCATCGTAGTTTCCTTTATTTAAATTCAGGACCCTAATCTCTGAGTCAACTACTTCGCTCTCCATCTTAATGAAGAATTCTATCATATTATGATCGCTCCAACCCAAGGGGCCTCGCACAACAAGATTGCTAATTAATCCTTTCTCATTACATAATACCCAGTCTAAGATGGCCTGATCTCTAGTTGGTTCCTCGACATGTTGGTCCAGGAAACCATCCCGTATACACTCCAGGAATTCCTCCTCCACAGTATTGTTACTAATTTGGTTAGCCCACTCTATATGTAGATTAAAGTCACCCATGATAACTGCTGTGCCCTTATTGCACGCTTCTCTAATTTCCCTTTTAATGCCATCCCCGACCTCCGCATTACTGTTTGGAGGTCTATATACCACTCCCACTAACATTTTCTGCCCCTTGGTATTTCTCAGTTCTACCCATACAGATTGCACATCATCAGAGCTAATATCCTTCCTTACAATTGTGTTAATCCCCTCTTTAATCAGCAATGCTACCCCACCTCCTTTTCCTTTTTGCCTATCTTTCCTGAATATTGAATACCCCTGGATGTTGAGTTCCCAGCCTTGCCCACCCTGGAGCCACGTTTCTGTAATCCCAATCATATCATATTTGTTTACCTCTATTTGCGCAGCTAATTCATCCACCTTATTCCGAATGCTCCTCGCATTAAGACACAAAGCCTTCAGGCTTGTTTTTTTAACGCTCTTAGATCTTTTAGAATTATTATTTACTGTGGCCTTGTTTGATTTAAACCCTTGATTTCTCTGTCTGCCACTTTTGTTTTTCTCCTTCCTGTCTTTTGCTTTTATCCTTGTTTCCCTTTTCTCTGTCTCCCTGCTCAGGATCCCAACCCCCTGCCATTTTAGTTTAAACCTTCCCCCAGAGCACTAGCAAACACTCCCCCTAGGACATCGGTCCCGGCCCTGCCCAGGTGCAAACCGTACATTTTGTACTGGTCCCACCTCCCCCAGAACTGGTTCCAATGTCCCAGGAATTTGAATCCCTCCCCCTTGCACCATTCCTCTAGCCACGTATTCATCTGAAATATCCTTCTATTTCTACTCTGACTAGCACGTGGCACTGGTAGCAATCCTGAGATTACTACCTTTGGCAGTGTGCACCAGGTAGAGACAGGATTGGGTTTAGGTGTGACGCCACCCACAGTCAAATAGTCTTTGAAACTCACCATCCAATTTTATACATGCTGACTAGCTGCTTGAGTGCAGTATTGGTGAAAGTGGAACTTCAGACTGAATTACCATCTTTAAGAAAGGAGGGAGAATTGCAGGTTGTTATTTTAGCTTGATTTGACTCTCACACTTTATGAAGTCACCTAAGCCCCCTGCTTGTAATAATTCACAGGCACATTATTCTATATAATAGTAAGTGTCCCATCATGTTGCTTATGGTAATTCAGATGATACACAGCTTTACAAGGTCGAGAGAGTTGTACCAGATCATGAATTAATGTATTATGCCACTGGTAAAGTTGAACTGTGTCATTTTAAGGCCACAGAGTCGCAGGTCACTCAGAGTTTAACTGTTGTTAGGTCAGGGACTTCTCAAGTTGAAATGCAGAGCATGGTGAGATTTAGAATTGAATTGTTGTTCAATCAGGGAACTTCGCAAATTAGAATGCGCTGTGAAGGGAACTCCCAAGATTTAGAAGCAATGGAGAGAGATATTCTGGGAGCATTGGGATCTGAAATCACTGGGAGAGAGGTCCTGTGATCTAGGAGCATTGTAGAGGCTGGATTCTAGGGTCTGAAAGCATTAGAAGTGGTCTTGGGATCAGAGAGCACTGGTAGTGGGGTCATGAGGTCTGGGACTATTGAGAGGGCAGTCAGTGCGGCGGGGCGGGGGGGTGGTGGTGAGTACTGGGAGCAGAGCCCAGGATCTGGGACCAGGGAGGAATTCCTAGAGAGGGGGATCCTGGGGTCCAAGAACATTGGGAAGGAGGATCAGGAGTACTGGGGAAATGCCAGAGTCTGGCAGTACTGGGGAAAGGCCAGAGTCTGGCAGTATTGGGGAAAGGCCAGAGTCTGGCAGTATTGAGGAAAGGCCAGAGTCTGGCAGTATTGGGGAAAGGCCAGAGTCTGGCAGTATTGGGGAAAGGCCAGAGTCTGGCAGTATTGGGGAAAGGCCAGAGTCTGCCAGTATTGGGGAAAGGCCAGAGTCTGGCAGTATTGGGGAAAGGCCAGAGTCTGGCAGTATTGGGGAAAGGCCAGAGTCTGGCAGTATTGGGGAAAGCCAGAGTCTGGCAGTATTGAGGAAAGGCCAGAGTCTGGCAGTATTGGGGAAAGGCCAGAGTCTGGCAGTACTGGGGAAAGGCCAGAGTCTGGCAGTATTGGGGAAAGGCCAGAGTCTGGCAGTATTGGGGAAAGGCCAGAGTCTGGCAGTATTGGGGAAAGGCCAGAGTCTGGCAGTATTGGGGAAAGGCCAGAGTCTGGCAGTATTGAGGAAAGGCCAGAGTCTGGCAGCACTGGGGAAAGGCCAGAGTCTGGCAGTATTGGGGAAAGGCCAGAGTCTGGCAGTACTGGGGAAAGGCCAGAGTCTGGCAGTATTGAGGAAAGGCCAGAGTCTGGCAGTATTGAGGAAAGGCCAGAGTCTGGCAGTACTGGGGAAAGGCCAGAGTCTGGCAGTATTGGGAAAGGCCAGAGCCTGGCAGTATTGAGGAAAGGCCAGAGCCTGGCAGTATTGGGGAAAGGCCAGAGTCTGGCAGTATTGGGGAAAGGCCAGAGTCTGGCAGTATTGAGGAAAGGCCAGAGTCTGGCAGTACTGGGGAAAGGCTAGAGTCTGGCAGTATTGGGGAATGGCCAGAGTCTGGCAGTACTGGGGAAAGGCCAGAGTCTGGCAGTATTGGGGAAAGGCCAGAGTCTGGCAGTATTGGGGAAAGGCCAGAGTCTGGCAGTATTGGGGAAAGGCCAGAGTCTGGCAGTACTGGGGAAAGGTCAGAGTCTGGCAGTATTGGGGAAAGGCTAGAGTCTGGCAGTATTGGGGAAAGGCCAGAGTCTGGCAGTATTGGGGAAAGGCCAGAGTCTGACAGTATTGGGGAAAGGCCAGAGTCTGGCAGTATTGGGGAAAGGCCAGAGTCTGGCAGTATTGGGGAAAGGCCAGAGTCTGGTAGTATTGGGGAAAGGCCAGAGTCTGGCAGTATTGGGGAAAGGCCAGAGTCTGGCAGTATTGGGGAAAGGCCAGGGTCTGGCAGTATTGGGGAAAGGCCAGAGTCTGGCAGTATTTGGAAAGGCCAGAATCGGGCAGTATTGGGGAAAGGCCAGAGTCTGGCAGTATTGGGGAAAGGCCAGAGTCTGACAGTATTGGGGAAAGGCCAGAGTCTGGCAGTATTGGGGAAAGGCCGGAGTCTGGCAGTATTGGGAAAGGCCAGAGTCTGGCAGTATTGGGGAAAGGCCAGAGTCTGACAGTATTGGGGAAAGGCCAGAGTCTGGCAGTATTGGGGAAAGGTCAGAGTCTGGCAGTATTAGGGAAAGGCCAGAGTCTGGCGGTATTGGTGAAAGGCCAGAGTCTGGCAGTATTGGGGAAAGGTCAGAGTCTGGCAGTATTGGGGAAAGGCCAGAATCTGGCAGTATTGGGGAAAGGCCAGGGTCTGGCAGTATTCGGGAAAGGCCAGGGTCTGGCAGTATTGGGGAAAGGCCAGAGCCTGGCAGTATTGGGGAAAGGCCAGAATCTGGCAGTATTGGGAAAGGCCAGAGTCTGGCAGTATTGGGGAAAGGCCAGAGTCTGGCAGTATTGGGGAAAGGCCAGAGTCTGGCAGTATTGGGAAAGGCCAGAGTCTGGCAGTATTGGGAAAGGCTAGAGTCTGGCAGTTTTGGTGAAAGGCCAGAGTCTGGCAGTATTGGAGAAAGGCCAGAGTCTGACAGTATTGGGGAAAGGCAAGAGTCTGGCAGTATTGGGGAAAGGCCAGAGTCTGGCAGTATTGGGGAATTCCAGAGTCTGGCAGTATTGGGGAAAGGCCAGAGTCTGGCAGTATTGGGGAAAGGCAAGAGTCTGGCAGTATTGGGGAAAGGCCAGAGTCTGGCAGTATTGGGGAAAGGCAAGAGTCTGGCAGTATTGGGGAAAGGTCAGAGTCTGGCAGTATTGGGGAAAGGCCAGAGTCTGGCAGTATTGGGGAATGGCCAGAGTCTGGCAGTACTGGGGAAAGGCCAGAGTCTGGCAGTATTGGGGAAAGGCCAGAGTCTGGCAGTATTGGGGAATGGCCAGAGTCTGGCAGTACTGGGGAAAGGCCAGAGTCTGGCAGTATTGGGGAAAGGCCAGAGTCTGGCAGTATTGGGGAAAGGCCAGAGTCTGGCAGTATTGGGGAAAGGCCAGAGTCTGGCAGTATTGGGGAAAGGTCAGAGTCTGGCAGTATTGGGGAAAGGCTAGAGTCTGGCAGTATTGGGGAAAGGCCAGAGTCTGGCAGTATTGGGGAAAGGCCAGAGTCTGACAGTATTGGGGAAAGGCCAGAGTCTGGCAGTATTGGGGAAAGGCCAGAGTCTGGCAGTATTGGGGAAAGGCCAGAGTCTGGCAGTATTGGGGAAAGGCCAGAGTCTGGCAGTACTGGGGAAATGCCAGAGTCTGGCAGTACTGGGGAAAGGCTAGAGTCTGGCAGTATTGGGGAAAGGCCAGAGTCTGGCAGTATTGAGGAAAGGCCAGAGTCTGGCAGTATTGGGGAAAGGCCAGAGTCTGGCAGTATTGGGGAAAGGCCAGAGTCTGGTAGTATTGGGGAAAGGCCAGAGTCTGGCAGTATTGGGGAAAGGCCAGAGTCTGGCAGTATTGGGGAAAGGCCAGGGTCTGGCAGTATTGGGCAATGCCAGAGTCTGGCAGTATTTGGAAAGGCCAGAATCTGGCAGTATTGGGGAAAGGCCAGAGTCTGGCAGTATTGGGGAAAGGCCAGAGTCTGACAGTATTGGGGAAAGGCCAGAGTCTGGCAGTATTGGGGAAAGGCCGGAGTCTGGCAGTATTGGGAAAGGCCAGAGTCTGGCAGTATTGGGGAAAGGCCAGAGTCTGACAGTATTGGGGAAAGGCCAGAGTCTGGCAGTATTGGGGAAAGGTCAGAGTCTGGCAGTATTAGGGAAAGGCCAGAGTCTGGCGGTATTGGTGAAAGGCCAGAGTCTGGCAGTATTGGGGAAAGGTCAGAGTCTGGCAGTATTGGGGAAAGGCCAGAATCTGGCAGTATTGGGGAAAGGCCAGGGTCTGGCAGTATTCGGAAAAGGCCAGGGTCTGGCAGTATTGGGGAAAGGCCAGAGCCTGGCAGTATTGGGGAAAGGCCAGAATCTGGCAGTATTGGGAAAGGCCAGAGTCTGGCAGTATTGGGGAAAGGCCAGAGTCTGGCAGTATTGGGGAAAGGCCAGAGTCTGGCAGTATTGGGAAAGGCCAGAGTCTGGCAGTATTGGGAAAGGCTAGAGTCTGGCAGTTTTGGTGAAAGGCCAGAGTCTGGCAGTATTGGAGAAAGGCCAGAGTCTGACAGTATTGGGGAAAGGCAAGAGTCTGGCAGTATTGGGGAAAGGCCAGAGTCTGGCAGTATTGGGGAATTCCAGAGTCTGGCAGTATTGGGGAAAGGCCAGAGTCTGGCAGTATTGGGGAAAGGCAAGAGTCTGGCAGTATTGGGGAAAGGCCAGAGTCTGGCAGTATTGGGGAAAGGCAAGAGTCTGGCAGTATTGGGGAAAGGTCAGAGTCTGGCAGTATTGGGGAAAGGCCAGAGTCTGGCAGTATTGGGGAAAGGCCAGAGTCTGGCAGTATTGGTGAAAGGCCAGAGTCTGTCAGTATTGGTGAAAGGCCAGAGTCTGGCAGTATTGGGAAAGGCCAGAGTCTGGCAGTATTGGGCAATGCCAGAGTCTGGCAGTATTGGGGAAAGGCAAGAGTCTGGCAGTATTGGGGAAAGGCCAGAGTCTGGCATTATTGGGAAAGGCCAGAGTCTGGCAGTATTGGGGAAAGGCCAGAGTCTGGCAGCATTGGGGAAAGGCCAGAGTCTAGCGGTATTGGTGAAAGGCCAGAGTCTGGCAGGATTGGGGAAAGGCCAGGGTCTGGCATTATTGGGGAAAGGCCAGAGTCTGGCAGTACTGGGGAAAGGCCAGAGTCTGGCGGTATTGGGGAAAGGCCAGAGTCTGGCGGTATTGGGGAAAGGCCAGAGTCTGGCAGTATTGGGGAAAGGCCAGAGTCTGGCGGTATTGGTGAAAGGCCAGAGTCTGGCGGTATTGGGGAAAGGCCAGAGTCTGGCGGTATTGGGGAAAGGCCAGAGTCTGACGGTATTGGTGAAAGGCCAGAGTCTGGCGGTATTGGTGAAAGGCCAGAGTCTGGCGGTATTGGTGAAAGGCCAGAGTCTGGCAGTATTGGGGAAAGGCCAGTGTCTGGCAGTATTGGGGAAAGGCCAGAGTCTGGCGGTATTGGGGAAAGGCCAGAGTCTGGCGGTATTGGGGAAAGGCCAGAGTCTGGCGGTATTGGGGAAAGGCCAGAGTCTGGCGGTATTGGTGAAAGGCCAGAGTCTGGCAGTATTGGGGAAAGGCCAGAGTCTGGAGGTATTGGTGAAAGGCCAGAGTCTGGCAGTATTGGGGAAAGGCCAGAGTCTGGCAGTATTGGGGAAAGGCCAGAGTCTGGCAGTATTGGGGAAAGGCCAGAGTCTGGCAGTATTGGGGAAAGGCCAGAGTCTGGCAGTATTGGGGAAAGGCCAGGGTCTGGCAGCATTGGTGAAAGGCCAGAGTCTGGCGGTATTGGGGAAAGGCCAGAGTCTGGCGGTATTGGGGAAAGGCCAGAGTCTGGCGGTATTGGGGAAAGGCCAGAGTCTGGCGGTATTGGTGAAAGGCCAGAGTCTGGCGGTATTGGTGAAAGGCCAGAGTCTGGCGGTATTGGTGAAAGGCCAGAGTCTGGCGGTATTGGGGAAAGGCCAGAGTCTGGCGGTATTGGGGAAAGGCCAGAGTCTGGCGGTATTGGGGAACGGCCAGAATCTGGAGGTATTGGGGAAAGGCCAGAGTCTGGCAGTATTGGGGAAAGGCCAGGGTCTGGCAGTATTGGGGAAAGGCCAGAGTCTGGCAGTATTGGGGAAAGGCCAGAGTCTGGCAGTATTGGGAAAGGCCAGAGTCTGGCAGTATTGGGGAAAGGCCAGAGTCTGGCAGTATTGGGAAAGGCCAGAGTCTGGCAGTATTGGGAAAGGCCAGAGCCTGGCAGTATTGGGGAAAGGCCAGAGTCTGACAGTATTGGGGAAAGGCCAGAGTCTGGCAGTATTGGGGAAAGGCCAGAGTCTGGCAGTATTGGGGAAAGGCCAGAGTCTGGCAGTATTGGGGAAAGGCCAGAGTCTGGCTGTATTGGGGAAAGGCCAGAGTCTGGCAGTATTGGTGAAAGGCCAGAGTCTGGCAGTATTGGGGAAAGGCAAGAGTCTGGCAGTATTGGGGAAAGGCCAGAGTCTGGCAGTATTGGGGAAAGGGCAGAGTCTGGCAGTATTGGGGAAAGGCCAGAGTCTGGCAGTATTGGGGACAGGCCAGAGTCTGGCAGTATTGGGGAATGCCAGGGTCTGGCAGTATTGGGGAAAGGGCAGAGTCTGGCAGTATTGGGGAAAGGGCAGAGTCTGGCAGTATTGGGGAAAGGGCAGAGTCTGGCAGTATTGGGGAAAGGCCAGAGTCTGGCAGTATTGGGGAAAGGCCAGAGTCTGGCAGTATTGGTGAAAGGCCAGAGTCTGGCAGTATTGGGGAAAGGCCAGAGTCTGGCAGTATTGGGGAAAGGCCAGAGTCTGGCAGTATTGGGAAAGGCCAGTGTCTGGCAGTATTGGTGTGGCAGGGTCTGACAGTCTTCATAAGGAGAGGGGCCCAAGTGAATGAGGCTGAACTGCCGGACCACAAGATGCACCCCTCCCCTCCCCCACCCCCCCACCACTTTCTGTATTTTTGGCCACATCCTTCCTTTAAGTTCCTGCCCTAAAGTACTATTATTGCATTTGCCAATTCAAACAGTTTTTAATAAACATAAATTATCCCACAAAATACCTCATAAAGTGTTCAAAAGTTCATCATTTATGTAGCTTCCAAATTTTTATTCAAAATCATGAATTAAAATCCATCGGTTTACAACCTTTCTCAGAACAAATTATTTTTTAACTGAGCTTCTAGCACAAAAATCTAGGCTGACACTCTGGTGCAGTACTGAGGGATGAGACATTAAACCGAGGCCCCGTCTGTCCTCTCAGGTGGACGTAAAAGATCCCACGGCTCTATTTCGAAGAAGAGTAGGGGGAGTTATCCCCGGTGCCCTGGCCAATATTTATCCCTCAACCAACATAACAAAAAACAGATTATCCGGTCATTATCACGTTGCTGTTTGCTGTGCGCAAATTGGCTGCCGCGTTTCCTACATTACAACAGTGACTACACTTCAAAAAGTACTTAATTGGCTGTAAAGTGCTTTGGGATGTTCGGTGGTCATGAAAGGCGCTATATAAATGCAAGTCTTTCTTTCAAAATAACTGCTGCCCATGTCTTGATTGGCATGGGCAGCAGCCAATCGGGGGAACCCAATAGTTCAAAGTTATTTTCCTGCTTGTTTAAATCACCTAGATAAACAAATTGAAATATTATTAAACATTCCACTGAAAAAAATGCGCGTTTGATAAACCATCCCGATTTGCATTCAAAAATGTCAGCTGTGGCTCAATTGGTAGCACCCTCGCCTCGGAGTCAGAAGGTTGTGGGTTCAGGAGACGTGAGCACCAAAATCTAGACTGACACTCCAATGCAGTACCGAGGGAGTGCTGCACTGTCAGAGGTGCTGTCTTTTGAAGGAGATGTTAAACTGAGGCCCCGTCTGCTCTCTCAGGTGGACGTAAAAGCTCCCATGGCACTATTTTGAAGAAGAGCAGGGGAGTAATTCCCAGGGTCCTGGCCAAAATTTATCCCTCAACCAACATCACTAAAACAGATTCTCTGATCATTATCACGTTGCTGTTTGTGGGAGCTTGCTGTGCGCAAATTGGCTGCTGCTTTTCTGACATTACTGTGACTACGCTTCAAAAAGTACTTCATTGGCAGGAAAGCGCTTTGAGACGCCAGGTGGTCGTGAAAGGTGCTATAGAAATGCAAGGCTTTCTTTTAAATGCCAACCAAAGAAACCACACGTGCTGTTAATCACAGGTGGTGTCGGTGAGGTAAAATTGAGCAGCTCAGAATAGAAAAGGAGCTGTTGTTGTTATTTTAAATGTGACACTCGAGATAAAGGTTTGAGCATTCAATCTCTGATTTGTTTTAAAGTCTTTTGGGGGGGTGGGGGAAGCAACGAAACTTACAACTCTTTGCAGGGTAACAGGAGACCTCCTCTACGTCAACTGAGAGGAACCCACTGGGAATTTCTTCCAGCTGCATATGCTCAGGACACACAGGTGTGGTTCATAGAATCATAGAAGTTAACAGCACAGAGAGAGGCCATTCGGCCCATCGTGTCTGTGCCAGCTGAAAGAGAGCTATCCAGCCTAACCCCACTTCCCAGCTCTTGGTCCGTAGCCCTGTAGGTTACAGCACTTCAACATAAGAACATAAGAACCTAAGAAATAGGAGCAGGAATAGGCCACTTGGCCCCTCGAGCCTGCTCTGCCATTCAATAAGATCATGGCTGATCTAGGGCTCAAAGCCACTTCCCCGCCCGCTCCCCATAATCCTTCACTCCCTTATCTTGCAAAAATCTGTCTATCTCCACCTTAAATGTATTTAATGACCCAACCTCCACGGCTCTCTGGGGCAGAGAATTCCACAAGTTTACGGCCCTCTGAGAGAAGAAGTTCCTCCTCATCTCAGTTCTAAAAGGGCAACCGTTTATTCTGAGACTGTGCCCCAGAGTTCTAGATTTCCCCATGAGGGGAAACATCCTCTCTGCATCTACCTTGTCGAGCCCCCTCAGTATCTTATATGTTTCAATAAGATCCCCTCTCATTCTTCTAAATTCCAATGAGTATAGGCCCAGCCTGCTCAACCTTTCTTCATTAGTCAAACCCCTCATCTCTGGAAATAACCGAGTGAATCGTCTCTGAACTGCCTCCAATGCAAGTATATCCTTCCTTAAATAAGGAGACCAAAACTGTACGCAGTGCTCCAGGTGTGGTCTCACCAATACCCTGTACAGTTGTAGCAGGACTTCCCTGCTTTAATCTCCAACCCCCTTGAAATAAAGGCCAACATTCCATTTGCCTTTTTGATTACTTGCTGTACCTGCATGCTAACTTTTTGTGTTTCATGCACAAGGACCCCCAAGTCCCTCTGAACTGTAGCATTTTGTAATCTCTCTCCATTTAAATAATAATTTGCTTTTTTATTTTTCCTGCCAAAGTGGATGACCTCGCACTTTCCCACATTATATTCCATCTGCCAAATGTTTGCCCACTCACCTAACCTGTCTATATCCCTTTGCAGATTCTTTGAGTCCTCTGCACAACTTGCTTTCCCACCCATCTTTGTATCATCCGCAAACTTGGCTACATTACACTTGATCCCTTCATCCAAGTCATTAATGTAGATTGTAAATAGTTGGGGCCCCTGCACCGATCCCTGTGGCATCTCACTAGTTACCGTTTGCCAACCGGAAATTACCCATTTATCCCAACTCTCTGCTTTCTGTTAGTTAGCCAATTCTCTATCCATGCTAATATATTACCCCCAACTCTGTGAGCTCTTATCTTATGCAGTAACCTTTCATGTGGCACCTTATCGAATGCCTTCTGGAAATCCAAATACACCACATCCACTGGTTCACCCTTGTCCACCCTGCTTGTTACATCCTCAAAGAACTCCAGCAAATTTGTTAAACATGATTTCCCTTTCCTAAAACCATGCTGACTCTGTTTGACTGCAGTATGTTTTTCTAAATGCCCTGCTACTGCTTCCTTAATGAAGGACTCCAGCATTTTCCCAACGACAGATGTTAGGCTAACTGGTCTATAGTTTCCTGCTTTCTGTCTGCCTCCTTTCTTAAATAGGGGTGTTACATTTGCGGTTTTCCAATCCGCTGGGACCTCTCCAGAGTCCAGGGAATTTTGGTATATTGCAACCAATGCATCCACTATCTCTGCAGCCACTTCTTTTAAGACCCTAGGATGCAGGCCATCTGGTCCAGGGGACTTGTCATCTTTTAGTCCCATTATTTTACCGAGTACTATTTCCTTAGTGATAGTGATTGTCTTTAGTTCCCCACTCCCTGTGGCCCCTTGATTATCTATTATTGGGATGTTGTTAGTGTCTTCTACAGTGAAGACAGATGCAAAATATTTGTTCAGAGTCTCTGCCATTTCCCCATTCCCCATTATTAATTCCCCAGTCTCATCCTCTAAGGGACCAATGTTTACTTTAGCTACCATCTTCCTTTTTATGTACCTGTAGAAGCTCTTACTATCTGTTTTAATGTTTCTTGCCAGCTTACTCTCATAATTCATCTTCTCTCTCTTTATTCTTTTTTTAGTCATCCTTTGCTGGTTTTTAAAAATTTCACAATCCTCTGGTCTCCCACCAATCTTGGCAACATCATATGCCTTTGTTTTCAATTTGATACCATCCTTTACTTCCTTAGTTAGCCACGGATGGTGCTCCCTTCTCTTAAAATCTTTCAAGTGCATATCCAAGTCCTTTTTAAATGTGATGAGGGTTTCTGCCTCTACCACCCTTTCAGGCAGTGAGTTCCAGACCCCCACCGCCCTCTGGGTGAAAACAATTCTCCTTTTTTTGGTAACTTCTTTCAAAAAATATATATCTAGTTGAAACCTAGACTTTTGAAACAGACTGAGACCACAATAGAGAAGACATTGGGTTAATTTAATCAGGTTATTGTGACAATGTAATTTTTTGGATCTTTACATTGTGTTTAAAACCTATTTTTTTCCATTAGCAATTTCAGTTACTGAGAAAAAAAATGGAAGTTTTAGCAAGAAGCATTTTTGAATGATTCAATTGCTTCATTTTCTCCTTTTGCATTATTGGCAGGTTGCCCTGACCCGATTGGTTAGTTTCACACATCTTTAGTAACTTCTCATTGAAACGTATAAAATTCTGACAGGGCTAGACAGACTGGATGCAGGGAGGATGTTTCCCCTAGCTGGGGGTCTAGAACGAGGGGTCACAGTCTCAGGATACGGGGTAGGACATTTACGACTGAGATGAGGAGAAATTTCTTCACTCAGAGGGTGGTGAACCTGTGGAATTCTCTAACACAGAGGGCTGTGGAGGCCAAGTCACTGAATATATTTAAGTAGGAGATAGATAGATTTCTAGACACAAAAGGCATGAAGGGGTATGGGGAGAGAGCGGGAATATGGTATTGAGACAGAAGATCAGCCATGATCATATTGAATGGCGGAGCAGGCTCGAAGGGCCGAATGGCCTACTCCTGCTCCTATATTTCTATGTTTCTATGTTTCTAGTTTTCTAGCCACTTTCCTTCTTTTTGATTTACACGTTCCTTACCTTTTCAGTCCTGATTTGCTGCTGTTTTGTGTTGAGCCAGTCAGCAGAGTGAGACGTTGAAAGTGTGATAGCAAGAATGTTGCAACATATTAAATGGGCCAGATTTTCCGACCCCCACGGGTACGTATGAAATGTGTACGCACACATAGGGGCCGCGCAAGTGCTGGGTTTAGGCATGCGAAGCACACGCATCCCTGGGAGAAGGGCCTCTGCAGGTGGAGAGTTCTGCTTTCTGCACAACTTCCGCCCTTGAAAATCTTTAAATATCTTACGCCTGGTAAAAGCAGGTGTAAGGCCTGCATTTACCAGCATAACAGTTTTAAAAAATTTAAAAATATTTTTTTTTCACTGATTTATAATTTTAAAATATTTTTTAAAAAGGTAAGTTTATTTTTAGCAGTAAAAAACTTTAATTATTTTTTCAATAAATTAAATTTGTTTAAAATATTTAATTGAATGTCATTTTAATTAATTTAAAAAAATTATTTAATGTTTTACTGTGTTTTTTAAGTGATCCCCATTCATACTTTTGACAGACCTGTGCGTAGAGAACAGTCAAAAGTGTGAAGGGGGGTTCCCTTCTTTGATTGGTTCCCCATGGCCCACAGGGACACCTGGGCCACTGCACATTTCGTAGAGCAGAGGCCCAGGATCGCAAGCCTCGGGACCTGCGGAGCCAGCAGGTAAGTTCGTAGATTTTTTTCCAATCGGAAGCATCCGCTCGCACGAAGCCTCCAACTGGCAATTCAGGCCCAATAATGGCAAACAGGAGTCCAGCAGAGACACAAGGGCCCTGAAACACCAAAGAGGTTCCAGTCAATGCCCATTTTTAAAATTTCACTCCTGAGATGTGGGCATCGCTGGCAAGGCCAGCATTTATTGCCCATCTGTAGTTGCCCTTGAGAAGGTGGTGGTGAGCCGCCTTCTTGAACTGCAGAGGGCAGTTAAGAGTCAACCACATTGCTGTGGGTCTGGAGTCACATATAGGCCAGACCGGGTTGGGACGGCAGATTTCTTTCCCTAAAGGTCATTAGGGAACCAGATGGGTTTTTACGACAATCCAGTAGTTTCATGGTCACCATTACTGACGCTAGCTTTTTATTCCAGATTTATTTCATTAACTGAATTTAAATTCCCCAGCTGCCATGGTGGGATTTGAACTTGTGTCTCCCGGATCATTAGACCAGGCCGCTGGATTATTAGACCAAGTCTCTGGATTACTAGATATCCTGCTATATCTCTGATAGGAGACGGGAACTTTCCCCAGTGAAGGGGCTGGACACCACTGTGTGTGTCATTTCCCTGGGGGATCCGCCAGATTCACGGTGGGAGATCCGGCACAACGTCTGAAGGATTGCAGGGCCCAGGTCCTCAAGGCTAAATATAGTGAGCTCCCACTCGCTGGGAAAGGATCTGAGAAAATTGCTGGCAGCGATCCCCCCTTCCCCGCACCCCCCACCCCCAGACTTTGTAATATGCGCCGACTGCACGGGACCTTGCAAGATTTAACCTTTAATATTTTATAGAGGTAGATGGAACAACACCAGAGAGGTGCAACACGCCTTCAGGTGGAGTGCTTCGAGTCCTCGGTGTGAGTAAAGATAGGCCATTGTCTTTACTTTTAGTTGGAGCCAACATCCCAGGGCTTTTAAAAGAAAGAATTAAAAATAACATTAAGAGGAAGGGCTGTTAAATCGGTCTGTGCTGTGATTGGAAGTTGCTGTAAATGAACACTGATGTGCCAGTCTAATCCTTCGCTCAGACGCCACAGCATCCAGCTTTTTCAGTTCGTCTCGTCATGCACAAATTCCGAGGGTGTTGGCAGAATTCAGCAATCACTGCCCCGTTATAATTAGAAAGCGCTCCATTGCTTCTCTAACTTTTGTTTTCAGTGATATATCTGGGTTAATCTCTCGAATAAAACTGTCTGGACTTCTCTGTCGTCTCTGTCAGAATGACAAACTGTCCTGCGCAAGTATGGATTCTGCCCATTGCACAGGCTCGCTCGGCTCTGCCTTTTAGGTACAGGCTGATTGTAATGTCAGCGTTGTAATGCATGAAAAAGCACATCGCCAAGTAATATATGCTGCTATTTAAATTTTCATCTACCCCTCTGAGGTACAACGAACATCAGGTAATTGTGATGACTGATATTGCGAGTGCATCATTTTTCTCTTGCCCCACATTTCCAGGGTTGGTCTCCCATTTTTAGGTTCCCTCGTGAGCTCTCAATACCTGACACATTTCCCAACCGAGATGGTGAGTTGACATTCTCCTCCCAGGCCTCTCCTTCTTCTTCTTCTTAGGCAGTCCCTCGGAACCGAGGATGACTTGCTTCCACATTAAAAATGAGTTCTCAGGTGACTGATGAGTCCAATGCGGGACCTGGTATGTGTGCTGTGAGGAGGATGCAGAGAAACTCCAGTATGATTTGGACAGGTTGGGTGATTGGGCAGATGCATGGCAGATGCAGTATAATGTGGATAAATGTGAGGTTATCCACTTTTGTGGCAAAAACAGGAAGGCAGATTATTACCTGAACGGCAATAGATTGGGAAAAGGGGAAGTGCAACGAGACCTGGGTGTCCTTGTGCACCAGTCACTGAAGGTAAGCATGCAGGTGCAGCAGGCGGTTAAGAAGGCAAATGGTATGTTGGCCTTCATAGCGAGAGGATTTGAGTACAGGAGCAAGGATGTCTTGCTGCAGTTGTACAGGGCCTTGGTGAGACCACATCTTGAGTATTGTGTGCAGTTTTGGTTGCCTTATCTGAGGAAGTATGTTCTTGCTATGGAGGGAGTGCAGCAAAGATTCACCAGACTGATACCTGGGATGGCAGGAATGACGTATGAAGAGAGATTGGGTCGATTAGGCTTATATTCACTAGAGTTTAGATGAATGAGAGGGGATCTCATTGAAACTTATAAAATTCTAACAGGACTAGACAGACTAGATGCAGGAAGGATGTTCCCGATGGCGGGGGAGTCCAGAACCAGGGGTCACAGTTTAAGGATAAGGGGTAAGCCATTTATGACTGAGATGAGGAGGAATTTCTTCACCCAGAGAGTGGTGAACCTGTGGAATTCTCTACCACAGAAGGCAGTTGAGGCCAACTTATTAAATATATTCAAGAAGGAGTTGGATATATTTCTTAAGGCTAAAGGGATCAAGGGATATGGGGAGAAAGCAGGGGCAGGGTACTGAATTTGGATGATCAGCCATGATCTCATTAAATGGCGGAACAGGCTCGAGGGGCCGAATGGCCTACTCCTGCTCCTATCTTCTATGTTTCTATATGACAATCTCTGTCACAGGTGGGGCAGACGGTGGTTGAAGGGGCGGGAGGGTGGGGTGCTTGGGTTGACGTGCGCTCCTTGCGCTGCATGTGCTTGGCTTCCGCTTGCTCACGGCGAAGAGACTTGAGGTGTTCGGCGCCTTCCCGGATGCTTCTTCCCCACTTTGTGCGGTCTTGGGCCAGGGATTCTCAGGTGTCAGTGGGGATGTTGCACTTTTTCAAGGAAGCTTTGAGGGTGTCCTTGAAGTGTTTCCTCTGCCCACCTGGGGCTCTCTTGCCGTGCCGGAGCTCCGAGTAGAGCACTTGTTTTGGGAGTCTCGTATCGGGCATGCGGACAATGTGACCCGTCCATTGGAGCTGATCAAGCGTGGGCAAATCTTCGATGCTGGGGATGTTGGCCTGAGCGAGAACACTGACGTTGGTGCACCCACAGTGCTGCCCCATAAACATTTGCTGCGCTGTTTATCAGGGTGTATCACTACACAAACTCACTGTTTATCAGAGTGTATCGATACACAGACTCACTGTTTATCAGAGTGTATCGATACACAGACTCACTGTTTATCAGAGTGTATCAATACACAGACTCACTGTTTTTCAGAGTGTATCAATACACAAATTATAATAGCAAAATACTGCGGATGCTGGAAACCTGAAATAACAACAGAAAATGCTAGAAATACTCAGCAGGCCAAGCAGCATCTATGGAGAGAGAAATAGAGTTAACGTTTCAGGTCTGGGACCCTTCATCAGCATTTTCTGTTGTTATTTCAATACACAAACTCACTGTTTATCAGAGTGTATCAATACACAGACTCACTGTTTATCAGAGTGTATCAATACACAAACTCACTGTTTATCAGAGTGTATCAATACACAGACTCACTGTTTATCAGAGTGTATCAATACACAAACTCACTGTTTATCAGAGTGTATCAATACACAGACTCACTGTTTATCAGAGTGTATCAATACACAAACTCACTGTTTATCAGAGTGTATCAATACACAGACTCACTGTTTATCAGAGTGTCTTCTCCCTTCTTAGGCAGTCCCTCGGAACTGAGGATGACTTGCTTCCACATTAAAAATGAGCTCGCAGGTGACTGATGTGTCCAATGCGGGACCTACAGTCTCTGTCACAGGTGGGGCAGACGGTGGTTGAAGGGGCGGGTGAGTGGGGTGCTTGGGTTGACGTGCGCTCCTTGCGCTGCTTGCGCTTGGCTTCCGCTTGCTCCCGGCGAAGAGACTCGAGGTGTTCGGCGCCTTCCCGGATGCTTCTCCTCCACTTTGTGCAGTCTTGGGCCAGGAATTCCCAGGTGTCGGTGGGGATGTTGCACTTTTTCAAGGAGGCTTTGAGGGTGTCCTTGAAGCATTTCCTCTGCCCACCTGGGGCTCTCTTGCCGTGCCGGAGCTCCGAGTACAGCGCTTGTTTTGGGAGTCTCGTATCGGGCATGCGGACAATGTGGCCCGTCCATCGGAGCTGATTGAGTGTGGTCAGAGTTTCGATGCTGGGGATGTTGGCCTGAGCAAGAACACTGACATTGGTGCGCCTATCCTGCTAATGGATTTGCAGGATCTTGCGGAGGCAGCGTTGGTGGTACCTCTCCAGTGCTTTGAGGTGCCTGCTGTACATGGTCCATGTCTCTGAGGCATACAGCAGGGCAGGTATCACTGCTGCCCTGTAGACCATGAGCTTAATGCCGGGTTTGAGGTCCTGGTCTTCAAACACTCTCTTCCTCAGGCGACCGAAGGCTGCACTGGCACACTGAAGGCCGTGTTGGACTTCCACGACGTGCGTGGATTCTTTAGCGCAGTCAAGACCATCTACAGCCCAAGCACCCAAGGCCCTTCCCCACTGCGAGCCAAGAACGGAGAGGTACTCATCAAGGACAGGGAAGCAGTCAGTGCCCGCTGGAAAGAGCACTTTGAAGATCTCCTTAACCACGACTCTGTCTTCGACATGAGTGTCCTCAACTCCATCCCACAGCATGCTACCCGCCACCATCTCAGCACAACCCCAGCCCGGCATGAGGTTGAAACATAGAAACATAGAAGATAGGAGCAGGAGTAGGCCATTTGGCCCTTCGAGCCTGCTCCGCCATTCAACGAGATCATGGCTGATCATCCAAACCCTAGCACCCAGTCCCTACACCGACAGCCATCCCACCCAAGCCCTATCCCCGTAACCCCGTAACCCCACGTATTTAATCCCCCCTAACACTAAGGGTCAATTTAATTTTTTTTTTTTATCATGGCCAATCAACCTAACCCGCACATCTTTGGACTGTGGGAGGAAACCGGAGCACCCGGAGGAAACCCACGCAAACACGGGGAGAATGTACAAACTCCACACAGGCAGTCACCCGAGGCCGGATTTGAACCCGTGAATTGATTTGAAAAGGCCATCCGACAACTGAAGAACAACAAGGCCCCAGGAGCAGATGGAATCCCTGCCGAGGCACTAAAGCATGGCGGAGAAGCACTACTGGCATGAATTCATGAACTCATTTCTCTTATCTGTGACCATCTTCAAGAAAGGTGACAAGTTCGATTGCGGTAATTACAGAGGAGTTTCCCTGCTATCTGCCACAGGGAAAGTCATCGCAAGAATCCTCCTCAATTGCCTTCTCCCAGTGGCCAAAGAGCTCCTCCCAGAGTCGCAATGCGGATTCCGCCCACTAAGGGGCACAATGGACATGATCTTCACCGCACGTCAATCAGAGTGTATCATTACACAAACTCACTGTTTATCAGAGTATATCAATACACAGACTCAATGTTGTCATTCTGTAGTACAAAGTATCAGTACAAAATCACACTCTAGCACTAACTCTGTAACTGTACATTTACATTTTAAGTAAGTTGTGTAGATGGGATCAGGAATTTACTAAAATTAAGTGAGTGGGCAAAACTGTGGCAGATCGCATTCAATGTGGGGAAGTGTGAGGTCATCCACTTTGGATCCAAGACAAATCAGAATATTTTTTTTAATGGCGAGAACTGTGGAAGAGCAAAGGGATTTGGGTGCCCCTGTACAACAATCACTGAAAGCTGGTGCACAGGTACAAAAAAGTAAATAAAAAGGCTAAAGAATGTTGGCCTTTATCTCAATAAGACTGGAATACAAAAGGGAGGAAGTGATGCTTCAGTTGTACAGAGCCTTGGCCAGACTCCATCTGGAGCACTGCGTTCAGTTTTGGGCACCGAACCTCAGGAAGGATATATTGGTCTTGGAGCGGGTACAGCAGAGATCCACCAGGATGAAACCGGGGTTTAAATGGCTCAAAATTAGCTCATATTCCCTTGAGTTTAGAAGGTTGAATGATGATCTGCATGAGCCATTTATATAATGATAAAAGGATTACATAGGGTAGATACAGAGAAATTGGTGGGGGGAATCCAGAACACGGTGCACAATTTTAAAATTAGAGTTTGGCCATTCAGGAGTGAAATCAGGAAGCATTTTTTCACACAAAGGAGTAGTGGCAATCTGGAATTCCTTCCCCCAAAAGGCTGTGACAATTGGAAATTTTCTAAACTGAGATTGATAGATTTTGTTAGGCAAGGGTATTAATGGAATGGAGCCAAGACAGCTACATGGAGTTGAGATACAGATCAGCCATGATCTCACTGAATGGTGGGGCAGGCTCGAGGGGCTGAATGGTCTCCTCCTGTTCCTATGTTCCTAAAATTAAACCTGTATCGTTGAAGCAAAGAATGATCAGGAGCTGCCTGAGCGACATGGTCTAACTCTGTGTTTGTGTCTGCATGCTGCTTGACCCCCGGTCCGTACGTGAATTGGGTCTGTGGTGGAACCGTTGGTCAGGATCACGGCTTGCATGTTGTCGTGAAGCAGGCGGGAGGATGGTGACAAACTTTTGAGGGCAGCCGAATTTCGGTCGCCTGAGGAAGAGAGTGTTTGAAGACCAGGACCTCAAACCCAGCACCAAGCTCATAGTCTACAGAGCAGTAGTGATAGCCGCCCTCTTGTATGCTTCAGAGACATGGACCATGTACAGCAGGCACCTCAAAACACTGGAGAGGTACCACCAACGCGGCCTCCGCAAGATCCTGCAAATCCATTGGCAGGATAGGCGCACCAACGTCAGTGTTCTCACTCAGGCCAACATCCCCAGCATCGAAGCTTTGCCCACGCTCGATCAGCTCCGATGGACAGGTCACATTGTCCACAAGCCTGATACGAGACTCTCAAAACAAGCGCTCTACACGTAGCTCCGACACGGCAACAGAGCCCCAGGTAGCCAGAGGAAACATTTCAAGGACACCCTCAAAGCCTCCTTGAAAAAGTGCAACACCCCCACTGACACCTGGAAATCACTGGCCCAAGACCGCACAAAGTGGAAAAGAAGCATCTGGGAAGGCGTCGAACACCTCGAGTCTCTTTGCCGGGAGCAAGTGGAAGCCAAGCACAGGCAGCGCAAGGAGCGCACATCAACCCAAGCACCCCACCCACCCACCCCTTCAACCACCGTCTGCCCCACCTGTGACAGAGACTGTAGGTCCCGCATTGGACTCATCAGTCACCCGAGAACTCATTTTTAATGTGGAAGCAAGTCATCCTCGGTTCCGAGGGACTGCCTAAGAGAGAGAAAGTTTACATGTTGGCAAGAGAATTAAAATACTGAGATCGTTACCTGCAGCTCTACTGATTGGTGGCCTCAAGGTGCACTGTTAGTAATTCATCGAGTTACGTCGAGTCTACAGCCCGGAAACAGGCCGTTCGGCCCAACTGCTCTATGCTACCGTTTATGCTCTACATGAGCCTCCTCCCTCCCCTCTTCATCTAACCCTATCAGCATATCCTTCTATTCCTTTCTCCATCATGTGTTTATCTAGTTTCCCCTTAAATGTATCTATGCTATTCACCTCAACTATTCCTTGTGGTAGCGAGTTCCACATTCTTACCACCCTTCAAATCTGTTGTCATCACCCCTCTCCTCAAAAAACCCACACTTGACCCCTCTGTCCTCGCAAACTACTGCCACATCTCTAACCTTTCTTTCCTCTCCAAATTCTTTGAAAGTGGTGTCTCCTCCCAAAACTCTGCTGCCAGTATCTCAACTCGCACCAAGTCTCGTTCACCCATCGCCCCGTGCTCGCTGACCTACATTGGCTCCCATTCCCGCAACACCTCAATTTCCAAATTCTTATCCTTGTTTTCAAATCACTCTGTGGCCTCGCCCCCTCCCTATCTCTGCAAACTCCTCCAGCCCTACAAGCCTTCAAGATCTCTGCGCTCCTCCAATTCTGGCCTCTTGCGTATCCCCGATTTTAATCACTCCACGCTTTCAGCTGCCTGGGCCCTAAGCTCTGGAATTCCCTCCCTAAATCTCTCCACCTCTCCCTCCTCCTTTAAGATGCTCCTTAAACCCTACCTCTTTGACCAAGCTTTGACCAGTCTATCCTGATATCCCCTTCTGTGGCTCAGTGTCAAAAGAGTTTTTATTGATATCGCTCTTGTTACGCGCCTTGGGACGTTTTGTTCCATTAAATGCACTATATAAATGTAAGTTGTTGTTGTTGTTGTTTGGGTAACAAAGTTTCTCCTGAATTCCTTATTGGATTTATTAGTGACTATCTTATATTTATGTCCTCTAGTTTTGGACTCCTCCACAAGTGGAAACATCTTCTCTATGTCTACCCTATCAAACCCTTTCATAATCTTAAAGACCTCCATCAGGTCAATTTATTAATGCTGCAGTGAAACCTTAATGCACTCCCCTGACAGCGTCAGCTGTGGCTCAGTTGGTAGAAGTTCGTGGCTTCAAGTCTCACCCCAGAGACTAGAGCACATAAATCTAGGCCGACATTCCAGTGCGGTGCTGAGGGAGCGCTGCACTGTCGAAGGTGCCGTCTTTCGGATGAGACGTTAAACCGTGGCCCCGTCTGCTCTCTCAGGTGGACGTAAAAGATCCCAGGGCACTATTTCAAAGAAGAGCGGGGGGGTTATCCCCAGTGTCCCGGCCAATATTTGTCCCTCAATCAGCATCACTAAAAGAACAGATTGCCTGGTCATTATCACATTGCTGTTTGTGGGAGCTTGCTGTGCGCAAATTGGCTGCCAAGTTTCCTACATTACAACAGTGACTACACTTCAAAAAGTACGTCTGGCTGTAAAGCGCTTTGGGATGTCCGGTGGTCGTGAAAGGCGCTATATAAATTCTTTCTTTTCAGGGTCAGGTATCAAGTGACACAGTAGTGGGTTTATTTCGAAGTACATACCAGGAAACCGGAGTTGGACTCAAGAGGTTGGGAAAATGGGCCACGCTCGCTGCGCCAACTCACTCCTAGGAGGACAGCTTTTCTATTTACCATTTTTTAATATTTAAACTAGCTACAATTTATTTATATATCTTTGCTACAATTTCTTTTATTTTACACAGTATTAGCACCATATCGTCAGTACTAGTGAACCTGAGCCAATAGGACAACCCCTTAATAATACTCTCATGCCACAGCCTAATATACTGCACAATCTACTCCTTCCTTACATGCCTGCATGCATCCTCTGCTCTTCCGACCCCAAGGTCTCTACACCCTTTGCTCCCTCCACTCCACCACTGATGGCAGCCTGTTCTGTTTTTTCATTCGTTCGTGGGATCAGGGCGTTGCTGGCAAGGCCAGCATTTATTGCCCTGTGAAGGAATAAGCCATATAACCTATTCAGAAAAATACACCATTCTACGAAAGAATTCTGGTCTTATTAAAACATGACAAACTGGGTTTGGAAATCTGGCAGCCTCAACAATCTAAAGCTGTAACAGCATACAGGCTATAGAGATAAGATAAGTTGTTGACACTGAATCAATAACCTTATTGAAACAGAAGGTTAAAGGCTCCTGACAGTCTGAACCTTTGGGAGCAGACAATGGTACACCCTGTACAAGGTGTTCTCATTTGCAGTTCGTAAAGAGACACAAACAGAAGGCCTTAGTAAAAATGACATCAAATGAAATGCACCTGCTGTTACACCATTTTTTATGGTAAGCTTCGAACACCTAGAGGAGAGACACGAGTCTGTATTGCTTCCAGCTGAAGTGACTGAAAGAATTGCAGAAGTCAGCAGAAAAATGACTAGAGATAATTAACTTACATCAGCAGAAAACCTTAAAGGGAATACCACTGGAAAAAGGTATAAATATTGAGCTCTCAAATGGGATAATAGATTCGCTGTAAAGGGGCAAAGTGATTCTCAGCTTCAGAGGCAGGCTCTGTAAGTCTACAACTCTTTGTATCTCAGGGATCAAGGTACTGTATTTGATTTTGGTGGATATCCTGAATAAACTTTAAGAACTGTAAAACTGTAGCAAAGTTAAGATTTGAGAGTAAGGATCTCTGATAATAGAATTGTAAAGATTTCTCTTTTTGGAACTGTTAATGTTGCGATTGACTCACCAACTGTAAATTACATGTCGGTTCTTTAATAAATCTATATATTTTTAGAATTGTCTCACATAATACTTCTGTATCAAACTCACAAACTCAATCTCTGTACGCTCTTTGGTGAGGAGTTGCAGAATTCTGGGGGAGTTTTCCGGACCCTAATAATATCCGGAACGTTACAGTCTAGCTAAACTTATTAAAAGTGCTATCTGGAGGACGGTAACATTTTCAGGTTGTTCCTTTCCTTTAGGGAGAGATGGTCCAGGCCTTTAGACCCAATTAAGCGTCTTTAGGATTCGGCTACCTCAAACTTTCGTTGAAAGTGAACGTCTGAGGAATATGCCTGATCTGGGGTAGCCCTAAAAGGGCTAGGACTGGTAATTATCCCTTCAGTCCATCCCTAATTGACCTTGAGAAGGTAGTGGTGAGCCACCTTCTTGAACCGCTGCTGTCCGTGTGGTGAACGTAGTCCCACAGTGCTGTTAGGAGGGAGTTCCAGGATTTTGACCCAGCGATGAAGAAGGATCGGCAATATACTCCCAAGTCAGGATGGTGTGTGACTTGGAGGGGAACTTGGAGGTGGTGGTGTTCCCATGCGTCTGCTGCCCATGTCCTTCTAGGTGGTAGAGGTCACGGGTTTGGGAGGTGCTGCCAAAGAAGTCTTGGCAAGTTGCTGCAGTGCATCTTATAGATGGTACACACTGCAGCCATGGTACGCCGGTGGTGGAGGGAGTGAACGTTTAAGGCGGTGGATGGGGTGCGAATCAAGCGGGCTGCTTTGTCCTGGATGATGTCAAGCTTCTTGAGTATTGTTGGTGCTGCACTTATCCAGGCAAGTGGAGAGTATTCCATCACACTCCTGACTTGTGACTTGTAGATGGTGGAAAGGCTTTGGGGAGTTAGGAGGTGAGACACTCGCCGCAGAATACCCAGCCTCTGACCTGCTCTTGTTGCCACAGTATTTATGTGGCTGGTCCAGTTAAGTTTCTGGTCAATGGTAACCCCCAGGATGTTGATGGTGGGGGATTCGGCGATGGTAATGCTGTTGAATGTTAAAGGGTGGTGATTCAGTCTCTATACTCCTGCCTCTGGAACTCTCCCCCCAATTCTCTCGGCCTTGTCACCTCTTTCTCTGCTGTCACAAGCCTCCTCGAACCCTTCCTTTTCAAATGTGCTTTTGGTTTCCCATAGTAATCTCTCCATTTTACACCCCTTTTGCCATGCTTGGTGTCCACTGTTTTCCATCTCCTCTTATTGTAAAATGATATGCTCTTACCTGCGAGGCACGTTACAGAAATGCAAGCTGTTGATTGTTGGTTGGCATTCACGACCCCTGTGAATGCCAACCCAGCTGAACCCAGTCGAGTTGCTGCAGACATGAACTCCAGCTGCCTGAGAGGGTCAGCATGTGCTAGTCATTTTATGAGGTACTTCCACTGCCATGTGCAAGCCGTGGCTCAGCGGGTAGCGCTCTCGCCTCTGAGTCATGAAGGTTGTGGGTTCAAGTCCCACTCCAGTGACTGGAGCATAAAAATCTAGGCTGACGCTCCAGTGCAGTGTTGAGGGAGTGCTGCACTGTTGGAGGTGCCGTCTTTCAGATGAGACGTTAAGTGGATGTCTGCCCTCTCGGGTGGACGTGAAAGATCCCGTGGCACTATTTAGAAGAGGAGCAGGTGAGTTCTCCCCGGTGTCCTGGCTGATATTTATCCCTCAATCAACGTCACTAGAACAGATAATCTGGTCATTATCACATTGCTGTCTGTGGGAGCTTGCTGTGCATAAATTAGCTGCTACAGTTCAACAGTATTTAATTGAGTGTAAAATGTTTTGGGATGTTCTGAGAACATGAAAGGCGCTTTATAAATGCAAATTCTTTCTTTTAATGCTCGGAATACTTTTCGCAGCCAGATACTTCTCTGCATTAATGGTGACTGCAGCTCTGTGACACCTTAACAAAAAGTCAGCAGCTTGCACATTACTGTATTCCCCGCTAATAGCAAAGTCAACAGTTGATGTGTTTGAACTCTAGCTGAAGTAATCACTGAACAAACATGTTGTGTTTCGCAGCATCCATTTAAGGCACTTCCTTTTCTAGTCAATGGAAAATGACTTCCTCCAGCCTTTTAACTGCCGACTGCTTATCTATACCATCTGACTCCAAATGAGTGGCCACTTGGGTGAGGCGCTGGAGGGGTCACTGTGGCCTGCCAAACTTCTTCTTCTTCTTCTTAGGCAGTCTCTCGGAATCGAGGATGACTTGCTTCCACATTAAAAATGAGTTCGCAGGTGACTGATGAGTCCAATGCGGGACCTACAGTCTCTGTCACAGGTGGGGCAGACGGTGGTTGAAGGGGCGGGTGGGTGGGGTGCTTGGGTTGACGTGCGCTCCTTGCGCTGCCTGCGCTTGGCTTCCGCTTGCTCCCGGCGAAGAGACTCGAGGTGTTCGGCGCCTTCCCGGATGCTTCTCAAACATGCTTGAATTGTTCGAGCAGATGAGGTGGGGCAAGGAGAGGAAACCACGGGAAGAACTGGAGTAAGAAAACGACATTTAACAGAAAAGGGGCAGAGAAGAGTCGTCTTTGGGTACAACCATACTGCATTCACAAACTCTTCAGATCTGCTCAAATGCACTTCTCCCTCTTTATTTTTACGTGGAACTGTTCTCACTGAGAGCTGTGCAGCAGACGGGTTAAATAAGGTGAAACCACGGTGCGGCAGGGAACAGAGAGCAAGCGAAATAACGACAGAAAACACTGGAAAAACTCAGCAGGCCAGGCAACATCCGTGGAGAGAGAAACAGAGTTAACGTTTCAGGTCGAAACCCTTCTTCAGAACTGAGAAAAAAGCAGGAAATGAAACAGATTAAAAGGCCAGTTTGGGGGCGGGGAAATGGGGGAGGGGATGAAAGAACAAAAGGGAAGGTCTGAGAGGTGAAGAGACATTATGAGATATTCAAGGCGAGACGAGATGGTAATAGGACAAGTAAAGAGACAAAAGACGGCTCTAGATGAAGTGTGAAATGCGCTGACAGAATGAGAGACAGCTGCCATGTGGGAGAAAAAAAGGAAAAGGCACAAACCAAAAGTGTGGATAAAAAATATAGAGAGCAAGCGAGATTGGCATAGAGGGAGCTGCCTTGCCTGCTGTGTCTAAATACGGGAGTTGCAAGAGTGGCCAGTTACTCTACCTGTCTCAGAATTGGCCCAGGTGCCAGGCTATGGGCTGGTGTGGATTCCGGCCAATTTGGAGGCTGGGAGTACAATAGATTTACTGTGCAAGTTGTACATCAGATTCATCCAAAGTTGTATACAAATCCAACACACTCTGTACAATGAGCACTCCTTGAAAGGGTTTCACCATGCTGTACCGAACAGCTGAGGCAAAAATCACATCACAATTACATTCTAATGATTCAATTAATATTATCTGGCAGTTTTGAAACGGTGCTTCACCTGCCAATTAAAATAATGGCTTAACTTGAGGCTTTCGGTGAACTAAAAGTCACAGTGCACAATGGCCAATACGCTACAGCAATAACAGTAACGTGCTTTAACACGGTAAAGACGTCCCAAGGTGCTTCACAGGAGTGTAATTGGACCAAAATTTGACACCGAGCCACATAAGGAGATATTAGGACAGGTGACCAAAAGCTTGGTCAAAGAGGTAGGTTTTAAGGAGCATCTTAAAAGGAGGTGAGAGGGAGGTAGAGAGGCGTATGTGCTCACACAGACAAATCTGCTGATCAATTTGTTTTGAGTCTATCCGGATGGAAAAATGTTAATTAAAAAGTTCCATTGATTTTTCTTTCCTCTTGCCGAATATAATCTCAGTAAAAATTGAACAGCCACCACGTTCATGCAAAACAAATTGTTAATAATTTATCCACTGGCCATTAGTGTAATGTCATTTCGCTCTAATTTAAAAAAAAAATTTTTAAACTGTTTATATTACCATAAAGCAAGATACAGTAACAATCCTAACCAAGACTGTATTGCTGATTTGAAAAGGTAGGTAAAAATACATCCGAGCACCCTATTCTTTCTGAGATCTAATGTGATGGGACTGACTGCTATTGTTTTACAGCACACTGGGCTGGGCTGTATTTGTCATTCTGTAGTGTTGTGGATGGAGCGTCTAATCTAATGTAATCAGCTCCATTACCTGCAGCTTCCCCCAGGGAACACATTGCCCTTTATAGAGCCTGGCATTCATTTCTGATATTTCCAACTACGTGTAAGAATCTGTTAAAATATTAACTAGAAAAGATTTTTTTTTTAAAGGCTATAATTTCAGCCATGTATCCAACACTCAACTATATCTCTCACTGCCGTTAATTTATATTTTGTAAAATCTACTGCCTTTTAAAAAAAAAAATTCCCTGTCCACATATAATTCAGCAGCTGGAGAAGAGGAGAGTGATGACCTGCAACTCCTGAGGTAGCCGAAGGTTGAGCTCTGGAAGACTGGCTACTTTCATCGTGGTGCCCTGGGAGCTCACCAAATGATAGCCTACAGGCATGAGCCATGTCCTACCACTCACTGCTTTTATTTTTAATCGCTTCCATGTATTCATTGACCCAATTGTCGAAGTGTGATATCGCAGGGTATTTGGAAGACAAGCAGATGAACTCTATAGAGACGCCCACAAAGAGAGGGCTCCCGTGAGGTGCTTTCCTTACACATGAAGAAGATGCTAGCCGTTAAAGAAAGAAAGAACTTGAATTTATACAGAGACTTTCACGACCTCAGGCCGTCCCAAAGTGCTTTACAGTCAAGAAGTACTTTTTGAAGTGGAGTCACTGTTGTAATGTGGGAAACGCAGCGGCCAATTTGCGCACAGCAAGCTCCCGCTAACAGTAATGTGAAAATGACCAGATAATCTGATCATCATTCTTCAGTGCTACAATAAACAGGGATGTAACGACAACAGTAACTTGCATTTATATAGCGCCTTTAACGTAGTAAAACGTCCCAAGGCGCTTAGGTTGACATAGGAACATAGGCCTGTAAATTTCGTGGGGTTCTTCCGATCTTCCACAGTAACTTTGGTGGGAGAGTGTTTCCAGCTGTTTCTCGGCGTGGGCAGGCAGGGTTCACTGAAATGACGACGAGAGATCGGGAGGACCCCCAGGGGTATTTCAAGGCCATAGGAGATCTCAAGGAAAAAGACCTTCACCCAAAATCAGCTGCGAGGGCCAATACCAGGAGGGAAAGCCTACCATCGCGATCCCATCCCTGCTGGGACCACCTAGGTGTGCCAAGCATCCAGGATTAGCCAGAAGTCTCCCAGAATTAAAGATTATTCTTCTGGGCACTGCTGTGACCCGGTGGTTGTGAAAGGCGCTATATAAATGCAAGTCTTTCTTTCTTTCATAGCTGTGAATAATGCAGGGGGGGCTCAGATTATAAACTGTGACAGTGAGGTTTGAGTGGTTGAGATGGACATATGAATCCCAAGCACACGTTGCAGTCTTAATCACGCTCCCAAACATTATCTTCTCTTAAGGTATACAGTTATTTGTTTTTAACCTTGTTAGTGTTTTCTGATCAGAGATCATTCCCTATATTACCACCAGCACTGTGGGCACTAAAGAACAGAAAAGAACTTGTACTTATATAGCGTCTTTCAGGATGTCCCAAACGCTTCACAGCCGATGAAAGGCTTTGAAGTATAGTCGCTATTGTCATGTAGTAAACATGGCAACCAAGTTGGCCACAGCAAGACCCCACAAATGGCAATGAGATAAGTGACCAGGTAATCTGTTTTTAATGGTGTTGGTTGAGGGATAAATGTTGGCCAGTGTTGTGTATGTACCTTTAAGAGAGAACTGATTTTATACTGTAGTACCGGCAGTGACCACACCTGTATATAAAGCCATAGCAGGCTTCTGTACTTTCAGTTTAAGCTTACCCTCTGTTCAGTAAATACCTGTTATTATTGTTCTCCTGCAGTCCGTGTATTATTGATACGCGGACACTACACTGGCGACGAGCAGGTTCGAACTCACCTGCAGTACTGCATTACCTCACGAGGATCTTTCCCTGAAAAGAAGCTTCTTGGAGGTCGAAGTCAGAGCAACAGGCGTCGACCGCGGGCAACCGCCCAGTGATCCATCGGAGTTCGGAGAATTGCAGCGGAGGCTGTGGAGAGCTGGGCTTGGCTCCCCAGTCAAGGTGTTCCAGCAAATCGTGCTGGTAGCAGGTAGTGCGCTGACCCTTACGGACTGCGGCGGGCTCGAGCTCGATCGAGCGGCTCTGCAAAGGGGCTGTGCAGCGTTGTCGGGAGGAAAAGAGAGAGAGAGAGGGTGGAGCGCACAGGGCACGGTCGGTGCTCAAGAACCGGGCAGCGTAGAGAAAATAAAACGAGGGGAAGGAAAAGTGAGACGCGCCGAAGCCGCGGGTCACCGCCATTACCCTGTAGAACGCTAGGAGCAGCGTGGCAGCAAGGGGAGGAAGGAAAAGCACGGGAGGCGCCATTTTAATTCATTGGGGAAGAAGAAAAAGCGCAGGAGGCGCCATTTTAAACCACCCAAGATGCCAAAGAGTGGCAGTATCACTGCTTTCGACAACGAGGTAGAAGACTGGACCACGTATGTGGAAAGAATTGAAGTGTACTGCAAGGCAAATGAGGTGGCCGATGGAAAGAAGGCGTCGGTATTATTAAATTTGATGGGCGCGAGAACGTACGGCCTATTGCAGAATTTAATTACCCCAGCTAAACCAATGGAGAAAAGTTTTGAAGAGATTGTTAATATCTTACAGGAACACCTAAACCCTACACCGCTGCTGATAGCAGAAAGATTCAAGTTCCATAAAAGAAACCAGCACAAAGATGAGAGCAATGCTGACTATCTTACGGAACTACGCAAGTTATCAAAGCACTGCCAGTTCGGAGCAGGACTGGCAGACACCTTAAGAGATAAGTTTGTCTGCGGGCTCCAGAGTGAAGGAACCCAGAAACGACTACTTTCGGAAAAGGACCTGACGCTAGAACAGGCTTTCAGCGTGGCAGTATCCTACGAAGCAGCAGCACGGGGAGCTGTGGAAATACAACAGAAACCACAAGAATACAGCGCTAACGAAATGGCATATGGAGCAGAAAAGTGCTATCGCTGCGGCAGAACAACCCATGATCAGGAGGACTGCTGGTTTAAGGACAAAGTATGCAGGCAATGTGGGAAAATGGGACACATAGCAAGAGTCTGCAGGTCGGGAAAGAAAACCAACACTAAAGGAACTACTAAGGAAAAGTACAAGAAAGTAAAAAAAATGACAGACAGTAGTTCAGAATATCAGGAGAGTGATAATGACTCCGGGAGCAGGAGACTAAGTTGTCTAAAGTTACACAACGTGATCGCAAAGGAGGATCACCGAACCATTTGGGTCACCCTCATGATAGCAGGGTCCCAAGTAAAGATGGAATTGGACACAGGATCAGCCCTAACTGTCATGAATCGACGAGACTATGAGCGGCTATTCTCACACATACCCTTGAAGGACACGTCCATTGTATTGAAGACATACACGGGGCAAAAAGTCTACCCCAGAGGAAAAATAAGGGTGCCAGTTAAATACAACGGCAAGGAAACACAGAAGCTGTATCTATATATACTACAAGATGGAGGACCACCATTACTGGGACGTGAATGGATCCGAAAAATACAATTGGATTGGCATTCCATTCAGGCGCTAACTGTGACTGACAAAAAGGATGACGACGTCACACCTGGACGACTGTCAAAAATTCTAACTGACACGAAAGAGGTGTTCCAACAAGGACTTGGGACTCTAAAAGGAGTAACGGCAATGATAAAAATCGAAGATAACGCAAACCCAAAATTTTTTAAGCCCAGACCGGTACTGTACGCAATCCGCCCAGCTGTTGAAGCAGAGCTGGAGAGTCTGGAGCGTTCGGGTGTGCTGTCCAAGGTGGACTGGAGCGAGTGGGCCACACCCATCGTTCCTGTAATGAAGAAATCATTGAGCAGCACGCCTGGGGAGCCGAAGAAGGTTCGCATCTGTGGGGACTTCAAGGTAACTGTGAACCCAGTCCTGCACACAGTACAATATCCACTTCCACGGATAGAAGATATTTTCGCCTCACTATCTGGAGGGAAACGCTTTACGAAGATTGATCTGGCCCAAGCGTATCTACAAATGGAGGTGGAAGAAGCATCTAGGAAATACCTCATGATAAACACTCACAAAGGTCTTTACCAGTACAACCGACTGGTATTCGGGGTAGCATCAGTCCCGGCTATTTGGCAGAGGGCAATGGAACAAGTCCTGCAAGGGATCCCGGGGACCCAGTGTTATTTGGACGACATCCTGGTTACGGGCGAAAATGACAGTGAACACCTTGCCAACCTGGAGCAGGTGCTCACTAGATTACAAGAATATGGGCTACGAGCCAACCGCCCCAAATGCGAGTTCTTCAGGAGACAAATCTCGTATTGTGGCCACATGATTGATGAGGAAGGGTTGCATAAGTCCCCAGACAAGATTGAGGCAGTAGTCAAGGCTCCAGCACTGGAATGAGTGACCATAACATGGTTGAATTCCATATTCAATTAGAGGGTGAGAAGGTTGGATCTCAAACAAGCGTGCTAAGCTTGAATAAAGGAGACTATGAAGGTATGAGAGCGGAATTGAGTAGAGTGGATTGGGAAAATAGATTAAAGGGTAAGACGATACATGATCAGTGGTGTACATTTAAGGAGTTATTTTACAACTTCCAAAAAAAATATATTCCACTGAGAAGAAAAGGGTGTAAAAGAAAAGACAGCCATCCGTGGCTAAGTAAAGAAATTAAGGCTAGTATTCGACTAAAAACAAGGGCATATAAGGTAGCCAAATCTAGTGGGAGGATAGGGGATTGGGAAAACTTTAAACGACAGCAAAAAATAACAAAAAGATTGATTAAGAAAGGGAAGATAGATTATGAAAGTAAATTAGCAAAAAATATAAAAACAGATAGTAAGAGTTTTTATAGTTATATAAAAAGAAAAAGGGTGGCTAAAGTAAATGTTGGTCCCTTAGAGGATGAGACCGGGAAATTAATGGTGGGAAATATGGAGATGGCAAAAACACTGAATGAATATTTTACATCAGTCTTTACAGTAGAAGACACTAAGAATATCCCAACACTGGACAAACAGGGGGCTAAAGGGGGGGGAGGAGCTAAACACGATCAAAATCACTAAGGAAGTGGTACTCAGTAAAATAATGGGACTCAAGGCGGATAAATCACCTGGACCTGATGGCTTACATCCTAGGGTCTTGAGGGAAGTGGCGGTAGGGATTGTGGATGCATTGGTAATAATTTTCCAAAACTCCCTGGACTCGGCAAAGGTCCCGGCAGACTGGAAAACTGCTAATGTAACACCCTTATTTAAAAAGGGCAGTAGACAGAAGGCTGGAAACTATAGACTGGTTAGCCTAACATCTGTGGTAGGTAAAATTTTGGAGTCCATTATTAAGGAGACAGTAACAGGACATTTGGATAATCATAATTTAATAGGACAAAGTCAGCATGGTTTTATGAAGGGGAAGTCATGTTTGACAAATTTGCTGGAGTTCTTTGAGGAAGTAATGTATAGGGTGGATAAAGGGGAACCAGTGGACGTAGTGTATTTAGACTTCCAAAAGGCATTTGACAAGGTGCCACACAAAAGATTATTGCTTAAGATAAAAAATCACAGGATTGGGGGTAATATTCTGGCATGGATAGAGGATTGGCTATCTAACAGAAGGCAGAAAGTTGGGATAAATGGTTCATTCTCAGACTGGCAATCAGTAATTAGTGGTGTTCCGCAGGGGTCAGTGCTGGGTCCCCAACTCTTTACAATCTATATTAACGATTTGGAGGAGGGGACCGAGTGTAACATATCAAAGTTTGCAGATGATACTAAGATGGGAGGGAAAGTAGTGAGTGAGGAGGACATAAAAAACCTGCAAGGGGACATAGACAGGCTAAGTAAGTGGGCAGAGATTTGGCAGATGGAATACAATACTGGAAAGTGTGAGGTTATGCACCTTGGCAGGTAAAATCGTAGAGCAAGTTATTATCTTAATGGCAAGAAACTGGAAAGTACTGAAGTACAAAGAGATCTGGGGGTCCTGGTGCACGAAACTCAACAGGTTAGTATGCAGGTGCAGCAAGTGATTAAGAAGGCCAATGGAATGTTGGCTTTCATTGCTAGGGGGATAGAATATAAAAATAGGGAGGTATTGCTTCAGTTGTACAAGGTATTGGTGAGACCGCACCTGGAATACTGCATACAGTTTTGGTGTCCATACTTAAGAAAGGACATACTTGCTCTCGAGTCAGTACAAAGAAGGTTCACTCGATTAATCCCGGGGATGAGGGGATGGACATATGAGGAGAATATGAGTAGATTGGGACACTACTCATTGGAGTTCAGAAGAATGAGAGGCGATCTTATTGAAACATATAAGATTGTGAAGGGGTTGGATCGGGTGGATGCGGGGAAGATGTTCCCGATGATGGGTGAAACTAGAACTAGGGGGCATAGTCTTAGAATAAGGGGCTGCTCTTTCAAAACTGAGATGAGGAGGAACTACTTCACTCAGAGGGTGGTAGGTCCATGGAATATGCTGCCCCAAAAAGCTGTAGAAGCTACATCATTACATAAATTTAAAACAGAAATAGACAGTTTCCTAGAAGTAAAGGGAATTAAAGGTTATGGGGAGCGGGCAGGAATTTGGACATGAGTCTAGGTTCGGATCAGTCATGGCCCTGTGGGTAGCGGAGCGGGCCCAGGGGCCGTGTAGCCTGATCCTGCTCCTATTTCATGTGTCTAATTCTGTTAGATTCAGGAGATGGTTCTGTGATAGTGGATTGGCGGTTAGGATCAGATCAGCCATGATCTTATTGAATGGTGGAGCAGGCTCGAGGGGCCGATTGGCCTACTCCTGCTCCTATTTCTTATGTTCTTATGTTCTTATGTAAAATGTGTCACAACTGAGGTTGTTCCTCAGGTTGGTGAACTACTACCATAAGTTCTTGCCGAATTTATCTACAATTCTGCACCCACTGAACGCCCTGCTGCAAACTGGAGTAACATGGAAATGGAGTGATGAGTGTAAGCGTGCCTTTCAGAAATGTAAATGCCTAATCACTTCAAAAGAAGTATTGGCCCACTAAAATCCAAAACTACCGATTCGGTTGGCATGTGATGCGTCTCCCTACGGCATTGGAGCGGTGCTGTCACACAAATTCCTTGACGGTTCAGAGAGGCCAATAGCCTTTGCGTCGCACTCGTTAACCTCAGCCGAGCGTAACTACACCCAGATTGACAGGGAGGCCCTCAGCCTGGTGTGGGGGGTGAAGAAGTTCAATCACTATCTGCACAGGCAGAAATTCACCCTACTGACTGATCATCAGCCTCTGGTCTCCATTTTTAACCCAAAGAAGGGCGTTCCGGTGATGACGGCGCAACGGCTGCAAAGATGGTCACTTTTTCTAGGGGCACACCAGTACGACATAGAGTACAAGGGTACGAAACAGCATGGAAACGCTGATGGGCTGTCGCGCCTACCGTTGCCTACGATGGAGGAAGCGCCTGCAGTGGACCCTGTTGAGATATTCCATTCGACCACAGTCGAATGTCTACCTGTTACAAACTCAAGTATAGAGAAGGAAACCCGAAATGACCCGACACTCTCTCGGGTCTATGATTTGACGGTGAAGGGATGGCCAGCACATGGCGACTCACTGTTGCCAGCATTCTCGCCAAGGAGAGAACAGCTGTCAGTGTGCCGGGGGACCTTGATGTGTGGATCCCGAGTGGTAATTCCACCCAAGTTGAGAGATAGAGTGCTCAGTGAGCTTCATGAGGTTCATCTGGGAGGGGTAAAAATGAAGAGCCTAGCCAGGGCGTTTGTGTGGTGGCCGGGAATCGATAAAGAAATCGAGGATATGACTAAGAGATGCACAGGATGCCAGAAGGTCCAAAACGCTCCACCACAGGCCCCGCTACACCCATGGGAGTGGCCCTCATCTCCATGGCAACGGGTACACATTGATTTTGCTGGTCCATTTATGGACTCAATGTTTTTAATCGCCGTGGATGCCCATTCGAAATGGCCAGAGGTCATCAAAATGTCCTCCACCACCACGGAGAAAACTATTGCAGTCCTACGGACCATCTTCGCCAGGAATGGCTTGCCAGAACAGATTTGCTCTGACAATGGACCACAGTTTGTGTCCGAGGATTTCCGGAGGTTTCTGAGGAATAATGGGGTGAAACATTACACATCTGCCCCATATCATCCAGCCACAAATGGATTGGCTGAGAGGTTTGTTCAGACCTTTAAAAAGGCAATAAATGCGATGTATAACGACGACATACCACTACAACACAAGGTGGATAATTTCTTGTTTGCTTACCGGAATGCGACACATGCAGTCACCAACCAAGCTCCAGCCATAATGTTCTTCAACCGAAGGCTAAGATGTCACCTGGATTTGCTCAAACCAAACATAAGACGAGATGTTGAGGATAAGCAATTCCAGCACATCAATGAGAAGCCAACCAGGAGCTTCAAGATAGGGCAACCAGTCTTGGCCCGTGACTACCGAACAGAAAAATGGCAGCCAGGAACGATATGCACACAGCAGGGACCACTAATGTACACAGTGGACGTTGGAGAGAGCATCGTGAGCCGCCATGCTGACCAGATTCTAGAGTCACAGGAACAAGCCAAACCCATACCACGAGCGTGTGCACCTGGTAATGAACCCAAAGTACAGATTGCGTCTACCTCAGAATCAGTGGTATTGGAAGCTGACGAACCAACCAATGACAATAAGCCAGAATCGACTCCGCCGCAAGAACAGGATACTCGAGAAAGGCGCTATCCAGTCAGGATCAGGAAGCCTCCTCAAAGACTGAACTTATAAATGATTATTTCAGTTGATATATATAGTACAGAGAAAATTGTAATTGTAATTAATTATTATTTAGTTGTTAAATGAATGTTATGTACTGTTTATCTAAAAGGGGAGGAATTGTTGTGTATGTACCTTTAAGAGAGAACTGATTTTATACTGTAGTACCGGCAGTGACCACACCTGTATATAAAGCCATAGCAGGCTTCTGTAATTTCAGTTTAAGCTTACCCTCTGTTCAGTAAATGCCTGTTATTATTGTTCTCCTGCAGTCCGTGTATTATTGATACGCGGACACTACAGCCAGGATACCGGGGAGAACTCCCCAGCTCTTCTTCAAAGAGTGCCACAAGATGTTTTACATCCACTCCCTCAGTACTGCACTGAACGTGGATACTTTCCATACCTCGGGAGCCTACTGTCAACAAGGGCAGACGTCGATGACCAAGTCCAACACCGCCTTCAGTGTGCCAGTGCAGCCTTCGGTCGCCTGAGGAAGAGAGTGTTTGAAGACCAGGACCTCAAACCCGGCACCAAGTTCATGGTCTACAGAGCAGCAGTGATACCCGCCCTGCTGTATGCCTCAGAGACATGGACCATGTACAGCAGGCACCTCAAAGCACTGGAGAGGTACCACCAACGCTGCCTCCGCAAGATCCTGCAAATCCATTGCTAGGATAGGCGCACCAACGTCAGTGTTCTTACGCAGGCCAACTTTCCCAGCATCGAAGCTTTGACCACGCTCGATCAGCTCCGATGGACAGGTCACATCGTCCCCATGCCCGATACGAGACTCCCAAAACAAGCACTTTATTCAGAGCCCCAGGTGGGCAGAGGAAACGCTTCAAGGACACCCTCAAAGCCTCCTTGAAAAAGTGCAACATCCCCACTGACACCTGGGAATCCCTGGCCCAAGACCGCACAAAGTGGAGGGGAAGCATCCAGGAAGGCGCCGAACACCTCGAGTCTCTTTGCCGGGAGCAAGCAGAAGCCAAGCGCAAGCAGCGGAAGGAGCGCACGTCAACCCAAGCACCCCACCCACCCGCCCCTCCAACCACCATCTGCCCCGCCTGTGACAGAGACTGTAGGTCCCGCATTGGACTCATCAGTCACTTGAGAACTCATTTTTAGTGTGGAAGCAAGTCATCCTCGGTTCCAAGGGACTGCCTAAGAAGACTGCACTGAAGTGTCGGCCTAGATTAAGTGCCCAAATCCTGAGTGGGCCTTTGGAACCCACAACTGTCTGACTCAGAGCTCTGACCATGCCCGAGCAAAGGCTGTCACTAAGGGGTTGGTTTTTATCCCTAAGCCGGTTTCAGGCAGGCAGGGGGCAGGGTTAATGTGAAACACACTGGCTGGCCTAAGTTTCAGGCCCGGGGCCTTTTAACTCCTGGGCCTCGTCCACATGCCGCTGGACAGCTGCCTGCCCGAAACTTAGGGGAAAGCAGCAGCTGGTCGCCCATAACAGAAGAGAAAAGTTCAGGTGGCCGGAGGCCGGCACCAAGGGAAGACTTGCTGGCACGTGGGTAAGTCACGACACTCCTGCTCCTCTTGCCCCCACAAAGGAAAGGTTTAAAGTTACCTTCAATGGGCCTCTTCTACTTCCAGACCAGCCGCTGTCCTGCTTCGGTCTGGCGGGAGCGCCTTGCTGACTTCCCCAATCATGCCCCCAGTTAAAATGTAATCGTGGTCCCACTAGGACTCCTATTTGCATAAATTCATGAAGCCTCGGCCTGCCTTAGGCGGGCACCACATCCCGCAGGTTAAAATGGCACGAAAGGCTCGGGATCTGAGCATGGAAATATACCTGCCGTTTTCAACTGCTACCCTGCCTGGCTTCTACTGAGCGGGTACGGTTAAAGTCAACCCCAAAAGTCTTAATGTGCCCTTTGCATCAAGTGACCGGACGGAAGTCATGTTCTTTACACTTGGCTGCAGGGGTTTGGGGGTATCCTGCTCGGGTTGCCAACTCTGGTTGGGCATATTCCTGGAGGTATCATCACATGGCCTCCTGTCTCCAATGCCCCGCCCTCACATTCCTGCCATCGGTTGCCCGACACGCCCAAACTCGAGGTTCACCGCCTTCCCACACCAATTGGATAGCGACTAGGCTCATTACCCAATTGGATAATCCTTGACTGTTGTCAACCTTCCCCCCCCCCCGCCCCCATAGCCGATACTTTTAGAACCAATAAACAAAAGTGTTCAAAGAAAATTTAAAAAACGCACCATTTTTAATGCAGCCTGTGATTTTTCTCCCAGGTTTACTCGCGGCAGTATCCTGCAGACTCCAGGGCAATCTGGAGCGTTGACAACCCTATATCCTCCTCAAAAAAAACGCATTAACCTAGAAATAACTGAGTGATGCAATCGTACTCTTAATTCGCTCACCTCAAATTCCTCTCCACTATTTTAATGGAGACATTAACCCATTTAAAATAAATGGGTTAACACCTCTTCTATAGTAATGGAGAATGGAATTTGATCCGAGTATGCTCAGTCAGTGATCATATGATAGCATTACCCACAGTCATTTCCAGGCTAGAGTGTTCACATAGCAAACCAATAAGAGTTTTTTTTTAACTGAAAACTGATACACTCATGAATCAGTTACAATGAACCTGTCGAGTTTACAATAGGACTATCAAACATTAGCAATTTTTGGAGTTAAGCAACATTTTTTTGTGAAATAGAAGCATTATAGTGATCGTTTCCAGGAAGCATTCCGCCATCTTGGCATAGCTTTCCTTATTTCAGCTCTTTTCTTCTCCCATGCTTCCAGTAAATAAAGGCTGCTGAATGGAAACTTGTTTTTTTATGTGTCTTGTGGCACAAATCCACTTATGTCATAATTCATTTCTCTAATGTTGCATCTTTAGTGGCTTCACTTCTTCGTACTTCCTGATTAGAAGCACAAAGGACCCTTTTTAATTGTCTTCCGGAGGAGACGTTAAACCGAGGGGGCCCGTCCGCCCTCTCTCAGGTGGATGTAAAAGATCCCGCGGCACTATTTCGAAGAAGAGCAGGTGGGGGAGTTCTCCCCGGTGTCCCGGCCAATATTCATCCCTCAATCAACATCACTAAAACAGATTATCTGGTCATTATCTCATTGCGGTTTGTGGGAGCTTGCTGTGTGCAAATTGGCTGCTGCCTTTCCTACATTACAACAGTGATTACACTTCCAAAAAGTACTTAATTGGCTTTGTAACCTGAGGCCGTGAAAGGCACTCATATAAATGCAAGTTCTTTCTTTCTTTTATCAATTCTTCAAACCTTTCTAACACGGTACGGTAACTCTGATGTGTTCCAGGAGGCATTGGGCCTACCGGGGCTTGTGTTAGCCTCAGAAATAGTTGTTAAGAGTATGAATGTTTCACTGCTGCTTTTGCTGGATTCAGTGGGGCCGATTTTCAATTGCCCGCCGCCTGTTCCTCACCTGAAAATGGGCAGCTGGTAGAGGAAAATTGGGGGAGGGGACACTTGGCCGTCCCGTGGACACCCAAAGCCCACCTGGTGCAACTTAGATGGGCACATCTGTTTCGGGCGGGAGACCCTTTGTTATAAATCTCATCATCGTGAAAAAATGACTCATGAAATAACACTGGACGGCCAGCTGGTGGCGCCGTCCAAGGAGTATAAATACTCGGGCGTGGGCCCAGCTTGCCCAGGGACATTTTGTAAGACAGGAACTAGTGAAGTGGCAAGTAACATTCGCACCACACAAGTGCCAGGCAATGACCATCTCCAACAAGCGAGACTCTAACAATCTCCCCTTGACATTCAATGGCATTACCATCGCTGAATCCCCCACTATCAACATCCTGGGGGTTACCATTGATCAGAAACTGAACTGGACCAGCCATATAAATACTGTGGCTACAAGAGCAGGTCAGAGGCTGGGAATTCTGCGGCGAGTGTCTCACCTCCTGACTCCCCAAAGCCTTTCCACCATCTACAAGGCACAAGTCAGGAGTGTGATGGAATACTCTCCACTTGCCTGGATGAGTGCAGCTCCAACAACACTCAAGAAGCTCGACACCATTCAGGATAAAGCAGCCCGTTTGATTGGCACTCCATCCACCACCTTCAACATTCACTCCCTCCACCACCGGTGCAGTGTGTACCATCTACAAGATGCACTGCAGCAACTCGCCAAAGCTCCTTCAACAGCACCTTCCAAACTCGCGACCTCTACCACTTAGAAGGACAAGGGCAGCAGACGCATGGGAACATCACCACCTACAAGTTCCTCTCCAAGCCACACACCATCCTGACTTGGCCCTGTATCGCCGTTCGTTCACTGTCGCTGGGCCAAAATCCTGGAACTCCCTTCCTAACAGCATTGTGGGCGTACCTACACAATATGGACTGCAGCGGTTCAAGAAGGCAGCTCACCACCATCTTCTCAAGGGCAATTAGGGATGGGCACTAAATGCAGGCCTAGCCAGCGACGCCCACATCCCATCAATGAATTTTTTAAAAGTACAACTAGACCTCCATGTTTTGAAACAAGTTGATTAAAGCCTTGCTTTATACTCGAACCAAGTGCGTAGTGAGTTTTATTACGTCACCCTTTAAATATGCAAATCAGGTTCTTACAGCGGCGTAGGACCCCATTACAATTTTTTGACGTACAAATGGGCTGAGCGGGCGTGGCGCATTCATACTGAGGGGTTGAGCAGTCGAACGAGCGGTCGTTATAGGAACCGCTGGTGGCTGCTCCACAAAAAGGGGCCCCCAAACATCTTTTAATTAAATTTTGGCGGGGCCGTGAGGAGCTGCTAACCCGTGCTCGGACTCACACCCACCATGGGTATGGTTACTGGACCATAACCCTAGCGGTCACGAGCTCTACGTCTCACTGTGACAAAAGTTGTGAAGTTGAACGCCATAAAGTCTGGTGGTTTGTACCAGAAAAATAACCAAGAAAGTTGGTGCATTGTTGCAAAAACTCAACTGGTTTATTAATGCCCTTTAGGGAAGGGAACCTGCCCCACCTCTATATCTGATCCGACCTACATATGAATGTTAACTAGAGATGGATAATAAATACTGCCTTGCTGGTGTTACCCACATCCCAGAATTGTTTTTTTTTAAAAAAGACTAAATAGGATTAACTACCCCTCCAAATTTATGGAGTTGATGGCCTGGAATTTGTGGTGGTTCATGACGGTGAGCTACCAGCCTTCGCTGCCATTACCCCTCTGAAACAGACCGCAATTTCAGGATTTAGCGCATGCGCAGATAAACACGGAAATCCTGAAGTTGCGGTCAATCATTCACTGCTCCGTCATTGGCTGCGCTATGGGCTCCCCCATCACACCCCCATAGCCGGCAATCAGTGATAAGAACATAAGGACATAAGACGTAGGAGCAGGAGTAGGTCATTTGGCCGCTCGAGCCTGCTCCGCCATTCAATAAGATCATGGCTGATCTGATCTTGGCCTCAACTCCACTTCCCTGCCCGCTCCCCATAACCCTTGACTCCCTTACCTTTCAAAAATCTGTCTATCTCCACCTTAAATATATTCAATGACCCAGCCTCCACAGCTCTCTGGGGAAGAGAATTCCAAAGATTCACTACCCTCTGAGAGAAGAAATTCCTCCTCATCTCAGTTTTAAATGGGTGCCCCCTTATTCTGAAATTATGCTCCATAGTTCTAGATTCCCACATGAGGGGAAACAGCCTCACTGCATTTACCCCTTCAGAATCTTAAATATTTCAATAAGATCACCTCTCATTCTTCTAAACTCCAATGAGTATAGGCCCAACCGGTTCAACCTTTCTTCAGAAGACAACCCCTTCATCTCCAGAATCAGTGAAACTGAGGAAAACTTGGGCTTTTCTGCATTAATATCACTGTTAAACATCCCATTACACATTAGACCTTGTTGGAATAGGTGTAACTGGGGTTTTAACAGCATATTGACTGCTAAACAAATGTTCTGGCCGTGAAAAAATAATTATTATATTTGTGGAGTGGCAAATTTCTCATTAGGATTAAAAATTACAAGTTTGTTCATGATATTTCAACTTCTACCTTATCCCCATATGCAAGTCCCAATCTTTATTTCACTCTGTGTAACATTTTTTTTTAAATGAGGATAAAAGCTGCTTTTCATTTCCTGGTTTGCTTTCTGTGAGAATTTTTCAATGTGATGTCACTGCAGCTCTTCACTGGGAATTCCCATTATTGAGCGCTACAATTTCATTTATATAACACCCACATATACACCAAAATGTCCCAAGGCTCCTCACAGAAGCGTGAGGGAAAAAATGGGTCAAAGCCAAAGGAGATATTAGATGGGGTGTTGAACAACTTGGTCAAAGAGGTGGGTTTTAAGGAAGGTTATAAAGGAGTAGAGCGAGGCGGAGAGTAACATAGAAACATAGAAGATACGAGCAGGAGTAGGCCATTCGGCCCCTCGAGCCTGCTCCGCCATTCACTGAGATCATGGCTGATCATCCAAACTCAGTACCCTGTCCCTGCCTGCTCCCCATATCCGGTGACCCCTTTAGCCTTAAGAAATATATCTAACTCCTTCTTCAATATATTTAATGAATTGGCCTCAACTGCCTTCTGTGGTAGAGAATTCCACAGGTTCACCACTCTCTGGGTGAAGAAATTCCTCCTCATCTCTGTCCTAAATGGCTTACACCTTATCTTTAGACTGTGACCCCTGGTTCTGGACTTCCCCGCCATCGGGAACATCCTTCCTGCATCTAGTCTGTCTAGTCCTGTTAGAATTTTATAAGTTTCAATGAGATCCCCTCTCATTCTTCTAAACTCCAGCGAGTATCAGCCCAATTTACCCAATCTCTCCTCATACGTCATTCTTGCCATCCCAGGTATCAGTCTGGTGAATCTTCACTGCACTCCCTCCATGGCAAGAACATCCTTCCTCAGATAAGGCAACCAAAACTGCATACAATACTCAAGGTGTGGTCTCATCAAGGCCCTGTACAACTGCAGCAAGACATCTTTGTTCCTGTACTCAAACCCTCTCGCTACGAAGGCCAACATACCATTTGCCGCCTTAACCGCCTGCTGCACCTGCATGCTTACCTTCAGCGACTGGTGCACAAGGACACCCAGGTCTCGTTGCATTTCCCCTTCTCCCAATCTATTGCCGTTCAGATAATAATCTGCCTTCTTGTTTTTGACACCAAAGTGGATAACCTCGCATTTATCCACATTATACTGTATCTGCCATGCATCTGCCCAATCAGCCAACCTGTCCAAATCATACTGGAGTTTCTCGGCATTCTCCTCACAGCACACATGCCCACCCAGCTTTGTGTCGTCTGCAAACTTGGAGATATTACATCTAGTTCCCTCGTCTAGATCATTAATATATATTGTGAATAGCTGGGGTCCTAGCATCGATCTCTGCGGTACCCCACTAGTCACTGCCTGCCACTCGGAAAAAGACACGTTTATTCCAACTCTTTGCTTCCTGTCTGCCAACCATTTCTCTATCCAAGTTAGTACCTTGCCCCCAATCCCATGTGCCTTAACTTTACATGCTAATCTCTTATGCAGGACCTTATCGAAAACCTTCTGAAAGTCCAAATACACCACATCCACTGGTTCTCCATAACTAAATGTAGTTATGCTGAATAACTGGACACAGACTACAGAAATAATTAAACAGATCTTTAGTGAACGAGGGTCAGGGCTGAACTGGGATACACTTTGCTCCGCGGCATCGGCAGCGGGTGGAGGCGGAGTCGGGACCAGCGGGAGCAGCGAGGAGGAGCTCGGGAGAAAACCCGGCGACCAGCGAGGCCCGAGACCAGTCGGGAGCAGTGAGTCGGAGTCCGGTATAAAAACCGGAGAGAGGCGAGGCCCGAGACCACAGCTGGGGCAGTCGGGAGAGCAGGAGGCCAGTAATTGCTGGGGCAGTCGGGAGAGCAGGAGGCCAGTAACTGGTGAGTTTAAAAGCTCACCTTTCGCGGGCTTTTTCTTTCACAGCTGGTGCAGTCGGGAGAGCAGGAGGCCAGTAACTCTTATATAGGTGCAGCTGTTGCTAAACCCGAAACACTACAGTGTAGTGTCTCCCACCCTTCCACCTCCTCTAACCTTTTAGGGGTTAGGGGAAGTTGAAAAGGTAGGTTCAATTTGTTTTATTTCAGGAGCCTAACCTAGGTGGAGAAGGTTCCAGGACAGGAGGCGGCAGTGAAAATACAACACCAGAAAACAGGTAGGTGACTGGTTGGTGAGTACTTTCACAAACTTATTCTAAGTAGAATTCAATAATTAAGCTAAATCGTAGTAAATAAAAGGGTATTGTAAGGGTTAAGTCATGGAAGGGCAGCTCGGACCCGTGTCATGCTTCTCCTGTGCCATGTGGGAAATCAGGGACACTGTCCCTGACAACTATGTGTGCAGGAAGTGTGTCCAGCTGCAGCTCCTAGCGGACCGCATGGCGGCGCTGGAGCTGCGAATGGACTCACTCTGGAGCATACGCGATGCTGAGGATGTTGTGGATAGCACATTCAGTGAGTTGGTCACACCGCAGGTAAAGGCTAGCTCAGACAGTAAATGGGTGACCAAAAGGCAGGGTAAAGGCAGGAAGGTAGTGCAGGAGTCACCTGCGGTCATCTCCCTCCAAAACAGGTTTACCGTTTTGGGTACTGTTGGGGGAGATGACTTATCAGGGGAAGGCACCAGCAGCCAGGTTCAGGGCACCATGACTGGCTCTGCTGCACAGAAGGGCGGGAAAAAGAGGGATAGGGCTATAGTGATAGGGGATTCAATTGTAAGGGGGATAGATAGGAGTTTCTGTGGCCGAGACCGAGACTCCAAGATGGTATGTTGCCTCCCTGGTGCAAGGGTCAAGGATGTCTCGGAGCGGGTGCAGAGCATTCTGAAGGGGGAGGGGGATCAGCCAGTTGTCGTGGTACATGTAGGTACCAACGATGTAGGTAAAAAGAGGGAGGAGGTCCTACAAGCTGAATTTAGGGAGTTAGGAGCTAAATTGAAAAGTAGGACCTCAAAGGTAGTAATCTCTGGATTGCTACCAGTGCCACGAGCTAATAAGTTTAGAGAGAGTAAGATAGATAAGCTAAATACGTGGCTTGAGCAGTGGTGCAAGGGAGAGGGATTTAAATTCTTGAGGCATTGGAACCAGTTCTTGGGGAGGAGTGACCTGTACCAAGGGGACGGTCTACACCTGAACTGTGAGGGAGCCGATGTCCTCGGGGTAATATTTTCTAGGGCGGTTCGGGAGGATTTAAACTAATTTGGCAGGGGGATGGGAACCTAGGTAGTGGAAAAGAGGGAAGTCATATGAAGTTAGAAATAGATGGTAGAAAGGTGAGAAGCAATAAGCAAAGGAGAGAAACACAAAGGGCCATACTAATTCATAATGAGAGTGTGAAAAAAGCAAGCCTGAAGGCTTTGTATCTTAATGCTAGAAGCATTAGGAACAAGGTGGATGAATTAGTTGTGGAAATAGAGGTAAACAAGTATGATTTGATTGGGATTACAGAAACGTGGCTGCAGGGTGGGCAAGGCTGGGAACTTAACATCCAGGGATATACAATATTTAGGAAGGATCGGCAAAAAGGTAGGGGAGGTGGGGTAGCATTGCTGGTAAAGGAGGGGATTAATGCAATGGAAAGGAAGGATATTAACTCGGATGAAACGGAATCTGTATGGGTAGAAATGAGAAATAGCAAGGGGAGGAAAACGTTAGTGGGTGTGATATATAGGCCTCCAAATAGTAATATGGAGGTGAGGGAAGGCATAAAAAGGGAAATTAGAGAAGCGTGCGATAAGAGCACAGCTGTCATCATGGGTGACTTTAATTTACATATTGATTGGACTACCCAAATTAGTAAAAATTCTGAGGAGGAGGAATTCCTGGAATGTTTTCGGGACGGTTATCTGGACCAATATGTCGAGGAGCCGACTCGAGATCAGGCCATTTTAGACTGGGTATTGTGCAATGAGAAGGGACTTATCAGCAATCTTCTTGTACGAGGCCCCTTGGGTCAGAGCGATCATAATATGATCGAGCTCTCAGTCGAGATGGAGAGTGAGGAAATTGAATCAGAGACTAAGGTCCAGAACTTAAATAAAGGGAATTACGAGGGTATGAGACGGGAATTGGGTAAGATTGATTGGGTGGTGTTTCTGGGGGGATTGACAGTGGATAGACAATGGCAAGCATTCAAAGATAGAATGGAAGAATTCCAGAACATGTTTATACCGGTTTGGCATAAAAATAAACCTAAAAAGGTGACTCAACCGTGGATAACGAGGGAAATTAGGGACAGCATAAAATCAAAAAAAAGGGCATATCAACTGGCAAAAAAAAGCACCAGACCGGAAGATTGGGGGCAGTACAGGATACAGCAAAAGAGGACAAAGGGATTAATCAGGAAGGGGAAAATAGAATACGAAAGTAAACTTGCAGCAAACATAAAGACAGACTGCAAAAGCTTTTATCGGTATATCCGGAGGAAAAGACTGGTAAAATCCCAAGTCGGTCCCTTGCAGTCCGATTCGGGAGAATATATAATGGAGAATAAGGAAATGGCAGACCAATTAAACTCATACTTTGGTTCTGTATTCACAAAGGAGGACACAAATAACCTCCCAGGAATATCGGCAAACATAGGGACTAATGAGAGGGAGGAGCTGACAGAAATTAGTATCTCTAGGGATATGGTGTTGGGTAAGTTGAGGGGACTGAAGGCCGACAAATCCCCGGGGCCTGATAAACTACATCCTAGGGTACTTAAGGAGGTGGCCCTGGAGATAGCAGATGCTCTAAGGATCATCTTCCAGAACTCCATTGACTCGGGAACAGTACCCGTGGATTGGAGGGTAGCTAATGTTACCCCAATATTTAAAAAGGGGGGTAGAGAGAAAGCAGGGAATTATAGACCAGTAAGCCTTACATCGGTTGTGGGCAAAATGCTAGAGTCCATTATTAAGGATAAAATAGCGGAGCACTTGACAAATGGGGAAAGGATCGGACAGAGTCAACATGGATTTACAAAGGGTAAATCGTGTTTGACTAATCTGCTGGAATTTTTTGAGGAAGTAACTGGTAAAATAGATGGGGGAGAGCCAGTGGATGTGGTGTACCTTGACTTCCAGAAAGCCTTCGATAAGGTTCCACACAAAAGATTATCATGCAAAATTAAGGCTCATGGGATTGGGGGCAAAGTATTAACGTGGATAGAGAACTGGCTGGCGGATAGAAAACAGAGAGTTGGAATAAACGGCTCGTTTTCGGAGTGGCAGGCAGTGACCAGCGGGGTGCCGCAAGGATCTGTCCTGGGACCCCAGCTGTTCACAATATATATAAATGATCTGGATCAGGGAATTGGATGCAATATTTCCAAATTCGCTGACGACACTAAACTAGGAGGAGGGGTGGGCTCTGATGAGGATGTCAGGAGGCTACAGTGCGATTTGGACAGGTTGGGGGAATGGGCGGATACGTGGCAGATGCACTATAATGTGGATAAATGCGAGGTTATCCACTTTGGGGGTAAAAACAGGAGGGTGGATTATTATCTAAATGGCAATAGATTGGGAGATGGGGAAGTGCAGAGGGACCTGGGTGTTCTTGTGCACCAGTCACTGAAGGAGAGCATGCAGGTGCAACAGGCGATTAAGAAGGCAAATGGTATGTTGGCCTTCATATCAAGGGGGTTCCAGTATAGGAATAGGGATACCTTACTACAGCTGTACAAGGTGCTGGTGAGATCGCATCTGGAGTATTGTGTACAGTTTTGGTCGCCCCATCTGCGGAAGGATGTTCTTGCCATGGAAAGAGTGCAGCGGCGATTCACCAGGCTGATACCTGGAATGGCGGGAATGACCTACGAGGAGAGATTGAATAGTTTGGGCTTGTACTCACTGGAGTTTAGAAGATTGAGAGGGGATCTCATCGAAACATATAAAATTATGGCAGGCCTGGACAGGCTGAATTCAGAGAGAATGTTTCCAATGGCAGGGGAGCACAGAACCAGGGGCCACAGTCTAAAAATAGCGGGCAAATCATTTAAAACAGAGATGAGGAAGAATTTCTTCACTCAAAGAGTGGTGAGCCTGTGGAATTCCCTGCCACAGAGGGCTGTGAAGGCTAATTCAATAAATATTTTCAAGAGAGAATTGGATATATTTCTGAAGGCTAAGGGGATTAAGGGTTACGGAGAAAAGGCGGGGACGGGGTACTGAACTGGTAAGATCAGCTATGATCTCAGACGAAGATCAGCCATGATCTCATTGAATGGCGGAGCAGGCTCGAAGGGCCGAATGGCCTACTCCTGTTCCTATCTCTATGTTTCTATGTTTCTATGTTTCTATGTTTATATACTGGTGTGGTCACCACCGGTACTACAATGTACAGGAGCCATCAAAAAGTAGTCCATCACCTTAAGGTATCCTCTTAAGGTGGTACAGGTTACATACACTACAATTCCTCCCCTTTTAGCTTAACAGTGTACACCCCAATTTAAACATTACATGGATAACATATATACAACTTTCACACAAAACTGTTCAAAGATTCAGTCTCTGAGGAGGCCTCCTGATCCGGGCCGGATAATGCCTTTCAGGGGTCTCTGGTTCTCGTTGCTGGGGTGACTCATCCATTTGATCTCCTATGGATTGAACATCATCATGTACGTTCGAGTCTGAGGTAGATGCTACAGGCTCAATAACTTCTTCAACTGGTGTCTCTGCCGTAGACATGGGGTTGACCCTTGTTCTCGATTCCACAAGTTGGTCAGCATGACGTCGTATTACGTTCTCTCCAACGTCTACCGTGTACATCAAGGGTCCTTGTCGGGCACGAATTGTTCCGGATTGCCATTTATCATTCCTATAGTCCCTGGCCAACACTGGTTGTCCTATTTCGAAACTCCGAGTGGCCTTGTTATTTACGTGCTGGAATTGCTTGTTTTCGACTTCCCTTCACACATTGGGTTTTAACAAATCCAACCGGGACCGCAACCTCCTGTTATAGAACATTATGGCAGGGCTTTGATTTGTCACTGCATGCGTGGCATTTCGATATGCCATCAGGAAATTGTCCACCTTGTGTTGTAGTGGAATATGGTCTTCGCTCATGGCCTTTATCGCCTTTTTGAACGTTTGTACAAATCTCTCGGCCAACCCATTTGTAGCCGGATGATATGGGGCAGATGTATAGTGTTTCACCCCATTCTTTTTCATGAATTTCTGGAATTCTTCTGACACGAACTGTGGTCCGTTGTCTGAACATATTTGCTCCGGCAACCCATTCCTTGCAAATATGGTTCTTAGAACTGCGATCGTCTTCTCAGAGGTAGTGGTCGACATCTTAATCACTTCTGGCCATTTAGAATGTGCGTCCACTGCTATCAAAAACATGGAATCCATGAATGGACCTGCAAAGTCGATATGCACACGTTGCCATGGGGTTGAAGGCCATTCCCACGGATGCAGCGGTGCAATTGGAGGTGCGTTTTGAACTTTTTGGCACCCTGAGCAGCTTTTAGTCAGATCCTCTATTTGATTGTCGATACCTGGCCACCACACATAAGCCCTAGCAAGGCTTTTCATCTTGACTCCCCCCAGATGACCTTCATGCAATTCCTTCAGAACTCTCTCCCTTAATTTAGGAAGAATAATCACCCTTGTTCCATACATCAATGTTCTTTGACATACGGACAGCTGTTCTCGTCTGGCTGAGAATGCTGGTAACAGTGGGTCGCCATGTGCTGGCCACCCCTTCACTGTCAAGTCGTAGACCCGAGACAGTGTCGGGTCGTTCCGGGTCTCTCTCTCAATACCCGCATTGGTGACTGGTAAGCATTCGATGATGGTCGAGTGAAATATCTCGACAGGGTCAACTGCCGGTGCCTCTTCCGCTGTAGGTAGTGGCAGGCGCGACAGCCCATCAGCATTACCATGTTGCTTTGTACCTTTGAATTCGATATCATATTGATGTGCCCCTAGGAAAAGGGACCATCTCTGAAGCCTCTGCGCCGTCATTACCGGAACACCCTTCTTAGGGTTGAAAATGGAAACCAACGGCTGGTGATCTGTCAGCAGCGTAAACTTTTGGCCTTGCAGGTAATGGTTAAATTTCTTAACTCCCCACACGAGGCTGAGAGCCTCCCTATCTATCTGAGCATAGTTGCGCTCTGCGGAGGTCAATGATCTGGATGCGAACGCGACTGGCCTTTCCAAGCCATTTGGAAACTTATGTGAGAGCACTGCCCCGATACCATATGGAGAAGCATCACAAGCTAAGCGAATAGGCAGCATTGGGTTAAAGTGAGCCAACACTTCCTTAGAGGTGATCAGTGCCTTGCTCTTTTGAAAAGCCCGCTTACAATCATCGCTCCACTTCCATGGTATTCCCATTTGCAAAAGAGTGTTCAGCGGGTGTAACACCGTGGATAAATTTGGAAGAAACTTGTGGTAATAGTTAACCAACCCAAGGAACGACCTCAACTGGGATACATTTTCCGGAGCAGGAGCTTTCACAACAGCTTCGATCTTGTCAGGCGACTTATGGAGCCCCTCCTGGTCAATGACGTGGCCACAGTACGAGATTCGCTTTTGAAAGAACTCACATTTCTGGCGATTAACTCTGAGCCTATATTCTTTCAATCTGGTGAGCACCTGCTCCAAATTTGCGAGGTGATCCTTATCATCATCTCCTGTAATCAGGATGTCGTCCAGGTAGCATTGTGTGCCTGGAATTCCCTGCACTACCTGCTCCATGGCCCTTTGCCAAATCGCTGGAGCCGATGCCACTCCAAAAACCAGTCTATTATACCGATATAAGCCCTTATGTGTGTTGATCGTGAGATACTGGCGTGACGCTTCATCAACTTCCATCTTCAGGTACGCCTGCGTCAGGTCTATCTTGGTGAAGTGTTTCCCGCCAGACAGCGAAGCGAAGATATCTTCAATCTGCGGAAGCAGATATTGCACCGTGTGAAGAACCGGATTAACAGTGATCTTGAAATCGCCACAGATGCGAACCTTCCCAGGTTCCCCCGGCTTGTTGCTCAACGAACGCTTCATGACAGGAACAATGGGTGTGGCCCATTCGCTCCAGTCCACCTTGGACAGTACTCCTGAACGCTCTAGCCCTTCCAGCTCTGCTTCCACAGCAGGTCGTATCGCATAAGGTACCGGTCTGGCTTTGAAAAATTTTGGGTTTGCATGTTCTTCAACCTTGATGTTTGCCGTAATTCCTTTCAGTGTTCCCAGTCCCTGTTGGAACACCTCCTTAGCATCGTCCAATATTTTGGACAGTCGTTTAGGTTTAACGTCGTCCTCTTTACAGGCATCTATAGTCAGTGCTTGTGTGGAATGCCAGTCCACATTTATTCTCCGGATCCATTCCCGTCCCAGTAGTGGCGGACCTCCATCAGGTAACACATACAAGTCCATTTTCTGACTTTCTTCACCATTGTAGACCACATTTACTTTTATCTTTCCTTTGGGGTATACTATTTGCCCCGTGTATGTTTTCAATACAATCTCCGTATCCCTCAGGGGAATGTGCGAGAATAACCTTTTGTAATCTTGCTTATTCATGACCGTTAATGCCGATCCAGTGTCCAATTCCATCTTCACTTGGACTCCTGCTATCCGAAGCATGACCCAGATAGTTTGGTGGTCTGCTGTGTTACCCACATTATGTATTTTTAGACAACCCAGTTCCTTACTGCTGGAGTCTGAATCCATCTTCTGTTCATCCGAACTGTTCTCTGTCACCTTGTGTACTTTTTTGTACTTCTCCTGCGGTGACTTTTTGCTGCTGGTCTTCTTTCCTGACCGGCATACTCTCGCTATGTGACCAAGTTTGCCACATTGCCTGCATTCTTTATCTTTGAACCAGCACTGGTTCTGGTCGTGCGTTGTCCTTCCGCAACGATAGCACTTTACTGCGCCCAATGCCATTTCATTGGTGCTGAATTCCAATGGCCTTTGCTGTATCTCTGCAGCGCCTCGCGCTGCTGCCTCGTGCGATGCTGCAATGCTGAAAGCTTTGTCCAGCGTAAGATCCTTTTCCTCTAGCAGTCGCTTCTGGGTTCCTTCCCTTCGGAGCCCACACACAAACTTATCTCTCAGTGCGTCTGCTAGTCCTGTACCGAACTGACAGTACTTTGATAACTTGCGCAGTTCGGTTAAGAATTCAGCGTTGCTTTCCTCTTTAAGTTGAATTCTTTTGTAGAATTTAAATCGTTCCGCTATCAGCAGCGGCGTGGGGTTTAAATGCTCTTGCAGGATAGTAACAATATCTGCGAAACTCTTTCCTACCGGTTTATCTGGTGTTACAAGGTTCCTTAATAACCCGTACGTCTTCGCACCCATCGAGTTTAATAGGGTTAGTGCTTTCTTATCCTCCGGTACCTCATTCGTTGTACAGTAAACTTCGACGCGTTCCACATAAGTGGCCCAATCTTCCACATCGCTATCAAAAGCAGTGATGTTACCCGTTTTTGGCATCCTTGTTGAGTTTCCTTTCCTTCGGATATGATTATTATTTTACTTTATTTTTTTTCAAAATGGCAGCTTCCCGCGCTTGGCGGCTTTTCCCGCGCTTGTCTTCTTCCCCTGCCGACTCAAAATGGCAATTACCGCGCTGTTGCCATTCTCGCCTCCCAGCGGTCCTTTATTTTCCCCTACGCTGCTGCTCTTGTTCCCCGCCGCTCCCGCGGCCCTTGTGGACATAAACGCCTTTCTGGCTGCTGCGCGTCTCTGCCCCGATTGCAGTCCGGCCCCTGACACCGGCTGCGGTCGTGTTCTCCGCCCTTTTTGTCGTTTCCCTCCCCTTCTCTTACTGACAACTCGGCCGACTTCCCCCCCGGTCTGCTCGATCGGGCTTACCCGCCGCTGTCGTCGAAGGGATGTTCACTGATGTTTGACTTCGTGGCCAGAAACCAACCCGGGTTTCCGATTGCCTCCCGTGCTATGCAGTGCCCAGCAGGATGTTGAGGGTGGATGTCCTTGTTCGACGCCCGTCTCAGAGGCGAAGCTTCCTTTGATGCAATTGCCGCTAGGTAAGATCAGACTCGTCGCCACTGTTGAGTCTGTGTTTTTAAATGTAGTTATGCTGAATAACTGGACACAGACTACAGAAATAATTAAACAGGTTTTTAGTGAACGAGGGTCAGGGCTGAACTGGGATAGACTTTGCTCCGCAGGGTTTATATACCGGTGTGGTCACCACCGGTACTACAATGTACAGGAGCCATCAAAAAGTAGTCCATCACCTTAAGGTATCCTCTTAAGGTGGTACAGGTTACATACACTACACTCCCTTATCTATTCTACCAGTTACATCCTCAAAAAATTCCAGTAGATTAGTCAAGCACGATTTACCTTTTGTAAATCCATGTTGACTTTGTCCGATCCTGTCACTGTTTTCCAAGTGCTCTGCTATTACATCTTTTATAATGGACTCTAGCATTTTCCCCACTACCGATGTCAGGCTTACCGGTCTATAATTCCCCGTTTTCTCTCTACCACCTTTTTTGAACAGTGGGGTAACATTAGCTACCCTCCAATCCATGGGAACTGTTCCAGAGTCGATAGAATTTTGGAAGATTACCAGCAATGCATCTACTATTTCTAGGGCCACTTCCTTAAGTACCCTAGGATGTAGATTATCAGGCCCTGGGGATTTATCGGCCTTCAATCCCATCAATTTCCCTAACACCATTTCCCTACAAATACTGATTTCATTCAGTTCCTCCCTCTCATTAGACCCGATGTTCCCCGACATCTCTGAGAGGTTATTTGTGTCCTCCTTTGTGAAGACAGAACCAAAGTATGTATTTAATTGGTCTGCCATTTCTTTGTTCCCCATTATAAATTCCCCTGATTCTGACTGCAAGGGACCTATGTTTAACTTCACCAATCTTTTTCTCTTCACATATCTATAAAAGCTTTTACAGTCAGTTTTTATGTTCCCTGGAAGCTTACTCTCATATTCTATCTCCCCCCTCTTAATTAATCCCTTTGTCCTCCTTTGCTGAATCCTAAATTGCTCCCAATCCTCAGGCTTACTGCTTTTTCTGGCCAATTTATATGTCGTCTCCTTGGATCTTATGCTATCCCTAATTTCCCTTGTTAGCCACGGTTGAGTCACCTTTTTTGTTTTATTTTTATGCCAAACAGGGATGAACAAATGCTGTAGTTCATCCATGTGATCTCTGAATGTTTGCCATTGCCTATCCACTGTCAACCCTTTGAGTAACATTCCCCAATCAATCCTACCCAACTCGCGCCTCATACCATCATAGTTTCCTTTATTTAAATTCAGGACCCTAGTCTCTGAGTCAACTACTTCACTCTCCATCTTAATGAAGATATCTGTCATATTATGATCGCTCCGCCCCAAGGGGCCTCGCACAACAAGATTGCTAATTAACCCTTTCTCATTACATAATACCCAGTCTAAGATGGCCTGGTCTCTAGTTGGTTCCTCGACATATTGGTCCAGGAAACCATCCCGTATACACTCCAGGAATTCAGTAGGAGGGTTTAGAGAGGGTATTCCAGAGTGCGGCTGAAAGAACAACTGCCAATGGTAGCAAGAAAGGAGGGAGGATGCACAAGAGATTGGATTTAGAGGAACAGAGAACTCAGGGGGTTATAGGACTGCAGGAGGTTACAGAGAAAACGTGGGACATGGCCATGGAGGTGTTGGGGAATCGGGAACCAATATAGGTCAATTTAAGTCAGGGGTGATATGTGAGTTAGATTTGGTGCAGGTTTCGAGTACAGGAACAAGGATGTCTTGCTGCAGTTGTACAGGGCCTTGGTGAGACCACACCTTGAGTATTGTATGCAGTTTTGGTCACCTTATCTGAGGAAGGATGTTCTTGCCATGGAGGGAGTGCAGCGAAGATTCACCAGGCTGATACCTGGGATGGCAGGAATGATGAATGAGGAGAGATTGGGTCGATTGGGCTTGTACTCGCTGGAGTTTAGAAGAATGAGATGGGATCTCATTGAAACTTATAAAATTCTAACAGGACTAGACAGACTAGATGCAGGAAGGATGTTCCCGATGGCCGGGGAGTCCAGAACTAGGGGTCACAGTCTAAGGATAAGGGGTAAGCCATTTAGGACAGAGGTGAGGAGGAATTTCTTCACCCAGAGAGTGGTGAACCTGTGGAATTCTCTACCACAGAAGACAATGGAGGCCAGTTCATTAAATATATTCAAGACGGAGTTAGATATATTTCTTAAGGCTAAAGGGATCAAGGGATATGGAGAGAAGGCAGGGACAGGGTACTGAATTTGGATGATCAGCCATGATCTCATTGAATGGCGGAGCAGGCTCGAGAGGCCGAATGGCCTACTCCTGCTCCTATCTTCTATGTTTCTATGTTAGCATAGAGGCAGGACAACTTTGGATGAGATTACAAAGACAAAGTTTCAGGGCTAGAGTTGGATGGGGACTGGTGGAGGTTTAGCTTACTATGCAAGGGAAACGAGAGGAAGCAGCAGTGGATTGCTGAACTGATGCTCTCTACCTTTTTTAAAATTCATTAATGGGATGTGGGTGTCGCTGGCAAGGCCAGCATTTATTGCCCATCCCTAATTGCCCTTGAGAAGGTGGTGGTGAGCCGCCTTCCTGAACAGCTGCAGTCTATGTGGTGAAGGTACTCCCACAGTGCTGTTGGGTAGGGAGTTCCAGGATTTTGACCCAGCCACGATGAAGGATCGGCGATATACTTCTAAGTCAGGATGGTGTGTGACTTGGAGGGGGAATTGGAGGTGGCGGTGTTCCCACGTGCCTGCTGCCCTTGTCCTTCTAGGTGGAAGAGGTCGCGGGTTTGGGAGATGCTGCTGAAGAAGCCTTGGCGAGTTGCTGCAGTGCATCTTGTAGATGGTACACACTGCAGCCACGGTACGCCGGTGGTGGAGGGAGTGAATGTTTAAGGTGGTGGATGGGGGGCCAATCAAGCGGGCTGCTTTGTCCTGGATGGTGTCGAGCTTCTTGAGTGTTGTTGGAGCTGCACTCATCCAGGCAAGTGGAGAGTATCCCATCACACTCCTGACTTGTGCCTTGTCAATGGTGGAAAGGCTTTGGGGAGTCAGGAGATGAGACATTCACCGCAGAATACCCAGCCTCTGACCTGCTCTTGTTGCCACAGTATTTATGTGGCTGGTCCAGTTAAGTTTCTGGTGATGAAGAAATCTTGGTGATGAAGAAATCCCTGAGCTCCTTGCACTTGCTAGGGGTGACGGTGGTGAGGGCAGAGATTTAAGGAGCAAGTTGGTAGTTGGGTAAAGAAGCCAGGGGTTATCTTTACCCTCCAGGATAGTTGGGCTTTTAAGCCTGAGGTGATCTTATAGAGAGCTACAAAATAGTTAAGGACATGGAAAAGATAAGTCCAGGAAATTACAATAAACTAAAATGTGAGAGTAGGACAAGGGGACATAGATTCAAACTAGCAACATGGAACTGATATCAAAAAATTCTTCTTCGCACAAAGAGTGATCAACACATGGAATGGACTCCCGCAGAGAATAATGGAGGCAAAGCCCTGTAACCATTTAAGAAACAATTCAATGCTGCACCGGGAGGACTGTTGAGGTGTTTCTGGATGGAAAAATTAGGTTGGGCCCAATGGCCTACCTCACCTGTAATTACTCTGTTATCTTGTGATTCTAGGTAGTGGGTGGTTTTGGCAGAGGAGAGTGAGGCCTTTAGGAGCTAAGCCAGTTTTGGACCAGGTGTGCTGAGGTTTGCTGCCCTTCGACTTAAGGGAGCAAAGCGAGGGCCGTAGTAGGGGAATTACAAGGGTGGGAGACTATTTTTTTTTTTAATGAGAGCATGGTTGTTGAAGCTGGTTGAAAGCAATGGAATGAAAATCAGGCAGGTTCTATAAAGGGCGGGTGGATCCGATCCATTCAGCCAGATTGCAGCCCCAGCAGTGAAGACAAACATCTAGCCCATCATGGCAAATGGAGAACCAAAGGCTAGGTCATTGGGGATTTGAGCGTGTATATGTAAGTGATTTGGTTGTGATTTTGTGAGGGTGGGGGAGGGGGGATGCAGGTGGTGAGAGAAACCAGGAAGTGGCTGGAGATAGCATTGTCGGTGATTAAGACCGTGGCAATTGAGAGGCCCCAGGAAATGGCAAGGTCAAGGGGTTGGCCGTGAATATGGTTTGGAGAGTTTATGTGGAGAGAGAAGTTTGGGGAAGACAGGAAGGCGGTGAATTTGAAGGGTAGAGGGCAAGTGGAGCGGAGATGGAGATTGAAATCACTATGTGGAAGGTGATGGAACAGGAAACTCTTCTTTAATGTAGCATGACATACAGTGTCAATATTTTTAATAGTAATGAATGGGCCTCTTATAGGTTGAGTTGCTCCACTGCCATTCTTGCTGCTGCTGGGCAGGGACCTTAAATGGCTCAAAATCTGCCTGCTACCATACTTTCTGCTTAATTGCATATCAGATAATTGCGTCACCCATTTAATTGCATGTTGGATAATCATGTATTTGCATAATGTCTCAAAGTCATAATTTTTCTGCCATTATTGCCCATATAATTGTGACCCACTTAAAAGAGCACATGTGATTGCATTACTCCCTTTAACGAGAGAGAAGTCATTCGTCCTGAAATAAAAACAGAACATGCTGGAAACATACAGCATATCCGCGCAACATCTGAACTGAGAAAAGGTAGGTTAGTGGCTTGGGTGTAAAGTCCTACGCTGCAGCATCTACACATAAATCAGTTCCCTGAGTTTTCAAAAGCAAAATACTACGGATGCTGGAAATTTGAAATAAAAACAGAAAATGCTGGAAAATGCTTGTCCTCACCTTTCACCCCACCAGCCTCCATGATCAGCGGATCATCCTCCGCCATTTCCACCACCTTCAGCGTGATCCCACCACCAAACACATCTTCCCCTCCCCTTTCAGCATTCCGAAGGGACCGCTCCCTCCGTGACACCGTGGTCCGCTCCTCAATCACCCCCAACACCCCCTCCCATTCCCACGGCACCTTCCTGTGCAAGCGCAGGAGATGCAACACCTGCCCTTTTACCTCCTCCCTTCCCACTGTCCAGGGCCCCAAGCACCCCTTCCAGGTGAAACAGCGATTTACTTGTACTTCTTGCAATCTGGTATACTGCATTCGCTGCTCACGATGCGGTCTCCTCTACATTGGGGAGACCAAACGCAGATTGGGCGACCGCTTTGCGGAACACCTCCGTTCAGTCCGTAAGGGTGACCCCGAGCTTCCGGTCGCCTGTCACTTTAATTCTCCGCTCCACTCCCACTCTGACCTCTCCATCCTCGGCCTCTTACACTGTTCCAACGAAGCTCAACGTAAGCTCGAGGAACAGCACCTCATCTTCCGATTAGGCACTTTACAGCCTTCTGGACTCAACATCGAGTTCAACAATTCCAGACCATAACCTCGGCCCCTATTTTTTCACATGGCAGCTGTTGATGATTCCGCCATTCCCATTTACACCTCATCTAGACTCATCTTTTGTTCCTTTACTTGTCCCATCACCATCTCCTTTTGCTTTGCACCATCATCCCTTTGTCTTTTAATCTCTCCTGCCTTCCATCCTATCACAGACCGGCCCTTTTGTTCTTTCCTCCCCTTCCCCCCTTTCCCTGCCCCTAACCTTGCTTAAAATCTGTTACATCTCTAACTTTTCCAGTTCTGATGAAAGGTCATCGACCTGAAACGTTAACTCTGTTTCTCTCTCCACAGATGCTGCCTGACCTGCTGAGTATTTCCAGCATTTTCTGTTTTTACCCCTGAGCTTTCACTTTAGAGATACGGATGGGCTTGCGACTGCTAAAGTGTCAGTTTAGCTCCATGGTGGAAATCTCACCTCATGGAATCAAGCTCCACTGCTGCACTTTCGCACATGAGCCGGGGACTCCCTCAGGGCCTCTCCTGATTGTCCGGAACTTCAGCGGAAGATCAGAGGATGTTCCCTGTGATAACCTCGGCTGACACTATAGCGTAGTACTGAGGGAGTGCTGCATTATTGGAGGTGCTGGGGTAGAAATTCATCTTGGCCAGTAGCATAAAGCCTGCAGTAACGCAGCGGCCACCCGTTGTACTCCCAGCCCGATATACAGGAAACTCTCGATTTACCGGCAAAATTCAGGTGTAGGTTCAGGTAAGTTTTACTTCATATTAGTGGCAGTTCCTGGATCTGTGGCTGTGTAACTGGGGTTCGTGCACTTGTTGCTAAGCAACAGGGACGCTTGGTCTGTGGCCGGAGTTCCTGCACATGTTGCTAAGCAACAGGGAAGCCTGGATTTGTTGCTGTGTACGGAGCTCTCGTACCTTTTAACTACACCTCTCAGTAATCCGGACTTTTTGATAAACCGGCACCACGCCGGTCCCGTCGGTGCCGGATACCAAAGAGTTTCCTGTACTCCCAGCCCGATATTCAGTTCCATTGGCTTCAGTAGCCTGCTGTCTTTCAGTTAAGATGATAAACTGAGCCCCTGCTCAGGTGGATGTGAAAGATCCCATGGGAACGATTCAAAGAGCAGCAGAGGTTTGTCCGGTGTCCTGGCCAACATCCCTCCATCAACAAACAGCACCAACAACAGATTAACTGGTCACTTACCTCATTGCTGTTTGTGGGATCCTGCTGTGCAAAAGTTGGTTGCTGCATTTGTCTACACAGCAACAGTGACGGCACTTTAAAAGTAATTAATTAATTACGAATCACCTCAGAGTGTTCTGAGGATGTGAAAAGCACTCCATAAATGCAAGTTCTTTCTTTTGCTGTTTATTTCCAGAACTTTCTGTTTTCATTTCAGGATCTGAAACCGTTCAATTAAACAGGAAGTGCACTCTTACTTTTTTTTATTATTTTGCAAACAAGGAAGAAATCGCCCCATTAACATCCAGCCCATGTGATGCACTGAGGTCACAATAGCACTAATATTGGAACGGCATGGTAAACATTTAAAGAAAGAAAGACTTTCATTTATATAGCACCTTTCACAACCTCAGGACATTACAAAGCACTTTACATCCACCTGAGAGAGCAGACGGGGCCTTGGTTTAACGTCTCATCTGAAAGACAGGCACCTCCGACAATGCAGCACTCCCTCAGCACTGCGCTGGAGTGTCAGCCTAGCTTTTTGCGCACAAGTCCCTGGAGTGGGACATAAGAACATAAGAACAGGAGTAGGTCATTTGGCCCCCTCGAGCCTGCTCCGCCATTCAATAAAATCATGGCTGATCTGATCTTGGCCTCAACTCCACTTCCCTGCCCCACCCCACAACCCTTGACTCCCTTACCTTTCAAGTGGGACTTGACCCCACAACCTTCTGACTCAAGAGGCAAGAGTGCTGCCCACTGAGCCATGGCTGAGACAGTTAAACAAGAATGAAAATGTTCGGATAGCATGCTCCAGAACAAAATAAACCTCTGGCTCTGTAGTGCTGTAACATCGGGGCAAAGACCCCGGACAAGAGCAAGAATTCCAGCAACTCCTTCCATTTTACACATCTTTGCTTCCCCACCCTTCGCCCAATAAGAGGCTTTGTGTGTCTCTGGCAAGACACTGGAATGCAGTGTTTACTGTAACAACATAATACAAGAGGACCACAAATGGAAACTCCCCCCGCCTCCATTGAAGCAGTGGAGGGTTCCAGTCAGGGTTGCAAACTCGGATTGGACGTATTCCTGGCGATTTCATCACATGATCTCCTGCCTCCAACCGCCCTGCCCCCACACTCCCGCCATTGGTCGTCCGATGCATCCTTCCTCACGGCGCCCCGCCTTCCCACGGCCAGTTCAGAAAGCAAAGTACAGGAACAAGGATGTCTTGCTGCAGTTGTACAAGGCCTTGGTGAGACCACATCTTGAGTATTGTGTGCAGTTTTGGTCGCCTTATCTGAAGAAGGATGTTCTTGCCATGGAGGGAGTGCAGCGAAGATTCACCAGGCTGATACCTGGGATGACAGGAATGACGTATGAGGGGAGATTGTGTCGATTGGGCTTGTACTCGCTGGAGTTTAGAAGAATGAGAGGGGATCTCATCGAAACTTATAAAATTCTAACAGGACTAGACAGACTAGATGCAGGAAGGATGTTCCCGATGGTTGGGGAGTCCAGAACCAGGGGTTCTAAGGATAAGGGATAAGCCATTTAGGACAGAAATGAGGAGGAATTTCTTCACCCAGAGAGTGGTGAACCTGTGGAATTCTCTACCACAGAAGGCAGTTGAGGCCAATTCATTAAATATATTCAAGAAGGAGTTGGATATATTTCTTAAGGCTAAAGGGATCAAAGGGTATGGGGAGAAAGCAGGGACCGGGTACTGAATTTGGATGATCAGCCATGATTGCATTGAATGGCGGAGCAGGCTCAAGGGGCCGAATGGCCTACTCCTGCTCCTATCTTCTATGTTTCTATGTTTCTATGTTTCAAACAGGCTCTTCATTAGCCAATTGGAGGATGCTCGACTGTCAGTCAAACAGCTTTTTTAACCTGTCTCCACTGTTTTTATAATGGACAAAGGTTCAAATAAAATGAACAAAAATCACACATGATTTTTCTGAATGTCCCTATGATTGGGTCGCTCGTAGCAGTGCCCTGGAGATGAATCTTTAATTGCTGTAGAGTCCAGGATAATCCTGGCGGGTTGGCAATCCTAGTTCCAGTAGCACAGCAGCTGTGGCCAGCGCTTCAGAGCGCCCTGTCCCTTTACCTCTTCAAGCTGTGCACAGGAGCACTTCAAGCTGACTAAGGGCTTGTCTAAAATGGAGACAAAAGCCTTGCCTCACTTACCTTCCTTTATCCCCACTGCTGCCACCTGTCGTCATTCTGCCACCAGAAGGTTTAACGCACCCTTTATTCAAAACACGGCACACGCCTCTCCTACACAGTCCGGACCGGTTAGAAGTCATTACAAAGGCTCAAGGGGAAAGGCCTTAAATCCTGTCTTCTTAAAGCTCCGCCATGCTCATTCCCTTACCAGTCGTGATTGCCTTGGGATCAGGTAGACACGGTTACAGAGCTCTGTGTGTGCATCACTGGCTTTATACTTTTGGTATAAAGCAATTATGATCTGCTCTGGGATAGATAGTGAATCCCTGCTGACATAGTGAAAACTGCATCAAAGCTCCTTCCCGCTCTATGGATTTCCTATCACTATGAGAGTGGTTGAAATGCAGAGGGGCTGTGTGCATAGATCCTGATGTCACAGATTTCGGTGGTATGCTGACTTAGCCATAAGGAAAATTACTCTGCTGTGAATACAGTGTGGATAGGTGAGGCTCAGTCAGTAGCCCTCTCGCCTTTGAGTCAGAAGATTGTGCATTCATAGTCCCACTCCAGGGACATAAGCACAAAATCCAGGCTGACACTCCGCTGCACTGTTGGAGGTGCTGTCTTTCAAATAAGACGTTAAACTGAGGCCCCGTCTGCCCTCTCAGGTGGACATAAAACATCCTGAGGCACTAATTTAAAAGTAGCTGGGGAGTTCTGTCTGATATTTATTCCTTAACCAACTTCACTAGAACAGATTATCTGGTCAATTGTCTTATTGTTGTTTTGTGGGAGCTTGCTGTGTGCAAAAATTGGCTGCTGTGTTTTCTACTTTACAACAGTGACTACACTTCAAAAAAAAAAGTACTTCATGCCTATAAAACACTTTGGGATGTCCTGAGCTATATAAATGGAAGTTGTTTTGTTTTTTGAACAAGGTTAGCTATTCTCATGGTATTCCAGCACCTGTGTGTAAAGCTGTGGCCTCACACCAGCTATGTGATGCAGACAGTGGAATCTCCTGTCATGTTGGTGCCAAGGCACAGTCTTCTAATGTTAGCTGCCAAATTGAGTGAGACTGTTCTATGTACACTGACCAGTCCATGAACATACTGGGGTTTAATTTCCTCCGTACACTATTTATAGTGCCTTGGGTAATGTGTTTACATTAAATTCCTGACTTATTTTAATGCAATAATTAACCCAAATGGGTTAGTGGCTGCATTCAAATAGCTCAGACAGGACTTTAACAGGGATGAATTAACCAGAGCGCTAAAAATAACAGACAGAGCAAACATATCCCCTCTTGTGTTTATTTATTCTTGCTGCCCGGTCATGTAAATGTGCATGTAGATCAGGAGCGTGGTGTTGTAATTCAGCAACTAATCCAACAACTGCACTAACCATCTCTGAACTTGTGTCATCCCCATAGTGCCTATTTCAGGGCTTGGCTTTCTTTATAGTGTTCAGAGCACAGAATACTTCACATTTATTTTTGAGACTGGATTTTTGCAGAGGCCAGTTCCAGCCACTCTCACATAAACAAGATGTTATATTCCACTTCTAGGTAATGCTCGCCCGTGGTTCAGGGCCCAAACCATTGCAAGCAGTTTGTTCATGTAAATCTTAGTTCCACAAAACTTGAAAAAAAACATATACTTTAATTTTAGTCTAACCCGCCCCGTGGCGGGTTTGGGTCAGAAGTGAATGTAGAGTAAAAATCGGGCGGAGTGTTGATCGGGCGTCGGATCTGGATTCGAAAACGCCCTATTCCTATCCGGCGGGTTAGGTTGAAATTGGGGCCCTAATCACAGGGCCCCACATGACTGATACCAGCCAGTTGCTAGGTAGTTACCAAACAGGACTAAAAAAAAATCATCTTCGACTCAGTGCCAGCTCAGCTTCACCAGGCCCTCATCCAAAACAGATGACACAGGGGGCTTTAAAACCAAACAAGTTAGAATAGGTAAGGAGTTTTGTTTGGGATTCTTGACAACTGATTTGGAACCAATCTGGGGCCTCAGGTTGTGTCGGTGCATGTGCAGGTTCAAGTACATTATTCAGAGATTATGTGGCTTGGATCGCCCTTATGTAACTAAGTGTGTTTGGATCAACCCTTTTGTTCTGTTGGCCGAAAGATGCTCACTTGATTATAGGCAGCAGACAGTGATACATTATGCAGTGCGGGATGTTGGAGAGAAAAATGTTTGGTTGCAGAGTGACACATAGTTGTACAAAAGCAAAATACTGCGGGTGCTGGAAATCTAAAATAAAAAACAGAAAAAGCTGGAAATACTCAGCAGGACAGGCAGCATCTGTGGAGCGAGAAACAGAGTTTCAGGTCAAGGACCTTTTGTCAGATATAGTTGTACATGAGCAGCAGACTAAAATCCATCTGCCTTTACCCCTGCGCTCAACTGAATATACCCCAGGTAGCCTGGGAAATTAATCTTCTAATTATTCCTGGGCAACTTTATTAATAATAACACAATGATGTTTTAACGGTCTCGTGCAGTGCAGTAGGTGTGGTCTAATTAGCTTAGCTTCAAATTCTCGTGCTTGAAGCCTGTAGTATTGAGGGTTGACATTTGCAAACTGACTGCAGTACAGCATTGTTCTCTGTTGGTTGATGGTGTCAGGGTATATTAGTGTTCAAGGTTAATTGAAAATTTCAGGACTTAAACAGCAGTGTTCAAGAAACTGCTCAAAATTTTTTTTTAAAAATAATTGTAATTATAGGTTTTAATTGGTTGCTAATGATGCCTGAGTGGCAGGAATTTTTGTGTGGGTGTATCCTGCAAACGGTTCATGTCACAAAGTTTGAATAGCTTATTTCAATTGCTTCAAAGAGCAAAAGGGTGGCTTTCTTGATTTAATTAGTAACATTATTCTTTTGAAGTGAAGAAACGGTTTGATTGTATAGGCCCACACAGAAATGGAAAGTGCTCCAATTTACCCGAGATGTAGACCATTGTATTCTTGACACTGGTTTCTCTACTGTTAATTGTAAATGCGTATGAAATATTGTTAAAATTGTCTGGGAATTTACATCAAAGGAGTTAGCAGATGTATTGGGTTTAACACCTAAAATGTTAAAAAATGATTACCCGTGAAACAATAATGGAGTCCTTTCAAAAATACCAGAGTCTAACAAGAGGTCTGAGGAACAAGTCCTATTTGGGAATAAATTATGATTTAAGCAGAAGTGTATGAAAATAAGATGAATTTGACACTGAGAAAAACAATACTTGAACATTCACATTCGATCCAAGCTGATTCTTGTGTAGGGTAATAGACCCATTAGGGATTTCTTATTGAATGTATATTTATATGTATTGTACTTTTAGGGCCATACATTCCCTATGGGTGTATCACACAGTGACTGGCCTTTCTTAATTTGTGAACTTGAGCAGTATTAGTGGACTATTTGACCAAGGGGGCATCACATCCAAGGCAATCTATGCTCACCCAACCGGTACACATGCACCAACCTAATTTTTCTACCTTCCTAATCCCGGGTCTCCTACCATGACCGTGTTCCAATTTGGCAAATCGGCACAGGCTAGAGATTGACTTAGGGAGCCTCCAGGCCTGAATTGTCCAGCCCCACATAGAATGATACAGCACAGAAGGAGACCATTCGGTCCATCGTGCCTGCGCCAGCTCTTTTGAAAGAGCTCTCCAATTAGTCACACATCAGAGAGTGCACTTACCAAATGGGCCACTGGGTAAACTTAACTATGTGTGCATTGTAGGAATGATTATGTGTAGCCATGCTGATACTACCTTGAACTTTTCTGTGTTGTGGGTTTAGTTGTGCAATATCATTAGTGTACAGCACTCAAATGAGGGAGCACTTTAGAGGGAGATTTCACAAGTTATAAGACTAGATTGTCTGATATGCACCTGACCGGCTAAATTGGCACGAAGTGAACTGTGCACTTTGCACCCAATTTTCTGGGATTAGCTTAGTAACATAATTATGCAAAGCCCCAGGTGCAGATTTGGACTAGTGCAGGAAGCACAGTTGTTGTGTGAGTGGAAAAAAATGCTGTATAGGTGAAAGTTAAAGGGGCGTGGGCGATTAAAGGGAAGTGTCAGGTTGGGGAAGAGGTTGTGGGTGGGAGGGTGGTGCAGCGGGGCACAAATCCTTACAACCTTAGAAAAGATTCAAAAAGGTATTTCAAGCCATTGGCAGCTTTTGCCAAGCTGAAGGGGAGAAGGTGAAGAAGTGAGGGGCAGAAATGAAAGGGAAATGGAAACCAAGGTGCAGGCGTGAGTCTGCAGGTAAGTGATGGTGTAGCGCAGCAGTTCAAGAGTAGCAGCCAGAAGCCTTCCAGCCCCAATGCTGATCCTGCTGAGCCTAAAGGGTTTGGACCCACCAGGTGCTTGCTGCCTGCTCCTCTGATACTTTCCTATCTGTAAGGGCTGGGCACAAGCAATAAGGCCCACTGTCTATGGGCAAACCTCCATTTCGAAGAAGAGTAGGGGAGTTATCCCTGCTGACCTGGCCAATATTTATCCTTCAGCCAACATAACTAAAACAGATTATCTGATCATTATCACATTGCTGTTTGTGGGAGCTTGCTGTGCGCAAATTGGCTGCCGCGTTTCCCACATTACAACAGTGACTACACTTCAAAAGTGCTTCATTGACTGTAAAGCGCTTTGAGACGTCCGGTGGTCATGAAAGGTGCTATATAAATGCAAGTCCTTCTTTTCTTTTCATTTAGATCTCGGGATGTCCCAAAGCGCTTTACAGCCAACGAAGTGCTTTTGAAGTGTAGTCACTGTTGTAATGTAGGAAAGGCGGCAGCCAAATAAGGCGCACAGCAAGCTCCCACAAACAGCAATGACCAGATAATCTGTTTTAGTGATGTTGGTTGAGGGATAAATGTCGAATGTGACAAGATGTGTGTGGTAAACCACTGTTATCGTTCACAACCGTTCACTATTGTTACACTGTTGTTATCACTGTTTACACTGTTGTTATCACTACACAAGGTTACCTCTTGCCACGCACGCTGTTATACCTAGGCATACCTCAGCTGACTCCGCCCATGGCTCCGCCTGCTTGCCCAGGTATAAAGGTGACTGATTGGCTAGTATTCTTCCTTGTTGGAACCGATCACCCACGAGGGTGGGCTCTGTTATTTAGCCAATAAAAACCTATAGTTACTATCTTAACTCGTCGCTTTTCATGGAATGAATTGATAGGTATATCAATTTTATTGGCTAAATTTTGAAATGAATGGACTGGAGCAGCCAAACGACCAGCCAAACGGCCAGCTACAACAGCCCCAGCAGCCGACTTGGCTGCGAGCCCTCCGACCGCCGTACCTGGATCTAAATCCACAGGCAGCGAATTCAGCCCTCGACTTCGATCACTGGCTGAGCTGCTTTGAATCCTACCTGGTAGTCTCCGGCGTGCCATCGGAAGCCAACAAACTAAGAGTTCTGACCGCCCAGGTGAGCCCTAAAGTATTTGCACTCATCCGGGACCTTGCTACATACGAGGAGGCCCTCGACCTGCTAAAAGAGCAGTACCGGAGCCCAGTAAATTCAATATATGCCAGACATCTCCTAAGATCCCGCTCGCAACAGCCAGGAGAGTCTGTAGATGAATTTTTACGGGCACTACAAACACTCAGCAGGGACTGTGACTTTAAAGCTGTATCGGCTGCACAACATGCTGAAGGAAATATCCGTGATGCCTTCGTGAAAGGCCTTCAGTCCGACTACTCATGGCAAAGACTGCTCGAATCAAAGGACCTCGGTTTGAAAGCAGCTGCAGCCCTCGCTCGCTCCCTGGAAGTGGCCCATCGGGACCTCGAGGCGTACTCCGGGTACAGTGCTGCGCGACCCTGGGACTTGGGCCCGACTTCGGCCGCAATACCCCTCGCACCGCCGCCCCTGGGACCTACTACGGCGTCGGTGTCCCGGAATCGATCGGGACCGCCAGCCTCGGGACCTGCTGCGGCAGCGGAGCCCCGCGATCGGGCCGCCAGCTGCTATTTCTGTGGCCAGGCGAGACATCAAAGGGCGCGCTGCCCTGCAAGGAATGCGACCTGCTCCGGATGTGAAAAAAAAGGCCACTTCGCAAACGCCTGCAGGGGGAAAGCCACAGACGCCAGCAGTGCCTCATGTGAGTCATGGGGGCGGCCATCTTTGATCAAGGCCACAGACGCCAGCAGTGCCTCATGTGAGTCGTGGGGGCGGCCATCTTCTCCGCCATTTTGTCCAACTTCGACCTCGTGGGGATCCGCGTCATGGGCGCCGCCATTTTGTTCGCCGCACTCGGCCGCCATTTTGTCTCCAGACCCAACCACCGCCTCACCTGCGAACTACAGCAGCTCACTCAGCCATACACTGGCCTCCGTCACGCTTGACCAAGCTCTCCCGCATCATCTGTCCAGGTCCATGATGGACATCGAAGTAAACGGCCACGCCACAACCTGCCTGTTCGACAGCGGGAGCACGGAGAGTTTTATTCACCCAGACACGGTGCGCTGCTACTCCCTCACTGTCCGGCCAACGCGCCATCGGATCTCGATGGCGTCGAAGTCCCATTCAACAGACGTCAGCGGCTACTGTGTGGTGACCCTGTCGGTTAGGGGCACGGAATATAAAAACTTTAAACTTCTCGTCCTGCCCCAGCTCTGCGCTGCCGTCCTACTAGGGCTGGATTTCCAATGCCACCTTCAAAGTGTCACTTTGGCATACGGTGGATCCCTCCCCCCACTCACAGTCTACAACCAGCAGTTTTTAAACCGTCCGCCGCGTACCACCTGCGGCCTCTCCACTCTCAAAGTCCCGCCCCCCTCCTTGTTCGCTAACCTCACCCGCGACTGTAAACCCGTCGCTACCAAGAGCAGGCGGTACAGCGCCGGGGACAGAGCTTTTATTAGCTCTGAGGTGCAGCGACTCCTGAAGGAGGGCATCATCGAGGGTAACACCAGCCCCTGGCATGCCCAGGTCGTAGTCGTTAAGACCGGCAATAAACACCGCCTGGTCATCGACTACAGCCAAACCATAAACCGGTACACCCAGCTGGACGCATGCCCCCTTCCCCGCATATCTGATATGGTCAACCAGATTGCACAGTACCGGGTATTCTCCACCATCGACCTTAAGTCGGCCTATCACCAACTCCCTATCCGCCCTGAGGACCACCAGTATACCGCCTTCGAGGCGAATGGCCGCCTCTACCACTTCCTTAGGGTTCCCTTCGGCGTCACCAACGGGGTTTCGGTCTTCCAAAGGGAGATGGACCGGATGGTTGACCAGAACGCGCTGCAGGCCACGTTTCCTTATCTAGATAACGTCAGCATCTGCGGCCACGACCAGCAGGACCATGATGTTAATCTGGAGAAATTCCTCCGTACAGCCCAACGGCTGAATCTCACTTACAATAAGGAGAAATGTATGTTTAACACCTCGCGCCTTGCCATCCTCGGCTGCATAGTAGAGAACGGAGTCATCGGCCCCGACCCCGAAAGAATGCGCCCCCTCATGGAGCTTCCCCTTCCCCACTGTCAAAAGGCACTGAAGAGAACCCTGGGGCTCTTCGCTTACTATGCCCAATGGGTGCCCAATTATGCGGGCAAAGCCAGACTCCTCATGAAGTCCACCTCCTTCCCCCTGACAGCAGAAGCATGTGCAGCCTTCTCCCTCATAAAAGGAGACATTGCGAAGGCCACAATGCACGCAGTGGATGAGTCCATCCCTTTCCAAGTGGAGAGCGATGCATCCGACTTCGCCCTAGCTGCAACCCTTAACCAGGCGGGGAGACCTGTGGCCTTCTTCTCAAGGACCCTGAGATCCGACACTCTTCTGTCGAGAAGGAGGCCCAGGCGATTGTGGAAGCGGTACGACGCTGGAGGCATTACCTGGCAGGCAAACGATTTACCCTCCTCACCGACCAGCGTTCGGTTGCTTTTATGTTTAATAACAAGCTGAGGGGCAAAATCAAGAACGACAAGATCTTGAGGTGGAGAATTGAGCTCTCCACCTACGATTACGATATCTTGTACCGGCCTGGTAAACTCAACGAGCCCCCAGATGCTCTATCACGAGGTACATGCACCAACGCGCAAGTTGATAGACTGCGGACCCTCCACAACGACCTCTGCCACCCCGGGGTCACTAGACTTTACCACTTCATTAAGGCCCGCAACCTGCCCTACTCCATCGAGGAGGTCAGGACCATGACCAGGAACTGCCAAGCCTGTGCCGAATGCAAACCGCATTTCTATAGGCCGGACAGAGCAAGCCTGATCAAGGCCACCCGCCCCTTCGAGCGCTTGAGCATCGATTTTAAGGGGCCCCTCCCGTCCTCTGACCGTAATGTGTACTTCCTCAACATTATTGACGAGTACTCCCGTTTCCCCTTTGCCATCCCCTGCCCAGACATGACCAGTACCACGGTCATCAAATGCCTGAACGACCTCTTCGCCTTGTTCAGGTTCCCGAACTATATACATAGCGACCGGGGCTCATCCTTCATGAGCGAGGAACTTCGCCAGTCCCTGCTCGCGAGAGGTATTGCTGCGAGCAGGACCACCAGCTACAACCCCCGGGGGAACGGCCAGGTGGAAAGAGAGAACGCGACAGTTTGGAAGGCCGTCCTCTTAGCCCTAAAGTCTAAGGGCTAGATTTTCAGTATAGACAGTTTTGGGGCGCTAAGCTTAGCGCCCGCCCGAAGTTATCGCCCGCCCCAAAGTAGCGCCCCGTTGCCGGAAATTCAGTGGCTTCGCCCTAAGAGGTTGGAGGAGCGCTAAAAGAGGCGTTCCACTAGTATCTTTAGGCGCTAAGCCGGCGGTGGAGAGCGCAACACCCGAGCTCGGGCGCAGCACACGGCAGACACTCTGGTGCCAGTGAGCTCTTAAAGGGGAAGGGTGCATGTATTTTTTTCCAAATGCAAAGTCTGGGGGGAGAGGAGGAGGAGGAGGAGGAGGAGGAGGAGGAGGAGGAGGAGGAGGAGGAGGAGGAGGAGGAGGAGGAGGAGGAGGAGGAGGAGGAGGAGGAGGAGGAGGAGGAGGAGGAGGAGGAGGAGGAGGAGGAGGAGGAGGAGGAGGAGGAGGAGGAGGAGGAGGAGGAGGAGGAGGAGGAGGAGGAGGAGGAGGAGGAATAATAATAATAATAATGATTGGTGCCCGGAAACATAAATAGACCGTTCAGAACAACACACAGCTTACTTCCACACAACACATGCAGAGTGCCTTTTGTACGAGTGCCCTTTAATTTGCGCTCCCCAGGGTGTGTTGCGTTCCATTTTACAAACGCTCTGGACGCCAGGCGCACAATGGGGCGGTCCGACTGAAGTTTGCAATCGGGGCGGCCAAAGGGCGTTGCACGAGGATGTGACGTCATTTTCTGCGCGCGCATCCGGGCGACCGCTAAACTTTGCGCCGGCGCTAACGGGCAACTTAATTTGGGGCGGGGCGCAAACTGCGCTGCGCCCAGGCGCTACACGCATAGCGCCCGAAAATCACTTCTCTTAAGGCGCTAACTGCTGGCGCAAGCAACTGAAAATCTAGCCCTAAGGGCCTCCCAACCTCTCGCTGGCAGGAAGTCCTCCCGGCAGCGCTCCATTCCATCCGGTCACTGCTTTGTACTGCCATTAACGCCACCCCTCATGAGCAAATGTTTGTTTTCCCCAGGAAGTCGACTACGGGAACCTCGCTACCAACATGGCTGACTTCTCCGGGGCCCGTCCTGCTGCGGAAGCACGTGAGGACCCATAAAACGGACTCCCTGGTCGAGAGGGTGAACCTCCTGCACGCCAACCCCCAGTATGCCTATGTGGCATACCCAGACGGGCGGGAGGACACAGTCTCCTTGCGAGACCTCGCACCCTCGGGCACCCCTGAGATACCACCGTTATCCCCCACCACTCCCCCAAACCCAGCTCCTGTAGGCGGCATGCCAGAACCCCAGGAGCCTTCGTCGACCACACAGACACCAGCACTAACATCGGATACTGCACCACCGCCGCCGCTGCTGCGCCGATCAGAAAGGCTTACGAGGCCTCCTGATAGACTGACATACACGAACTGGTAGTACACTTCACCCCGCCGGACTCAATTTTAAACAAGGGGTGAATGTGGTAAACCACTGTTATCGTTCACAACCGTTCACTATTGTTACACTGTTGTTATCACTGTTTACACTGTTGTTATCACTACACAAGGTTACCTCTTGCCATGCACGCTGTTATACCTAGGCATACCTCAGCTGACTCCGCCCATGGCTCCGCCTGCTTGCCCAGGTATAAAGGTGACTGATTGGCTAGTATTCTTCCTTGTTGGAACCGATCACCCACGAGGGTGGGCTCTGTTATTTAGCCAATAAAAACCTATAGTTACTATCTTAACTCGTCGCTTTTCATGGAATGAATTGATAGGATAGAATATGGATGAACTTGCTCCACAAAAAATGATCTCGGATCTCACTGGTGTGAAGTATCAGTCGCAGGCAGGTCCACAGGACAACAAACAAAGTGAGCTCGAGGCTTCAAGGGTTATTCTCTGACCGAACCGAGTGGCTACTCGGAAGGGTCATGTGCACCGACGACACGGAAAGCTGTTCAAAATAACTGGGTCACCTGGGGAAGCGATGACTTCACAGGCACTGGGATAAATGCAAGGTAGGCCTCGCATACACATTTATTCAATCTAACTCAGGATGTCTCAGGATGTTCATTGCAGTCAAGACGCACAGGGTTGCGCTACCGATTGTGATGTGTGGGCTGTAAGTAGAGTATCTACGTCACCTTATTAGCCTTACACGTGAAGTCTTTTAGCTGCCAGATATGTCCAGGGCTTCCCTAAGGCTGGTCGCTGATGCAATCGGCTTCCGACGCCCACATGACACGACACAGACTATAAGACTCTGCCCACTCTCAGCGGGCATCACTACAAATCACCCAGCCGGCACACACACAGCTACTTCTGCAGCATGAGCCTCACATTACATCCAGAATAAAACCTGACAGAGCTATCAGCTGGGGGCCTATAAACCTTTATTAAACACACAAACCAATGAGAGACAATCGCTTCCGAAAGCACCATCGTGCGTTAAGACCTTTGAGGGAATCAGACAGGGCCGCGGCTTCACAGCTGTTTGTGAAAACATCACTTGGCAGGTTCGAGTGGGGGGAGGATCCGGAGGTGGAGAATGTTTCTGGCGGGACTGCGACACCCATCCAATAATTGAGACGTAGCAGAGCATCAGTGAAGTCAGTCCACATTGTTTGGGGGGGGAAAGAATACTGCTGGGTTGGAGCAGAGAGGCACAGGGAGAGAGAGGGATACAAACTAATCACAACTTTAAAGCTGGGTAAAAGCAGTGAATGCTGTAAATACACATCAGTGGCGCCAGCCATCAGAAAGAGAAAGGACAGGTTAGTGTTTGGGGCATTGACACTTCACCAGATGTGGGAGCTGGACGACAAGGGCGCCACTTTGTGACTGAACAAAATGAAAAAAGAGAGCGGGTGGGGGAGGAGCAAAAACAAGTAAAATCAAAGAAATAAAAACAGAAAATGACGAAAAATGATAATATTTTGGCAGACAAGCTTGGGCCTGAATTTGCGATCGGAGGCTTCCTCGTACGCACCCGTAGGGGTCGCAAAAATACGGCCCATTATCTGAGTAATTTGAGGCAATATCGAGTGGGGAGTGCGCTGTGCGCGGGAGGAACAGGTGACTCTGGACCTCCGTTACCAAAGCTCTCCACCACTGGGGTTTTCCTCGCCTCATGTCTGGGTCTGTTGTCGGCCAATTGATCGTTGTATCGTGCCAGGATGGGAGAAGGCGAATTAGATGGATCTTGCTCTTTCCTCGTCTCGCAATTCCCATGTTCAAAAGAACTACACAGCAAGTCCTTCAGCGTCTGTAAAGGGAAAAAAAACTTTTCATCGGAACGGAAAGGTCCACACCCTAAAGGTTGACCGGTCTTCTCTCTTAGCGAATGCTGGCGGACCTGCTGTGTATTTCCAGCATTTTCTGCTTTTATTTTACATTTCTATCCTATGCAGTTTCTTTCTATAAATGAAATGCTGACACAGAGGCTGAATGACCAGCAAACAGGTACAGTCTGTTGTAAAGCTGGAGCTTTGGATGAGGCAATTACCTCAGTGAGGCAATGAAAAGTCACTAAAAGAACAAAAAAAAGTATGAAAAACTTGTATCTAATGCACTTCTTCCCCCTCTCACGTTGTTAGGCCCTATAAAAGAGTTCAATTATCTTCCAGCTTTCCAGGGCTATGACCGAAACATTAAATCTGTCTTTTCTGTTTACAGGCGCTGTGCATTTCCAGCCTTTTCTGGTTTTATTGAAGATTTCCAGCAATTGCAGTTGTTCTATATTATATTTAAAGCTGAGTGCATGTCTTAAGATACAATACAACGTTTGAAAAGGATTTTGTTGGGAGGGGAGTGTGTTAAATTGCAGCCTGGTTACACGATTTGTTTTGCCCTTTGCTAACTGTCAAAAGATATACAAATGTTAAACTTGCACAGTGCTGTTGATATCGCCACTAATACCTTGTTTTTTGTGTCAAAGAACAGCAGGATTAGCCCCCTAACCCTGACCTCCAGCCCAGCATTTCTCTGTCAGTGCAGGTGTAGCTGCACCTTGAAACAGCAGGTTGAGATATAATCCTCTCGCCTTTCCCACCAACAAGACAAAATAGTCTGGAGATTTGAGCTTGACAGTCAAAGAATTGTCGGGCAACATTTTATTCTCATGGATGCGACGATGGTGTTCACTGACAACTCTCGTGTTAACAATGTTTTAATTAATTCTCAGAGGTGGGCGTCTCTGGTAAGGCTACCATTTATTGCCCACCCCAGTTGCCCTCGAGAGGTAGTGGCGAGCCTTCTTCTTGAACCCTGCAGTCCGTGTAGTGAAGGTGTTCCCACACTGCTATGAGGTAGGGAGTGCCAGGACAATGAAGGAACGGCGATATATGCCCAAGTCGGGATGGTATGTGACTTGAAGGTGATGGTGTTCCCATGCATCTGCTGCCCCCATCCTGCTAGGTGATGGAGGTCGCGGGTTTGGGAGGTGCTGCTGAAGAAGTCTTGGCAAGTTGCTGCAGTGCATTCTGTAGATGGTACACACTGCAGTCACCATATGCCAGTGATGGAGGGGTGGATCTAAAGGCTAGTGGATGAGGTATCGATCAAGTGGACTGCTTTGTCCTGGATGGTGTCGAGCTTCTTGAGTGTTGTTGGAGCTGCACTCATCCAGGCAAATGGAGAGTATTCCATCACACTCCTGACTTGTAGATGGTGGAAAGGCTTTGGGGAGACAGGAAGTGAGCCACTTGCCACAGAATACCCAGCCCCTGACCTGCTCTTGTAGCCATGGTATTTATGTGGCTGGTTCAATTCAGTTTCTGGTCAATGGCGATCCCCCCCCCCCACGATGATGGAGGATTCTTGGTAGTAGAAACGCCATTGAATATCAAGGGGAGGCGGTTAGACTCTCTCTGGTTGGTGATGATCATTGCCTGGTAGTTGTGTGGCATAAATGTTAGTTGTCACTTATCAGCCCGAGGCTGGATATTGTCCAGGTCTTGCTGCATGCACAGCTTCATTATTTGACAAATTGCGAATAGAACTGAACACTGTGCAATCATCAGCAAACAGCCCCACCTGACTTTATGATGGAGGGAAGGTCATTGATGAAGCAGCTGAAGATGGTTGGGCCTAGGACACTGCCCTGAGGAACTCCTGCAGTGACATTCTGCGGCTGAAACGATTGGCCTCCAACAACCACAAAAGTGACAGTCACTTGACCAATGAATTGGCATGAAAATAGATACACACTCCCCCGGTAAACTATAAATCCAACCATGTGACAAATTATCTTTGCAATCTCTTCCAGCCCATTATCCCCTCCCAAACACTCTGTTCCTCTGACTTTGGTCTTGTGTCTCCCTCCCTTCCCTTTGCCCCACCACTGGTGGCAGTGCTTTCAGTTGCCTTAATCCTGTACTTTGGAACTCCTTCCCTCAACCTCTCAGCCCCTCCACATTGCTCGCTGCCTTGAAAAACCTCAAGACCCAGCTTGACCAGGCTTTCGGTCACTCCATCCTATGCTAATCGGGGTCCTACGACGTAGGCAGGACCCCAATGCAGTTGTGGCTGGAGCGTGGGCATTGAGCATCTTCACCAGCGGTCCTTCAAGGGACCACTGCTAGCCGGGCAGAAAAGGGTATGTTTTGGGGTGGCAGGGGTTTAAAGATTTTTGTGGAGCCAGGAGGAGCATGAATTTGACCTGACCCGACAGATCTTTTCCGTGGACGCTAAGGGAATCAAGGGATATGGGGATAATGCGGGAAAGTAGAGTTGAGGTAGAAGATCAGCCATGATCTTATTGAATGGCGGAGCTGATTCGAAGGGCTGAATGGCCGACTCCTGCTCCTATTTTCTTATGTTCTTCTGTTCTTATCCTGCTGCCTGGGATCACCACCCCACCCCAGGAGGAAAATGGCTCGGGCCTCTCCCTCTCAGGAATTTTGGCCAGGCAGCGCCAGTGCTTCTCCCACTGCCTGCCCTCCCAATGCCCGCTAGTGTTCTCAACCCTCCAGGAATTAAAGTTTAATCTCCTGGACATTGCTGCGAGAAACTCGGGTGAAAAATCATCGGGCCATTGAAAAGCATCGTGCGTTTTTTTCATTTTCTTTGATCACTTTCGTTTATTTGTCAAAAAAATTGTGCAGGGGGAAAAAAAAGCAGTTTGACTGGGTGGGAGGTCATGTGACAACACCTCCAGGAACACACCCTACCAGAGTTGTCTGCCCTAATCACAATTTATACGTAACGCTGATCAGGGCTATCTCAGCCGAAAGCAGGAATGCTGAGCTCCACCTTAGGAGCATTAAAAATGTAGTTCATTGCAGACAGGAAGTGGTTGCTACTTGAAAGTTGACCCAAGGCAAACAACCCAAGAAATCAGTGAGCTTAAACTAAAATTATGAACCATGGCATTAGTCAACGTTTTTGGAATGGGTGATCAGCAATGATCCGAAGTGAAGTCATCATAACTGATTGCAGTTGGTGGGAGAGCCAGTCATCCTGGTTCTCTGCATCCAGAGCCATGGCCGCCGCACTGAGAGCTAACGATAACATCTCTGGTACACTCATTCGTTTAAGTTCCATTTCTGCAACAGGAAAGGAGATGAGCAGGGAAGTTCTGTAACTGAACACATCCGAAGGCTGTCTGGCTGACAAAGAGGAGATAACCATCATCTCAGTTAATGTGCCAGCGATGGTTTGGTTGACTGCCCAATTAGTCATGATGAAAATGCGACATAATGTTATTTTTTTTTAAGGGCATTATGATCATCACTGCTTGCCCTTGAGGTGCCTATCATAGGCCCAAGCAAAGCACAGAGCAGTAATGAGACCCTGAGGCCCAGGAATGGCAATAATGTCAGAACAGAATGATGCTATCATTAATATCACTATTATCAGGCACTATACACAGTATTTGTCATTTTCTGTGTCCCTTTGCTGCTTTGATATGTCCAGCTGTTTCTCATAGAACTTTCTGGTGGTCTGATTACTTTCACTTTAGCGACTGGTTGAAGTGTCCCCATAACAGCAGGTTATTTGGAATAGATGATTGTGCCATGTTCATCTCCCCTCCCCATTTTCCCCTTGCCCTAAAGGCAGTAACTCTTGCTGGGTTACAGTTCCCCAGGCAATGGACAAATCACCCATGTCACTTAAAGCATTCATGAGCCTAGACAATGAGTATCAGCAGGCTCTTTGACTGTGGAGGGCATCGCGCCTGATCCCGTCGAGAGCACAAACCCTGGCTGATTTTTTTCCCCCTCCCTTCCTTAGCCTGAAGCCAATGACAGATACTTTACCACTGCCCCAAGCGGTCAGCTAACTCAGCAAAGACAAGGGATTTAACCTAGTATCCTTCCTGTGACTCGGCACTGCACCAAATGGTGTATTTACCCACGGAGCCACCATGGCAACCTGAAACACGTGTATTTAATTAGCTGAAGTATCTATAATTAAACAAATTCTCGGCCCATTAATTCCCGGCATATTAAAGCAGTTGCATTAATTTGGCATTATCGACGGTTTAAAAAAAAAGCCAACTTACAAATAGAATTAAATTTGAAATGAATTAGTGGCAGATGGAAGAGTGACTTGTGTTATCCTGCCAGCGCTGCCGATTGTGCAGGTGCTTGGCCCGGACAGACTGCAGCTATAGGACCATTGACATTTAAGGAATCAATTCCCTATTTATCTGATTAGAACATTTTAAGTATATACTGTATGCAGTTGAAAGCTGTTTGTCTGAACTGACCAGTTAATCAGCTCCTCCTGTCCTGTGTCATTATCTTAACTTCTGTGCGGTATTGATATTATTTGATGCCGTACAACACTGGAATTAATATACAGACGACTCGCTCATTTAAACTGGGATATTTGCTAAAACTGTCTGGATAAATGATGTCTGGCTGTGAATAGACTTGAAAAGTAGTTCCATCAGAGGTTAAAAAAAGAACTTGCATTTATATATCACATCTGACAAAAACATCCTAAAGCACTTAGAATCATAGGGCCCGAATCTCAAATCTCCCGGGTGCAAAATTAGATGGAACTGCCCATTGGGGTTTGGAAAATGAGGCAGAACCCAGTACAACTGGGATTCTGTCCCATTTCTACTGGAGAGACAGACAAGTCCCCAAAGATATCTTTGGATGTATGGGATGCACAGGTGGAAGACACATCTTAAGCAGCATTTGGGCTGGAATTTAAGTGACGTGGAATCCCGGCAGACCTGCATTCTGCCCCAAATTAGAGGGAGGGAAGAAGGGAGGGAGGGAGAAAGGAAGGAAGGACGGATGGACATTTACATAGCGCCTGTCATGACCTCAGGCGCCTGTCATGACCTCAGGGCATCCCTCATTACAGCCAGTGAAATACTTTTGAAGTGTAGTCACTGTTGTAATGTAGGAAACGCAGCAGCCAATTTGCGCACAGCAAGCTCCCACAAACAGCAATGTGATAATGACCAGGCAATCTGTTTTTAGTGATGTTAGTTGAGAGATAAATATTGGCATCAGGACACTGGGGAGAACTCCCCCTGCACTTCTTCGAAATAGTGCCGTGGGATCTTTTACGAAAACTCACAAAACCGCCGAAATCAGCAAATCCTCCTCATCAACAGCAAGATGGTGCTGTTGTGTGTAGTGTTGTGTAATTTCTGCATCAAATATATAAAACTATTTATGAAAAAAAAGACAGACTTGCATCAATATAGCGCCTTTCATGACCTCAGGATGCCCCAAAGCGCTTTACAGCCAATTAATACGTTTTGAAGTGTAGTCACTGTTGTACTGTAGGAAACCCGGCAGCCAATTTGCACACAGCAAGCTCCCACAAACAGCAATTTGATAAATGACCAGATAATCTGTTTTTAGTGATGTTGGTTGAGGAATAAATATTGGCCAGGACACCGGGGAAAACGCCCCTGTTTTTCTTCGAAATAGTGCCGTGGGATCTTTTACGTCCACCTGAGAGGGCAGACGGGGCCTCGGTTTAACGTCTCCTCCGAAAGACGGATCCGAACATCTCATCGACAAAAGCTTTAAAAAAAAGTGCTTTTCAGAGGGGCTTCGAACATAGAGCACGTTACAATAAGAATTTGGCTCCTTCACCGCTTTCAGTTTTTGATTTATATTGCAATGGCTGCACAGTCAGAAATGAAACCATGACAACGGGTTGTCAATATTGACGATTCACATTGCAAATGGAAGCTCGCAGTGAAAAATTCAAAGTCTGTGTTTGCCGTGCAGGGGTGGATGGGAATAGTGGGTGGGAACATTGATCTGATGTTGGAACAATGAGTGACTCATTCACTTGGCCAAGTGTTTTAAAGATTCACCACACATTATACAAGTTCTGGGGAATAGTCAACAGTAATAAAACAATAATTCACCAAGTGAAATTAGCAAAAGTTCATCTTTATATCATGATAATTAGTGATTGTTCTTGATTAAACCTTTGCACACAATTAACTACTAAAGGAGCCTAGGTATTCAGGCCCCTGTGGGAGGAGGCGGTGAAGGGCAAGATTCCAGTGTAGTTTTGACAGGATGTCGCAATTTGGGGCGAGAACCTGAATTCGGCGGGTTTTCACTCCAGTTAAGTTTAAAATCCCGCCCCCTCACTTCTTCTGTCCCTCCACCTCGCGGCAGCCGTTTGGGGGGCACGTCTCCTTGGGGGTGCTTCCAGGCAAACTGGGGAGTTCACCCCAGCTCGCCCCCTCTTACACCCAGCAGTTCCCATGGCTGCGGATAGCAGGATTGGGTTCTGTCTGGGCCTCCTGAAGGCCCCAACGCTCAAGACCGCAGAGGCAACAACCGTTCCCAACGGGTTAGATTACCTGATGGGGAGAAAGGCTTTCATTTTGCCTTTTGTCTTTGGCCCGATAAAGGCCTCAGGCCACCTCACTTGAACGCTCAGGTGCCACACCGAGTTTCTGGCAGCACAGCCTCTGTTGCGATTATTCAAATGATCCCTGAAGTGGTTGGTAGTTTCTAGGCTCTGCTTTCATTGGAGTGAATGTATCTTTTTATTTCCCAAGTAAAAATCTTATTCTGCAGAGATCAAAGCATTACTGATAGGCTGATGGTGGTTGGTTGCTGGGTTTATCTGAATTTGTTTAAAGGGCAGAGTTTCTTTAAAAACAAGTGATTGGCATACATTATTTGTTTTGTTTACAGACACTTTGCAGATCACGTCAAAAACAGCACAACATTAATTTTGTGTCACGGTATCGTCATGGGAATGATACAAGACTCTTGCCCTCCACAAGCACTTCCTCATGAAGAAAGTGTTCCATTATAGTTCTAAGGGTTCGATTTTCCTCTCCCAGACTGGTGCAGTGGCCCTGATGGCAGACAGTGACAAATTTCCTGCTTTGGGTCATTGGCACAGATGCCTCAGCCACCCCCCACCCCCCACCCATCGAAGGTAAGGCCTGCACTGGTTGACTTCGCCCCTTGAGGCTATTATTCATGTGCGAGCCTTGCTTTCAAGTGCTTCTTATGTTCATTAATAAATAGACATTCTTATTATGAACACAGCTAGCTTTTGCTAGACACTTTTATTGAGCACATGTGGACTAGGTACAGTATCTGTAGAGGCTTCCATCTTGACTGCTGCCTTGTGGGTAGCCTAGTGCCTCATGGGTAATGTAGTCTTAATATACATACAGCTGGGTAGTGTAGTCTTATACATGTAGCTATATACAGCTCTACGGCTCCACCTAGTGTCCACTATAGAATGACATGTTATTGATCATTACATCCCCCTTTCTTTGAGGTTTAACAAAATCAATATCAATCAACTTTCAAGAAAACAATAAAGATAATATCAGTAACACTTTTGTTAGTGCTCTATAAACATAAACATTTTCAAAACAGTCAACAGATTTTCAAAGCTTTACATTGTACTCAAAGATTAAGTCTATCAGGCTTTTTTACTTCACGTGTGGATCTTCTCAACACGGGTAAGTCTGATGTGTATTCATGAGATTGTTCTGGCGGTGAATGACAAGATGCGGTTGCAGCATTGTCATCAATCTGCTCTTGAATAGTCTCTTGTGTTTTTAGGAGGGAACGGCGGTTCCTCCTGAGAATCTGTCCTTCCTCAGTTCTAACAGTGTATGACCTTGGTCCTACTTCCTCAAGAACTGTAGCTTTCCTGTTCCATGCACCTGGATCCTCAATCCTGACAACATCATCCCTTGTCAATGGTTTTAGAGTTTTGGATGACTTGTCATGGTATGAGTTCTGTTTCAGTTTTAACAGTTGAAGTCTCTGTCTCAGTTCCTCACTTTGCTGTTCTTTTGCACAGCAGGGTAGCGTGGTGCACAACTTGCGACCCATTAGTAGTTCAGCAGGTGAAGAACCACAGTCTAAAGGTGAGGCTCGGTAGCTCAGCAGGGCGAGATAAGGATCAGACTTGCTTTCTGTCGCTTTCTTCAGCAGCTGCTTGAGAACTTGAACACCTTTCTCTGCCTTACCATTTGACTGAGCATACAAAGGACTGGATGTGATGTGCTGAAAGTCATAATGTGCTGCAAACTGTTGCCACTCCTTATAGTTGAAGCACGGACCATTGTCGCTAACGGCAATCCTGGGAATTCCATGTCTGGCGAAGATGGATTTCACATGCATTATGACACTGCTTGCTGTGGTGCTTGAGAGCAGCACCATCTCAGGATAGTTAGAATAGTAGTCAATCACTATTAGATAGTCTTTACCATTTAAATGAAAAAGGTCCATACCAACCTTTTGCCATGGTGCTGCTGGTATGTCAGCTACTATCATTGGTTCCTTTGCTTGTTTGTTTTGGTGTTTCTGGCATGTCTCACATTTGCCTATCATGTTCTCAATGTCCTTATTTATGCCAGGCCAATAAACAGTGTCTCTTGCCCTCCTTTTGCATTTTTCAATTCCGAGGTGTCCCTCATGAATCCTTTTGAGCATGTCTTGACGTAGAGCCTGTGGAATGACTATCCTGTTCTGTTTTAGTAATAGTCCACTTGCAACACTCAATTCTGACCTTATGTGAAAATATTTTGGACAGGAACCTTTTGGCCAACCATGATGAATGTTCTCTATTACTGTTTGTAACACTGTATCTTTTACTGTTTCTTCTGCTATTTGCTTTGATTTTGTGTCTGACACGGGCAGTGCAGCAGTGACCATACTCACATGAACATCCACGTCTTCTTCAGTAGAGCTCACATGACTCATTGTGGGTGCTCGGGATAGTGCATCTGCTAACACTATGTATTTGCCTGGCGTGTAGATCAGTTCAAAGTCATATCTTTGCAGCTTCATCATGAGTCGTTGAATCCTTGGAGACATCTCATTCAGGTTTTTTTTATGATGGCAACCAGAGGGCTGTGGTCTGTCTCAACTGTGAAGGTGGGAAGTCCATATATGTAGCCATGAAACTTTTCTAGTCCAACTACCAAGCCTAGACATTCCTTTTCGATCTGGGCGTATCGACACTCAGTATCAGTCATAGACCTGGAGGCATAGGCTTCCAATCTTCACCCTCTGCTTGTAGCAAGACCGCACCTAGGCCATCTTTTGATGCATCCGTTGACACTTTGATTCTTTTTGTTGGGTCAAAGAAGGTGAGTACAGGTGTGGTTGTCAGCACTGTTTTGAGGTTTATCCACTCTTGTTCATGTCTTTCTGTCCATGCGAACTCATTTGTTTTATGTAGCAGGTCTCGCAGACAGGCTGTCTTGGCTGACAAGTTAGGAATGAACTTTCCAATGAAGTTTATCATCCCCATGATGCGTAGCACTCCTTTTTTGTCAGTGGGTCAGGGCATTTTGAGTATGGCGTTTACTTTTTCCATATCTGGCTCTATTCCTTTACCAGATAGATTATCTCCTAGGAAAGTGACTTCCTGGACGCCAAACTGACACTTGGCTTTGTTGAGCTTCAGTCCATTCCGGCGTATGCTCTGTAGCACTTTAGTCAGTCTCTCATTGTGTTCTTTCAGTGTGGAGCCCCAGATGATGATGTCATCAACATAGACCCGAACTCCTTCCAGACCTTCAATTATGTGTTCCATCGCTCTATGAAAGATTTCAGATGCAGATATTATCCCGAAAGGCATTCTGAGGAAACAATACCTGCCAAATGGTGTGTTGAAGGTACAGTATTTGGTGCTCTCTTCATCCAGTTTTAGTTGCCAAAATCCTTGTGAGGCATCGAGCTTTGTAAAGTATTTGGCACCTGACACTTCACTGGTGATTTCTTCTCGCTTGGGAATCTGGTAGTGTTCACGTTTTATGTTTGCAATTAAGTCCTTTGGATCCATGCATATTCTTAGATCATTGTTCTTTTTCTTTACACATACCATGAAGTTAACCCAGTCTGTTGGCTCTTCGACTTTCCTGATGACTCCTAGTGTGGTCATTCTGTCCAGTTCATTCTTGAGCCGGTCACGCAGGGGTGCTGGAACTCTTCGTGGAGCATGTACCACTGGCTGAGCATCCTCCTTTAGCTGGATCTTGTATGTGAATGGTAGAACTCCAAATCCTTTGAACACATCCTGGAAATTACTCACTACAGAATCCACTGAGTCATCTGGTCTGCTTATGGCACAGTTTATACGGTAGACTCTCTTGACCAGTTCTAAGTCTTCACAAGCTTTGTCACCTAATAGTGAATCAAGTCTTTCAGCCACAACAGAAAACATGAGATGATGCACTTTGTCTTTGACTGTCACTTTAAGTCTGCATACACCTAAGCTATCTATTTTCTGTCCATTATAGTCCTTCAGTAGTACTGACTTTTTCTGTATTTTGGGCTTTTCTTTCATATTGTTAATGTCACTCATACTGATTAAGTTTGCTTTTGCCCCAGTGTCTAGTTTCAAGGTAACTAATGCTCCATTTACCTGCAGTGGGATCATCCATTTGTCCTCTTTTACTGCATTAACTTTATGTTCAGCATTGTCCATTTCTGAGGGCTGCACATTTTCTGTATCCTTTTTGATATTGTCACATGACACCATTCCTACAAAAAATGTCTCACTTAAATCAGTGTCCTCAATTACATTAACTCATTGCCCTTTCTTAGTTTTTACTTTTGAAAAGCATTGTTTGGCAAAGTGATTCTTTCCATTACACTTTGTGCACATTTTTCCAAACGCTGGGCATTGTCTTAACTGGTGTTTGTAACCACAGCGTTTACAATTAAAATTGTCATCCTCCGATTGCTTTTCATTTCTGTTCTGCCCACGTTTCTTCCCCTTGTAGGACACAGCACCGACAGCAGCATTATCACTCATTACAATCGCATCATTATTGATTTCACTGAAAGTGTTCGCGTGCTTTCGAGCTAGCTCGCTGGCTTGGCATATTTTCACCGCATTTTCCAAATTTAGTTCGGTTTCTCTCAACAGGCGTTCCCTGACTTTTTTATCATGAATACCAAACACAATCTGGTCACGAATCATGGATGCTTTGAGCTCAGAGAAATTACATGTCTGTGCTTTCAGTTTCAGATCAGTTATAAAGCTATCAAAAGTCTCATTTTGCTGCTGTGTCCGAGAACAGAAGATGTATCTTTCATAGGTCTCATTCTTTTTGGGAGAGCAATGTGCATCAAATTTTTTTAGCACATCTTCTAATTTTCCTCTGTTCTCCTCTGGATTAAATACAAATGTATTAAATACCTCTATCGCCTGTGGGCCTGCAACCGTAAGCAGCAACGCTATCTTCCTTGCGTCTGGCTTCGTACCAAATCCGGGGGGCACGGTGACATAGTGGTTAGCACTGTTGCCTCACAGCTCCAGGGACCCGGGTTCAAATCCGGCCTCGGGCGACTGTGTGGAGTTTGCACATTCTCCCTGTGTCTGCGTGGGTTTCCTCCGGGTGCTCCGGTTTCCTCCCACAGTCCAAAGATGTGCAGGTTGGGTTGATTTGGCTATGATAAATTGACCCTTAGTGTTAGGGGATTAAATATACGTGGGGTTACGGGGATAGGGTGGGATATGTGTCGGTGCAGGCTCGATGGGCCGAAATGGCCTCTATCTGCACTGTGAGGATTCTGTGATTCTGTGAATGTAGAGTTCGAATTGTTGTTTAAAAGTCTGCCAATTGTAGTCGATTTTTCCTGTGAGTTTCAAACGCTCTGGTGGCTTCAAATTCTCCATGTCGCTTTTCACAATTTTCAGCAGATCTTCACCATCCTGGTACCATCTTATGTTCATTAATAAATAGACATTCTTATTATGAACACAGCTAGCTTTTGCTAGACACTTTTATTGAGCACATGTGGACTAGGTACAGTATCTGTAGAGTCTTCCATCTTGACTGCTGCCTTGTGGGTAGCCTAGTGCCTCATGGGTAATGTAGTCTTAATATACATACAGCTGGGTAGTGTAGTCTTATACATACAGCTATATACAGCTCTACACAGCTCTACGGCTCCACCTAGTGTCCACTATAGAATGACATGTTATTGATCATTACAGTGCTAGCAGGCTATTTGACTGCATGAGCATCATGTTTAAGGAGAATCCTGCCCTCACCCAACATCCATGCACTGATGGTGCCCGTTGAGGGTCTGTATGCTCACCTAAGCATGGGAAAGTGACTTTAGTGCTTCAAAGCCCCAGGGTGATAGGGCCCATTTCACCCCCCACCACAACATCCCATACAGTGAGTTACTGATCTTTGCCACATTGCGGCAGTGGTGTTACAACGAAAGGAAAAGTAGTGCTGAGGGGTGACCATCTCATTCCGTCGATTCATAGGTAATTAGAGTGATGCTGTGGGACCATCTCCTTCCCCGCAAGAGTCCCTCCCACAACTCAGTGGGTAGCACACTCTCATCTTTGAGTCAGAATGGTTGTGGGTACAAGTCCCACTCCAGAGACTTGAGCACAAAATCTACACTAACGCTCCAGGGCAGTGCTGGGGGGAGTGCTGCACTGTCGGAGGTGCCGTTTTCCGGATGAGATGTTAAACCAAGTCCTGTCTGCCTTCTCAGGTGGACGTAAACAATCCCGCGGCACTATTTCAAAGAAGAGCAGGGGAGTTCAACCTGGTGTCCTGGCCAATATTTCTCCCTCAATCAACTCCTAAAAACAGATTACCTGGTCATTATCAGCTTGCTGTGTGCAAATTGGCTGCCATATTTCCTACATTACAAGAGTGACCACACCTGATAAGTACGTCATTGGCTGTAAAGCGCTTTAGGATGTCCCGTGGTCGTGAAAGGCGCTGTAGAAAATACAAGTCTTTCTTTCTCCTTTCCTTCTAGTTCATTCTCAGGCACTTCCAGGTAGCTGGCATCAGAAGCCCCGGCAGAAGTTGGGAGGCTTTCCTTTCATGGAGAGTAAGTAAGGTGCGAGATCCAAGAAAGAGGAAGTTGAGGAATATCTTAAAAATAGGAAGTCTCACCCTTAAAGTATCCACATCTCTTAAGTACTGTTGTATAAAACACACTAAATAATTGCAAAAGACGTACATCAGCTGTGATGACATTCTACACAAAACATTTTAATCAGACGCCTACAGAAAGATAGAAATTGCTGGAAATACTCAGCAGGTCAGGCAGCATCTGTGGGGAGAGAAACGGAGTTAACGTTTCAGGTTGATGACCTGACGAAAGGTCATCGACCTGAAATGTTAACTCTGGGCTGGATTTTAGCAACCTCGGCAGGTCCGGGGCGGGCGACGTCGGTGGCGGGTCCCGACCCCGCTGCTGGCTCCATCCCGCTGTCCAAAATGATTTTCCCCTGATTGGGCTTGTTAAGCCCGCTCAGCGCGTTTGCCGGTCAATTGAAGGAAGTAGGTCTGATGATGTCATTTGATGACACATCATCAGCCAGTTTCCTTAAAGGGACCATGCGCAAATTGATTTTGATAGGTGTTTTGTCAGTGTTCTGCAGCATTGAGGTGCTGCAAACACTGACAATCACTGCACAAAGGCACAGGGCTGCACCCAGGCTCTCCCATGACTCCTTCCATATGCTTATGGAGGGAGTCACAGCACGCAGGGAGCTTCTCTTCCCTTCCAATGGGCGGAAGAAACCTCCCCAGGAGACCAACGCAGCCTGGTTGCACATTGCACAGGAGGACACAAGCAGGGATGTCATCAGGAGGACCTGGGTGCAGTGATGCAAACCTTTCAATGATCTCAGTAGATCACAAAATATTAGTACAAAGCCACACTCAACCTCATCCTGCTGCGCCACTCGTCACATCCCCATCACTCTGCCTTCCCTACCTTACTCCTGCACATCCTTACTTACACCAACTTACCTTGCACCTCCACCCATCCCTCTCTATCTACATTATCACTTCCCCATCTCACTAGCCACCCCATCACACTCACCCTCATCCTAGTGCAATCATACCAACTAACAACACACAAGGGAAGGCACTTGGGTGTTTTATGCAATGTTCATGTAAAGTTTCTGTTAATGTGGTGTCCAACATTGATACCTTTATTTTCAGCACTTTACGTTCTTGGACAGATTTGTGTGCACCTTTGGAAGTGGCTTAGTGAGTTGCATAATGGTAACCCCCACAATGGTCATGAGTGTGAAAGGAATGGCTTGGGCATTGTAGGGATGCTTTATGGTGCTGGTGTGGGGTGGTGCCAACCTGGTGCATTATGTGGCAGCCAGGGTGTACAGCATCAAGTGAAGTAAATCTGGCCATGGTGAGACCATTCCTGGCCTCCCGGGCAGCAATGTGGTCAGCTGCTGATGCCCTGTGTCCTGTGCATCATCAGTTGATTGTGGAGAAGGTTGGTGTTGGTGCTGCTGGTGTGCCTGGTGCTGCTGCAAATTGTGGTCAGATTCTGAGGACCAAGGTGAGACAGTATAAACAGTACCCATTCTGATGTAATAGATGACAGGTGGACTTGAGATGACAGAAGCGATCTGTCAATGGTGAGAGAGGTTGTTCCAATGAGGTGACACTGGATAGAGAGTTTGCTCCAAACACTTGCAACCTGCATAAAGCTCAATCTGCCTTCCAAATGCAGTAAACAACAGCTTCTGAGCTTGGAAAGTGAACAGTTGCGAGATGGGAGCTTTTATAGCACATTTGCAGCTGTCAAGTAATGAGATGATTCCATAACCATTCAACCCCCGCCCTGTTTACCTGACATGATCCCCGAGCAGCGTGGACCCCGTTGGCGACCTGGTAAACTCTGAAGGTAAGCTGAAAATAGTCCTTAATGCTCTGTTAACAAGGTCATAATGATCTTAATTGCCTCCCCCGCCACTGTGTGTCAGCGCTGACAGACCTGACATTTGGGTGGCGGGTTGACAGCGGGGTCCCGACCCTCTATCAAAAAAAAATATGTTCCCACCCAACTCGTCACCGATCATGCCCGCTGAACCCCTGGAAAATGACCCCCCCCCCGTTTCTTGCTCCACAGATGCTGCCTGACCTGCTGAGTATTTCCAGCATGTTCTGCTTTTATCTCAGATTTCCAGCATCTGCAGTATTTTGCTTTTGACCTACAGAAAGATGTTAGGCAGTTTGGAACAAATGAAAGAGGAAGAACAGGGCTGAGGGACTTCAGTGGGGAGACTGGAGAAGCTGGGGTTGTTCTCCTTAGAGCAGAGAAGGTTAAGGAGAGATGTAATAGAGGTGTTCAAAATTACAAAGGGTTTTGATTGAGTAAATAGGGAGAAACTGTTTCCACTGGTGGGAGGGTCGTTAACCAGAGGACACGGATTTAAGATAATTGGCAAATGAACCAGGGGGAAGATGAGGAGACTTTTTTTGGTGCAGCGAGTTGTTATGATCTGGAACGCGCTGTCTGAAAGGGCGGTGGAAGCAGATTCAATAGTAACTTTCAAAAGGGAATTGGATAAATACCTGAAGGGGAAACGAAAATGCAGGGCCATGGGGAAAGAGCAGGGGAAAGGGTCGAATTGGATAGCTCTTTCAAACAGCCGGCAGAGGCATGAGAGGGGATCTCATTGAAACTTATAAAATTCTGATAGGACTGGACAGACTAGATGCAGGAAGGATGTTCCCGATGGCGGGGGAGTCCAGAACCAGGGGTCACAGTCTAAGGATAAGGAGTAAGCCATTTAGGACTGAGATGAGGAGGAATTTCTTCACCCAGAGAGTGGTGAACCTGTGGAATTCTCTACCACAGAAGGTAGTAGAGGCCAATTCATTAAATATATTCAAGAAGGAGTTGGATATATTTCTTAAGGCTAAATGGATCAAGGGATATGGGGAGAAAGCAGGGACAGGGTACTGAATTTGGACGATCAGCCATGATCTCATTAAATGGCGGAACAGGCTCGAGGGGCCGAATGGCCTACTCCTGCTCCTATCTTCTATGTTTCTATGATGGGCCGAATGGCCTCTTTCTGCACTGTAAGATACAATGAATGGAACAGTTTATTAAATATATTCCGTTGACCCGCTTTAGGTGGGCTCTGGTGCAAGCCCAGCGTGCTTAGGTACAGTCTGTTTCCGTTGCTGCCTTTTTCCCAAATGCAAAGGTGCATCGTCAGTTGCCACTGTGAAGGGCAGAACACAGCATCGCAGATCACCGTGTGTAGGTATCAAGAGAACCTGGAATCAAAATATTTTTTCAGGACGATTTTAAGATCTCAACAGACTGTGAAAGGAGGCAGCCACATCAATGAGATCCTCTTGCTTCCATCTTGTTGAAATTGCATCAAGTTACCCTGACCTAATGAGCATAGATTTATTTAAGTAACAAAATCAATCCTCTGTCACTGTACTGGTTTTTAATGGGTTTGAGCAAGCAGTGAATCATTGCAGTTTAGCCTTTCCCATTGCAACTACATTTATACAGGCGCGGATTCTGCTGGGCTGGTTCAATATTGAAAATTATACACTAATGAAATATGTATGGCTGTTTGATTTTTAATTTTGATTTCATTTTGCTCCTTCTGTATTCATGTCGTTCTTGTACTCGGGTGGAGGCTTGTATCAAATGGAGCCACTGGCTTCCAACGAATGGAGTTAGTGTGATCCGTGAGCTCCAAAACGGATCCTCTCCCCCCCCCCCCCCACCCCTTTGCTGGGGGAAGTGTCGAATCGGCAGCGCCGTGGATATGCAATCCATTTTGATAAGAGCAAGGCATGCGGGAAGACGTTACTACTTAAATGTCTTTCTGTTCTCCACAACTCCCTGTGGACTTGTGCAATTTTCCCTGCTTGTCAGTTTATCAAAAGGACCAGAGCATCGGGTTTCGGCTTCAGATTGTCAAGTCTGATCCCTGTTTCCTTTGAAAGTCCAGCTCTCTGACCTCGCCGCTAAAGTTCACAATATCAGAGAGCGGGCTCTGCCGAGCCAGTCTGTCTGTCTGTCTGCTTCCAGCGCTGCCTTTCCTGGTTTGATGGGCGTGTTTTTGATTGTTGCTACATACACATATGTATATATATATTTTAAAAATCCAATTGCTTGTCGCTGACCTAAATCATCTCCCGTTTGATTGCTGTACAATAAACTACTTTGCTTTTCTTGACATTTCAAATCTCGCAGCACTGCAGCATTTAATGGCTTGAATTCAGTACAGGGTGCATATGGCTGCCAATGGTATGCTTACGCCAGGTGCAGGAATATGCCCCGAGCTATTTTCCATTGAGTCGTTGGTGCTTTTTTTTTATACCAAGTAAGTCTGCGAAGCACAAAGGAGTCTGCACTCTGCAGATAATATTTTTTCCCCACCTAAACATTCTTATAAATGGATTTTTTCTTCTTCTTGCTATTTTGGAAAGTTCCACTCAAACAATAAATATACTCGGATAATTTGCGTTTCGAAATATGCAAATGAGATCCTGAATGTTGGGAGTAAGAGAATAAAATTTAAAAAAGGAAACTCAGTGAACTGACTGGCTCTTAGTGAGCGAGGTCAGAACGGGCTCTTTGTTGAGGTGCCCCCTTTTTTTTGTTTCTGTTAGATTCAAGAAATGTGGTAATTAAAGGCAGATTGTCCCGGTTTGAAGAGGGCAAGAGAGCCCAGGAGAGTTTCGGTCTATTTTCAATCTAGTGATAGCCAGTGGCTCAGTTGGTAGCACTCTTCCATGTACAGCAGGCACCTCAAAGCACTGGAGAGGTACCACCAACGCTGCCTCCGCAAGATCCTGCAAATCCATTGGCGGGATAGGCGCACCAACGTCAGTGTTCTCGCTCAGGCCAACATCCCCAGCATCGAAGCTTTGACCACTCTCGATCAGCTCCGATGGACGGGTCACATCATCCGCATGCCCGATACGAGACTCCCAAAACAAGGGCTCTACTCGGAGCTCCGACACGGCAAGAGAGCCCCAGGTGTTCAGAGGAAACGCTTCAAAGACACCCTCAAAGCCTCCTTGAAAAAGTGCAACATCCCCACTGACACCTGGGAATCCCTGGCCCAAGACCGCACAAAATGGAGGAGAAGCATCCGGGAAGGTGCCGATCACCTCGAGTCTCTTCGCCGGGAGCAAGCGGAAGCCAAGCGCAAGCAGCGCACATCAACCCAAGCACCCCACCCACCCGCCCCTTCAACCACCGTCTGCCCCACCTGTGACAGAGACTGTAGGTCCCGCATTGGACTCATCAGCCACCTGAGAAATAATTTTTAGTGTGGAAGCAAGTCATCCTCAGTTCCGAGGGACTGCCTAAGAAGAAGCACTCTTCGCCTCAGAAGGTTGTGGGTTCAATTCTCATTCCCGCGACTTGAGCACAGAATCTGGGCTGACACTCCTGGTGCAGTACTGAGGGAGTGCCGCGCTTTCTTTCGGATGAGATGTTAAACCAAGGCCCCGTCTGCCCTCTTAGATCCCATGACACTATTTGAAGAAGAGGAGGTGAGTTCACCAGAGTCCCAGCCAATATTTATCCTTCAAATCAACACAACTAAAAACAAATGATCTGGTCACTATCACATTGCTGTTTGTGGGATCTTGCTGTGCACAAATTGGCTGCCGCGTTTCCTTGAAAAGTACTTTGTTGACTGTAAAGCGCTTTAGGACGTCCTGAGGTAGTGAAAAGCGCTATAGAAATGCAAGTCTTTCTTTTTCAGTCATGAGATATCATGCAAGCAACGCAATGATGTTCTGGTGACATGAATGTTGCGTTGTGCGTTTCTTTTCGGGATGGAGTTTAGCTTGGAGCTGGTGTACTTGGTCACAGCCCTTCGTCCCGTCCGACACGGTGCGCTTGGCTGGCCCCCCACTGGGCAGCAGGCACACGGTGGGTTTGGAACTCCCGGAAGCTGATGGGATTGCCCTTGTTGTCATGGGCCTGGCGGGAAGCTTCCCCTGTGATGCGCTCGAAAATATCAATCACAAAGGAGGTCGTGCATGATGCTCATAGCTTGGAGGAGATGCCAGTGTCCAGGTGAACCGGTTTTGTTAGTTGTAGATCATTAACTCTCCCTCCTCAACCTGCTTTGGACGCCATCATCTACCCTATCGAATCCTTTAATCATTTTAAACACCTCAATTAGATCACCTCTTAATCTTCTATACTCCAGGGAATACAAGCCTAGTCTATGCAACCTGTCCTCATACTTTAACCCATTTAGCCCTGGTATGACTCTGGTGATTCAGATTACAGAACAGCATTGGCAGAGGCATTCTATCCGCTCACCCTCTCAGTCAGATATCGGAAACGGTGCCAGATGACAAGAATAAATAACATACAAGGGAAAAACAAGGTTGGCCATTCATTTGCAGTCCTACTCAGTTGTTCCTAACACAAAAATGAAGAGTGAATTTGCCTTCTATGTAAATTAATCCATTTGAGCAGTGGGAGCTGTATCGGACATTGCACTGCAGCTTCCAAAGGGGGGGATATTGCATCCTCCACACGGGGGCACATGCATCAACCGTGGTGGGGCATCTCAACCTCTGCAGCAGGATTTGTAGCACAGAGTTTCCCAGTAACCAACATGGTATCTATGAATTACAATTTTGGAGCAGTAGAGTGTTCCAGAACTATTGCTGAACCCAAAAGACAAAGATACCTATTCATGCATCGTGAGGGATTCAGACTGTACACATGTAAAAGAAAGAACTTGCATTTATATAGCGCCTTTCGCAACCTTAGGACGTCCCAAAGCGCTTTACAGCCAATGAAGTACTTTTGAAGTGTAGTCACGGTTGTAATGTAGGAAACGCGGCAGCCAGTTTACAGACAGCAAGCTCCCACAAACAGCAATGTGAAAATGACCAGATCCATCAGTTTTTTTTAGTGATGTTGTTTAAGGGATAAATATTGGCCCCAGGACACCAGGGAGAATTCCCCTGCTGTTCTTCGAAATAGTGCCGGGGGATCGTTTCCATCCACCTGAGAGGGCAGATGGAGCCCTCGGTTTAACGTGTACAAAGTAATGATGACTGCCAGTGAATTGCAAGATGCTTATACAACTGAGAGATATCAATAATGTCTTAAACCAGGAGATAGTACACTGCTGCTAAGAGTTACTGGGACAACAGTTTTGCGGCTAACCGCTAGCGTGATGTTGATTCAGATTGGAATAAATTATTGGCCATCTGATGCAATAAAATAACAGACTCCATCAGGTGACTTACTGATTTAATCCCTTTATAAAATTCTAACAGGACTAGATGCAGGAAGGATGTTACCGATGGCGGGGGAGTCCAGAACCAGGGGTCACAGTCTAAGGATAAGGGGTAAGCCATTTAGGACAGGGATGAGGAGGAATTTCTTCACCCAGAGAGTGGTGAACCTGTGGAATTCTCGACCACAGAAGGCAGTTGAGGCCAATTCATTAAATATATTCAAGAAGGAGTTCGATATATTTCTTAAGGCTAAAGGGATCAAGGGATATGGGGAGAAAGCAGGGACAGGGTACTGAATTTGGATGATCAGCCATGATCTCATTAAATGGTGGAGCAGGCTTGAGGGGCCGAATGGCCTACTCCTGCGCCTATCTTCTATGTTTCTATGTTTCTATGATACGCAGCAAGGTACTGTTCTGGTTCAAGTCATGACCGTATTGGATTTGCATCTTTCTCATTCAATGGGCCGTAAATAGGGATTTCTCTGGTCCTGCCTTCTCAGCAGCAGCACAGAAAACCGCTAGCGGGTATCGGAAACGTAGCACAATGTCAGCCTGTCACTAAATGCCAATCGTGCCACCCTCCTTTGGGACGTCCTGAGGTCGAGAAAGGCGCTATACAAATGCAAGTCTTTTTTTTTTCCTTGGCGGTGACAGATTAGTAACAGCATCTAGCCACACAACTACACCTTACACTATCACATTTCATTGGCCTTCACAATCTGATGTTACAGCAGACAAAGTTGTTGCACAATTCCTGGCCCTCTCGTGTAACCGTTTGCACGCAGCCCCACCACTCAGAGTGGCCGCTGCTTCACAATGTGAGCCAAATATGAGCCTATAGTGTCTCACTAACTAAGTAAAAAAAAAGTTTTCATAGAGCACTTTGCCAATCAGTGTAAGACCCATGTCCTCTGCCTTTATGATGACTTCTCTTCTGAGCGCTTCGAAGCTGCTAAGCTAAAGACTTTAACTGCCTGTGAATGGATTGTTTTGTGTGATTTCCCTCTTGTTTTCTGGCAAGCCTCAACTCCTGTAAGGAAACATGCAGCCACAGCGAGCGTGGCTCGAGTCAGTGCCCAATCCCTAATCGCTCACATAATGTTTTAATTACAAGTGTGATTTCCAAACTTCAGACGGCATTCTTCCTGGAAAAGGATATTACTGTCCCAGTACCTCAAACATCTGTTGACTCATGAAAAACCATAAGCCAGTGTATTCCAAAGGAAAAATCTAACAATGAAGGCAGGACACAGCACCTCAAGCAGGCTGCCTGGAGCCACTGCAACCAACAGATGACTTTCCCCCAGCTAAAGAACAACTGACACACTGAATTCTACTTGTATTCTGCCTTTCATAGAAAGTACCCCCAGTTCTAGTACATAAACTGGGAAGGTGTTGGATTTTAAAATGGTATTAGAACACTATCCCTACTATTAGGATTATGAAATCATTTTAAGAAAGAAAGACTTGCATTTATATTGCGCCTTTTACAACCTCAGGACATCCGTAAGTGTTTTACAGCCAATTAAGTGCTTTTGAAGTGCAGTCACTGTTGTACTTTTGGAAACACAGCAGCTGATTTGCGTACAGCAAGACCCCAGAATCAGCAAAGTGATCATGACCAGCTCGCATGTTTTTTTAGTGATATTGATTGTTGGCCAGGACACCGGGGAGAAATCCCCTGCTCTTCTTCGAAATAGTGCCCGTGGGATCTTTCACGTCCACCTGAGAGGGTGCGAATGACCATTGACGCGTTTCTCCAGCGCTTCCGCTGATCATTCATCAAAGATGAATGGCAGATGCAGTATAATGTGGATAAATGCGAGGTTATCCACTTTGGTGTCAAAAACAGGAAGGCAGATTATTATCTGAATGGCAATAGGTTGAGAGAAGGGGAAGTGCAACGAGACCTGGGTGTCCTTGTGCACCAGTCGCTGAAGGTAAGCATGCAGATGCAGCAGGCAGTTAAGAAGGCAAATGGTATGTTGGCCTTCGTAGCGAGAGGGTTTGATTACAGGAACAAGGATGTCTTGCTGCAGTTGTACAGGGCCTTGGTGAGACCACACCTTGAGTATTGTGTGCAGTTTTGGTCGCCTTATCTGAGGAAGGATGTTCTGGCCATGGAGGGAGTGCAGCGAAGATTCACCAGACTGATACCTGGGATGGCAGGAGTGACGTATGAGGAGAGATTGGGGCAATTGGGCTTGTACTCACTGGAGTTTAGAAGAATGAGAGTGGATCTCATTGAAACTTATAAAATTTTAACAGGACTAGACAGACTAGATGCAGGAAGGATGTTCCCGATGGCGGGGGATTCCAGAACCAGGGGTCACAGTCTAAAGATAATGGGTAAGCCATTTAGGACAGAGAGGAGGAGGAATTTCTTCACCCAGAGAGTGGTGAACCTGTGGAATTCTCTACCACAGAAGGCAGTTGAGGCTAATTCATTAAATATATTCAAGAAGGAGTTGGATATATTTCTTACGGCTAAAGGGATCAAGGGATCAAGGGATATGGGGAGAAAGCAGGGACCGGGTACTGAATTTGGATGATCAGCCATGATCACATTGAATGGCGGAGCAGGCTCGAGGGGCCGAATGGCCTACTCTTGCTCCTATCTTCTATGTTTCTATGTTTCTAAGAGGTGCCGCCGTTCAGATGAGACGTTAAACCGAGTTTGGATCAGTGGAAACGCTGGAGAAACGGGTCAAAGGTCATTCACGTCATTTCTCTGGGGCTTCTGCTGAAGTTGCGGAAATCCTACCTGTAAGGCTCTGCTATCTTCTGTTGCTGGAGAGTTTCTCTGTACATTCCAGGGTGGCTGCCCTAATACTATTTTATCAACACACACAATAACGTTAATACACGCCTGTCTACACTGCAACCAGGGCCCTCCACACTTTCCTCTCTGTACAATTGCAGATTTTATCCATTCCATGATGTTTTTCTCTGCCTGCCTCTTGATCTATTACCGTCAACTTTTTTTCAGACAGTATCAACTCCAATGACTTTCCTTGTGTCGCCTAAGTAATGTGCCCACAGCACGTCATGCTTCTCATCATTAACCGCATCATCACTTCTCTCTTTCCTCAAGGACCCTCTCATTAGTCATTCTTTTTGCCCAACTAATTCTCAACGCAAGTCTGTAGTCCCATAACTCAAAACGTCTCCAATCTTCTTACTTCAGCGTTCAAGGTCCAGTTTTCGTATCTGTGGCATGATGTTGACCACACGGAACACTGAAACAATCGACCACTTATCACCACCTTGAGTTTCCAATTGTGCAGAAACTCCTTCAGCTTATTAAATGCCTCATTTGGAATTGCTGTTTTCTGATTGAATTTTATTTTCCTACTTCGGCCATCTACTCCATCTATCCCTGTTACTCGTTCTGAAGTCATTTTTGGGTGCTTCTCTTGCTTTGTGAATATGACTTTGTTTACTTAGCATTTGCTTACAATCGACACACCAAACTTGTTTGATTTACTTTCTCAAGTATCTCTTGAAATCTTTCTTTTGGATCTGCAATCAGTACTGTTTCCTCAAAGTAATGTAAGTTTATCAATTTTCCATTGAACTTGAACCCTACTTCTAAATTGTCCAGACCGTTTGTCATAATGAATTCTGAGTGTGTGCTGATAAGATTGGTGACACAACACTCTCTCACCCTTGACCTTTGTCCATTTTGTTAACTCATTGGCGGGGGAGAAATTGGACCACATTGTGCCCATTTCCAAGCAGACAACAGGTGCAAAGAGAGCCAATTTAGGGGGCCCAACCCCCGCACTCGAACAGCATCAGAAACACGTTTAGTGCCATATTGGTTCGGGCGCTGTCGAGGCATTCCTGGCGGCTGACTAAAACATATGTTAGGCCCCTTGAATATGCTAATAATAAAGGGCCTAACGTCTATTTTAGGACGCAAATCAGAAATTGGTTTGCCTTGAATGCTGCAGACATGGGGCATATTGTATTTAGGATTACTAGCTCTACATTCGGCCTAACCAGTGGTCCTTAAAGGGACCCCTGGAGGCTGCCACCAAAAAGGTTTGCTTTTTAAAAACTTCTGAGCACTCAACTTCCCTTCCTGGCCCCCATACTAGCTTCCATTGTAAATGGTTCTCTGTCCTCAGATACTGTCCCCCTCCCTTTCAAAACTGCCATCATCACCCCCTCCTCAAAAAAAAAACATATGTTTGAATCTCTCCAATCAATTTTCCACTCCTGCCACAGCACTGAAACAGCACTAATCAAAGTCACAAATGACATCCTCTGGAACTGTGACTGTGGTAAGCTATCCATCTATGCCCTTCTCAACCTCTCTGCAGCCTCTGACATGATCAACCACACCCTCCTCTTCCAACACCTCTTCTCTATTGTCCAGCTAAATGGGACTGCACTCACTTGGTTCCACTCTTACCTATCCAATTGTAGCCAGAGCATCTCCTGCAATGGCTTCTCTTCCCACCACCCTACAGCTGGAGTCCCTCTATTTCTCACTTACATGGTACCGCTCAGAGACGTCATCTAAAGACACAGCACCACCTCTCTCGACCCTGCACTGCCTTTATGTTGTCAGCCTGCTTGTCCAACATCCAATCCTGGATGAACCACAATCTCCTCCAGTAAAACATTGGAAAGACTGAAGCCATTGTCTTCAGCCCCCTCCAGGAACTCCATTCCCTCACCATCGATTCCATCCCTCTCCCCAGCCACCATCTCAGGCTGAATCAGACTGTTTGCAACGTCGCCGTCCTATTTGATCCCAAGCTGACCTCATTCAAAACTCTGCTGCCCATAACCTAACTCACACCAAGCCCCATTCATTCATCACCCCTGGTTCTCACTGATCTACGTTGGCTCCCGGTCCTCAAACATAAAATCATAGAAATTTATGGCACAGAAGGAGGCCATTCGGCCCATCGTGTCTGCGCCAGTCAAAAAAGAACCTAATCCCACTTTCCAGCTCTTGGTCCGTAGCCTTGCAGGTTACGCACTTCAAGTACTTTTAAATGTGATGAGGGTTTCTGCCTCTACCACCCTTTCAGGCAGTGAGTTCCAGACCCCCACCACCCTCTGGGTGAACAAATTTCTCCTCAACTCCCCTCTAATCCTTCTACCAATTACTTTAAATCTATGCCCCCTGGTTATTGACCTCTCTGTTAAGGGAAATAGGTCCTTCCTATCCACACTTTCTTGGTCCCTCATAATTTTATACACCTCAATTAAATCTCCCCTCAGCTGCCTCTGTTCCAAAGGAAACAACCCCAGCCTATCCAGTCTTTCCTCATAGCTAAAATTCTCCAGTTCTGGCAACATCCTCGTAAATCTCCTCTGTACCCTCTCTCGTGCAATCACATCTTTCCTGTAATGTGGTGACCAGAACTGTACACAGTACTCTAGCTGTGGCCTAACTAGTGTTTTATACAGTTCAAGCATAACCTCCCTGCTCTTATATTCTATGCCTCGACTAATAAAGGAAAGTATCCCGTTTGCCTTCTTAACCACCATATCTACCTGTCCTGCTACCTTCAGGGATCTGTGGACATGCACTTCAAGGTCCCTCTGTCCCTCTACATTTCTCAGTATCCTACCATTTATTGTGTATTCCCTTGCCTTGTTAGCCCTCCCCAAAAGCATTACCTTACACTTCTCCAGATTGAATTCCATTTGCCACTATTCTGCCCACCTGACCAGTCCATTGATATCTTCCTGATGTCTACAGCTATCTTCCTCACTATCAACCACACATCTCCAAGTTAAAATTCATATCTTCATGTTCAAACCCCTCCATGGCCTCACCCCTCCCTACCTCTGTAACCTCCTCCAGCCCTGCAACCCTCTGAGAACTCTGCACTCCTGCAACTTTGACTTTTACACATCCATCACTCCCTTCCTTCTTCTTCTTCGGCAGTCCCTCGGGAACCGAGGATGACTTGCTTCCACATTACAAATGAGTTCGCAGGTGGCTGATGAGTCCAATGCGGGACCTACAGTCTCTGTCACAGGTGGGGCAGGCGGTGGTTGAAGGGGCGGGTGGGTGGGGTGCCTGGGTTGACATGTGCTCCTTGCGCTGCCTGCACTTGGCTTCCGCATGCTCCCGGCGAAGAGACTCGAGCTGTTCGGCGCCTTCCCGGATGCTTCTCCTCCATTTTGTGCGGTCTTGGGCCAGGGATTCCCAGGTGTCGGTGGGGATGTTGCACTTTTTCAAGGAGGCTTTGAGGGTGTCCTTGAAGCATTTCCTCTGCCCACCTGGGTCTCTCTTGCCGTGTCAGAGCTCCGAGTAGAGCGCTTGTTTTGGGAGTCTCGTATCGGGCATGCGGACGATGTGACCCGTCCATCGGAGCCAATCAAGCGTGGTCAAAGCTTTGATGCTGGGGATGTTGGCCTGAGCGAGAACACTGACGTTGGTGCGCCTATCCTGCCAATAGATTTGCAGGATCTTGCAGAGGCAGCATTGGTGGTACCTCTCCAGTGCTTTGAGGTGCCTGCTGTACATGGTCCATGTCTCTGAGGCATAAAGCAGGGCGGGTATCACTGCTGCTCTGTAGACCATGAGCTTAGTGCCGGGTTTGAGGTACTAGTCTTCAAACACTCTCTTCCTCAGGCGACCGAAGGCTGCACTGGCACACTGAGGCAGTGTTGGACATCGTCATCAACGGCTGCCCTTGTTGACAGTAGGCTCCCGAGGTATGGAAAGTGGTCCACGTTGTCCAAGGCCTTGTCATGGATTTTGATAATAGGGGTGCAGTACTGTGTGGCGGGGTCAGGTTGGTAGAGGACCTTTGTCTTACGGATATTTAGTGTAAGGCCCATGCTCTCATATGCTTCAGTGAAGGTGTTGACGATGGTTTGGAGTTCGACCTCCAAGTGAGCATACAGTAATTCGACGACAGAGGATGGGATGACCTTGGAGCTGGACTGGAGGTGACGAAGGTTGAACAGTTTCCCGTTTGTTCTGTAAATTAGCTCCACTCCAGTGGGGAGCTTACTGAGGGTGAGATGGAGCATTGCAGCAAGGAAGATTGAGAAGAGCGTTGGTGCGATGACACAGCCTTGCTTGACCCCGGTTCATACATGAATTGGGTCTGTGGTGGAACCATTGGTCAGGATCACGGCTTGCATGTCATCGTGAAGCAGGCGGAGGATGGTGACAAACTTTTGAGGGCAGCCGAATTTGAGGAGGACACTCCATAATCCCTCACGGTTGACAGTGTCAAAGGCCTTTGTGAGATCAAAGAAGGCCTTGTACAGTGGTTGGTGCTGTTCCCTGCATTTCTCTTGTAATTGACGTGCGGTGAAGATCATGTCCATTGTGCCCCTTAGTGGGCGGAATCCACATTGCGACTCTGGGAGGAGCTCTTCGGCCACTGGGAGAAGGCGATTGAGGAGGATTCTTGTGATGACTTTCCCTGTGGCAGACAGCAGGGAAACTCCTCTGTAATTACCGCAATCGGACTTGTCACCTTTCTTGAAGATGGTCACAATTACGGCATCTCTGAGATCCCCTGGCATGCTCTCCTCCTTCCAGATACGAGGAATGAGTTAATGAATTCACACCAGTAGTGCTTCTCCGCCATGCTTTAGTGCCTCGGCGGGGATTCCATCTGCTCCTGAGGCCTTGTTGTTCTTCAGTTGTCGGATGGCCTTTTCAACCTCTTGCCGGGCTGGGGTTGTGCCGAGTAGGTGGCGGGTAGCATGCTGCGGGATGGAGTTGAGGACACTCACATCGAAGACAGAGTCTTGGTTAAGGAGATCTTCGAAGTGCTCCTTCCAGCGGGCACTGACTGCACCCCACCATTGATGGCCGTGCCTTCAACCGCCTAGGCCCTAAGCTCTGGCATTCCCCCCTAAACTAATCTGCCTCTCCTCCTCCCTCTCCTCCTTTAAGACCCTTCAGAAAACCTATCTCTGACTGAGCTTTTAGTTACTGCTCCTAGTATCTCCTTCTTTGGCTCGGTGTCAATTTTTTTTAATGATTACACATCTGTGAAGCGTCTTGGTATGTTTTACACAAGATGCTATAGAAATGCAAGTTGCTGTTATATTGTTTTAGTATTTGCTGAATTCATTTGTGCTCCAGTTTTCCATATTGATTGTAAGTAAATGTTTTAGTTATTTTAACCCAAAACCTTAATCTGAATTTAATATTCTATCAATTTAAAGCAAGTAATGTCTCCTAATGATTATTCTAGTACAGACATTGCTGAGAAATCGAGTCACTGTTCAGCCCGTGGATTAAATAATTCTAAACAAGGTGAATTATCAATACAAATACAGCTTCTAGATTGCGAGAGAAAGGAAATACAGTGAAACTACTGTAAGAGAAAACAATACTTTAAAAACCAAGATTGTAATACAGGTTGAGCGTCCCAAATCCGGAGTTCCGGAATCTGGAATGTTGGTCAGGGTCACGGCTTGCATGTCGTCGTGAAGCAGGCGGAGGATGTTGACAAACTTTTGAGGGCAGCCGAATTTGAGGAGGACACTCCATAATCCCTCACGGTTGACAGTGTCAAAGGCCTTTGTGAGATCAAAGAAGGCCATGTACAGCGGTTGGTGCTGTTCCCTGCATTTCTCTTGTAATTGACGCGCGGTGAAGATCATGTCCATTGTGCCCCTTAGTGGGCGGAATCTGCATTGCGACTCTGGGAGGAGCTCTTCGGCCACTGGGAGAGGGCGATTGAGGAGGATTCTTGCGATGACTTTCCCTGTGGCAGACAGCAGGGAAACTCCTCTGTAATTGCCGCAATCGGACTTGTCACCTTTCTTGAAGATGGTCACAATTACGGCGTCTCTGAGATCCCCTGGCATGCTCTCCTCCTTCCAGAATCCGGGACGATTGTTGGCAGGGGTCCGGAATCTGTAAAATGTTCCGAAATCCGGACACCCTTAGGGAGGCTTACCAAAAACCAGAAATAGCGCAACCTGGGCCCAGGCATTTCCGGACTCGGCACGTGTTTCTGATGTCCGAAGTCCGGAAATATCGCAACCTGGGCTCGGGCGTTTCCAGACTTCCGACATCAGAAACACGTTCCGAAGTCTGGAAAAACCCGAAAACTGGCTCGGCCTCGGTCCCGAGGTTGCCGGATTCGGGATGCTCAACCTGTATATGCCAAGCACGAACACGACAAAATAATATTACAGTATAAAATATCTCTGGTGTTAGAATTAGGCTGCGTCAAGGTGATTACAGGATTTGATAGGGTAGAGAGAGATAAACTATTTCCTCTGGTGGGGGGAGTCCAGAACAAGGGGGCATAACCTTAAAATTAGAGCTAGGCCGTTCAGGGGTGATGTCAAGAAGCACTTCTTCACACAAAGGGTGGTGGAAATCTGGAACTCTCTCCCCCAAAAAGCTGTTGAGGCTGGACGTCAATTGAAAATGTCAAAGCTGAGATTGACAGATTTTTGTTAGGCAAGGGTATTAAGGGCTACGGAGCTAAGGCGGGTAGATGGAGTTAAGATACAGATCAGCCATGATCTAATTGAATGGCTCGAGGGGCTGAATGGCCTCCCCCTGTTCTTTTGTTCCTATTCTCTCACTGTTGGTTCAATGAACGATGGTGCAATATGTCATAGAAATCAGCCACCGTGCTTTTACCACTTGTGAAGTCTTGTAGCATTTAATTTAAAGGTCTTTCAGGTCCTTTCTCACAGGTTGAATAAGCAGTATAACTGTACAGTCTTTATGTTGTGTATATAACCTCCACTTGGTGCCATTCTCCAACCAAGACTGCAGGTAAAAAGAACACTTGCATTTATATAGTGTTTTTGCTGGATGTCCCAAAGTGCTTCACAGCCAAATAAGTACTATTGAAGTGCAGTCGCTGTTGTAGTGTAGGTGAGAAGCCGGTGTCATATCATTTCACATGATTTTCATGTGAAATTATATGAAAGGATACATCCTACCCCTTTACTTTGGTGAAAACCCAGGTTGAGAATATTAAATCTTTTTAATAGCATTAAGCTACTTCCTCCCATTTTGATTTCCTGGGGAGCTCAAATGCATTTCCTGTATAAATATTATCCCACTTATATGGGAATAATTACTATTCCACATTTTTAGGGTCTATTATAGGCAAAGAAAGTCCCAGAGGAAGACTATGAGATATACATTACAGCCCCAGCAAACGTGGCTTCTGACCTCTGCTGTTTACTGGAGAAGGTGATGGTGAAGTTAAATAAATGAGCACAGCAGGGTTTTCATCCTGCAGTTCAGAAAAGAACAGGTGAAAGTTACGACCAAACTCTGCCAGACAAGTTAAAAAGTGCCTGTTAAGTTAAAAAAAAAAATCCTTGCGTACATATAGTGTGTTTGCAGGACATCCCAAAGCACTTTCCAGCCAATTAATTACTTTTGAAGTGTAGTTGCTGTTGGAATGTAGGTAAGAAGCCTGTGTCCAACTCTCTTACAACGGTGGCCTTGAACTGGCTGCTGGAAGTTGCACGAGAGCCTGGCGCACAGAGCCTGCTGAATGGCTGAGTTTAGACGGTTGGGAGCTTACGGAGGATGGAATATGGAAGGCCGGTAAGCAAGACACGGAGGACGTTGAGTCTACAGGTGAGAGAAGCTTGGATGAGGATTTCAGGCAGGCAATGTTACAGAGGGAGAAATAAGCAGCCTGGGTGACGGATGGGATGTGAGGCTTGAAACTCAGTTCTGGGTCAAGCGGAATGTCAATTTTTCGAGTGTGTGGCTGGGAAGAGGAACGGAGTCAGTGGCAAATGAGTGCTCATAGTGGGGGCCAGAAATCAGGACTCCCTAATGTAAAGCTGGAAGAAAGTTTTGACTCATCCATAATGTCATATAGGCAGCCTGACAGCACAGAGGTGGTTGTGGGATTGAGGAAGGTGTTGGAGAGGTAGATCTGGGTACCATCAGCATACACATGACCATGGATGATGTCATGTAGATGAGGTAGATGTGGGGGGCGGCAAGGATAGACCCATAAGGAACACAGAGGTGCAAAGCTATTTCTTTAGCTCCATTGGATGACTTTGGACAGGTAGGAGTGGAATCATGAAGCTGGACAATAGAGAAGAAATAACGGCATTGTGAGAGCACCTTCACCACATGGACTACAGCGGTTCAAGAAGGCGGCCCACTGCCACCACCTTCTCGAGGGCAGCTAATGATGACAGTAAATGCCGGCCTTGCCAGCGACACCCACATGCCGAGACTGAATTTTTAAAAAGAAGCAATGAAAGAGGATAGTGTGATCAAATGCTGCAGGGAGTTTGAAGAGGACAAGTAGGGATTGTCAAGTCTGATCCCTGTTTCCTTTGAAAGTCCAGCATTCTGACCCAGCTGCTGAAGTTCAAAATATCAGAGAGCATCTGGAGAGCCTGTCGATGTTTCCTGGTTCTTGTCATTCCCACAGCCACAGAGGATATCACTTGTGACTTCCTTAAATACCTCAGAGGAGAGGAGGGGGGGGGGGTGGTCACAGCCTATAACTGTGCTCTCCACACTGGCAACTGTAGCAGAGAAGAAATTAAATTTGCTCAAAGATTTTAGAAGCATTAACAGATTGTCGTAGTGGTGCAAAATACTTTGAACCCTGCATGAATAACACAAATAAATATTGACACACGACAATCTGCATAACAAATATTAGAAAACTAAGCAAACCACATTACAGAAATTCAATTAACCGGTATGATACGCTGCTCCTGGTTTGTAAACACACCGAACACGTGCCATCGGTGTCGTGTTTGATCTCTTTGATTTATTGTTCGAAACTAATGAGTTGGCGTCTCTTTACATACATTTATCTCATCTTAACGTAATGAAATTGTGTACTAAACATGCTGTGCTCCTGCAGGATGGGAATTTGTCAGTTTTTTTTTAATTGTACGTGTGCAGGAGGCTGAGTAATTGTGCAAGGGGGGTGGTCAGAATATTTCCTTTTCATTTTTGTAAAAAGATCCTTTTATTAATGGGGCACGTGAGTGGCTAGGACCCAAGAACTGAGAAACGAATCGAGTCGACCCTCGTCCACACCACACGTCTCAAACAAATTTATTTAAATGCAATCTTGTCATTGTTAAATCTGGTCATTGACAGTAGCTGCAGACTGTGGAAGGTGCTTTCCAAGACATCATTCTCCGTTAAGTAATGGAGCTGATATCATGCGGGGGGTTGGTGGGTGGTGGGGAGAGAGAGGCCAGCTTTACACAATTTATGAGGCCTTTGTTGACATCATTGGCCCAGAATACTTAGCAGAAGGCTTTAAACAAAAAAGTGGTCATGAGCTGATATGGTGGCAAGCACCATGTTTGGCCAGCAATAGATTGGGAGAAGGGGCAGTGCAAAGAGACCTGGGTGTCCTTGTGCACCAGTCGCTGAAAGTAAGCATGCAGGTGCAGCAGGTGGTTAAGAAGGCAAATGGTATGTTGGCCCTCATAGCGAGAGGATTCGAGTACAGGAACAAGGATGCCTTGCTGCAGCTGTACACGGGCCTTGGTAAGACCACACCTTGAGTATTGTGTGCAGTTTTGGTCGCCTTATCTGAGGAAGGATGCTCTTGCCATGGAGGGAGTGCAGCGAAGATTCACCAGACTGATACCTGGGATGGCAGGAATGACGTATGAGGAGAGATTGGGTCAATTGGGCTTATACTCGCTGGAGTTTAGAAGAATGAGAGGGGATCTCATTGAAACTTATAAAATTCTAACAGGACTAGACAGACTAGATGCAGGAAGGATGTTTCCGATGGCAGGGGTGTCCAGAACCAGGGGTCACAGTCTAAAGATAATGGGTAAGCCATTTAGGACAGAGATGAGGATGAATTTTTTCACCCAGAGAGTGGTGAACCTGTGGAATTCTCTACCACAGAAGGCAGTTGAGGCCAATTCATTAAATATATTCAAGAAGGAGTTAGATATATTTCTTAAGGCTAAAGGGATCAAGGGATATGGGGAGAAAGCAGGGACAGAGTACTGAATTTGGATGATCAGCCATGATCTCATTAAATGGCGGAGCATGCTCAAGGGGCTGAATGGCCTACTCCTGCTCCTATCTTCTATGTAACTCTCCAGGATCATCCTGGAGTCTCCAGGAATTAAAGTTTAATCTCCAGGACACAGCTTCCAGCAACCTTTGAGAAAACTTTTTGGGGTATTAATAAAAAGCTTTATTTTCATTTACTTTGAGCACATTCATTTGTTAAGTGTCAGCCGTGACTCAGTGGGTAGCACCCTCGCCTCTGTGTCATAGAAGGTTGTGGGTTCATGTCCCACTCCAGAGATTTGAGCACAGAAATCTAGGCCGCCACTTCAGTGCAGTGCTGAGGGAGTGCTGCACTGTCGGAGGTGCCGTCTTTCGGATGAGGCATTAAACCGAGGCTCCGTCTGCTCTCTCGAGTGGACATTAAAGATCCCATGGCACTATTTTGAAGAAGAGCAGGGGAGTTTATCCCTGGTGTCCTGGCCAATAGTTATTCCTCAATCATCACCACTAAAACAGATTACCTGGTCATTGTCACATTGCTGTTTGTGGGAACTTGCTGTGCGCCAATTGGCTGCTGCTTTTCCTACATTACTACAGTGACTACACTTCAAAAGGTACTTCATTGGCTGTAAAGCGCTTTGAGACATTTGATGGTCATGAAAGGCGCTATATAAATGCAAGTCTTTGTTTTTTTCTTTATTAGTTATAAAAGTATCAGAGCTGGGAAAATAGGCTGTTTGAATGACAGTCAATAATCATCCAATCGCAATAATGAACAGTCTGTTGACTTTCCAGTTAGCGTGGGAAGGCGGTGTACCGTGAAGATGCTTGTGTCGGGTGACCAATGGCGGGAGCATGCGGGGTGGGGTGGTTGGAGGTGGGAGGGTCATGTGACGATATCTCCAGGAATACATCCAATCAGAGAATCATAGAGTAGAATTATCGAATGGTTGCAGCACAGAAGGAGGCCATTCAGCCTGTCAAGCCCACGCCGGCTCGCTGCAAGAGCACTTCAGCTAGTCTCACTCCCCCCGCCCTTTCCCCGTAGCCCTGTAAATTTTTTCCCCTCAGGAACTTATCCAATTCCCTTTTAACCTTAAGCCCGTGCTGATGGCTTCTTGTCACACTGATCTCACTCAACACCAAAGCAAACTGGCCACGTTTATGAAAGCCGGCCATTGGGAAGACATTTTTTTTCTTTTCAACTGGGCCTTCGTGTATCCGGCAAGTTTACTGTGCCGTTGCCCTGGCTACACAAGCTCTATATGCCAGGAACCAGATGCAATGGCGCTCCTCTTAGCTTTGACCAAAAAGATATATAGTTCCAGTAATTAAAAGACAAAAAGGGTGAGTAATACAATGAAATGGCCATTTTTCATGGTAATTTGTGATTCACCAACAAAATCACAGAAACATGTGAGTTTGAAACAGTCTCTTCCTGTGAGGGAGATTTTGTTAACAGCAATGAAAAGCTGGCAGCCAATCACAAAGCACCTGTAATACCGATTCTTCAGTGCTTCTTTAGCAGCTAAATAGCCACTTAACCAGTTGAAATGTCAGGCGGTTCATACTGTGGAGTGCACAAATTGGAAAGAATATGGATTAATGAGCGCAGAGAAAAGCCCAACCTACCAATCAAACTCTGCGCATGTTGGTAAACTGCGCAAGGAGAAACACGAGAAGGTTTTTGGTGACCAAGGTCAGCCCCAAATATGTCACTTAACCAAGTCAATCTGCTTTCAAATACCTCGCGGTCCAGAAACAGCTGCACGACTTAAAGGAGAGCACTTCTTGCAATCTAGTATACTGTATTCGCTGCTCACGATGCGGTCTCCTCTACATTGGGCGACCGCTTTGCGGAACACCTCCGTTCAGTCCGTAAGGGTGACCCTGAGCTTCCGGTCGCCTGTCACTTTAATTCTCCGTTTCACTCCCACTCTGATCTCTGTCCTCGGCCTATTACATTGTTCCAATGAAGCTCAACGTAAGCTCGAGGAACAGCACCTCATCTTTCGATGAGGCACTTTACAGCCTTCCGGACTCAACATCGAGTTCAACAATTTCAGACAATAACCCCTGCCCCCATTTTTCATGCTGTATGATTTTGCCATTCTCATTTGCAACATTTTATCTTTCCTGCCTCTTACATAAGCACAATGGCCCAGTAATTCCTCTCCCAACGCGTGAGTATGGATGGGGTACTCACGCGTGTGCCCGGAGGAATTGCCGGGTTTCAGCATGCACAGCGCATGCGGAGAAAACCGGCATTTCCTCTCCTTTGACCCAAGGGGTTAAGGGGCTGAACGCGTGCGCGCAGGAGTCTGCGCGTGCGACTTGGATTTCCTTTATTTTTAGAGAGTTGCGCATGTGTAAAGGCCTCCGGTTTTTACGCATTGAAAAACCACACGTAAGTACTTAGTTTTACAGGTAAGTGGTCTATTAATACAATTTATTAAAAAAATTTCCACAGGTTTATTATTTTTAAAGAATTTTAAAGAAGTTTAGTTTTAGCCCTGATTTTTTTATATAATAATTTTTTTCAAATTTTAAAATTATTGTTTAAAATAGTTTATTACATTTATTTATGGTTCATTTAAGTAGTGCAATGTTTTTTAAAATGTTCTTTCAAGTTTAAGTAGTGTTTTGGGGCCCGGAGTTTTCATGAGTTTGACAGCTCTTACTGTCAAACTCATGAATGAACTTTTGCAACCTCCCATTGGCTGCCCTGTGCTCACGTGATCCCAGCCGGCTCATCGCACTAAGTACGCCGCTGGGTCACGCACGCACAACGCGGCAGGACCTCAAGCGGGCCAGTGAGAGGAAATGCAATGCGGGCCACGATTCAAATGTCAGCGTGCCGGGTAAGTGCACATCGGGGGCTTGCACGCGCGGCAAGCTCCCGAACCTAATTTCAGGACCAATATGTTTTTTCAATTCCTCCCCCCCCGCCCCCCCCCCCTGTCTCTGCACCTGCTTAATATCTGTTACATGTCCAGCTTTTTCCAGTTCTGATGAAGGGTCCCAGACCTGAAACGTTAACTCTGTTTCTCTCTCCACGGATGCTGCCTGGCCTGCGGAGTATTTCCAGCATTATCTGTTGTTATTTCAGATTTCCAGCATCCGCGGTATTTTGCTATTGTATGTTGTGGAGCTTGCTACTGTCCTTTGATCAATAACTGCATAAGACAGGAATGTTGCTACGTTGTTCCAATTTTTTGTTAAGCGAGAATATTACTGTAAATAACTTGCAACATTTATAAGGAAAGACACAGACAAGAACACAATGGCCCAGAAATTCGGGTCTCCACGGGTGAGTACGCACGGGGTACTCACCCGTAAGCCCAATGGAAGTGACGGTTTCCTGCATGCACTGCGCATGCACGGGAAACCAGCACTTCCGTTCCCCTGAACGAAGGGGTTCAGAGGTCGAACGCGTGCGCCAGAGAGGCAGCGCGCGTTTTTTTTGCAGGTTTTCCCGGGAGGGTAAGTCTCCAGAAGTTACACATGTAAAAAGCAATCGCAAGGCCTGCTTTTTACAAGGTAAGTGGTGAATTAATTAAAATGAAAACATTTTTTCCACAGGTTTATTATTTTTAAATACTTTAAAGAAAGGTAAGTTTATTTTTAGCCCCGTTAGAAAATAAAATTATTTTTTTCAAAAATTTAAATTATTGTTTAAAATAGTTATTTCATGTAATTTATAGTTTATTTTAAAAATGTGATTTAAAAAAAAAAATTATTTGACGATTTAGTGATGTTTTGGGGCCCGTAGTATTTCTAAGTTTTGACAGCTCTTCCTGTCAAACTTATGAATGAAGCATTCCCTGCTCCGATTGGCTCCCTATGGCCCACGTGATCCCAGGGGACGCTTCGAACTAACTGCGCCCCTGGGATACGCAAGCACTGCGCGCCGGCAGCTGGAGCAGGCCCAGGATCGCAATTCCACGGGGGCCCACAGCTCAACGGCCAGCGCGCAAGGTAAGTGCAGGTCGGAGGCTTGCACCCGTGGGAAGCCCCCGACCCGAATTTCTGGGTTGTTAGGTGTGAAATTCCAGTTTGCTGGGGAGGTGGAACAGTGGCATGATCTGATCGGGGAGAGCTGCAATTTGGGGTGGAACCTGCAGTCACTGGATATCCACCCCTTGGGACTTCCCCAATAAATGACACTGCTTCTTAAACCCACCCATGTTACATTGAAGCCTGACTTTGGGGATGTGCCTGAGGGATTTCCTGAGTTACCCCTAGGAATTCTGCCCAACTCACCCCTAAGTAGGCCCAGTGGAACCTATAGCTGGTGAGAGAAGGCGTAGTTTCTATTCTGAGCCTTAAGAGTTTAAAAAAAAACAAAGCACAGGCAATCTTAGAGGGGTCAATCGCCCTTCCAAAGCTGGCCTTTGCAGGGAAGTTCAAACATTTTTAGGCCTTCTTCGTTGGGCCTTTCCAGGCCTCAGGTATCCCTCTTTCAGAGTGGCAGTGTGCTGCTGTGATTACCCCCTCTTCAGTGGGACAGGCATCTTTGGTGCCTTGCCTCGAATATTCAAGGGACCCTCATCATAAAGTCAGAAGTGGGGATGTTCGCTGATGATTGCACACTGTTCAGCACCATTCAAGACTCGTCAGATACTGACGCAGTCCGTGTCCATATGCAGCAAGACCTGGACAACATTCAGACTTGGGCTGACAAGTGGCAAGTAACATTCGCACCACACAAGTGCAAGGCAATGACCATCTCCAACAAGCGAGACTCTAACCATCTCCCCTTCACATTCAATGACATTACCATCGCTGAATCCCCCACTATCAACATCCTGGGGGTTACCATTGATCAGAAACTGAACTGGACCAGCCATATAAATACTGCGGCTACAAGAGCAGGCCAGAGGCTGGGAATTCTGCAGCGAGTGTCTCACCTCCTGACTCCCCAAAGCCTTTCCACCATCTACAAGGCACAAGTCAGGAGTGTGATGGAATACTCTCCACTTGCCTGGATGAGTGCAGCTCCAACAACACTCAAGAAGCTCAACACCATTCAGGATAAAGCAGCCCGCTTGATTGGCACTCCATCCACCACCTTCAACATTCACTCCCTCCACCACCGCCGCACTGTGGCTGCAGTGTGTACCATCTACAAGATGCACTGCAGCAACTCGCCAAAGCTCCTTCAACAGCACCTTCCAAACCCATGACCTCTACCACTTAGAAGGACAAGGGCAGCAGACGCATGGGAACATCACCACCTACAAGTTCCCCTCCAAGCCACACACCATCCTGACTTGGACCTGTATCGCCGTTCCTTCAATGTCGCTGGGCCAAAATCCTGGAACTCCCTTCCTAATAGCATTGTGGGCGTACCTACACCATATGGACTGCAGCGGTTCAAGAAGGCAGCTCACCACCATCTTCTCAAGGGCAATTAGGGATGGGCACTAAATGCAGGCCTAGCCAGCGATGCCCACATCCCATCAATGAATTTTTAAAAAATTTTAATCCCCAGGATTCAGAATGGAGTCAACAACAGTGTACAGTGAAGGATGGAAGTTCTCCCTGTCACACTTCTGCCCCATTAATAGGGTCCGCAGAATCTTTTTGGAGGCAACCTCTGCAGTCCCACCAATGACCATTTGTATTGCAGCACATAATTGTCCTCATCACAGTGGGTATAAGGATTCCTATACTATTTGTACCATGCAGTCCTAACCTGCACCAAGTCCCGTTCGCCCATCACCCCTGTGCTCGCTGACCTACATTGGCTCCCAGTTAAGCAGCGCCTCGATTTCAAAATTCTCATCCTTGTTTTCAAATCCCTCCATGGCCTCGCCCCTTCCTATCTCTGTAATCTCCTTCAGCCCCACAACCCCGCGCCCCCCACCCACCCCCCGCCGAGATATCTGCACTCCTCTAATTCTGCCCTCTTGAGCATCCCTGATTATAATCGCTCAACCGTTGGTGGCCGTGCCTTCTGTTGCCTAGGCCCTAAGCTCTGGAATTCCCTCCCTAAACCTGTCCGCCTCGCTACCTTTCTTTCCTCCTTTAAAGACACTCCTTAAAACCTACCTCTTTGACCAAGCTTTTGGTCACCTGCCCTAATTTATCCTTATATGGATCAGTGGAATGGAATAAAATACTGGAAAGTGTGAGGTTATGCACTTTGGCAGGAAAAATCGTAGAGCAAGTTATTATCTTAATGGCAAGAAACTGGAAAGTACTGAAGTACAAAGGGATCTGGGGGTCCTGGTGCACGAAACTCAAAAGGTTAGTATGTAGGTGCAGCAAGTGATTAAGAAGGCCAATGGAATGTTGGCTTTCATTGCTAGGGGGATAGAATATAAAAATAGGGAGGTATTGCTTCAGTTGTACAAGGTATTGGTGAGACCGCACCTGGAATACTGCATACAGTTTTGGTGTCCATACTTAAGAAAAGACATACTTGCTCTCGAGTCAGTACAAAGAAGGTTCACTCGGTTAATCCCGGGGATGAGGGGATGGACATATGAGGAGAGGTTGAGTAGATTGGGACGCTACTCATTGGAGTTCAGAAGAATGAGAGGCGATCTTATTGAAACATATAAGATTGTGAAGGGGTTGGATCGGGTGGATGCGGGGAGAATGTTCCCGATGATGGGTGAAACTAGAACTAGGGGGCATAGTCTTAGAATAAGGGGCTGCTCTTTCAAAACTGAGAGGAGGAGGAACTACTTCACTCAGAGGGTGGTAGGTCCATGGAATATGCTGCCCCAAAAAGCTGTAGAAGCTACATCATTACATAAATTTAAAACAGAAATAGACAGTTTCCTAGAAGTAAAGGGAATTAAGGGTTACGGGGAGCGGGCAGGAATTTGGACATGAGTCTAGGTTCGGATCGGTCATGGCCCTGTGGGTAGCGGAGCGGGCCCAGGGGCCGTGTAGCCTGATCCTGCTCCTATTTCGTGTGTCTAATTCTGTTAGATTCAGGAGATGGTTCTGTGATAGTAGATTGGCGGTTAGGATCAGATCAGCCATGATCTTATTGAATGGCGGAGCAGGCTCGAGGGGCCAATTGGTCTACTCCTGCTCCTATTTCTTATATGTTCTTATGTTCTTATGTGTCAAATTTGTTGTCTTAAAATACTTGGGATGTTTTACTACGTTAAAGGCTCTATATAAATACAAGTTGGTGTTGTTGTTGTTGCCGTGCATATAGTTACTCGGGATAATTAAATCAGACAAAAGCACCATTATAGTCCCAGTCTTTTCTGCACTCCAAACTATTTTAAAAAGTCCCCTTCTGGCATCGGTCCAATTTCTGGATCACAATTGCTCCCTTTTCCCGGCTGCGGCAGGAGATCAGAGGCTTTTCTTGTCGGTTTACACGGTTTGGTTTCAAGCTCAGGCAAGTCTGCCTGAAGCCAGCGGACAGCATTTTTTTTAAAAAGGTAAAGTTGAATTGTAGTTTCTCGAGACGTGTTTCTTTTCGGTGTGAAACTTTTTGTCTTAAGTTAATACTTATTTAATGTGCAATGAAAATGGAAGTCCCACCAACCATGTTTCAATGGTATGTAGCCTCCAGGATATATCCATTATGGCCCATCTGTTACAATGGTTCCAGATCTGTTTCCTGTTTCTCAAGTGTTCTCGAACTGCTCAGGTTATACCTGGAAGCAACCAACCTTTCTTTAAAAGAGCTGATACAAAAGCAAAATACTGCGGATGCTGGAAATCTGAAACATAAACAGAAAATGCTGGAAATACTCAGCTGGTCAGGCAGCATCTGTGGAGAGAAAGAAACTGAGTTAACGTTTCAGGTCGATGACCTTTCACAGAATCACAGAAACCCCACAGTGCAGATAGAGGCCATTTCGGCCCATCGAGCCTGCACCAACACATATCCCACCCGATCCCCGTAACCCCTACACCAACACATATCCCACCCTATCCCCGTAACCCCATGTATTTAATCCCCCTAACACTAAGGGTCAATTTATCATAGCCAATCAACCTAACCCGCACATCTTTGGACTGTGGGAAGAAACCGGAGCACCCGGAGGAAACCCACGCAAACACGGGGAGAATGTGCAAACTCCACACAGACAGTCACCCGAGGGCGGATTCGAACCCGGGCCCTTGGCGCTGTGAGGCAACAGTGCTAACCACTATGCCACCGCGTCAGAACTCGTCTGACGAAAGGTCATCGAACAGAAATGTTAACTCTTTTTTTGGTTTATGCTGCTTTAGAGGAGGTGGCTACTTGCTGGATTGACTTCCTGCTGGGTGGGGGAGGAGGGGGTGGGAAATAGTTTGTTCTTTATGGTGCACCTGGAGTGGCCCAGTGCTGAACTTGAGCAGGTCATGCTGGAGGGAGGTGGGAGGGCAGGTCAAGTCAGGGAATCAGTGTCAGTGGTTGGTGTCCTCTCCTTAGTTGCTGGACAAGTCTGCAGGCTGGTAAGTTTTACTCTCATAGAAACATAGAAGATAGGAGCAGGAGTAAGCCATTCGGCCCCTCGAGCCTGCTCCGCCATTCAATGCGATCATGGCTGATCATCCAAATTCAGTACCCTGTCCCTGCTTTCTCCCCATATCCCTTGATCCCTTTAGCCTTAAGAAATATATCCAACTCCTTCTTGAATATATTTAATGAATTGGCCTCTACTGCCTTCTGTGGTAGAGAATTCCACAGGTTCACCACTCTCTGGGTGAAGAAATTCCTCCTCATCTCTGTCCTAAATAGCTTACCCCTTATCCTTAGACTGTGACCCCTGGTTCTGGACTCCCTGACCATCGGGAACATCCTTCCTGCATCTAGTCTGTCTAGTCCTGATAGAATTTTATAAGTTTCAATGAGATCCCCTCTCATTCTTCTAAACTCCAGCGAGTACAAGCCCAATCGACCCAATCTCTCCTCATACGTCATTCCTGCCATCCCAGGTATCAGCCTGGTGAATCTTCGCTGCACTCCTTCCATGGCAAGAACATCCTTCCTCAGATAAGGCGACCAAAACTACACACAATACTCAAGGTGCGGTCTCACCAAGGCCCTGTACAACTGTAGCAAGACATCCTTGTTCCTGTACTCGAACCCTCTCGCTACGAAGGCCAACATACCATTTGCCTTCTTAACCGCCTGCTGCACCTGTATGCTTACCTTCAGCGACTGGTGCACAAGGACACCCAGGTCTCGTTGCACTTCCCCTTCTCCCAATCTATTGCCATTCAGATAATAATCGGCCTTCTTGTCACAAGCTGTATAAATAGCAAGTGAAAAACCCTTCTCAGTTACGCATACCCTACACGCTGCTTCCTAAACTCCAGCCCTCTTTCTCTCCCTTGACCACGTGCTTTCTCTACAGTGCTCCCTGCTCCTCTGTGCTCATCAATCACTGTCTGTTTCAGTCGTTCCCTCAATAACTAACCGCAGAAAAAGCATTGATTTTAGTTTCTCCGCGCCCCCACCTTCCTACACCTCTGGCTCTCTTAGCTACCTACAGAAAGGATTTTCTGTGGCTTACAGACTTTTGAGCAGCAGTTTTTCTCCCGTCTCCCTTATGACTCATTCCCATGTAGTTTTGCACGATTGTTCCTGTCAGCCGTGGCTCAGTAGGTAGCACTCTCACCTCTGAGTCAGAAGGTTGTGGGTTCATAGTCCCACTCAGGAAGCGGAGCACCAAAGTGCTACCAGTGCAGTGCTGAGGGAGTGCTGCACTCTTGGAGGTGCCGTCTTTTGGATGAGATGTTAAACCGAGGCCCCGTCTGCCCTCTCAGCATTACCACAGAAACCACAGAAACCCCACAGTGCAGATAGAGGCCATTTCGGCCCATCGAGCCTGCACCGACACATATCCCACCCGATCCCCGTAACCCCACGTATTTAATCCCCCTAACACTAAGGGTCAATTTATCATAGCCAATCATCCTAACCCGCACATCTTTGGACTGTGGGAGGAAACCGGAGCACCCGGAGGAAACCCACGCAAACACGGGGAGAATGTGCAAACTCCACACAGACAGTCACCCAAGGCCGGATTCGAACCCGGGTCCCTGGCGCTGTGAGGCAACAGTGCTAACCACTATGCCACATAACTGAACCACCGAGCCCCTAGTGGCAGTAAAAAAAAAAGGAGAGCATAGAGGCTGTATCGCAATGTCGGAGGGAAAGGCTATTGGAAACAACCCAATAAATTCAGCCTTTTTAACCTTAGAATTATATTTCTCAAAAGTATGTTATGTAATGTACTTAACAGGATAGAGAAAGTAAACCAGAACCAGTCCTTTCATATAGACCAGGGCAGAAGGACAAGAAGACAGCGGTTCAGAGTTGTGAAGTGCAGATTTACACAGCAGGTGATCAGCCTTTGGACGCTGGTAGGTTTGATATGCTGGAAGGTTGAAACCAAATGGGCTAAGGACCTATTAAATCTGAACCTTTCTTGTGATATTCTACACATTACCCAATCCATTACATAATCATACTGACTGCACATACTGTAATAGTGAGTGTAAGTCAGTTATTATTGTACTCATTATATCCCATCTGCTCTCTTCACAGAACAAGGGGAACCCAGTAATTGAACAAGGCTACCAGCAGTTTCTTTCTTTTTTCAATTTCCTTCCTTCCTCTGCAAGTGTTGACTCATGCTGGGGTACAGTTCCATGGGTGTTGGCCGCCCTCCCATACCTTGCCCACATGGCCATTCTTTATTCCTAAGTTAGGACAGCGAATGTTGGCAGTCTATTAAACATTGGATGGCACTGGTACTGAGATCAACCTTATCCTCACGAGATGTCCACACGCATGCATGGCCCAGCAGGAGTCACTGGATACTTATCAGGCGCGGGAACACCACCTGCTTTTACTCTTCCATAGCCCAGGTGCAGAGAATCAACCTAGTGTGCTAATTACTGTTGGAGGTGCTGAGTTTCGGATGAGATGTTAAACCGAAGCCCCCTCAGGTGGATGTAAAAGATCCCGCGACACTATTTCGAAGAAGGGCAGCGGAGTTATCCCCGGTGTCCTGGCCAATATTGATCCCTCAATCGGCATCACTGAAACAGATTATCTGGTCATTATAACATTGCTGTTTGTGGGACCTTGCTGCGCGCAAACTGGCTGCCGCGTTTACAACAGTGACCACACTTGTACTTCATTGACTGTAAAGCGCTTCGGGACTTCTTGTGGCCGTGAAAGGCGCTATATAAATGCAAGTCTTTCTTTTTAGCCGAGATCAAACCTGGGATCTGCTGTTGAGCAATGCATCGACCGTCTGGGACATTGGGACAGCTCATGAGACAAGTCCCTTTTTAACAATGAATGTTGTAGAAGTTAGCACAGTGTTGAGATACTGTGGTAGCACAAACAGTTGGTGGGGGTTACCACTGTTCTTTGTTCAACAATGTTGGGATGTAGGCCCAATTTCCCATGCCACTGAACTCCAATGGGGGTTGATTTTCAGTGTGCCGTGAGGCGGGCTTTTAGGCGTGCGGGGGGCTAAGATCCTGAATTCGGGGGTCCCAACACCATCCCGCCCAAAACCCGCCTCCATGTAAGTTTCAAAGGAGGCGGGTACCCGCCCCGCACTGGGACCCGCCGACCCGAGGCGGGAAGGGATTAGTGCCAATTAACTGCCTGTTAACAGGTAGTTAACAGGCAGTTTTTAGCCTAATCCCTATTTTGAAGGTTGTCGTGTGGGATTCCCGACAGCTCCAAACCGCGCCAGGTTAGAGGAGTCGGGCCGTCGGGTTGAAGGACTTGGAGGGGTCGAGATGTCGGTGTTCAGGTGAGTGATGGGTGTATGAGTGCAAAGGTAAGTGTGTTTGGTGTGTCTAAAGTGTGTAAAGAAGTTTAAATTACCTGTACTTACCTTTACAGCCTTCCTTCCTCTAGGCTTCGGGAGTCCATCATTCAGCTGGCACAGAAAGCAGAATGGCTGCGATCTGTCAAAAGTGACAGCCTGCAGCTTTCAGTGCCGGCGAGATTTCTAACTGAGTCTGCGTAGAAGGACTCAGGTTAGAAGTAAGACTGCCAGTGTTTGACAGCTTCAAACAGCTGTGAAACGCTGATATTTCATCTGTCAACGCGTCTTGACAGATGAAATTTCAGTCTGTGACGTCACCTGTTGCCGGGTGGCGCTTAATTGGCCTGCTGAGCCCGCTGGGCGGGCTCAACAAGGACAATCAAGTGAAAATCGCGTGGCTTGGCCGCATCTCGATGGAGGCGGGACTAAAACCCGAAAGTTGTAGTCCCGCCTCCTTCCCGACTTCTGAATGAAAATCCAGCCCCAAGTCTCAGCTATAGTGCTGAATGGAGCCTGGCTTCTTCCCCCTCGTGAGAAGTGAGGGGGGGGGGGGGAAATCAGGGAGATTCATAACAAAATAGTCCTGAATTTGTTTTGGAGGCTTGTTTACAACAACAACAACAACAGCTTGCATTTATATAGCGTCTTTAACACAGTAACAAGGCTTTTAGTTGGTTATCAGTCGAGACCTGGAAGCAGTCTGCCTGTCTTTTCAGCAATAGATGATGAGGAATGGACCGCAGGAGAAAAGACAAGGAAGGATTTCATACTCACAAAGGGGAAAAAAAAGCTTCTGTGAACCTGGAATTATTGCTTCCCTTCTATCTTCCCCCCTCATTAACACTTTCCTTCATAGAAAGGCAGGACAATCCAGCGACAGTGAAGACCACAGACATCTGCACAGACAAAGGTCAGTTGCCATTGACCCCAAGTGCCATTCTTGAGGAAGTGCAGGAAGCAGCACACCCCCTCCCCTCTTCCTTCCCCTAAATGAGTCGACTAAACCGACAACATTGGTGAATAGCATAATTCCGAGTGTGAATGACTATGAAGTCCAAGATTTGAACTCATTGAGACTCCAGCACTTCAGCATCGTGCTGATGAATCCATCCCTTAAATTGATTATTTCAACGGTACTGCTCAAGATTTCCACATTACTTCACCAACACAACCTTTCAATAGCAGATAAACAGAACACTTAAGTCCCTCCTTGCTTAACAGTGGAATTTTGGCATTCAACTTCACACTTTGAAAGGTGGCCAATCCTATTGGAATTATTTTAGTCAGATTCTGAGCTCTGTAAGTGAGGGATGTCTCCAAAGGGAATGGTGGTTTCACCCCAACTAAATACGACAAATTCAGCAATTAAATCATCGTTGGCTACAGTAAACTGATGGAGACAATAGCAGCCCTTTTTAGCAGCAATTTGCCTTTTAGTGCCAGTGCTTGAATAAACAAGTGCTTTTCGCAGCGAAATGAAGAGATAGAAATGACTTTAGAGCCATTCTTAAACGGGGAATAAAACTGTCATTAGTCCTTGAAGAGTTAACCGAGAGAACCTTCTGCGTGTGTCAAGTCCATCGGGATCACTGTGCAGAGCACGTATATTTTACCACACCAGTTTCATTGTACTGCATCAACTGTTCTAATGAATGATGGTCAGAGAGACAGCACAGCGCTGTGTTAGCAAACAAGTAAATCATTTAGATTGCATGCAGTTCCATTGCTGCACATGAATGGGGCAGTAAATCTGTTAGATTATTGTCTACTATTTCGCTGGATTCATTATGGCTGCTCTTATTCTACTTGAAAATAAAGGAATATCAATACCTCCCACACACTCAATTTATAATCCAAATTATTTGCATGATGACGGTATTTGAATTATGCTTGTGCCGTAATCAGCCAAACAGCGCGAGCACTGGTAATGCGCTGATAAAATGATGCTACCTGAACAATTTCTCTGCTAATCACCAGTGAGTGTAAAATAGATAAGATGGCTGAAACCTCTCCTTTGAATTGACCCCCTCCAACTCGTTTTTAGCAATTCTTCAGCCAATCGGGAAAGATGTTTAGCAGTTCAAAATGGCAATGTTATGCGACTGAGACATGGTTCAAATCTCCAATCTCACACTGAGCCCCCATTCACGAAGATTTCACCAGTCTTTTAGCCAGAAGAAGCCAAGCAGGGGTGGAGACAACCTACCAGAAACCAGCATTAGCCATGGCAGCTGTGGTTCAGTTGGTGGCACTCTTGCCTCTGAGGCATGAAGGTTGTGGGTTCAAGTCCCACTCCCAGCGACTTGAGTACAAGAAATCTAGGCTGACGCTCCACTGAGAGTACTGCTGGAGTGCTCCACTGTCAGAGGTGCTGTCTTTCAGATGTAGATGTTAAACTGAGGCCCTGTCTGTATCTCGGGTAGATGTAAAAGATCCCATGGCACTGTTTTGAAGAAGAGCAGGGGAGTTATCCCCCGGTGTCCTGGCCAATATTTATCCCTCAATCAACAACACTAAAAAAAAAATGATGTGGTCATTATCGCATTTTTTTTTTGTGGGAGCTTGCTGTGCTGCCACATTTCCTACATTACAACAGCGACTACCTTTCAAAGGTAAAGCTGTAAAGCGTTTTGGGACGTCCCAAGGTCATGTAAGGCGCCATATAAGTGCAAGTCTTCCATTAACATTGGGGTAGATTTTCCCAAACCTGTCGGGAAGAAGGCGGGACTTCCCCTTTCGGGTTTTTGACCCGCCTACATCGACGTCCGGCCAATCCGCGTGATTTCCCCTTGATTGACCTTGTTGAGCCCGCCCAGTGGGCTCAGCAGGCCAATTAAGGGCCACCCGGCAACAGGTGACATCACAGACTGCAACTTCATCTGTCAAGAGTTTTTGACAGATGAAATATCAGTGTTTCACAGCTGTTTGAAGCTGTCAAACACTGACAGTCTGAGTTCTACCATGAGTCATTCTGCACAAACTCAGTTAGAACTCTTACCGGCACTCAAGCTGAAGGCTGTCACTTTTGACAGATCGCAGCCATTCAGCTTTCAGTACCGGGTGAGTGATGGGCTTCCGACGGCTACAGGAAGAAAGGCTGTGAAGGTAAGTACAGGTAAGTAAAAGTTATTTACACACTTTAGACACACCAAACACACTTACCTTTGCACTCATGCACCCATCACTTACCTGAACACCAATATCGCGACCCCTCCAACTCCTTCAACCCGACGGCCCACCTGCTCTAACCTGGCGTGGTTTGGAGCCGTCGGAAAACCCACACGAAACCCCTCAAAATAGGGATTAGGCTAAAAACTGCCTGTTAACTACCTGTTAACAGGCAGTTAATTGGCACTAATCCCTTCCCGCCTGGTTTCGGCAGGTCCCAGTGCGGGGCGGGTACCCGCCGCCCCTGAAACTTACGTGGGGCGGGGTTTTGGGCGGGATGGTGTCGGGACCCCCAAATTCGGGATTTCCCCCCCCACACGCCTGAAAACCCGCCCGACGGCTGGGGGAAACTCAGGGCCATTGTCTTTAGTTCTAACTTAGATTGGCTGCATATTCTTTTTATAACCAAACTGTTTCTGTCATGATTATTGAGATGGACAATTTTCTTGTTTCTCATCGGTTAAGTATCTGGCCTAAATTTTCCGATTGGGATCCATCTTTGGCGTGGCAGTACTTCCAGTCTTCACAGAGAAGGCCACCTGACCGTATTTTCCACTCTGGGGGAGCTTTTCATCACAGAATCACAGAATCACAGAAACCCCACAGTGCAGATAGAGGCCATTTCGGCCCATCGAGCCTGCACCGACACATATCCCACCCGATCCCCGTAACCCCTACACCAACACATATCCCACCCTATCCCCGTAACCCCACGTATTTAAACACCTAACACTAAGGGTCAATTTATCATAGCCAATCAACCTAACCCGCACATCTTTGGACTGTGGGAGGAAACCGGAGCACCCGGAGAAAACCCACGCAAACACGGGGAGAATGTGCAAACTCCACACAGACAGTCACCCGAGGCCGGATTCGAACCCGGGTCCCTGGCGCTGTGAGGCAACAGTGCTAACCACTATGCCACCGTGCTGTAGGAGATGAGCTCCCTACCCTCTATTGTGGAGTAGGAGCAGAGATCTACTGAGCCAGGCTTTTGGGGCCTACCCCAGAAGAAGAGCCGGCCTGCAGAAATCCTTTCGTCAGATTTCAGTACTTTTATGTAGGATATTTCTGTTGTTGTATGTTAATAAAATATGTATTTCTGCAATGCCAGCACAGTTTTCCTTTGGGTAGCTGACACCATCTTTCAGAAGTTGGGACAAGCGGCCCCTGGGAACATGTCAATATTTGCAGAGATCCCCTGGGAGTGTATTAGCATTTGTGGTGTATTAATAACTGCACATGTGTGAAGACAAGTTCAAGCTTGGCAATGAAGCCTCCCACATAGAAAAGTTTGCAAACCAGCGCATTCCAATAAAGAGCATACATCACCAAACTGGCACGAAAGAATTAAAATCACCAACATCTGCTTTTGAGATCTTTCCAGTTAACACCCATCTTATCGGAAATTTTGGACCTGGTATGCCAAACGACTGCCAAACACGAACTGCCAAGCCATCCTTTACAGCATGCACAATGAATTTTTCTCTGAGCCGAGAGTTTTCTAAATAAATCCAAACAGGCCCTACTCAGACCAGATGGGATTAACACTTTGCATGTACCTCTCTGCCCGAGAGATCTTTGGTTGCTTTATGAAGAATAGGAACATAGGAACAGGAGGAGGCCCTTCAGCCCCTCAAACCTGTTCCACCATTCAATTAGGTGATGGCTGATCTGTACCTTAACTCCATCTACCCGCCTTGGTTCTGTAACCCTTAATACCCTTGCCTAACAAAAACCTATCCAGTTCAATGTTGAAATTTTCAATTGACCCTCCAGCCTCACCAGCTTTTTTGGGGTGGGGGAAAGAGTCCTAGATTTCCACTACTCTTTGTGTGAAGTAATATGAAGGACCCCTGGTTTGTGCTGACTCAGGTAATTTCAGCAAGGTTGACGGCAGGTGCTCCAAATAGCCATTTGACCTCTGGTTTAGGGAGGGACAGATCAGCTGGGGTGGGGAGTGAGGGGGGTGGGGGGAAAGCAGGGGTGGGGGTTGGGTTGGCACTCCCAATTGCTATCTAGTGACCTCTGTGGGAAGTGAACCTGTGTGGAAAGCAGGTGAACACACAACGGTGATGCCTCCCATGACAAAATAGCCCACTGGCATTCACCGTCAAGGCTCATACATTAATAATGGCCTTTTGGGCAAAGTATTGCAGAGCGATTGGCACCTCGTGGAACCATAGCCAGTGAGGAGACAACACCTTCAGGAGAATGGAAGCAATTAGCAAGGGGAAAAGCAACGTCAATTGTTTCATCCTTGAAAATACTTTGCAGTAAATTTTCATTACGTCAGTGTGGAGAATTCCCATCTGGCCTTCTTTCCAGACCAACTCCTAAATGTTCAGCGTCATGTCGACTTGACCTGCTACGTCACCGGGCCCTGATTTTAGTTGAAGGCCTGAGAGGAGGGAGCAGTGACGGCTTCCCCGTCAGGCCAGACCTATCAGGAGTTGGATCATGGGCCATCATGTCCTTGTGGGTCAAGAGGAGCAGAAGTGCTCCTCCGGGCAGCCTGACAAGGAAGCCTTGGGCCTCCCTTGACCCGGGCTCACCCTCCATCTCCCCCGGTCACGTCCACAATCGTCCCCCCCCTCCCCATACCACCGATCCCGCGGGTCCCCCGACTGTGGCCTCCTGCCGCTCGAAGTCCCGCTACCACCAGGGCTGCCAACTCAAAGAAACATAGAAGATAGGAGTAGGAGTAAGCCATTCGGCCCCTTGAGCCTGTTCCGCCATTTAATGAGATCATGGCTGATCATCCAAATTCAGTACCCTGTCCCTTTCTCCCCATATCCCTTGATCCCTTTAGCCTCAAGAAATATATCTAACTCCTTCTTGAATATATTTAATGAATTGGCCTCAACTGCCTTCTGTGGTAGAGAATTCCACAGGTTCACCACTCGCTGGGTGAAGAAATTCCTCCTTATCTCTGTCCTAAATGGCTTACCCGTTATCCTTAGACTGTGACCCCTGACTCTGCTTGAACATGTTCTGGAGGTTTTATCACATGTCCTCTCGCCTCCAAGCGCCCCGCCCCCCACACTCCTGCCATTGATCACCCGGCACGTCCATCCTTGTGTCGCACCGCCTTCCCGCGGCCAATCGGACTCTTCATCACCCGAATGGATCATTCTTGACAGTCAAACAGCCTTTTTCCCATGCTCAGTGTTCTTACAATTAAGAAATGAAAGTTTTCAAAGAAAGTGGAAAATAACACATTTCTTTTAATGGTCTTATCATTTTTTTTCTCTCAGGGTTTTGCTGGCGGCAGTGCCCTGGAGATGAACCTTTAATCCCTGAAGACTCCAGGGCAACTCTGGGGAGTTAGCGATCCTAGCTTCCGCCCGAGGTAATGGCTCTGTCCGGGTTCTGGTGGGAGTTGTTGAAGATTTATGTCCCCGGACTCCCCAGGTGCACCACCCCCTTCGGTGCTCGCGAGCACCATAACCCCCGCCCCCTCCCACTACCCCCCCCCCACCTTGGCCCTTCCTCTCTTTAAAATTGGGGCCATCATGTCGGAAAGAAAGAAGCCCGCCTTACTTGGGGATTCACGTAGAGAACTGGACCCCTTTTTCAGCTAAGGGCACGAAATCCCAAAGTCAGAACCGCAAGCAGCGATGAAGCTACTTGTGACTCAGATGAAGGTTAAAATCTCAGGCGTGAGGTTGTTGGATTGGCAACAGGGAATATGCTAATAAATTATACGCCAACATGCTCGTAAACAACAGGCAAATCAGACTCCAGCTAGACTGTTGTGCTGCTGTCAACGTTCTGTCTGAGAACAAACGACTGAGACCGTTTGATGATTCCCAACGACCGAGAACTCCAGGTTTCTAACACTTCGCCGCCCTTATTCAACTAAGAGAAATAAAGCCGCTGAGGTGAATGAGAGCCTGTGCTGAACAAAACCCAAGAATAGCAAGTAGCACAGCCACGAGTTCAAATAGCACCAAATGAAGGTAGGCCGGATCGATCTGCTCGAGCCATTGGCCATAGACAACTGTGACATTGAATCATGGGAGAATTATGCTGATGGATGGTTTCTCACTGAACTAGATGCAGTGCCCAAGTCCCAGGGAGATGTTAGGACGCATCCTCAACCTGATCCCGAGGCCCCGCCTATACAGCTGCCACCTCTAGCTGTAAAAGAGGTTGGAAATGAAAGAAAGAAAGACTTGCATTTATATAGCGCCCTTCACAACCACCGGACGTCTCAAAGCGCTTTACAGCCAATGAAGCACTTTTGGAGTGTAGTCACCATTGTAATGTGGGAAACGCAGCAGCCAATTTGCGCACAGCAAGGTCCCACAAACAGCAATGAGATAATGACCAGATAATCTGTTTTTTTGTTATGTTGATTGAAGGATAAATATTGGCCCCAGGACACCAGGGATAACTCCCCTGCTCTTCTTTCAAATAGTGCCGTGGGATCTTTTACGTCCACCTGAGAGCAGATGGGACCTCGGTTTAACATCTCATCTGAAAGACAGCAGCTCTGACAGTGCAGCGCTCCCACAGCACTGCACTGGAGTGTCAGCCTAGCTTTATGTGCTCAAACCTCTGGAGTGGGACGTGAACTCACAACCTTCTGACTCAGAGGCGAGTGTGCTACCAACTGAGCCACAGCTGACACTATATGATGCCAGGGTTACGACATTTGGTGATCTCTGTTGTTGACCTCGCCAGTGCACATACAGTCAGTGGGAGGTCACTGCACACAAGTGGCAGGTGCCCACACTACTAGGAGAATGCCTTGGGCAACCTCCTGCCCCCATAGGCTAGAAAATTCTGGTGCCCAGGCCTGTGGGGTGGGAGGGGGTGGTGGGAGTATTGGGCCTCTCCCCCCACCCCACCTCTGGAACATTCAGCTGCTATCTACCTAGGGCCCCCTTAGCAAGGGGAACATGGTAAAAAAAAAGTTTTCAAATAAATGTTGCTGCTTTTTGGGGCCCCAGATCTTGGTCCCATACTGGGCTTGTAGGTGGACCTCATTCCCATCACTGAAGAGACAACTACTACTAAGGAACCGCTAGGCCTTTGAGAGGCTGGGCATGGAGGACCTCCCAATGTTTGGGGCGTCTCTACTACCGCCACCCCCCCCCCAGCTCCCCCCCACCCCTGGCTCTTCTGCATCAATGACCTTGTCTGTGGTGGGCACAGGTTCCACCCACAAACAAGACCGTTGGATACACTGACTTCAGGGCCAGCACCCAAGTGTATCCGGGGTCCTGGCCTAGCTTGAGCTGCACTCCCACCAAAGTCCCTGCTGGAGTCACGGCAGGAACATGCCAGGAGGGTCGGGAACTTTTGTCCCCTTTCTCAAGAATCACATTCACTCGCTTGTCGATAATTACCTTGACTGACTGGGCAGCGGTAATGAAAGGGAATAGGAAAGTGCACCTGTCAGCATCCAAAGCCACTTACCAAACCCCTTAATCCTAAACGATAGCAAAATACTGCAGATGCTGGAAATCCGAAATAACAACAGAAAATGCTGGAAAAACTCAGCAGGCCAGGCAACATCCGTGGAGAGAAAATAGAGTCGACGTTTCGGGTCGAACCCTTTTTCAAAACTGGAAAGGAAATGAAATAGATCGAAAGGCAGGGCTGGGAGAGAACAAAAGAAGTGAAGAGACATTAAGAGGTATTCAAAATGAGACGAGATGGTGATAGGACTAGTGGAGACAAAAGACGGCTCTAGATTAGGTGTGAAATGTTCTGGCAGAATGGGAGACAGCTGCCATGTGGGAGAGAGAAAAAATAAAGGAAGCGGGGGGAGAAACCAAAACAAAGATGTGGATAAAATATAAGCAAAAATATAATGGGGGCTGAGGTTATGATCTGAAATTGTTGAACTCGATATTGAGTCCGGAAGGCTGTAAAGTGCCTAATCGGAAGATGAGGTGCTGTTCCTCGAGTTTACGTTGAGCTTCCGTGGAACAATGTAAGAGGCCAAGGACGGTGAGGTCTGAGTGGGAATGGGGCGGTGAATTAAAGTGACAGGCGACCGGAAGCTCGGGGTCCCCCTTACGGACTGAACGGAGGTGTTCCGCAAAGCGGTCACCCAATCTGCGTTTGGTCTCCCCTTGATCCTAAACATTACCCACTTTGAACCACGGATGATGTTCTGCCTGAGGTAGCAAAGGCAAAACTATTCATGGTTGTGGATTTAAGGAATGGGTTTTGGCATGCGGATATGATTGACAGGTAGATGTAGGTAGTTGAAATTAGTTGAAAAATAAAGAGCAGAGGGGAGATTTTCCTCTCCAATGTGTCTGCTCAGTTCCCAGATGCAGCGAAGAGGAAATGGGAGCAGTCACCCATTGTGTCAGCCCTCGAAATGCTGCCCTAGAATTTTCTGGAATTCACTAATATAATAACAACAACTTGCATTTATATAGGGCCTTTAACGTCCCAAGGCGCTTCACAGGAGTGTTATTAAAACAAAATCTGACACCAGGCCACATAAGGAGATATTAGGACATGTGACCAAAAGCTTGGTCAAAGAGGTAGGTTTTAAGCAGTGTCTTAATGGAGGAGAGAGTGAGGTAGAGAGGTGGAGAGGTTTAGGGAGTGAATTCCAGAGCTTAGGGCCTCGGCAGCTGAAGGCACGGCCGCCAACGGCGGAGTGAAGAAAATCAGAGATGCGCAAGAGGCCAGAATCAGAGGAACGCAGAGTTCTCGGAGGGTTGTAGGGCTGGAGGCGATTACAGCGATAGGGAGGGGGGCGAGGCCATGGAGGGATTTGAACACAAGGGTGAGAATTTTAAAATCGAGGCATTGCTGGACCGGGAGCCAATGTAGGTCAGCGAGCACAGGGGTGATGGGTGAGCGGGACTTGGTGTGAGTTAGGACACGGGCAGCAGAGGTTCTGGTTAGTGTAACAAAACAGTATAAGAATGTTCAACAGAAAATGCTGGAAAAACTCAGCAGGCCAGGCAACATCCGTGGAGAGAAATTAGAGTCGACGTTTCGGGTCTAACATAAGAATGTTAATGAGGTAGGAGGGGCCATTCCCATCTCCTGACGGGAGCTAAAGAAACCTGGCGTTGGGGCTTGCTCCAGCACCCTTCACAGGCTAGCTGTAGTCAGGAGGTCCCAATGGCAGCAGCCGGGAGAGTTGCAGTTCTTGTTTCTGCCCCTCCCAAGCACACAGTGCAAGACCCTTCCAGGAAGCAGGCTTGTGCTGGGAGTGCTCCCAGGCCAGGAAAACTGAGGGCACTCCTTCATTCAAAGATGTAGTGCAGGGGCCAGAAGGAGGAAAGTGGCCCTCACACGTTTTCAAGCTCTGTTGTCTTTTCTGGTTTGTTTCTGACTGACCTCAATAATGCTCCAGGAAGGAGAGGCACTATGGGCTGTCGTTGCAAACCTTTAAGATATAAGCCTACAAGCTGGGGTCTCTGGAGCCTAGGGGTCCATGAATGGATACAAGGGAGTCCATTATATCACCAGATTGTTGTCCAGCTCTCGTCAGATTTCATATACTTCTGTATTTGCAGACCTTTGAAAAGGAAAAAGACTTGCATTTCTATAGCGCCTTTCACAACCTCAGAATGTCCCAAAGCGCTTTACAGCCAATGAAGTACTTTTTGAAGTGCGGTCACTGTTGTAGTGCAGGAAACACGGCAGCCAATTAGCGCACAACAAGATCCCACAAACAGCAATGGGGTAATGACCAAATAATCTCTCTTAGTGATGTACGTTGAGGGATAAATATTGGCCAAGACAGCAGGGAGAACTCCCCTGCTCTTCTTCAAAATAGTATCATGGCATCTTTTACGTCCACCTGAGACGGCAGGCGGGGCTTTGGTTTAACATCTCTTCCCAAAGACAGCACCTACAACAGTGCAGCGCTCCCTCAGTACAGCACTGGGAGTGTCAGCATAGATTTTGTGCTCAATTCTCTGGAGTGGGTGTTTGAGCCCACAATCTTCTGACTCATAGGCGAGGGTGCTACCCACTGAGCCACGGCTGACACCTGTAAATTCTACTTCTAATCTGTCAGCTTGGCTCAGTTGCTCGCACTCTCAGCTCTGAGTCAGCAGGTCGGGGCTTCAAGCAGTAGTCCTTGGCTGACACTTTACAGTTCTGAGGGAGCGCTGCATTGTCAGACGTGCCGCCCTTTAAGTGAGATATTAAACCCAGGTTCTGTTGGCCATGAAAGATCCTCTGGCACGATTTGAAGAAGCACAGGGAGTGCTCCCAGGCGTCCTGGGCCAACATTCCTCCCTCAGCCAATACCACAAAAATGGATTAAGTGCGCATTTATCTCATAACTCTACGTGGGGCCCTTGCTGTGTGCAAAATGGCTACTCGCATAACAACAGTAACTGCACAAGGCAATTCATCATATGTGAAACACTTATGAACCTTTATGAGAGAGGCGGTGAAGTGCTATATAATTGTGGGCTCTCACTTACTAATTAAAAGCGGTTTTTGCATTGATAACACTGCTATTCCTTGGTTAGCTGACATGGGCCATGAAATTTCATGGGGGTTTTCCCGGTCTCCCGTCATAATTCCAGTGACCATGGAGACCAGAAAAGAAGCAGAGAAAAATAAATGGGATAAAAAAAAAATTCCAGTAATTTAGCATGCACCAAAAATGACCCAGATGTAGGAGGAATCAATTCAAAGCAGAATCATTTTAAGTAACTGTTACTGTAAAAGGGAATTAAATTCTGCATTAAGTAGGTTGCTACTTAAAATATATGAATTATTCCAACGGAATATTTACCAATGTGGAGATTAGAGGATGGGGTTAAGTTCACAACAGCCACGCTCCTATTTATCAATGTAGAAGGCACTGGAAATCAAAATCGGGAGGTGTAAAACAGGCTGCCGATTCACTATCCCCAATTTTACACTCTCACACAAAGTCAAAATGTACCCCCAATACCTCTTTGCCCTGTGGACATGGCTATTGTGGAAGTGGCTGCTCCAACTCACTTTAAAAAATAAATTGTTGTGTGGATCACGTTTTTACCATGGGAGTTTGGAACCGACGTTTACTACCACAGTAATGTAACTATTGGCACTTGACCCACTTGTTGCTGATTCTAGTGGAAAGAGAAGCAGCCATTGCACAGTGAGAAAAGCCACAGCTGCTGATCACTGATATGAACTCAGCTACAAACATTAACAGCAGACAACCAAATCTGAAGAGCCCAGAGCGACTATTAACTGAAAAAAAATACGCACTACTACCATGCCATCAGATTACAAAGCGGAGACATTTCTGCATCAATGCCGAAGTCCACACAGTGTGAGGTGCATGTACTAAGCTTCTCACTTCACTATGCTGTCAGCCAATGCCGTTTTCTACATAATCCTAAGCATTATAAAAGGGAGATATCGGCACATGTACTGGTGCTTCTTGGCTTTGTTACTGTGTGATTTTACACTATACAAGTACTGTACTGTGATAGAGCTGCCAGCCACATCTTGTATGACACTCCCCCTACTGTGATATCATGGCTCTGCTCAAAGAGAGAAAGAAAGACAGAAAGAAAGTCTTGCATTGCTATAGCACCTTTCACAACCTCAAGACGTCCCAAAGAGCTTTACAGCCAATGAAGTACTTTTGAAGTGTAGTCACTGTTGTAATGTAGGAAACGCGGCAGCCACTTTACGCACAGCAAGCTCCCACAAACAGCAATGTGATAATGTCCAGATAATCTGTTTTAGTGATGTTGGTTGAGGGATAAATATTGTCTAGGACACCGAGGAAAACGTCCCTGCTCTTCTTCAAAATAACACCATGGGATTTTGTATGTCCACCTGAGAGAGGAGACGGGGCCTCGGTTTAACATCACGTCTAAGGGCGGGAAGGCAGCGCTAACCCCTCTGCCATTTTAACACCCTGCCTGCACCATTCCCACTGATGGTTCAGTGCCACAGCAGCAGGTTAATTTATCCATTGGCCCAGTGTGTGTGTGTGGAGTTGGCGGGGGGGGGGGGGGGGGGGCGGGGGAATGGCGGGGGAGGAAGCTAAACTGAATTCTCTTTAACACATTGGGGCAGATTTTCCTGTTCCTGCACCTGGCCCTAGTGGTTTGCCCCGGGCACAGAAAATCAGACAGGGAGAAATGCATTCTGCTGAATGACCCTGGCCCATTTTCCATCCACTTCAGCAGGGGCAGGGGTTGGGGGGGGGGGGGGGGGCGTGGGCGGAGGGGAAGGAGTCATTACGGACGAATGCCCCACCCTGCCTGATTTTTTTCTGTACTTGCTGCATCCAGATGATCCAGTAGCCCCAGGGCAGGAACAGGAAACTCTGCCTCACATTGTCACTTTAACACACCTGGAAGTTAACATGGACCGACAGCAGCAGCCAGATGGTGGAATCTGGGCTCGTGCCTACAACTCTTTGATTCCAGGCTGGCCTCCTGCGGGAGGCACAGAGTGGACAATACGTGCTACCTCGTCAGCCGTGGCTCAGTGGCTAGCAGTCGCGCCTCGGAGTCACCGTTTCAATCCCCATACCAGGACCTGAGCACAAGACAAAATCTAGGCTGACACTCCAGTGCAGTACTGAGGGAGTGCTGCACTGTCGGAGGTGCCGCCTTTTGGATGAGATGATGAAACCAGGGCCCCGCCTGCTCTCTCAAGTGGATGCAAAAGATCGCATGGCACTATTTTGAAGAAGAGCAGTGGGGAGTTCTCCCTGGTGTCCTGGCCAACAATTATCCCTCAACCAATATCATTAAAAACAGTTTATCTGGCCATTATCACATTGCTGTTTATGGGAGCTTGCTGTGCGCAAATTGGCTGCCACGTTTCCCGCATTACAACAGTGGATACACTTCAAAAATGACTTCATTGGCTGTAAAGCGCTTTGGGACGTCCTGAGGTTGTGGAAGGCGCTATAGAAATGCAAGTCTTTTCTTTCTCCTTGTCTATAGGGAGGAGGAACCACCGGGTGACCAGCCAGCGCAGATCACTCTTTTACGGCAGCTCGTGGTTGGTCACAGGGCACCACTGGCAGTGGCCCAGAACAGCTCCTGGTCTTTACTCTAATTCTTTAGGACAGTGCCCGGCAAAATGAGCCGACAATTTTAAACACAAAAACGGGCCTGTAATTGCAACATTTTATAGGTTTTCTTTTGTTGGATCTTACTCTTCTTGTGCTGGAGCTGAAAGAATCTCTCATTTCCACGTTCACTGAATACACAAACAAAGGAACAGAATGCAGATGGAGTCATACAGTTGAAAATAATAAAATATGTAATTAAGAAAGGAATGCTACCATAAACGACTTCCCAGGCCAGCTAGTGAATGGCATCTCGATTAGGATTTGTTTCTTGCTGTACATTAGTAGCTACTCAAGCAGTGAGTGATCAAAGTTATATAAAGAATGTAGCAGACAAATCAACCCATAAAAAGCCCAAGATTAACTGCAAGCCCTCCTACATCAGGATTCTTAAAGGCTGTGATAACCACTGGGCCTCATTACAAAAACATCCATTACTGCGCAGCCCAGTGCATTCGGGTCATAAAAACGATGTAACGGCTGGTTGGAGCGCAACTAAAACAGACGCAAGAAACAAGAAGCAGGAAAAGAACTTTCTGGCCAATGGATAAAATTAGGCCGAAATCAAGGAGTAAAATAGGCTCAGTGGACATTTCTCCGCACCAAAGTGGGACAGCTCTTGTCAAATATTAAGACAAGATTCTGCTCTTTATTCTTTCAGCGTAAGCAGAACGGGGGGTGGGGGTGGGAGCATTTAATTGGTTATAGCGCAGAGCTCAAGGGCAGATTCCTATAAACGGAGGAGATGAGGCCTATTATTCATTCAGACCATATGACAAATTTCCCCATTGTTGTAGCACGTTTTAAAATCAGGAATGGGGAGGTTTTATTCTCATTTATTATCCTCCAAAATTTGATTGATGCTACGCTTTGAAACTATTTGCAAACACCACTAAAGTATATTGAATAAGTATTTGAGAGGAGCGGGTTACCAGAATATAAACCAACAAGGAGATCGGCACTTCTGAAGCCACTCACCTCGGTCCAGTGGGTTAAACATTACTTACATCAATCCAGGGTTATACCTTCTTCACGCCACCCCTGGGTTATACTTTCCATGTGGATCATACCTTCTCGGGTTATATGTCTCTCACATCACTAATAGATTATACATTTCTCAAAGCACTGCCAGATTATTCATTCTTTACTTCGCTCCTGTGTTACAGTTCTGCATATCACTCCTGGGTTACACATTTTAGGTGGGTTATTCCATTCTCACATCACTGCTGCATTATACATTCCTCATATCATGCCTGGGTTATGCATTCCTTGTGGTGGAACAGGCTCGAGGGGCTGAATGGCCTACTCCTGTTCCTATGTTCCTATATATATTCTTCGTGCCATTCTTGAAATATACATTTCAATTCACACCTGGGTTACCAGTTCTCTAGTGGGTTACACATTCTTCATATTATTCCTGGGTTATGCATTCTTCACTCCTAGATTATACCTTCCTCACATCAATCCAAAACATATATATAGATTATATATAATCCTTACATTGCTCCTAGGTTTATACTTCCCTCGTGTCACTCCAGGGTTTACACAATGCTCATGTTTCCCTCAGGTTATACATTCCTCACATCATTCTTGGATTTACATATTCTACATATCACTCCAGAACATATATATTCCACGTGCCACACCTGGGTTTATACATTTCTCACAGCACCCCTCATATTGCCCATACTATGATTCCGACTGAATCACTCCTCATTGCTGTTAATCTTGTACAATTTTTAAGTGTCTTACTTTATTTTATTTTAAATGAAAAGCATTGTGCATAAGTTAAGAAGTGGGCTATGATCCATTCAGGAACTCCTCGCAGACCACAATGGGTGTCAGAAGTTAAGAGAGGAGTCTGATGGGTGACATCATCAGCTATTGACAAAAGGTTACTCCCAATTGCTCCAAAATAGTGCATGTCTTCTCTCAGTAAGTAGCGGGCATTCACTGGAAACTTGTTTTCACTGTGCAGATGAAAGGGTAAAACCAAGTTTACACAAGGACCTAGATACCAGACGAGTGTTCTGAATTTCAATAAAAAATCTGTCTGGAGCCTAGAATTTCCTTTTAAGTGTGGGTTGAAGTTTAAAATTGTTTTAAAAAAGATATCACCTGGTGTAGTGCGAGGCTGTACAGATCAGAAGACTCCAGGGGGATGGATATTTGGGCCTCCCGTCCGTCGTCATGGTGACCGTTTCCATTTTGCTGGTGTCCGCCGAGCAGGTGGCCCAGGCGTGCGCCCGAAGAGGGCGCACAACTGATTTACATATTTAAATGCTTCCCGTGCAAGCGCAGGAGATGCAACACATGCCCTTTTACCTCCCCCCTTCCCACTGTCCAGGGCCACAAACACCCCTTCCAGGTGAAACAGCAACTTACTTGTACTTCTTGCAATCTAGTATACTGTATTCGCTGCTCACGATGTGGTCTCCTCTACATTGGACCTCACTGTAATCGGGTTCTTGCATTGTTCCACGGAAGCTCAGCGTAAGCTCGAGGAACAGCACCTCATCTTCCGATTAGGCACTTTACAGCCTTCCGGACTCAATATCAAGTTCAACAATTTCAGATCATAACCTCGGCCCCTATTACATTTTTACTTATTTTTTATCCACACCTTTGTTTTGGCCCTTTCCCCCACCACTCCCCCCACTTTTTTTCTCTCCCACATGGCAGCTGTCTCTCATTCTGTCAGCGCATTTCACACCTAATCTAGAGCCGTCTTTTGTCTTCACTAGTCCTATCACCATCTCGTCTTGTTTTGAATACCTCTTAATATCTCTTCACTTCCCTTTTGTTCTCTCCCAGCCCCCGTTCTGGCCTTTTAATCTATTTCATTTCCTGTGCTTCTCTAGTCTTGACAAAGGGTTTTGACCTGAAACGTTGACTCTATTTCTCTCTCCACGGATATTGCCTGGCCTGCTGAATTTTTCCAGCATTTTCTGTTGTTATTTCGGATTTCCAGCATCTGCAGTATTTTGCTATCGTACATATTTAAATGGCGGGGCGGGTGCGGTTATAGGACGCCAATAGGCCCCCGATGCTATTTTTGGACTGAACTGGGTGGAGCCGTGCGCTGTGCGGGGGGGGGCCACCCAGTGTCAGCTGGCGGCTGGGCCAAAGAGGAGCCGACAAGACTAAGCTTGACGTGGGGCCGGGAGGAGCAAGGGTGCTCCACCGGGCTCCGCTAAAAGTCGACGTCCGCTCAGGGGGGGAAAGTCTACCCACAGGTCTTGATTACTAGTCTATGCTGACTTAGATAAACCTAGACTGGCAGCAGTTGGGGCCTTACAATTGACCATCGGTGCCCCTGGATTTGGTAAAGTAAAATAACAAAAAAATCAACATGGTTTCTGCACCTCATACCCGGTATCTGATGACCACAGCAGGGTGGGGGCGGCCATCACAGATCAGCCTGATCCCAGCACCAGGATGTCAGGTGGGGATTAGTTCAGGCTGATCTGCGATGCCCCCCGTTGCCAAACAGCCTCTCTAAAATTCACTATCTAAACTCCCACATGAAGTGGGGCTGCTGGGCCTGCTGTGATCCAGCACCTGTAGGGAAGGACTGGAGTACAATTTCTTGCAGTTTTATTTTATAATATCGAGGCCAGGTTGGACTCAGTGATACGTAGACCTGCAAACAGTGCTGTTTATTAGATTAGTGCACACTATCTATAAACTATCAGTTCAGAGGTGACGTATGGAAAAATGGGCTGTTGTAGCCCTGAATGCTCTTAACTATAAGCTCAGAAATGATTTAACCTCCAGTGCCTTTATGTGTCTTTAATAATAATTCCACATTTGGCGCCCATTCCTACCAGGTGTTTTCAAGACCGCTGCCTCTAGTCAGAAGACAGGGCTGTTGAAGACATTAGATTTTTCTCCTACAGATCACTTCTGTTCCTTTAAGGGGGCAAAGTATCATGTTAGATTACTGTTCTATAAAATAGCAAAGTATTTCATCTTCCATGTAACAAAACAGAACGACGAAAGCAGAGTTCGGTGTAGTCAGGCGAAGGTGTGATTGCACTAGAGAGGGTACAGAGGAGATTTACGAGGATGTTGCCAGGACTGGAGAATTTTAGCTATGAGGAAAGATTGGATAGGCTGGGGTTGTTTCCTTTGGAACAGAGGAGGCTGAGGGGAGACTTGATTGAGGTGTATAAAATTATGAGGGGCCTAGATAGAGTGGATATGAAGGACCTAGTTCCCCTAGCAGAGAGGTCAATAACCAGGGGGCATAGATTTAAAGTAATTGGTGGAAGGATTAGAGGGGAGTTGAGGTGAACTTTTTCACCCAGAGGGTGGTGGGGGTCTGGAACTCACTGTCTGAAAGGGTGGTAGAGGCAGAAACGCTCATCACATTTTAAAAGTGCTTGGATATGCACTTGAAGTGCCGTAACCTACAAGGATACGGACCAAGTGCTGGAAAGTGGGATTAGGCTGGATAGCTCTTTTTCAGCCGGCACAGACACGATGGGCCGAATGGCCTCTTTCTGCACCGTAAATTTCTATGATTCTATGAAGGTATATTCAAATCTCCATGATTGGACAAAGTTGTCTTTGCATATTTTTGATTAAAGGAAGCCACATCTACATTGCAAAGGGAAAGGCTTGTGCATCTTTGGTTTGAAGAAAAAAGCCAATTTGGTGTTGCCTGAAGGAATCTGGGTGCAGAAAGATAGGGGGAACTGTAGACTAGGATCCTGGGCCATGTCCACTACACTCTGAATGCACGGAGTTAGTGTTTGGTGTAGAAGCCAATCTTCAGTTCCCAGGAGTAAATTATACGTTTGGATGCTGTTGCACTCAGAATAGCTGCTGAGACATCTATTGCAGTGTTGCTTAGCTAGTGGAGCCAATTGTGAAACTTCACAGTGCAGTCACCATTGACCAGAAACTTAACTGGACCAGCCACATAAATATTGTGGCAACAAGAGCAGGTCAGAGGCTAGGTATTCTGTGGCGAGTGCCTCACCTCCTGACTCCCCAAAGTCTTTCCACCATCTACAAGGCACAAGTCAGGAGTGTGATGGAATACTCTCCACTTGCCTGGATGAGTGCAGCACCAACAACACTCAAAAAGCTCAACACCATCCAAGACAAAGCAGCCCGCTTGATTAGCACCCCATCCACCACCTTAAACATTCACTCCCTCCACCACTGGCGCACCGTGGCTGCAGTGTGTACCATCTACAAGATGCACTGCAGCAACTCGTCAAGGCTTCTTCGGCAGCACCTCCCAAACCCGCAACCTCTACCACCTAGAAGGACAAGGGCAGCAGGCGCATGGAAACACCACCACCTCCAAGTTCCCCTCCAAGTCACACACCATCCTGACTTAGAAGTATATCGGCCGATCCTTCATCGTCGCTGGGTCAAAATCCTGGAACTCCCTCCCTCAAATCAAATCAAATCAAATCAACTTTTATTGTCATTGTTAGTGCACAAGTGCAGTACAACGAAATGTAGGCTTGCGGCTCCCGAGAGTGTACAATTTGGATTAGGACACTTAAACATTTCAACATACATTTGTACATATATATTAGCATAAATATGACCATAATAAAGTGCATCGGCAGATGTGCAGGCTTTAGTGTTTATTTGTGGAGTTCAGTAGGATGACAGCCCTGGGAAAGAAGCTGTTCCTAAATCTGGTCGTACGGGTGCGAATGCATCTGTAGCGTCTTCCAGATGGTAGGAGGGCGAACAGACTGTGGCTGGGGTGGGTAGGGTCTTTGATGATGGACCGTGCCCTCCGTAGGCAGCGTTTCTGATATATATGTTCTATGGTCGGTAGCCGGGTGCCGGTAATGCGTTGGGCAGTTTTGACTACCCGCTGCAGGGCTTTCCGGTCATGGGAGCTACAGCTGCCATACCATACCACACTGTGGGAGTACCTTCACCACACGGACTGCAGCGGTTCAAGAAGGCGGCTCACCACCACCTTCTCAAGGGCAATTAGGGATGGGCAATAATTGCTGACCTTGCCAGCGATGCCCACATCCCATAAACAAATAAAAAAATGTCAAGGCAACTTGAAGGAAACCAAACCTCTCAGCTGGTTTATTTCTTCCACGGTTTTTGGTTGGACGGATTAGTCGGAGGCGAGAGATTGGATTTTTCACTGCCCTTAAACGGAGGGTGTTCTGTTTCAACATTTCCAGCTTTTTTTGCGGGATAAGTAGCACAGTTTATGAAAAAAGGAAAGAGAATAGAAAAAACTTTTATTTAAGAAGTGATTTAGATGATGAAACCAGGCACTTTTAAATAAAAACAGAAAATACTGAAAATACCCAGCCGGTCAGGCAGCATCTGTGGGGAGAGAAACAGAGTTAACGTTTCAGGTCTGTGACCTTTCATCAGAACTGGAAAAAGTAGAAATGTTAAGCAAGTGCAGGGGCAGGGAAAGGGGGGAGGGGAGGACAGAACAAAAGGGAAGGTCTGTGGTGATAGGGTGGGCGGTAGGAGAGATTAAATGACAAAAGCAAAATGAGATGATAATGGGACAAGTAAAGAGACAAAAAGATGAGTCTAGAAGAGGTGTAAATGGGAATAGCAGAATCCTCAAGAGCTGCCATGTGAAAACATTGGGGCAGAGGTTATGGTCTGAAATTGTTGAACTCGATGTTGAGTAGATTGGGACTCTACTCATTGGAGTTCAGAAGAATGAGAGGCGATTTTATTGAAACATATAAGATTGTGAAGGGGTTGGATGTTCCCGATGATGGGTGAAACTAGAACTAGGGGGCATAGTCTTAGAATAAGGGGCTGCTCTTTCAAAACTGAGATGAGGAGGAACTACTTCACTCAGAGGGTGGTAGGTCCATGGAATATGCTGCCCAAAAAACTGTAGAAGCTACATCATTACATAAATTTAAAACAGAAATAGACAGTTTCCTAGAAGTAAAGGGAATTAAGGGTTACGGGGAGCGGGCAGGAATTTGGACATGAGTCTAGGTTCAGATCGGTCATGGCCCTGTGGGTAGCGGAGCGGGCCCAGGGGGTGTGTAGCCTGATCCTGCTCCTATTTCGTGTGTCTAATTCTGTTAGATTCAGGAGATGGTTCTGTGATAGTGGATTGGCGGTTAGGATCAGATCAGCCATGATCTTATTGAATGGCGGAGCAGGCTCGAGGGGCCGATTGGCCTACTCCTGCTCCTATTTCTTATGTTCTTATGTTCTTATGTTGAGTCCAGAAGGCTGTAAAGTGCCTAATTGAAAGATGAGGTGCTGTTCCTCGAGCTTACGTTGAGCTTCGTTGGAACAGTGCAAGAGGCCGAGGACGGCGAGGTCAAAGTGGGAGTGGAGCGGAGAATTAAAGTGGCTTTTAAGTTCTTTTACAATTTGAACTTGTCTTTAAAATACTAGCGCTAACTCTGGTTTCAACTCTGCCTCATTACTCCAGTGCTTCAGGCTTTGACAGCTGCTTGTTTTGTAACAAGAGCCTGTTGTACAGACACGAACAAGATGCCCCTGCTTTTGAGGGTTGGGAGAACCCATAGGGTGTTCATAAATAGAAGGAAAGCAAATGAGTCAGTGTGGTGCGGTGCAGTTTGCTGCCTGGTCCTGCACACCCACTGCAAGCCATTGTAAATAAGCCCCTCCATGATTAAACTGCTGATCTGCCTGCAGTTCAAAGTAAACTCTCACACTAACGTTACTTTTCAACATTAACGATGAATGGAACGGTCTGCTGCCTGTTCCAAACTGCTGGATAAATACCATTGTGCGGGATAAGTTTCACCAAAGTAAAGGAAGCAAACGGCAGGACCGTAAAACTTGAGGTGATCTGGAAATGTAAAGCACAAGCAAAGGAAATGAAGAAAAAGTTTGGACGTGTTTCAGAACAGCTGTGGCAGAAATAGTTAACAATCAGACAGACCACCCCCCCCCCCCCTCTTAATTCAGGAAGTGGCAGAAACGCCAAACGGGTTCGAGGAAAGAATTAAAAAAAAAATTTTTTGCTCGATGTGCTCGAAAGTGAGAACAGCCACCAGAGAGAGAGAGAGAGAGACACACACTGCCCCATTGTTCTCATTGTGTACACGTTAGTGAAAACACAAGAGGCTTATTCTTTGTGTAAACAGGGACCACAATCACCCTCCCAGGGGAATAAAAATGGCAGTGGCAGGGGTCTGCACCTGCTTTTAAAAAAAAACCCACAGAAAATACCACAGGAGGAAAACAAGGGGGGTGTACTGTTCATTGTATTCCACATGACTAACCTGGAAAGAGCTCCGACCAAATGAAAATGAAGCCTTGCTCCATTAGCTTACTCAGAAGGGCGCAGGTAATAAAACAAGAGTAATGCCACATCAGAGGCTAAGCTGTTCACGGTTGCGAAACAAAGTGTCACCTTTTCAAAGGAGACCTTTTTAACCAAAGATGATTGAAAAAAACACTTGATGTGGTACGTGACTGTTGTCGGAGATCAAAGTCCCCAGACTCATCTCTCTTTTACTGATTAACCCGAACAGAAGAGTGAGGAATTTGGAATAAGATGCGCGCCACTGGGTTGTGACAAGTTGTGGCTGTTCGCATGGAAACTTTGGTGGAACGTTTGCCGTTTTCATTTCTCTTTTTTGATTTCCTGTCAGGAGTGGCCATTGTAGGTCTCTGTGCACAGCCGGGAGCTGCCCTGCTGATGTCAGTGGGAAGACCCAGCAGCCAGCAGCTTCACTGGAAACCCTGTAGGTTGGCATTAAGCCTGCTCCTGGATGCCAAATGGATGGCATCCAAGCAGGGAAAATTCAGCATCAACCCAGTGGAGTTCGGCACTATCTTTATAATGTGTCGTGCCCCTTAAGTGGCTTTGACGGATCCCTAATTAACCTGTGATGCAGATTCTAGCCATTAACCTCAAAAAAATAATCGGCCAGCCCGGTTTGTGAGCAGATATTCACACTAAGGCAGGTGGCAGCCACCACGACACAAATACAGTGAGCCATTATGTGTTGCCTACATTGATATGTTAAAAAGCTTTTGTAAAAAAGAAAGGACTTGTATTTATACAGCGCCTTCCATGACCTCAGGACATCCCAAATCTTTTCACAGCCAAAGAAATACTTTTAAAGTATGGTCACTGTTGTAATATAGGAAACACAGCAAGCTCCTACAAACAGCAATGAGATGATGACCAGATCATCTGTTTTAGTGATGTTGGCTGAGGGCTAAATATTGACCAGGACATCGGGGAGAACTCCCCTGCTCTTCTTTGAAATAGTGGCGTGGGATCTTTTGCGTCCACCTGAGAGAGCAAACAGGATCATATTGACAGAAAGTTTGCTGAATCTTTCGAGTTTAATCTGCATCACTTCCACCTCCGTAACATCGCCCGTCTCCGCCCTTGCCTCAGCTCATCCGCTGCTGAAACCCTCATCCATGCCTTTCTTACCTCTAGGCTTGACTATTCCAAAGCACTCCTGGCTGGCCTCCCACATTCCACCCTACGTAAACTTGAAGTCATCCAAGACACGGCTGCCCGTGTCCTAACTCCCACCAAGTCCCATTCACCCATCACCCCTGTGCATTGGCTCCTGATTAAGCAGCGCCTCGATTTCAAAATTCTCATCCTTGTTTTCAAATCCCTCCATGGTCTCGCCCCTTCCTATCTCTGTAATCTCCTCCAGCCCTACAAACTCCCCGAGATATCTGCGCTCCTCTAATTCTGTCCTCTTGAGCATCCCTGATTATAATCGCACAATCATTGGTGGCCGTGCCTTCTGTTGCCCGGGCCCTAAGCTCTGGAATTCCCTGCCTAAACCTGTCCGCCTCACTACCTCTCTTTCCTCCTTTAAGACGCTCCTTAAAACCTACGTCTTTGACCAAGCTTTTGGTCACCTGCCCTAATTTATCCTTATGTGGATCAGTGTTAAACTTTTTTGTCTTAAAATACTCCTGCGTAGCGCCGTGGGACGTTTTGCTACGTTAAAGGTGCTATATAAATACAAGTTGTTGTTGTTGTTAATGAATAAGCCCCTAGATGACAACAACTATCTTTGTCCTCACCGCAAAACTGTTGGAAAAGAGGTTTGCTCTCGAGACGGTTCAGAGAAGGTTCACTCGGTTGATTCCAGAGATGAGGGGGTTGACGTATGAGGAAAGGTTGAGTAGGTTGGGCCTCTACTCATTGGAGTTCAGAAGAATGAGAGGCAATCTTATCGAAACATATAAGATTGTGAGGGGGCTTGATCGGGTGGATGCGGTGAGGATGTTTCCACTGATGGGTGAGACTAGAACTAGGGGGCATAATCTTAGAATAAGGGGCTGCCCTTTCAAAACTGAGATGAGGAGAAACTTCTTCACTCAGAGGGTAGTAAATCTATGGAATTTGCTACCCCAGAGAGCTGTGGAAGCTGCAACATTAAATAAATTTAAAATGGAGATAGACATTTTCCTAGCAGATAAGGGAATTAGGGGCTACGGGGAGAGGGCAGGGAAGTGGACGTGAGTCTAGATTTGGATCAGCCATGATCTTATTGAATGGCGGAGCAGGCCCGAGGGGCCGTATGGCCTACTCCTGCTCCTATTTCTTATGTTCTTATAACACACCACTGAGATTGGCTCGAGTTTGGATTCCATTTTCTGTAAGAAAATTACATTTAATCCATACTGCTGCTAAGAATGCTAGCAGGAGTAAACTGATGATCATTATTGCACCCAAATGTAGCAAAAAAGGCGAATATTTAGGTCTCACATTATCACGTTTCTCTGAAATGCCCCAAAACACTTCTCAGGCAATGCATTACTTTGAAATTCATCACTGCTGGGATGTAGGCAAACACAATAGGCAATTTTGCGCAGATCCCACCAACAGCAATGAAATGAATTTCCAGTTAATTTGTCCTTGATGGTGCTGGTTGAGGAAAGAACATTGGCCAGGACAGCAAGAGAACTTCCTGCCTGCTCTTCTTCGAATAGTGCCTCAGGATCTTAAACCACCACCTGAACCAGCGGTGCAGGTAGGCGGGGTCTCCGTTTTACATCATCCCAAGGACAGCGACTGTGACAGCTTGGCACTGAAGTGCCGCACAATGGCAAACCCTCAGAGGTGAGAATGTTACTAACTGAGCCCAGCAAAACAACCTGAAATAGCAAATGATACTGTTTATGAAAGCCATACCTTGAATTTTATGGGAGTTGGAGGAGTCACATATTCTCCTGTCTAAATGCAAAGTAAGACTGATCAGAAGTAAAGAACAACCACATGTATTTATATAGTGCCTTTAATGTAGTAAAACACCTGAAGGCACTTCACAAGAGCGTTATCAAACAAAATTTGACACCGAGTCACATAAGGAGATATTAAGAGGTAAATTTTAAGGAGCATCTTAAAGTAGGAGAGAGAGGTAGAGAGAGGCGGAGAGGTTTGGGGAGGGAATTCCAGAGCTTAGGGCCCTTGGCAGCTGAAGGCACGGCTGCCAATGGTGGAGTGATTAAAATCGGGGATGCGCAAGAGGCCAGAATTGGAGGAGTGCGGAGATCTCAGGGGGGTTGTAGGACTGGAGGAGGTTACAGAGATAGGGAGGGGCGAGGCCATTGAGGGATTTGAAAACAAAGATGAGAATTTTAAAATTGAGGCGCTGCTGGTCTGGGAGCCAAGGTAGGTCAGCGAGCACAGGGGTGACGGGTGAACGGGACTTGGTGCGAGTTAGGACACGGGGCAGTGAGCACAGGGGTGATGGGTGAACGGGACTTGGTGCGAGTTAGGACACGGGTCAGCGAGCACAGTGGTGACGGGTGAACGGGACTTGGTGCGAGTTAGGATAATGGGTCAGCGAGCACAGGGGTGACGGGTGAACGGGACTTGGTGCGAGTTAGGATACGGGGCAGTGAGCACAGGGGTGACGGGTGAACGGGACTTGGTGCGAGTTAGGACACGGCGGCAGCAGAGTTTTGGATGAGCTCAAGTTTATGTAGGGTAGAAGATGGGATGGATAGAAAGAAACATACAGAAGGATGCTATACTATAAAATCCAGTCAATAAATTATACTAATGTACAATAGCCCCCATCCATTTTATTTCAGAAAAGTTTTGCACTAGTTTACAAGGCAAATGGTCTTACCAGCAGTAGTAAACCACCTGGCCAGAACCTTTATTCTGCATTAGATGCCAAGGTTTGATTGGTGATCTGTGCAGAGTTAACTGAGCTCAGAGAGACAGCAGTGGGGCAGCACAAGTGGACCCGCTACTTCCCCCGCACACCCCGCCCCAGAGGTAGGAAGAGAAAAAATGCCCAGGATTTCAGCTCGCCGTCCAACTGTTGAAAAGTGGCTGGAAATTGGGTGAAGCCAAGATTGAGCTCGAATTGTGATCTTCCTGCAGTCAATCAGCCTGCTGAAACTTGCATTGATACAACGGTCCGTTGGGTGAGGTACAGAAGGACTGGCAGCATCCATGGAAGCATACCCCCACCCCAGTATGAATCAGTCTTCAGGAGAATAGGGGAGAAAGTTGGGATCAAAAGAGAAACCCTAATGATTGGTTATGAAACAAAAATTGCATTTTTCCAGCAACCAGATGAATGGGAAATGTACCTATGATCATGGAAAAAACGTCACCAGTGAAATAGTTATGAAGAAACTGAAGTACTTGAACAATTAAAGAAAGAAAAGAACTTACATTTATATAATGTCTTTCACGGCCTCAGGACGTCCCAAAGCGCTTTACAGCCAATGAAGTACTTTTTGAAGTGTAGTCACTGCTGTAATGTAGGAAATGTAGGCATAGCAAGCTCTCACAAACAGCGATAATGACCAGATCATCAGTTTTATTGAAATAAAAACAGAAAATGCTGGAAATACTCAGCAGGTCAGGCAGCATCTGCAGAGACAGAAACAGAGTTAACGTTTCAGGTCGATGACCTGACGAAAGGCCAGCATTTTCTGTTTTTATTTCAGATTTCCACCATCCGCAGTATTTTGTTTTTGTACCTGTTTTATTGATGTTGGTTGAAGCAGGGGATAACTCCCCTGCTCTTCTTCGAAATAGTGCCGTGGGATCTTTAACGCCCACCTTAGCGTACGACGGGGCCTCGGCTTAACGTCTCATCAGTTACGATTCACCAGCAGCTCTGCGCAGTTCACCGGCTCCATGGAAATGAGGCCCGAGGCCCAATATCGGGGGCAGCTTGGGCCTCACCATTCAGGCACAGGTGTTGTACACTGATATAGGCATGCAGAGATTTTGAGGCCGTAGGTTTCAAAATGGAGGCAGAGCATTTGCTTTATACAAAGACGGAGATGTTGACCACAAATTAGCTGAACAAAGGATTTCCTTAATAGGGGAAGCACGCTTAAAATGTTAATGGGTGCAGCACAACGATCGGTAACTTCAGGCTGTTGTCATAATCAAATTAAAATGCAAGAAAGACCATTGTCTACCAAGGTGCAAAGACTGCTAACACTTTTGTCGCATGACTCCTTCAAAGAAATGGCTTTATTCAGAAGGGAACAACAGGATAAATGTGAACAACAGGATGTGGTCTCCTCTACATTGGGGAGACCAAATGCAGATTGAGTGACCGCTTTGCGGAACACCTCCGTTCAGTCTGTAAGGATGACCCCGAGCTTCCGGTCGCCTGTCATTTTAATTCACCGCCCCATTCCCACTCGGACCTCACCGTACTCGGGCTCTTGCATTGTTCCACAGAAGCTCAGTGTAAGCTCGAGGAACAGCACCTCATCTTCCGATTAGGCACTTTACAGCCCTCTGGACTCAATATCGAGTTCAACAATTTCAGATCATAACCTCAGCCCTCATTACATTTTTACTTATTTTTTATCCACACCTTTGTTTTGGCCCTTTCCCCCCCCGCCTTTTTTTCTCTCCCACATGGCAGCTGTCTCCCATTCTGCCAGCGCATTTCACACCTAATCTAGAGCTGTCTTTTGTCTCTCCACTAGTCCTATCACCATCTCGTCTCGTTTTGAATACCTCTTAATGTCTCTTCACTTCTCTTTTGTTCTCTCCCAGCCTGGCCTTCTAATCTATTTCATTTCCTGTGCTTTTCCAGTCTTGACAAAGGGTTTGACCCGAAACGTTGGCTCTATTTTCTCTCCACGGATGTTGCCTGGCCTGCTGAGTTTTTCCAGCATTTTCTGTTGTTATAACAGGATAAATGTTCCGTCCCACATGGCAGCTGTCCTTCATTCTGCCAGCGCAATTCACACTTCATCTAGAGCCATCCTTTGTTCCTTAACCTGTCCCATTACCACCTCCTCCTGCCTTCAATATCCCTTAATGTCTCTCAATGCCTCTCAATCTCTCCTGCTTTCTATCCTATCACTGACCTTCCCTTTTGTTCCTTCATCCCCTCCCCCTTTTCCCAGCCCCTAAACTTGCTTTAAAATCTATTCCTTTTCCTGCTTTTTTCCAGTTCTGATGAAAGGTTCTCGACCTGAAACGTTAACTCTGTTTCTCTCTCCACGGGTGCTGCCCTGGCCTGCTGAGTTTTTCCAGCGTTTTCTGTTGTTATTTCGGATTTCCAGCATCCGCAGTATTTTGCTATCGTAACAGGATAAATGTCCCAGTTCTAGCCGCTAGTCTTCAGTTCTGGCAAGGATGCACCCGGCTCAGTGGATGGCTACGGTTTGTGTATTGTGTCTGTAACATCTCATACCAAAACTACATTTTGAGATGCCATATTATTTACCAAGAAGCTGTTCATTCCTAAAAACCTCTAAGAGAAAGGCAAAGGCAGCATTCTGAATAGGGCATATTGATCCCCCGCGGACTGATTCAAATTCTCTCGTACAAGTATTGTGCCTATGCGTTGACTTTTGTGAGTCACTTTATTTGTAAGATGCTCCTTAAAACCTACTTCTTTGACCAAGCATTGGGTCACCTGTCCCAATATCTCCTTATGTGGCTCGGTGTTAAATATGCTTGATAACGCTCCTGTGAAGCGCCTCGGGACGATTTAGTACGCTAAAGGCACTATAAAGGTGTTAATGGCAAGTTGTTGCTGTTTGAGATCAGCTAACTCATCAAGGACCAGTGACATAGAAGACAGGAGCAGGAGTAGGCCATTCGGCCCCTCGAGCCTGCTCCGCCATTTAATGAGATCATGGCTGATCATCCAAATTCAGTACCCTGTCCCTGCTTTCTCCCCATATCCCTTGATCCCTTTAGCCTTAAGAAATATATCTAACTCCTTCTTGAATATATTTAAGGAATTGGCCTCAACTGCCTTCTGTGGTAGAGAATTCCACAGGTTCACCACTCTCTGGGTGAAGAAATTCCTCCTCATCTCTGCCCTAAATGGCTTACCCCTTAGCTTTAGACTGTGACCCCTGGTTCTGGACTCCTCCGCCATCGGGAACATCCTTCCTGCATCTAGTCTGTCTAGTCCTGTTAGAATTTTATAAGTTTCAATGAGATCCCCTCTCATTCTTCTAAACTCCAGCGAGTATAAGCCCAATCGACCCAATCTCTCCTCATACGTCATTCCTGCCATCCCAGGTATCAGTCTGGTGAATCTTCGCTGCACTCCCTCCATGGCAAGAACATCCTTCCTCAGATAAGGCGACCAAAACTGCACACAATACTCAAGGTGTGGTCTCACCAAGGCCCCGTACAACTGCAGCCATGAGCGCACGGCCCTCAGCATCTCTCTTCACAGTTTGTCTTTTTCAAATGAATGGAATTCTCCCTTCCACGGGTAAACAGGGTGTAGTTCATGGGAGGAGAAAGAAAAACTTGCATTTCTATAGCGCCTTTCACGACCATCAGACGTCCCAAAGCGCATTACAGCCAGTTAAGTATTTTTTTGAAGTGGAGTCACTGTTGTAATGTAGGAAACGCGGCAGACAATTTGCGCACAGCAAGCTCCCACAAACAGCAATGTGATAATGACGGATAATTTGTTTTAGTGATGTTGATTGAGAGATAAATAATTGGCCCCAGGACACCGGGGAGAACTCCCCTGCTCCTCTTCGAAATAGTGCCGCGGGATCTTTTATGTCCGCCTGAGAGAGCAGACGGGGCCTCGGTTTCACGTCTCACCCGAAAGAAAGATGGCACTTGCAGTCAGGCTGTCAAAGCACTCACAACAGAGATACAATAGGGCACACTCAGTAATAATACCACAAACATCACGTTTGACATTTTTGAAAATGAGGTCGATGTTAGATTTAACAGAAGCTACATTCTAATTGAGTTCTAAGCAGGCTTTGGAATAGTTTTGGCGAAGAAACCACACTCAAAACATGAACTCATCTGTTTGGGGTTGGCAACCCTGGTCAGACACATTCCTGGAGGCTTCATCACCTAACCTGCCACCTCCAACCGACCCCAGTCGAGCAGCTTTTTTTTTCCCAATCTCCAATATTTTTATAACTAATAAACAAAAGTGTTGAAAGAAAACGGGAAAAAAAAGAACACACCATTTTTTTTTTAATGACATTATGATTTTTCTCCCAGGTTGCTCTCAGCAGTGTCCGGGAAAAATGAAAGACTTGCATTTGTATAGCGCCTTTTCCCGACCACCAGACGTCCCAAAGTGCTTTACAGCCAATGAATTACTTTTGAAGTGGAGTCACTGTTGTGATGTAGGAAACGCGGCAGCCAATTTGTGCACCGCAAGCTCCCACAAACAGCAATGTGATAATGACCAGATGATCTGTTTTTAGTGATGTTGATTGAGGGATAAATATTGGCCCAGGACACCGGGGAGAACTCCCCTGCTCTTCTTCGAAATAGTGCCCATGGGATCTTTTACGTCCACCTGAGAGGGCAGACGGGGTCTCGGTTTAACGTCTCATCCGAAAAACAGCACCGCTGACAGTAGCGACTGAAGGCTTCCCCACCAGTTTGTACAAGCCTCTATTTAATAGTTGCCAGTTTCAGCTTTTCCCTCTAAATCGACATCATTTCATGTCATGATGTTTTTTTCTCCCTCTGTCTACACCCCCAAACTAGCAATTAACCAGGTAGCGACAGCTGCTCGATTTCTGAGTGTATTCACCGATCAGTCCCACAACTGTGTCCTGGTTCCCCAGGACCTCTGCCATTAACTATTCTGGCTCTTCATCCCCAAAGTAAAAGCCCGCTCCCTTCTACCAGATCTGCTGCCTGCCAGCACGGTTTGTCTCTATATCATATGCTGTCGGCCGCAGGCCCGAGACAGTGCCTTTATTACTCCGTGGGGCTAATTTAATCCATTCATTTCTTGGAAGGTTTTGGCGTAACTACAACGTAAGAGTGGAGTTGTGGTGTTGTTTTCACGCCCCCCCCCCCACCCCAAGGAAATTCGTGCGTAACCGTTTTGGGCCAGTTTTACGGCGAAACATCACTAAGCGCAAGTTTCTTTCATCATGTGCGCCGCTTCCGAGATACAGCTGCCAAAACCCTTATTTGCATAGCCCCGCCCTGATGCAAAAGGCCAGCTTGCGTGAGTTTCCTGGTATTACGCAGGTAATGTGTTGGCGTAGATTTACACCCAAAGATTTAGGCGCAGTGTTATCAGCATAACTGAGATTCACGGAGTTTGATAGAGAATTTCCTCTGCAGTGATTATACTTAACCAAAGTGCTGTCACTTTCAGCGCACCTGATATTTTTCAGACCCCTCATCCTCCCTCCACACATTCGGAAGGACTAAGCAGCTGGAATGACCTCCCCAATGGCCGCACCCCTGTCCTGCATGACGCTGGTGGAGGAGCAGCAGAGGCAGGAGGGTCTGAGAGTGCAGGGTCATGGCAGATGGCAGCAGCCCGATGCATTTCCCCGACTGGTGCCGTTACATTTGCGCTTGTTTTACGCTGGCATTCTGCATTCCGGCACGGGTGAATGAGCGCAGCAGGGAATTTGGGCTTAAGTTCGCGTCGGCAAGATCGGCGCAAACTTGGCGTAATTTTTATGCAAGTGTGATCCAGAAAATTCTAGCCCATTTATTTCATTCTTCTTATGCAAAGATTTGTCAAATGCATTTTACTTAATCCAGGGAATAGAATACCAAAGATATATCCAAATCCATGCAAGCTACACTGGCACAAGATTATGAGTCATATAAGCACCTAGCAAGTAAAAGAAAGTGCAGAATTTAGTCCTAATCTTGGAGTGAGTTGAATTAAAACCAAAAATACTTTTCAACCAGATTTTGAAGAATGTCTTCCACATCCAGGATCATTCCACGTTGGGGAGGTTTGTCCCTAAGCAAGCTTTTAGAATAAAATTCCCATTAATGCATGCAGATGAGAGTGTCAAGGTAAAAAAAAAACATGAAAAGGCTGCAGTTATTGAGAAACTCCTACTGCAAATCCCAAGCGGTTTGTGCAGCTTACCTGACAGCTAGATCCCAACATTCCTAGGTTGGGCGAGGGTGGAAGCTGGCATTTGCACCTGTGCGGGAGGGGTGGGGGCAGGAATTTAAGTCAGCGTCCGGATCCGGTGAGTCTCTTCCCCAATCGCGCCATGTCAGAAGTTCAATCAGCTTTCAAGGCGAGCTGAAACACCCTCTGGTAGATATGTAAATCACAGAGTTATGCTGGGCTGGCATCATCTGCCCTACATGCCATGACTTCAGCCTTCCAATAGTACACCACTATATAATAGGTGCAGTTGCCAAGACCTAGTCAACAAGGGAGAAGTGGTTGGTTAAAGGGAAGTTGTTGAAAGTGAGGTGGCTTTTCCAGACATTTGGTGATTTCTATCTGCGGGTATCTGAGAAATTCTTGCACCATGTTACTCATCAAGCCTTCACTTACCATCACCAATGCCCGTGGAATTACCTGAAGGCTGTAAAACTGGGCTTCCCAATGGGGATTGCACTTTACATGATATACATGTTGAATGTAGGGGGGCAGTAGGAGGCTGTAAGGGAAGCCAGATTAATTGAGCAGCACCAGAGGAGAACCACACCATCCCCGTGGTACATCGGATGCAACGTCGCAGGCAGACTTTCCAAGACCATTCTGGTGACCTCTGCCTCAGGAGTCTGCGCTTCAGTCATGAAGCCTTGGAAGAGCTCTGTGCATTGCTGCAGCGAGATCTGCAGACAAGGTCCACGGCATGGATAGCTCTGAGTGTGGCGGAGAAAGTGACCACAGCTCTGAACTTATACCCTGCAGGCTCATTCCACATAGCCATGGGGAACTTTTGCCAGATTAGACAATTTGCGCTGCATCATGTATAAAACAAGTCACCAGCACCCTCTGTGCCAGATTCTACACTTTGACAATGGTTCCAGACAGATAATTGAAAGGGCAAGATTATCTTTCCAAATCGCTAGATTCCTCAGGGTTGTGAGAACTATTGATTGCGCCCATGCTGCACTCCATGTCCCAAAAGTCAGTCCCCATATTGACCTCAGCCTGTCGTGTGCAGGCCATGTACAATGATAGGCATAGCTTCCTGCATATGAATTCACGATGTGCCGAGACCACCGGTCTTAATGCTTTCATACTTTGCCAGTCTAGCATTGCAGCTCTATTTCAACAGCAGGGACAAGGGGCAGGATGGTTATCGGGTGACAAGGGACGAGAATGAGAACTGAGCAAGCCAATTGTGACGTTTAAAGGAAGGTTCACGTGCCGGGATAGGTCCTTGCTGCATGCGCCAAGCACCGCTTCATGAATTGTGGTTGCGTGCTGTGTGCTTCATAACGTTATGGACTGATAGTAGATGTCCTGGAGGATGCCAGCGAGGTTGACGATTCCGCTGCTGATGAAAAGGCCAGGCCTATGAAGAAAGAAAAAGAACAAAGTTGTATTTATATAGCACCTTTCACATGCTCGGGATGCCCCAATTGCGCTTTGCAGCCAATTAATTGCCGTTGAAGCGGAGTCATTGTTGCTTTGCAGGCAAGTACAGTATCAATTTGCGCACAGCAAGATCTCACAAACTAGTGGCATCAGATCTTTTATGTCAACAATACAACGCTGCATTGAAGCATCAGCCTCGATTATGTGGTTAAGTCCCTGGAAGGTGGGGGGCGGGCAGGAGCGGGGGCTTAAGGCCATGATAATCTGTCTCGGAGGCGAGAGTATTACTATCAAATGAAGCACAGGCTGACATGAATCAGGTGCAGTGGTTAGCGCTGCAAGACAGCCAAGAGGCAAACTCATTCAGGACGTCTTCATAAAAACATATCGTTTGAGGCCTTAACCCCTCCTCACACCAACCTGTCTTATGGTCTAAGTAAAAATCCTTGCTCCTCACAAATAGCTGTCACATCATAACCATGAGCCTCAACATCAACGCCATACCCATTGTCCTATAAGATAACCAATCAACATGAATAATTCCAGTTATTTATGGTTTCCTCACCACGCCCACAGCTTGTGACTATGAAGAGGCACTGGAGAGGTACCACCAACGCTGCCTCCGCAAGATCCTGCAAATCCATTGGCAGGATAGGCGCACCAACGTCAGTGTTCTCGCTCAGGCCAACATCCCCAGCATCGAAGCTTTGACCATGCTCAATCAGCTCCGATGGACGGGTCACATTGTCCGCATGCCCGGTACGAGGCTCCCAAAACAAGCGCTCTATTCGGAGCTCCGGCACAGCAAGAGAGCCCCAGGTGGGCAGAGGAAACGCTTCAAGGACACCCTCAAAGCCTCCTTGAAAAAGTGTAACATCCCCATCGACACCTGGGAATCCCTGGCCCAAGACCGCACAAAGTGGAGGAGAAGCATCCGGGAAGGCGCCAAACACCTCGAGTCTCTTCGCCGGGAGCAAGCAGAAGCCAAGCGCAGGCAGCGCAAGGAGTCAACCCAAGCATCCCACCCACCCGGCCCTTCGACCACCGTCTGCCCCACCTGTGACAGAGACTGTAAGTCCCGCATTGGACTCATCAGTCACCTGCGAACTCATTTTTAATGTGGAAGCAAGTCATCCTCGGTTCCGAGGGACTGCCTAAGAGAGATGATACCTTAGTGTCTCTTCCCTATTGTAGCATTTCTTTTCAATTCCACTTAAGGGCATGGGTTCTGGGATGTTGGCGGCTGCTCCAAACAACCATGAATCTCTTAGGATGCAAGGGGTCCTCCTCGTAGGGATCCCATGCCCTGCAATGTGGAGGGCTCCTCCGGGGGAGCTGGTGGCTTATGCGGGGAGCTGATGGACTGCTCCTCTGTGCTGCTGCCGTCAGGGAAAGCAGCCTCATCGGTATGCTGGCCAGCCACTCCACTGATACTGGGAGCAGGTTTCTGGTCAAGAGCGACCATCAGGAGAACTGACCTTATGGAAGCAGCAAAATACTGAGAAAGAGAAAAGCGAGTATCCTCTAGTCTCTCTGAGATGCTGCCCTGCATACTTTGCAATCCGACTGGTGTGGACCTCTCCAATGATTCCCCAAGACTTGCAGTCCTTCACTCAGTGGCTCCACATTTAATTGATCGACTTGCCTGGATCTCTCATGAAGTGGTGATAGAATCATAAAGTGATACAGCACAGAGGGAGGCCATTTGGCCCATCATTCCTGTAACGGCTCTTTGGTAGAGCTATCCAATGAATCTCACTCCCCTACTCTTTCCCCATAGCCCTGTAAATGTTTTCCCTTTGAGTATTTATCCAATTCCCTTTTGAATGTTACTATATAATCTGCCTCCACCACCCCTCCAGGCAGTGTATTCCAGATTACAACAACTCGCTGTGTAAAAAAAATGTTTTTCCTCATGTCGCCTCTGGTTCTTTTGCCAGTCACCTTAAATCTGTGTCCTCTGGTTACCGACCCTTCTGCCACTGGAAACAGTTTCTCCTTATTTACTCTATCAAAACACTTGATGATTTTGAACATCTCTATCAAATCTCCTCTTAATCTTCTCTGCATTAAGGAGAACAACCCCAGCTTCTCCAGTCTCTCCACTGGATGGTGATCTGAAACCATCTCGGATGTTGGCACACAACAGGGCTGTGGTCTCCCCCGCTAACCCTGCCTTATGCTGTACATCTTGGGAGCGTCACCTATACTATAGAAGCATAGAAACATAGAAGATAGGAGCAGGAGTAGGCCATTCGGCCCCTCGAGCCTGTTCCGCCATTTAATGAAATCATGGCTGATCATCCAAATTCAATACCCTGTCCCTGCTTTCTCTATCTGTAATTCCCTAAGTGACCTTCCCTGAGCTGCTGAGTACCGCAGAGAGGATGAACGACAGGCTGGGTGAGTGGGAGCCAGTGCTGCCACAGGTAGAAGGGACTGTAATCTCTTGGCCACCATCATCCTCCTCCTCTGTTTCCCGACTTTCAGCTTCTGGAGGACAAAGCACTGTTGTTAACTAGGGTAAGCATGCCCAGCATGCTATCTGAAACAAATACTTTGTTGATCTTTTATGAGGAAACTTATAGCTGGTGGCAAAATTGTAGAATACATGGAAGCATTATATAAGAAAAGGCATGCAGTGGAATGACTGAAGGAATACTGACTCCTGCCTTTTCCATGCTCAATTACCAGTTTATTCCATTGATTGACAGTGTCTCCTCTTCATGATGAGTTAATGTGGCCTCAGTGGCCGTTTATTCCCTGGCAGCTACAAGACAGAAACTTGTGGAAACAGTGGTAATGTGCTGCAGTGGATTGAGAATTGGCCAAATATCCGTAGGCAGAAAGTGGCTGTCAATGGATTTGGATCTGCTTGGAGTCCGGTTACCAGTGGCGTCCCACTGGGATCAGTGTTAGAATTCTTGCTTGTTTTATTAATGACCTAGATGTAGGTGTTGGGGGGAATGATCCACAAGTTTGCATGTGAGCGTTAGACTGTAGGGGATGCTCAACTACTCCATGCAGATCTCAATGGGTTGGGAGAATGAGACCGTGTTTGGCAAATGATGTTTAACTTAGAACAGTGTAGTGTTATGCACGTGGGCAGGTCTATTGCTAAATATATCCACACCCGACAGGGAACAGAATTAACACCAGTGGTGAAAGAAAGATTGGGGATTAAAACAGGGAAAATGGGATTGGAAAATATCTCTGCAGCCAAATTGGTCCAAAAGCAGACCTAGCCCAGGCAAAATCCTGATCCGAGCATAAAGGTTTCTTGTTTTGCTAACGCTGGGAGGCAGTGGCACAATTTGTGTCAAAAAATAGCACGGAGCCACAAAAACATTACTACGACAAAAATGACACACAGCTCCTCCAGTCATTTCCTGTTGGAGCCTTTTTAATGCTAAGTACAGTAATCACAGCCAATCCGCGGCATAGTTTAGCAGTCTGATCACTACTGTGTTAAATATATGTTTTTGTTCATTGTTTTCTGTTTGTGTTTAAAATGATAAATGAGCCAATTTAATGGACTGAGGTTAAAAGAAATGATTAGCAAATTAATTGTTTTATCGGCAGTTTACAGGGCTCCTCCATCGGAGCAGAACATTTCTTGGCAAAGTATCAATGGCCCAGAAATTCGGGTCTCCACGGGTGAGTACGCACGGGGTACTCACCCGTAGGCCCAATGGAAGTGCTGGTTTCCTGCATGCGCTGTGCATGCGCGGGAAACCGGCACTTCCATTCCCCTGAAAGAAGGGGTTCAGAGTTCAAACGCGTGCGCAGGAGAGGCTGCGCATGCGCATCGAACTTACGTTTTTTTTGCAGGTTTTCCCGGGAGGGCAAGTCTCTAGAAGTTACACATATAAAAAGCAATCGCAAGGCCTGCTTTTTACAAGGTAAGTGGTGAATTAATTAAAATTAAAACTTTTTTCCACAGGTTTATTATTTTTTAAATACTTTAAAGAAAGGTATGTTTATTTTTAGCCCCGTTAGAAAATAAAATTATTTTTTTCAAAAATTTAAATTATTGTTTAAAATAGTTATTTCATTAAATTTATAGTTTATTTAAAAAATGTGATTAAAAAAAAAAATATTTGAAGATTTAGTGATGTTTTGGGGCTTATAGTATTTATAAGTTTGACAGCCCTTCCTGTCAAACTTATGAATGAAGCATTCCCTGCTCTGATTGGCTCCCCATGGCCCACGTGATCCCAGGGGACGCTTCGAACTAACTGCGCCCCTGGGATACGCAAGCACTGCGCGCTGGCAGTTGGAGGAGGCCCAGGATCGGAATCCCACGCGGGCCCACAGCTCAACGGCCGGCGCGGTAGGTAAGTGCAGGTCGGGGGCTTGCACCCGCGGGAAGCCCTCGACCTGAATTTCTGGGCCAATGACTTTGTCAGGACTTTACAGTTCTATATGACTGGCGCTCGGCTGCCCCGCCTTTCTATCCAGTCCTTCGCCTGTGTGGGTTATAGAGTTATTCAATTAGGAAATTATTATATGAGAATAAAATTGTGGACTGCTGTATGATTCTTTAAAAAAAATCCATACGGCCATCAAATATATCCACCCAATCTGGCTTCTGCCCCACCCGCAGTTCTGAGGCTGCACTACTCAAAGCCGCAAATTATATTCTGTGCACTGGAGATCAACCTGTGTGCCTATCACTCCTCATTCTCCTCAATCCCTCTGTAGTCTTCGACACCATTGACCCCTCCATCCTCCTCCAATGTCTCTCTGCTCTCTCCTGGTTCTGCTCTAACCTGACTGAATGCAGGTACTGCATATTGCCAATGGCTTCTCCCCCTCTGCTCACACAGCCACTTGTAGTGTACCCTAGGGGGTGTCCATCCTTGGCCCTCTCCTTTTCACTGACCACATGCTATGCCTTAATGGAAGCAAGGAGACAGCTTTCACATGCATACTGATGATACCATGTGCTTAGTCGCTGCCTTCTCCAGTGACCCAAACGTTGTCCTGTTTTTAAATTGGCCATCAGTTCAAGATAAGCCAAAGCCTCAGCCAGCTGAATGTTGGCAAGACCAAGGGCATCCTCTTTAGCTCCTGACAGCACCTTCTTGCCTCTGGCCTTGTTTCCCTCAACTTTCCCGGTTGTCTTCTCAAGCTGAGTCAGGAACTTTGGCATCCTGCTCACCTCTGAGCTCAGCTTCCTATTTCACATACGCGCCAACAAAACTGCCTTCTTCCACCTCTGGAATATTACCGAACTCCGCCCCTACCTACTCCCTTCTGTTGCCAAAGCCCTCGTCCATGCTTTCACATCAGACCTCAACATTGCCAACGCTCCACAGGCTTCAACTCACCCAAAACCCTGCAGTCTGCATCCTTACCTGCTGTAAGGCCCACACTCCCATCACCTCCCCCACCCCAGCCCCTCCAACTTCCATTAGCTCCACGTGCCCTAGCTCATCGAGATAAAAGTCTCACCCTTGTTTCCAAATCACTCCATGGCCTTGCCCAACCCTACTCTGTCTTAATGACATTGCCCTGCCTCATGTCCTTGTACATACCCTCTGCTCCTTTAACACTGATCTTCGCCTTGAACCCCCCACCACCCCCCTGCTCTTTCTACTCCATCTTTGGTCACCAATCAGTCAGCCTCTTACCTCCTGCCCTCTGGAATCCTCTACCCAATTCTCTCCACCTTGCCGACCCCCTCTGCTTTCAAAAGCCTCTTCAAAACCCTTCTCATCAACTGTGCCTTCAGTTGTCCATCCTAGCCTCCCCATTTCTCTGCCCTTTCTCCATGCTTGGTGACCACTGTATTCCTCTTCCCCTTATTGTAAACTGCTCCAGTCACCTGCAGGTGAGGAACCCTGTATTGCAATGTGAAATATACCCTGAACATCAAAAACAAATTCATGAATGTAGACTTACCAGGGCTGGAAACTGAGAGTAAAATTGTCACAACTAGCTGCATTGGTTCATGTTTTATGAAGTAAAATGGAGTGCATTGGCATAGCCTTCAATGTGCAGTAATTGACACTGCCTTGCCTGCTCATGGCAATAACAGGCTAATGTGTAAGCTGACTAAACATATTACTGCAGACCGAGACTGGCAATAATAATCTGGATGCTTATTATTTTTTGTGGTAATTTTTTTCTGATGAACTTGCTATAACTCCAGGCAGATCATCACTTTGGAGCCAGACTGGATCCAGGAGCTACGGTCTGGTGCTCAGCCCCACATTGACCTCTGGGACCTTATAGTTTAAATAGAAAACCTACAAGAGGCACCAGCGAGCCCTAAAGTTTGACAGCCAGCACTCTCAACTTAAAATGCTTTCTGTAGATCTGAAAGCACCAAATGAATGCGAGTGCTCACTTCAGTTGTTTTTTAATTTTACAAATTGTTTGAACACATACGGATTGCTATAATGCAGCCTACTTCAGATCAAACACGATAAGATTGAATCTTTAACATCGAGTACTTTTCACAAGCAAAGCCATTTCCATGGCCTGAGATGTAAAATATGCATCGCTCCCATCATTTTCCAAGATCCTATTTAGCACGATGAAAACAATTAGAGACCTTGATCCCAGGGCTACTTTATATTCAGTGGGAATGTGAATGTGAATTAGTTCAGGATCCTGCTCTGGAGTTCTGGAATTTAGGGATCCACAAGGCTGAATCCAAACTTTACATCCAGATCTCAGCAGCTGGTTTTAGCATCCTGAGCCCTGGGACGTTTTACTATGTTAAAGGCACTATGCAAATGCAAGTTGTTGTTGAGTGTCTCAGGGTCCTCGACACATCTCCTACTGTACTCTCAGTAGTGTCCAGGAGATTTATTTTATTCGTTCATGGGATGTAGGCATCACTGGCAAGGCCAGCATTTATTGCCCATCCCTAGTTGCCCTTGAGAAGGTGGTGGTGAGCCGCCTTACTGAATCACTGCAGTCCGTGAGGTGAAGGTACTCCCACAGTGCTGTTAGGGAGGGAGTTCCAGGATTTTCACCCAGCAACGATGAAGGATCGGCGATATATTTTCAAGTCAGGATGGTGTGTGACTTGAAGGGGAACTTGCAGGTGGTGGGGTTCCCATGCACTTGCTGCCCTTGTCCTTCTAGGTGGTGGAGGTTGCGGTTTTGGGAGGTGCTGTCGAAGAAGCCTTGGTGAGTTGCTGCAGTGCATCTTGTAGATGGTACACACTGCAGCCACGGTGCGCCGGTGGTGGAGGGAGTGAATGTTTAAGGTGGTGGATGGGGTGCCAATCAAGCGGGCTGCTTTGTCCTGGATGGTGTCGAGATTCTTGAGTGCTTTTGGAGCTGCACTCATCCAGGCAAGTGGAGAGTATTCCATCACACTCCTTACTTGTGCCTTGTAGATGGTGGAAAGGCTTTGGGGAGTCAGGACGTGAGTCACTCAATGCAGAATACTCAGCCTCTGACCTGTTCTTGTAGCCACAGTATTTATTTTGCTGGTCCAGTTAAGTTTCTGGTCAATTGTGACCCCCCAGGATGTTGAGTTTAGGGGATTCAATGATGGTAATCCCTTTGAATGTCAAGGGGAGATGGCTCGAATCATCTGGAGATCATCCATTTGGCATTTCTGGCTGAAGATGGCTGCAAACGCTTCAGCCTTGTCTTTTGCACTCATGTGCTGGGCTCCACCATCATTGAGGATGGAGATTTTCATGGAGTCTCCTCCTCCCGTTAGTTGTTTAATTGTCCACCACCATTCATGACTGGATGTGGCAGGACTGCAGAGCTTTGATCTGATCCATTGGTTGTGGGATCGCTTAGCTTAATCTTAATTTCCTGAAGACTCCAGGGCAATCCTGGAGAGTTGGCAACCCTACTATTTTGGGGCACTAAGGGAGTCAAGGGGTATGAGGATAGGACGGAAAGGGTAGGCTGAGCAGTGACCTAATAGAGGTCTTTAAATTATGAAAGCTTTTGATAGTGTAGACAGAGCGAGCGTGTTTCCACTTGTGGGGAAGAGCAAAACTAGAGGCCATCAATATGAGATAGTCACCAAGAAATCAAATAGGGAATTCAGAAGAAACTTCTTTACCCAAAGAATGGTGAGAATGTGGAACTCGCTACCACAGGGAGTGGTTGAGGAGAATAGTATAGATGCATTTAAGGGGAAGCTAGTAAGCATATGAAGGAGACGGAAATAGAGGGTTATGCTGATAGAGTTAGATGAAGGACGGGAGGAGGCTCGAGTGGAGCATAAATGCCGGCATGGACTGGTTGGGCCGAACGACCTGTTTCTGTACTGTATATTCCATCTAATTCTAGATCAAAATTAACACACAATATACATGCACAAGTAGTTAATTATTGTGTTATTAATGCCTCCTAAGTCAATAGATTCTTTAATTTATATATTTCTGCGCTCAAAGTGAGGGCTGTAAGGACTAAGGAATAAAACATTATCCCACGCTTTGCCAAGAAAGAGAATGGATTGGATGCAGAGAAAACTAATGTGGCTTAACCCAAACCTCGAAATCCACCCTTTGTGGCACTAGGGTGATTTTTTTGATTTCCAATAGCAGTCCACAGTGGCCCTTCTGAGAGGAATGCCAATTTAATGCCAACTTGGGCTGAGTTATTGGCCAATTTAATGGACCTGTGCCCACTTGGAACTGCTTTGAAACCGCCGAATCTCATTTGACACTTTTTACAGTTGAAGCAAGATGTTTGTCCCATCAATTTGGGCAGGATTTAAGGCCAACTCCTGTTTTAGTAGAGGTTGAAAGACGTAATGATGGATTTTGAAGCCGCCAATACTCCACTCATCAGGGGGGAAATTCTGTACCTTAGCGCCTCCAGTTAGCACCTGGCGGGGGTGCTAATGGGGCGCTGAGGCAGTAGCGCCGCGGCGAGGCAAATCCAGCAACACACGCCAAATCCGACCCCCTCGTAGCATCTCCACTGCTTGGCACCTGATCTGCGAAATTGATTATTGCCCATTGCCTTAATGCCTTGCCCCAACAGCGACAAGGAGAGGAGGCATGAAGCAGTCGGTAGCCGGTTCCAGGGGTGCTACTTAAGGGGATCATGAGTAATGAGTCGCAGCTCTCACGTTCGTGCTGTTTCACTGCTTCCTTGTTAGTTTGACATTGTGCAACAGTTTAATTCAGTCCTTTAAAGGTTGTTTAGTCTCCAGAGTGTTGTGGCTACTAAAAATTAGTTACATTTATTCTCACAACATATCAAAGTGCTACACCTCATTACATTCATGGGCGCTGTACTGGCAGCAATGATGAGAATGAGGTTCTGCAGCATCAATGAACCTCCCTTTTAAGAACTGGAAAGAGCCTGTGGCAATGATGACTTGCAATTAGACTGCACCTGATATTGGTTAACGCTTTGAGTGTAGCGCTACTGAGCTAGGCCATTAGTGCTTGATTTAGTGCTCCAATCCTTTCTTTGAGCGATGAGACTTAATTTTGCGTGCAACGTGATTCATTAGCGCCTGGCGCTAAATCTCAAACTTTTCTAATGTTACCACTCATTCCTGGACTATAATGCATTTCTCCCCCATTGATTTTGGTTGCGGTAAATGCAGTAGCCTTTCCCTGTCAGTAGATGTCTTTGGCTCACTGTATAAATGCTCTTGGGTGGCATATTTACAGGGGTGACTATAGCAGCATCAAGTGGCGGAACTTAAGCACTTCACCATTTTCTTTATTTACATTATTATTGCAGCAAGCATTTACTTTCATTGTTCTAGCGAAACTCCCCAGGAGACCGGTTACGCTCAAATCTCATTCAAGCAACTTCCCCAGGCAAATCAGAATTGAGGTTGGCAGTTTTCTGCCATGTTGTATATAATGTGGGCCTCATTTTAAAAATGATGTGATTCAGAAGAGCTTTTTTAACGGACATCATTTTTTCCACCCACGTTCCTTTTCGCATCCTTGTAGTTGTGCAATAGTTTTACCTGTCAGGTATTTGCAATCAAGGGGGGGGGGGCGGGGGGCGGGGAGGGTATGGGGTGGGGGGCAGGATATGGAATAATATCACTGTCATAAATCTCATCGAGAAACTACCTATGAAATAACACTGGACGGCCAGCTGGTGGCGCCGTCCAAGGAGTATAAATACTCGGGCTTGGGCCCCAGCTTGCCAGGGACATTTTGTAAAGACAAGGAGCTAGTGAAATACAACTAGACCTCCATGTTCTGAAACAAGTTGATTAAAGCCTTGCTTTATACTCAAACCAAGTGTGTCGTGAGTTTTATTACATCAATCCCATTTTCAAATCAGTTGTCATGTTTTCCTATGGTAGCTTCTCACTGCTGTACTCAGCGCCATATAACAATTAAGAGCAAAATAAGAATTAAAATAAATGAACAGTTACTGCACAGTACTCCCCAGGAGTCTGTCACCTCATCAAAATTTTCAGCCAAGGTGACAATCACTGGAAATCATTAGCTACTTCCTATTAATTGGGTTTGGGTGATACGTATAACATTCATCACCCAAACCCAATTACAGAGAGTCGCATTTTCCACCGACTTGTTCCAGAAGAATGCAGGAGTTGCAAGTATCCGCACTCTGAAAATAGCACAAAATCCTCTTACTAAATGTTCCTGCTTTGCAGATGCAGGACAACGTATAGGGACACAATGCCTGCCGCGCATGAGATATGCAAGAAACTCTCTTTGGCGTTGATACACACCGTGCTATTTATTAGTCAGTGTGAGTACAGCAGTAAGATCATGAGCACAGATGGACTAATTGTATAATTAGAATGCACATCGCAATGAAGGAGAGTTATGATTACCAATGTGTCTATTCGGTTTAGATTTCATACATTTGAGTAAAACAGCAGCAGAATTTTGTTCAAATCGGTGAATACATTTTAAATGGCTGTGTTTACATGTGCTAGATATGTCAATTTGAATTTATGTCGACTTATCTTTACAGTGGATCAAACATAATCAGACATGGATGAGTGCCCTTAACTAGGATAATCCAAATAGATTTAGTGGATTATTCTGGCACATTAATTTAGCACTTCGAAATGCTTACATGCAGGTAATTTGAATTTAAATTGTGTGGACTTTATTTTATAAACCACTTGTATGTCAACACAGTAAATGATAGGAAAGCTTAGCTTCAGACAAAACATTACACAAATATGTATTGATTAAATCTATTAAGAACTTCTTATCTCAAGGATTCCGAATTGATGGAAACATATTACAATAATGCAGTCACGCTTGCTACTTTTAACTGTGCTGTGCTTTCTGCCATTGCACTCTGTTACATTCATCGCATTACATACTGTGTTGCATTCATTGCATTACATACTGTGTTGCATTCATCACACTGCATACTGTGTTGCATTCATTGTATTACATACTGTGTTGCATTCATCACATTACAGTGTTGCATTCATCGGATTACATACTGTGTTGCATTCATCGCATTGTATAATGTGTTGCATTCATCGCATTACATACTGTGTTGCATTCATCGCATTGTATAATGTGTTGCATTAATTGCATTACATACTGTGTTGCATTCATCGCACTGCATACTGTGTTGCATTCATCACATTGCATACCATGTTGCATTCATCACATTACATATTGTGTTGCATTTATCACATTACACACTGTGCTGCATTCATCGCATTACATACTGTCTTGCATTCATCGCATTACATACTGTGTTGCATTCATCACATTACATTCTGTGTTGCATTCATCGCATTACATTCTGTGTTGCATTCATCACATTACATACTGTGTTGCATTCATCGCATTACATACTGTGTTGCATTCATCGCATTACACACTGTGTTGCATTCATCACATTGCACACTGTGTTGCATTCATCGCATTACATTCTGTGTTGCATTCATCACATTGCATACTGTGTTGGATTCATCGCATTACACACTGTGTTGCATTCATCACATTGCACACTGTGTTGCATTCATCGCATTACATTCTGTGTTGCATTCATCACATTACATACTGTGTTGCATTCATCGCATTACATACTGTGTTGCATTCATCGCATTACACACTGTGTTGCATTCATCACATTGCACACTGTGTTGCATTCATCGCATTACATTCTGTGTTGCATTCATCACATTGCATACTGTGTTGGATTCATCGCATTACACACTGTGTTGCATTCATCACATTGCACACTGTGTTGCATTCATCGCATTACATTCTGTGTTGCATTCATCACATTACATACTGTGTTGCATTCATCACATTACATACTGTGTTGCATTCATCACATTGCATACTGTGTTGCATTCATCGCATTGCATACTGTCTTGCATTCATCGCATTACATACTGTGTTGCATTCATCACATTACATTCTGTGTTGCATTCATCGCATTACATACTGTGTTGCATTCATCGCATTACATACTGTGTTGCATTCATCACATTGCATACTGTGTTGCATTCATCGCATTACACACTGTGTTGCATTCATCGCATTGCATACTGTGTTGCATTCATCACATTGCATACTGTGTTGCATTCATCGCATTACATACTGTGTTGCATTCATCGCATTACATACTGTGTTGCATTCATCACATTGCATACTGTGTTGCATTCATCGCATTACATACTGTGTTGCATTCATCACATTGCATACTGTGTTGCATTCATCGCATTACATTCTGTGTTGCATTCATCACATTACATACTGTGTTGCATTCATCGCATTACACACTGTGTTGCATTCATCGCATTACATTCTGTGTTGCATTCATCGCATTGCACACTGTGTTGCATTCATCGCATTACATACTGTGTTGCATTCATCACATTACACACCGTGTTGCATTCATCGCATTGCACACTGTGTTGCATTAATCGCACTGCATACTGTGTTGCATTCCTCGCATTATATACTGTGTTGCATTCATCACATTACACACCGTGTTGTATTCATCGCATTACATACTGTGTTGCATTCATCGCATTACATACTGTGTTGCATTCATCGCATTACACAGTGTTGCATTCATCACAGTACACACCGTGTTGCATTCATAGCATTGCACAGTGTTGCATTCATCACACTGCGTACCGTGTTGCATTCATTGCATTACATACTGTGTTGCATTCATCGCATTACATACTGTGTTGCATTCATCGCATTACACACTGTGTTGCATTCATTGCACTGCATACTGTGTTGCATTCATCGCATTACATACTGTGTTGCATTCATCACATTACATACTGTGTTGCATTCATCGCATTACATACTGTGTTGCATTCATCACATTACACACCGTGTTGCATTCATCGCATTGCACACTGTGTTGCACTCATCGCATTACCCACTGTGTTGCATTCATCACATTACACACTGTGTTGCATTCATCGCATTACATACTGTGTTGCATTCATCGCATTACATACTGTGTTGCATTCATCGCATTACATACTGTGTTGCATTCATCACATTACACACCGTGTTGCATTCATCGCATTGCACACTGTGTTGCACTCATCGCATTATATACTGTGTTGCATTCATCACATTACACACTGTGTTGCATTCATCGCATTACATACTGTGTTGCATTATTCGCACTGCATATCGTGTTGCATTCGTTATACTGCATACTGTGTTGCATTGTTCTGCGCTGCATTGAATTGTGTTGAATTGACTGTGCGGTTGTACGTATGTTTTTCTTCCATGTCAGCAGCCCTGTAATGTGCCGCAGTGATTTAATAACTGACAGCATATAGGTTACAGCAGGTTATATGTAAACCAACATACCCTTCATTAAGAATGTACGTGTTTAATATGCCATAAGTTCTCTCGTGCTCGCCTGATGCTTTGCCAGCTGTAACAGACATGAATCCTTGCGGAGCTTGGCCTCTCCCTTTAATACTGTTTGAATGCATTGCTCCTCATATCAATTTCCATTTGCAAGCAAAATGTAATAAATAAAAACAGCTGTGGACAAAAATACTGCACACTTTCTCATACAAAACATCGGACATTTAACGTAACTAATGAATGGCATCATTGCTGTACAAATATATTTATCCATCTTTCATTATCCCATTATATTCCTCTCAGCACTCAATTAAAACCCATGAATTTCCTCAGGAATCAAGAAATCATCCTAGCTTCCACTTAATTTCGAAAGAGTTAATTATCAGCCAATATTATATTTATCACCCAAATCCAATTATAGGGAGTAGCTAATGATTTCTGAAGCATACACAGTAATGACAAATATATTAACTACACAGCAAGATCTAACATGGCAATCATTATTCTGTTAGTGGCACTTTGTTATGAGCTATTGAAAGATGTCTTTGTTCTTCTTCCCCCTCTTTAAGCACTCCCACCCCCCCTGCATCCCGCTCTGTTCCCAAGGCAGGGAGGAGGGTAAGTCCTTTGCTTACAAACATCTGCCATTATTGCTATATCACAAGCCATTGGGATTTAAACAAGAGCAGCCCAGGACAGTTCGCTCTCTTGTGTTCCCTGCCACCCTATGGGAAAGCGTTGAGTTTCCAATTGGTGATGCCCTCTGGTAGCATGCCCAGGAGTGGTGGTGAACTTTGCAGGAAATCACCTGCGTCCTACCACACCAGCGGTGCCTGCAGAAACCTGCCATCAGTCAAACTACTTAACCCTTCATCTGCATTCTGGTCATTACTGGTATAGATGTACTGCACACAAGCACACGCATCACATCATTGAATGATCCAGCACATAAGGAGGCCATTCAAACCATGTTGCTTATGTCAGCTCTCCAATTAGTCCCACTCCTCTGCTCTTTCCCTACAGACCTGCAAATGTTTCCTTTTCAAGTTTGTGCACAAGTCTTTGAAGGTGGCAGGACAGGTTAACAAAGCAGTTAATAAAGTATCTCAGATCCTGGGCTTTATAAATAGAGGCATAGAGTGCAAAAGCCAGGAAGTTATGCTAAACCTACATAATACACTAGTTCGGCCCCAGCTGGAGTATTGTGTCTAATTCTGAGCACCACACTTTAGGAGGGACATGAAGGCTTTGGAGAGGGTGCAGAAGAGATTTACTAGAATGGTTCCAGGAATGAGGGACTTCAGTTACGTGGATAGACTGGAGAAGCTGAGGTTGTTCTCCTTAAAGCAGAGAAGATTGAGAGGAGATTTGATAAAGGTGTTCAAAATCATGAGGGGTTCAGATAAATAGAGTAAATAAAGAAAACCTTTTCCAATGGCTGAAGGGTTTATAACCAGAGGACACAGATTGGCAAAAGAACCAGAGGCGACATGAGGAAAAACGTTTTTTATGCAACAAGTGGTGAGGATTTGGAATGCGCTGCCTGATAGGGCGGTGGACACAGATTCAATAGTAGCCTTCAAAAGGAGATTGGATAAATACTTGAAGGAGAAAAAATTGCAAGGATATGGGGAAAGAGCGGGGGAATGGGACTAACTGGATTGCTCTTCGAAAGAGCCGGCGCAGACTCGATGGGCTGAATGGCCTCCTTCTGTGCTGTATCATTCTATGATTCTAAGTATATAATCCAAATCCCTTTGAATGTTACTATCGAACCTGCTTCCAGCACCCATTCTTGCAGCGCATTCCAGATCATAACAATTCGCAAACTAGGTACTGTAGTATTCAAATCAGCATTCTTAGAAAGAAAAATCACACCTTCTCTAGAACAGCCAGTAAGCTAGTTCCCCTATCAGCAGGAAACCTTGTTCACCGTACCCCCAGCCAAGCACCAAGAGCCTGCGCTCAGCTGTTCCAATGTCTGTTTGCACCCAAAGGTTTGCAGGTTGTGTGCGGAGAACTCGGAGGGGCGACATATAAGCAGATACTTCCAGAGGTGCAGTGACTTCAGATGTGATCAATTTATGATTAAATGCATGGCCAGCAATGCCCACCTCCCAGTAAAGCAAAGTGGCAACAGCTGAAAACAAACCTTTTTCACACATATATAAACCATATCCACGTTTGGCAAAGTGAATTGCAGTACAGAGGTTACAAAATATTCTCAGTAATAAATGACAGTTTACAATATAAGTAATAACAAGCTAAAGATAATGTTCATTACCAAGTGGAAAAACCTAATACGGAAGAAAACACAGAGGATTTACTGCAGTTACCACAAACTAACAAAACAACACTCTTGTTTGATACATGATTTACTGCCATCTCTGTTTCTCTCTTCACCTTTAGCTAAAAGATCAGGGAACCATTCCTTTCCTCAAGTCTTTACACTTTGTAATTATTAATCTCGCAAAACTGATAGAAGCCTGCGGGTTAGAAAGGAATGAGACATTATTCAGGCAAAGGGATGGAAGGGAACTTCGCAGAGCACACGTGTTGATGCCAGCGATTCTGGATTGGGTATGTTTTTGAATGAATTTGCGCTAAGCAATAAATAAAAACAGCAAAGTGAAGTGACATCATATATAATGCATACAACTGAGGAACTGTTCCTTTAAAAAAAAATCAACTGTTAATGACAAGCTACCATTGGCAATAAGGGGATAAAAACTGGCTTTCATGGGGAATGCTACAAGCTGAAATTATTCAGACTGATTAACTGGCTGTGACAAATCTTCATGATCCAGTGCTTTGATGGATATTATCACAGGGGCTGAGCAACAATGCAGCTAGAATTACCATTTAAAATGCTCATGTTCATACATATGTATCTTTATGAAAATATGGCAGATGATATTAGGCATTATTTACGTATTTATTTGGGGAGGGGGGGTTAAAATTAATTTTTCTCCCCAGGACCAAGGGCAAGCATTCATTCAAATAAACCCAATCCAAAAACCACTTGTCTCTCATTGTTGCTTTCGAAACAGACACCAGCGGGTGTGGGGCGAGCAATCTGGGACCACCCGCTCTTTGAATCGCCTTCCCCAAGGAGCCCATTGCTTTCGTGAAGCACCTCATATGAATAGGTGAGACCTGAAGCTTGACATATGGAAAATCACGGGCACCAAGATGTGTAGTGGCACAGCCAACTGGAATGCCAAGCGGTGGTGCCACTGACAATTTTGTTTGTGCGTGGTTCATTTTCACCATGTGGTGCTCCTAGCGATGAATCCCAGGAGCGGTAATTCACTCCCGTCCATTGTAACATCACTGAACTCAGTTTGCTAAGAAATGCAATAGATTTAGATACTGACGCATCTGTCGTGTGCATTGTTTACACAGTCTTCCTGCTCATGAAGTATGAGGCGTGGATTCTACTTATAGTCACACGCTGTTCCCTTTACACAGCTTGTGTGCACTTCCTATCCAGACATACACAGATTGGATATGCAGTCACTGCATGTACACGCATTATACAGACATATAATCTACACATAATGCATTGTTGTATTGACATCGCAGGTACATGGTTCATGTGTACAGTTGTACAAACTCTGCTGCTTGTGCATACTTCAGACAGATACATAAGTATCGCGTACACACTTCACGTACACACTGTATCCATGCACTTCATGAAGTACATTTTACAGTAAGGGGTTACCGTTACTGTTGCCATGTTGCTGTAGAGTTTTCCAAATGTCACAATTATACAAAATGGTGGCACCTTTCAGATTGTGAAAATGTTGCAGTATTGTTTGAGTGAGATACCCTCAGGTCACATCCTTGAGTCACACCCTCAGATCACATCGAGTCACACCCTCGCTCCACACCCTCGCTCACACCCTGAGTCACACCCTCGAGTCACACCAAGTCACACCATCGAGCCACACCCTCAAGACACATACTTCCGTCACACCCATACGTCACACCCTTGAGTCACACCCTCGAGTCACACGCTCGAGTCACACCCTCGAGTCACACCCTCGCTCAGACCCTCGAGTCACACCCTCGAGTCACACCAAGTCTCACCATCGAGCCACACCCTCAAGACACACCCTTCTGTCACACCCATCCATCACACCCTCGAGTCACACCCTCGAGCACACCCTCGAGTTACACCCTCGAGTCACACCCTCGCTCACACCTTCGAGTCACACCCTCGAGTCACACCAAGTCTCACCATCGAGCCACACCCTCGAGGCACACCCTTCCATCACACTATCCAGTCACACCCTCCAGTCACACCCTCGAGTCACACCCTCGCTCACATGCTCGAATCACACCCTCGAGTCACACCCTCCCTCACACCCTCGAGTCACACCCTCACTCACACCCTCGAGTCACACCCTCGAGTCACACCCTCACTCACATTCTCACTCACACCCTCGAGCCACATCCTCGAGTCACAACCTCGAGTCACACCCTCACTCACACCCTCCAGTCACACCCTCCAGTCACACCCTCGAGTTACACCCTTGATCACACCCTCGAGTCACAGCCGAACTCACTCTCAAGTCACACCCTCACTCACACCCTCAGATCGCACCCTCACTCACACCCTCGAGTCACACCCTCACTCACACCCTCGAGTCACACCCACCCTCACACCCTCAAGCCACACCCTCAAGACACACCCTTCCGTCACACCCTCGAGTCACACCCTCGAGTCACACTCTCGAGTCACACCCTCAACTCACACTCTCACTCACACTCTCACTCACACCCTCGAGTAACACCCTCGAGTCACACCCTCAAGTCAGACCCTCAAGTCAGATCCTCACTCACACCCTCGAGTCACATCCTCACTCACACCCTCACTCACACCCTCGAGTTACACCCTTGATCACGCCCTCGAGTCACAGCCCAATTCACTCTCAAGTCACACACTCACTCACACCCTCGAGTCACACCCTCACTCACACCCTCGAGTCACACCCTCGAGTCACACCCTCCCTCACACCCTCGAGTCACACCCTCAAGACACACCCTTCCATCACACCCATCCGTCACACCCTCGAGTCACACCTTTGAGTCACACCCTCGAGTCACACCCTCACACACTCTCATTCACACCCTCAAGTCACACCCTTGAGTCACACCTTCACTCACACCCTCGAGTCACACCCTTGAGTCACACCCTTGAGTCACACCCTCACTCACACCCTCGAGTCACACCCTCGCTCACACCCTCGAGTCACACCCTCGCTCACACCCTCGCTCACACCCTCGAATCACACCCTCGAGTCACACCCTCACTCACACCCTCGAGTCACACCCTCGAGTCACACCCTCCCTCACACCCTCGAGTCACACCCTCAAGACACACCCTTCCATCACACCCATCCGTCACACCCTCGAGTCACACCCTTGAGTCACACCCTTGAGTCACACCCTCGAGTTACACCCTTGATCACACCCTCGGGTCACAGCCCAATTCACTCTCAAGTCACACACTCACTCACACCCTCGAGTCGCACCCTCACTCACACCCTCGAGTCACACCCTCACTCACACCCTCACTCACACCCTCGAATCACACCCTCGAGTCACACCCTCACTCACACCCTCGAATCACACCTTCGAGTCACACCTTCGCTCACACCCTCGCTCACACCCTCGAGTCACACCCTCGAGTCACACCCTCGAGTCAGACCCTCGAGTCAGACCCTCGAGTCGCACCTTCACTCACACCCTCGAGTCACACCCTCACTCACACCCTCGAATCACACCCTCGAGTCACACCCTCGCTCACACCCTCGCTCACACCCTCGAGTCACACCCTCGAGTCACACCCTTGAGTCAGACCCTCGCTCACACCCTCGAGTCACACCCTTGCTCACACCCTCGCTCACACCCTCGAGTCACACCCTTGCTCACACCCTCGCTCACACCCTCGAGTCACACTCTCACTCACACCCTCGAGTCACACCCTCGAGTCACACCCTTGAGTCACACTCTCACTCACACCCTCGAGTCACACCCTCGCTCACACCCTCGAATCACATCCTGAGTCACATTCTCGAGTCACACCCTTGAGTCAGACCCTCGCTCACACCCTCGAGTCACACGCTCACTCACACCCTCGAGTCACACCCTCGAGTCAGACCCTCGCTCACACCCTCGAGTTACACCCCCGCTCACACCCTCGCTCACACCCTCGAGTCACACCCTTGCTCACACCCTCGAGTCACACCCTTGAGTCACACTCTCACTCACACCCTCGAGTCACACTCTCACTCACACCCTCGAATCACAGCCTGAGTCACATTCTCGAGTCACATCCTTGAGTCGCACCCTCGAGTCACACCCTCGAGTCACACCCTCGAGTCAGACCCTCGCTCACACCCTCGAGTTACACCCCAGCTCACACCCTCGAGTCACACCCTTGAGTCACACTCTCACTCACACCCTCGAGTCACACCCTCGAGTCACACCCTCGAGTCAGACCCTCGCTCACACCCTCGAGTTACACCCCCGCTCACACAGTCGCTCACACCCTCGAGTCACACCCTCGAGTCAGACCCTCGCTCACACCCTCGAGTCACACCCCCGCTCACACAGTCGCTCACACCCTCGAGTCAGACCCTCGCTCACACCCTCGAGTTACACCCCCGCTCACACAGTCGCTCACACCCTCGAGTCACACCCTCGAGTCAGACCCTCGCTCACACCCTCGAGTCACACCCTTGAGTCACACTCTCACTCACACCCTCGAGTTACACCCCCGCTCACACCCTCGCTCACACCCTCGAGTCACACCCTCGAGTCACACCCTCGAGTCACATCCTCGCTCACACCCTCGCTCACACCCTCGAGTCACACCCATAAGAATGATGATGGAATCTTCTTTGTTCCTTCGTTCCCTGAAGCACCAACGCCCTTTAAAGGCAAGCAACACATTTCCCCGTGCAGCAAGTTCCTGATCTTGGTCGGGGCTCCTGGGCAAGATAGTGAGTGGGGTAATTGGGGGTAGGGGGTAGGGGGTTGGGTAATCACCCCAGACAGCATTGGCAGAGCCTCAGAGGCAGATGTCCTGCCCACACTCTGTGCTGGGATATGGAGAAGTCTCGGTGGGGGGCTAATAGAAGAGAACAATTTTTTAAATGGGGAAACTTAAAAATATATATTTATAAGGAGCAGACATTCAGCATTTAAAACGCTAAAAATAATACATTACACTTTCTATTAAGAACATCAAAAAGTTGTTTCTTAAAAGCTATGCATCATTTTTCTCAGAAAATATGGTGCCTGCAACGTGTTTAGAATAAATATTGTTTTAAAACTAAAAGTGCACTTCAACTTCCAAAAGTGAAGTAAACTATATCAATATATGTGTATGTTTTATTTTATTATATATATATATATATGCATAGTTACATATAATTACTTGTCCTAACTAAATCAAACTTAAAATTACAATAGCATTTGCATTCTGTGACAAACGGTTTTCATTGACAGTAAGTTGTTCGGTTAATAGGAATCGCAAAGTGTGACCTTATCTAGACTGTACACCCAGTACAGTACAGTACATTTAAATGTTAACATTCACTCATTATAAAACAAGCACTATTAGTGAATCAACACTTACCACTTTAAAATGAAACTGGAAGAGGAAAGAACGAAAGACCAGCATTGTTTCCATAGCTGAACACTGTTACTTTATTCTGGCCCCCTCGCCATAACAGCTTTTTATTTCTACTTTTTGGAGGAACAAGTTTCCCTTTAGACACCACACTCCCGTCAATACACAGCCGACCTCTGGCAAAATAGCCTGGGCAGCTTCCCGTAGACATATAAAAAAAAACATAAACACTGAGGCGCACTGAGACTTTTCCAAGGCAGCATCACATTCCTCCTACTCCCTGCCACTTTCCCTGCTGCTGTTTTATTAGTTCAGCTCAGCTCAGCTCAACGAGTCGCTGCAGGTCACCTCCAAAGATCAAAAGTAATGACTCTTTGTCAACACCCACCTCACTAGCCCCCCTCCAGCACGCCCGCTCAACACGGACATCCTCGCTGAAATTCATGACTGCCCATCACAGCAAAGGGGAAGAGATCTTTTGAGCTGTGTACTGGAGCTGCCTGGTTATTTTAAAAATGAATTTACCAAAAAGAAAAGCTGGATTTTGACATTCTCTTGCCGCATTCAAAAGAAATGCTGCAATTTACACCCGTCCTAAAATATTTAAACAAAAAAACATGCAACTGCTTCCTTCAATGATAAATGCAATGTCCAGTAAGTCACACAACAACAACAACTTGCATTTATATCACACCTTTATTGCAGTAAAAACATCCACAAGGTGCTTCAAAGGAGTGTAATTAGACAAAATTTGACACCGAGCCTCATAGAAAGACTTGCATATCTATAGCACCTTTCATGGCCTCAGGACGTCCCAAAGGGCTTTACAGCCAATGAAGTACTTTATTTGAAGTGTAGTCACTGTTGCAATGTAAGAAACGCGGCAGCCAATTTACGCACAGCAAGCTCCCACAAACAGCAATGTGATAATGACCAGATAATCTGTTTTAGTGATGTTGATTGAGGGACAAATATTGGCCAAGACACCAGGGATACCTCCCCTGCTTTTCTTCGAAATAGTGCCACGGGATCTTTTACATCCACCTGAGAGGCCAGACGGGGCCTCGGTTTAACGTCTCATCTGAAAGACGGCACCTCCGACAGTGCAGCACTCCCTCAGCACTGCGTGGGCGTCAAGTGAGAACAAGTTCGAGGTTGCCTGCAAAGTCCCCACCGTTGAACAGCCTGCCAAAAATGTACTGCACATGTACAGCAGGCACCTCAAAGCACTGGAGAGGTACCACCAACGCTGCCTCCGCAAGATCCTGCAAATCCATTGGCAGGATAGGCGCACCAACGTCAGTGTTCTTGCTCAGGTCAACATCCCCAGCATCGAAGCTCTGACCATGCTCAATCAGCTCCGATGGATGGGTCACATTGTCCGCATGCCCGATACAAGACTCCCAAAACAAGCACTCTACTTGGAGCTCCGGCACGGCAAGAGAGCCCCAGGTGGGCAGAGGAAACACTTCAAGGACACCCTCAAAGCCTCCTTGAAAAAGTGCAACATCCCCACCGCACAAAGTGGAGGAGAAGCATCCTGGAAGGCGCCGAACACCTCGAGTCTCTTCGCTGGGAGCAAGCGGAAGCCAAGCGCAAGCAGCGCAAGGAGCGCACGTCAACCCAAGCACCCCACCCACCCGCCCCTTCAACCACCGTCTGCCCATCCTGTGACAGAGACTGTAGGTCCCGCATTGGACTAATCAGCCACCTGCGAGCTCATTTTTAATGTGGAAGCAAGTCATCCTCAGTTCCGAGGGACTGCCTAAGAAGAAGACTGCACAGGTTCATACCTGGAGAATGACAGCGTGGGCACAATACCGGCAGGCTGCTGGCACCTGTGGAACTGTACTTGCAAAAATCAGATAGAGAGGGAGATAATTGGGGCAGGGAGGGGGTAGAAATAATTTTTAAAAACCCAGAACCTTTGGATTTTTAAGCTGCACTTCACTGCGAATGGAAATTGCAATGAATGTGAACCTGGTGCAGCTCACGTGAAGCTACATTGTGCTTTACTGAATTGAAGGGCAGAACTTCCGCGCTTGGAGCTTCCTCCGCACTTGCGGCCAGAAATGCCCGTCATCTGGGCACAGATCAATTAAAAGATCGGGGAATTTTGGACGTGAGTTACCCGTACTGAGTCTCCTCAATCTTCTACCTCTGTCCATCTGTCAAAACGAATCTCCACCCACATCCACCTGAACAGGCAGACAGGGCCTCAATTTAACGTCTCATCTAAAAAGACAGCCCCTCCGACGATACCGCACTCCCTCAGTACAGCACTGAAGTGTCAGCCCAGCGGACATGCTCAGCCTCGGAGTAAGAAGAATAAAGGACTGAAGGGTTTTTTTTTTAATCTTTAATTTTGGCACCCAATTTACATGCTAAACATTTCTGGGCACTTTGCTCTAAAACTTGACAGATGGCAACTGGTAACTCAAGTAACATTCTTCATGTGCAAGTCTAGATAATGAAGGTTGGCAAGCTACAGTGGGCATCTGAGCCAAGTCTGCTCCTGTCCTCACCCGAGATCCAAACACACACACTTTGCAGCACAATCACTGGATAGTCATCGGGAGCAGAATGCTTGGCTGACATTTCTTTCTCTTCCTAGGAAATAGGCAAGGAAGCCAAACTTAGTGCCCACCCATCGTGCTGCTTAAGATTAGTTACCTCAGCACAGGCCTGAGATTGAACGGACCATACAAGGTATTGAACCATTGAGGCAGCATAACATTTTGTGGTTTGAAAATACTGCGGAGTGTTTATATTGTTGTACTACAAAGAATTCACAGCAAAAAACAAGCCGTTCGGTCCAACTTGTCTATGCCAGTGTTTATGCTCCACACGAGCCTCCTCCCACCCCTCTTCATCTCACCCTATCAGCATATCCTTCTATTCCTTTCTCCCTCATGTGCATATCGAGCTTCCCCTTAAAAGCGCTCTACTCGGAGCTCCGGCACAGCAAGAGAGCCCCAGGTGAGCAGAGGAAACGCTTCAAGGACACCCTCAAAGCCTCCTTGAAAAAGTGTAACATCCCCACCGACACCTGGGAACCCCTGGCCCAAGACCGCACAAAGTGGAGGAGAAGCATCCGGGAAGGCGCCGATCACTTCGAGTCCCTTCGCCGGGAGCAAGCGGAAGCCAAGCGCAGGCAGCGGAAGGAGCACACGTCAACCCAAGCACCCCACCCACCCGCCCCTTCAACCACCATCTGCCCCACCTGTGACAGAGACTGTAGGCCCCGCATTGGACTCATCAGTCACCTGCAAACTAATTTTTAGTGTGGAATCAAGTCATCCTCGGTTCCGAGGGACTGCCTAAGAAGAGAAGAAATGCATCTGTATTTCTGTTAGGATAATTGTGCATGGGGATATTAGAGAGCCGTCTTTCAGATGAGTGTGCCAAGTGACAGTTGTACAGTGGTAGTTTTTTCTGGCGTTAGAAGGACGCTCTGAGGCACAGCTTTTTTATACATAGGGGCAGTGATTGAGAAACTATTTTTCTGAGTACTGTGCAGTGTTGTCAAGTGACAGCAGCTGCAGTCATCCCAAGCTGGTGCCATGATTTTTTTTTCTGTCAGGTATTGTGTGGTACGACTAGAGTTCCTGCTGTAATGTTATCACACAGCAGTGATGTACCTTTCTATCCAAACTAAGTGCGATAACACTACTTCATCAGGAAAAGAAAGAAAGACTTGCATTTATACAGCGCCTTTCACAACCTTAGGACGTCTCAAAGCGCTTTACAGCCAATTAAATACTTTTTTGAAGTGCAGTCACGGTTGTAATGCAAGAAACACAGCAACCAATAAGCGCACAGCAAACTCCCAAAAAACAGCAACGAGATAATGACCAGATAATCTGGTTTTTAGTGATAAAGGCAGAAATTGCTACAAACACGCTGTGGAGAGAGAAACAGGGTTAATGTTTCAGATTGATGACCTTTCGTTTTTTAGTGATGATGTTTGAGCGATAAATATTGGCCAGGACACCAGCGAGACCTTCCCTGCTCCTGTTCAAAATAGTGCCATAGGATCTTTTACGTCCACCTGAGAGGGCGGATGAGGCCTCAGTTTAACATCTCATCTGAAAGACGGCACCTCCGGCAGTGCAGCGCTCCCTCAGCACTGCACGGGAGTGCCGGCCTAGATTTTTGTGCTCAAGTCTCTGGAGTGGGACTTGAACCCACAACCTCCTGACTCCCACTGAGCTGCGGCTGCCACCTGTCAGAGGGAAACAATAGAGCAGATTCTGTGGTGTAAGCAGCACCAAATTGTATTGCCCACATTTAGCACAGCGAGCTGATTTTGCAAAGGCTTCTGAAATGATCATACGCACCCTGCACAGACTGGCTAATGTCGGGCGTGTGAGCAAGTTGGAATCTATTTTTTTATTCCTTCTCGGGATATAGATTCTCAAGTCATAGATTCAAAATCATTGGCTAAAGATCTCGAGGGGAGATGAGGAAAAATCTTTTCACTCAGAGAGTTGTCGGGATCTGGATGCTCGACCTGAAAAGATGGTGGAAGTTGATTCCATAAATAATTTTAAAACAGAGTTGGACAGGTACTTGAGGATGAGGAGCTCACAGTGTTATGGACAAGAAGCGGGGGTGTGGGACTAACCATGACTGCTCCTTCAAAAGAGCCAGCACAGGTATGACAGGCCGAATGGCCTCCTGCTGTACTGTAAGTTTCTATGAATCTATGAATTCTATGAATCTATGAATCTCGGGATCTGGGTGTTGATGGCAAGGCCAGCATTTATTGCCTATTTTTAATTGCCCTTGAGAAGGTGGTGGTGAGCCACCCTCTTGAAACGCTGCAGTCCGTGTGGTGAAGGTACTTCCACAGTGCTGTTAAGGAGGGAGTTCCAGGATTTTGACCCAGCGACGATGAAGGAACGGCGATATATTCCCAAGTCAGGATGGTAAGAACATAAGAACATAAGAAATAGGAGCAGGAGTAGGCCATTCGGCCCTTCGAGCCTGCCCCACCATTCAATGAGATCATGGCTGATCTTCTGCCTCAACTCCATTCACCGGCCCTATCGCCATATCCCTCGATGCCCTTACTAGTCAGAAATCTATCGACTTCTGTTCTGAATATACCCAATGACTGAGCTTCCACAGCCCTCTGGGGTAGAGAATTCCAAAGATTCACCACCCTCTGTGTGAAGAAATTTCTTCTCATCTCAGTCCTGAATGGCCTACCCTTTATCCAGAGGCTGTGGCCCCTGGTTTTAGACTCCCCAGCCAAGGGAAACATTCCCCCAGCATCCACCCTATCAAGCCCTGTAATAATTTTGTATGCTTCAATGAGATCTCCTCTCATTCTTCTGAATTCAAGAGAATACAGGCCTAGTTTACTCAATCTCTTCTCAGACGACTGTCCCGCCATCCCAGGAATCAATCTCGTGAACCTTCGTTGCACTCCCTCTATGGCAAGTATATCCTTCCTTAGGTAAGTGACCAAAATTGTACACAGTACTCCAGGTGTGGTCTCACCAAGGCCCTATATAATTGGAGTAAGACTTCTTTACTCCTGTACTCAAATCCTCTTGTAATGAAGGCCAGCATACCATTTGCCTTCCTAATGGCTTGCTGCACCTGCACATTCACTTTCAGTGACTCATGTACAAGGACACCCAGGTCCCTTTGAGCATCTGCATTCCCCAATCTTTCACCATTTAGGAAATACTCTGCCTTTCTGTTTTTTCTACCAAAGTGCATCTTCTTCTCTTCTCTTCTTAGGCAGTCCCTCGGAACCGAGGATGACTTGCTTCCACATTAAAAATGAGCTCGCAGGTGACTGATGAGTCCAATGCGGGACCTACAGCCTCTGTCACAGGTGGGGCAGACGGTGGTTGAAGGGGCGGGTGGGTGGGGTGCTTGGGTTGACGTATGTTCCTTGCGCTGCTTGCGCTTGGCTTCCGCTTGCTCCCGGCGAAGAGACTCGAGGTGTTCGGCGCCTTCCCGGATGCTTCCCCTCCACTTTGTGCGGTCTTGGGCCAGGGATTCCCAGGTGTCGGTGGGGATGTTGCACTTTTTCAAGGAGGCTTTGAGGGTGTCCTTGAAGCGTTTCCTCTGCCCACCTGGGGCTCTCTTGCCGTGCCGGAGCTCCGAGTAGAGCGCTTGTTTTGGGAGTCTCGTATCGGGCATGCGGACAATGTGACCCGTCCATCGGAGCTGATTGAGCGTGGTCAGAGCTTCGATGCTGGGGATGTTGGCCTGAGCAAGAACACTGACGTTGGTGCGCCTATCCTGCCAATGGATTTGCAGGATCTTGTCGAGGCAGCGTTGGTGGTACCTCTCCAGTGCTTTGAGGTGCCTGCTGTACATGGTCCATGTCTCTGAGGCATACAGCAGGGCAGGTATCACTGCTGTCCTGTAGACCATGAGCTTAGTGCCGGGTTTGAGGTCCTGGTCTTCAAACATTCTCTTCCTCAGGCGACCGAAGGCTGCACTGGCACACGGAAGGCGGTGTTGGACTTCGTCGTCGACGTCTGCCCTTGTTGACAGTAGGCTCCTGAGGTGTGGAAAGTGGTCCACGTTATCCAAGGCCTTGTTGTGGATTTTGATAATCGGGGGGCAGCACTGTGTGGCGGGGGCAGGTTGGTAGAGGACCTTTGTCTTACAGATGTTTAGTGTAAGGCCCATGCTCTCGTATGCTTCAGTGAAGGTGTTTACGCTGGTTTGGAGTTCGACCTCCGAGTGAGCGCAGATGCAAGCATCGTCTGCATACTGTAATTCGACGACAGAGGATGGGACGACCTTGGATCTGGACTGGAGGCGACGGAGGTTGAACAGTTTCCCGTTTGTTCTGTAAATTAGCTCCACTCCAGTGGGGAGCTTACTGAGGGTGAGATGGAGCATTGCAGCAAGGAAGATTCAGAAGAGCGTTGGTGTGATGACACAGCCTTGCTTGACCCCAGTTCGTACGTGAATTGGGTCTGTGGTGGAACCGTTGGTCAGGATCACGGCTTGCATGTCGTCGTGAAGCAGGCGGAGGATAGTGACAAACTTTTGAGGGCAGCCGAATTTGAGGAGGACACGCCATAATCCCTCACGGTTGACAGTGTCGAAGGCCTTTGTGAGATCAAAGAAGGCCATGCACAGTGGTTGGTGCTGTTCCCTGCATTTCTCTTGTTATTGACGTGCGGTGAAGATCATGTCCATTGTGCCCCTTAGTGGGCGGAATCCGCATTGCGACTCTGGGAGGAGCTCTTCAGCCACTGGGAGAAGGCGATTGAGGAGGATTCTTGCGATGAATTTCCCTGTGGCAGATAGCAGGGAAACTCCTCTGTAATTACCGCAATCGGACTTGTCACCTTTCTTGAAGATGGTCACAATTACGGCATCTCTGAGATCCCCTGGCATGCTCTCCTCCTTCCAGATAAGAGAAATGAGTTCATGAATTCACGCCAGTAGTGCTTCTTCGCCATGCTTTAGTGCCTCGGCGGGGATTCCATCTGCTCCTGAGGCCTTGTTGTTCTTCAGTTGTCGGATGACCTTTTCAACCTCATGCTGGGCTGGGGTTGTGCTGAGATGGTGGCGGGTAGCATGCTGTGGGATGAAGTTGAGGACACTCGTGTCGAAGGCAGAGTCGTGGTTAAGGAAATCTTCGAAGTGCTCCTTCCAGCGGGCACTGACTATTTCCCTGTCCTTGATGAGTACCTCTCCGTTCTTGGCTCGCAGTGGGGAAGGGCCTTGGATGCTTGGGCCGTAGATGGTCTTGACTGCGCTAAAGAATCCACGCACGTCATGGTTGTCAGCTAGCTGCTGGATCTCCTGCGCTTTCTCCACCCACCATCTGTTCTTTAGGTCGCGAGTTTTTTGTTGGACCTCGGCCTTTAGGCTTCTGTAGAGCTGCTTTCTTGCTCTCGAGTTCTGTTGCTGTTTCCAGATCAGAAATGCCTTGTGCTTGCGGCTTATTAGCTCCTGGATCTCCTGGTCATTCTCGTCGAACCAGTCTTGGTGTTTCCTGGTTGAGTGACCGAGCGTCTCTTCACAGGTGCTGATTATGGAGGCCTTGAGTGCAGACCAGACGCTGTGGGCACTCTGTGTCTCTGCATCACTGGGAGTCGTCAGGTTGTTTGTGAGGCGCAGGCTGAATAGGGCTTTCTTAGCGGGGTCTTTAAGTGCTCCAGCGTTAATTTTCCTGCGGCATTTTTTCTGTTGCCGCCGCTGTTTTGGGGCTACATTGATGGAAATGACAGAGCGGATTAGGCGGTGGTCTGTCCAGCAGTCATCAGCTCCTGTCATGGCGCGGGTGATGCGGACGTCCTTGCGGTCCCTCGCTCGGACGATGACGTAGTCCAGCAGATGCCAATGCTTGGAACGAGGGTGCTGCCATGAAGCCTTGTACTTGTCTCTCTGACGGAACAAGGTGTTGGTTATGACGAGGCCATGTTCTAAGCATTTCGACAGGAGGAGGGTACCGTTGGAGTTGGATTTCCCTACCCCCTCTCTGCCGATCACTCCTCTCCAGAGGTCGGTGTCCTTTCCAACTCTGGCGTTGAAGTCACCAAGGAGGATCAACTTGTTGCCTGTTGGGACTCGGGACAGGGATTGTTCGAGGCTGGAGTAGAATTCTTCTTTGGTCTCGTCTGTGGCTTCCAGTGTTGGGGCGTACGCACTGATGACCGCATTTCTTCACATTTATCCACATTATATTCCATCTGCCATGTTCTCGCCCACTCACTGAGCCTGTCGAGGTCCCCTTGAGGCCTCTTCAGATCCTCTTCACAACTGACACTGCCACCTAGCTTTGTATCATCAGCAAATTTGGAAATGTTACATTTAATCCCCTCATCCAAATCATTGATATAGATTGTGAATAGCTGGGGTCCAAGCACCGATCCTTGCGGTACCCCACTAGTCACAACCTGCCATCCTGAAAAAGACCCATTTATCCCTACTCTTTGTTTTCTGTCTATTAACCAATTCTCAATCCGTGCTAGTATATTACCCCCAATTCCATGTGCCCTAATTTTGTTCACCAATCTCTTGTGTGGGACTTTATCGAAGGCCTTCTGAAAATCCAAATACACCACATCTACCGGTTCCCCTTTGTCTACTCCACTAGTTACATCCTGAAAGAACTCCAATAAGTATGTTAAACAGGATTTCCCTTTCATAAATCCATGTTGACTCTGCCCAATCTTACTATTAGTTTCTAAGTGCCCAGTTATTGCATCCTTTATAATAGATTCAAGCATTTTCCCAACTACTGATGTGAGGCTAACAGGTCTGTAGTTCCCCGTTTTCTCTCTCCCTCCTTTCTTAAATAGCGGGGTTACATTTGCTATCCTCCAATCTGCAAGAACCGTTCCAGAATCTATAGCATATTGGAAGATGACAACCAATGCGTCCACTATCCCTATGGCCACCTCTTTCAAAACCCTAGGATGTAGGTCATCCGGTCCTTGGGATTTATTGACTTTTCGTCCCATTAATTTTGTTAGTACTGTTTTCTTACTAATAATAATTTCTTTAAATTCCTCATTCTCGCCACACCCTTGGTTTTCTCGTATTTCTGGGAGGTTTTTTGTGTCTTCCTCCGTGAAGACAGAAACAAAGTATTTATTTAATTTCCTTGCCATTTCCTCATTCCCCATTATAAATTCTCCCGTCTCTGTCTGTAAAGGACCTACATTTACCTTCGCCAGTCTTTTCCTTTTCACATACCTATAGAAGCTTTTACAATCCGTTTTTATATTTTTCGCTAGTTTGTGCTCATATTCCATTTTCCCTTTCTTTTTCAATTTCTTGGTCCCCCTTTGCTGATTTCTAAAACGATCCCAATCCTTAGGCTGACCGCTTTTTCTGGCAACTTTATAAGCTTCCTCCTTTGACTTAATACTAGCTTTAATTTCTTTTGTTAGCCATGGTGTGTGACTTGGAGGGGAACTTGGAGGTGGCGGTGTTCCCATGCGCCTGCTGCCCTTGTCCTTCTAGGTGGTGGAGGTTGTGGGTTTTGGAGGTGCTGCCGAAGAAGCCTTGGCGAGTTGCTGCAGTGCGTCTTGTAGATGGTACACACTGCAGCCACGGTACGCCAGTGGTGGAGGGAGTGAATGTTTAAGGTGGTGGATGGGGTGCCAATCAAGTTGGCTGCTTTGTCCTGGATGGTGTCGAGCTTCTTGAGTGTTGTTGGAGCTGTACTCATCCAGGCAGGTGGAGAGTATTCCATCATGTGCCTTGTAGATGGTGGAAAGTCTATGGGGAGTCAGGAGGTGAGACACTCGCCGCACAATACCTAGCCTCTGACCTGCTCTTGAAGTCACAGTATTTATGTGGCTGGTCCAGTCAAGTTTCTGGTCAATGGTGACTCACCAGATTATTGATGGTGGGGGATTCAGTGATGGTAATGCCATTGAATTTCAAGGGGAGGTGGTTATACTTTCTCTTGTTGGAGATGGTCATTGCCTGGCACTTGTGTGGTGTAAATGTTACTTGCCACTTATCAACCCAAGCCTGAATGTTATCCAGGTTTTGCTGCATGCGGGCATGGACTGCTTCATTATCTGAGGAGTTGCGAATGGAACTGAACACTGCAATCATCAGCGAACATCCCCACTTCTGATCTTATGATGGAGGGAATGTCATTGATGAAGCAACTGAAGATGGTTGGGCCTAGGACACTGCCCTGAGGAACTCCCGCAGCGATGTCCTGGGGCTGAGATGATTGGCCTCCAACAACCACAACCATCTTCCTTTGCACTAGGTATGACTCCAGCCAGTGGAAAGTTGTCCCCCTAATTCCCATTGGCTTCAGTTTTACTGGGGCTCCTTGATGCTACACTCGGTCAAATGCTGCCTTGATGTCAAGGGCAGTCACTCTCACCTCACCTCTGGAATTCAGCTCTGTTGTCCATGTTTGGACCAAAGCTGCAATGAGGTCTGGAGCCGAGTGGTCCTGGCGGAACCCAAACTGAGCATCAGTCTGCAGGTTATTGGTGAGTAAGTGCTGCTTGATAGCACTGTCGATGACACCTTCCATCACTTTGCATATAATTGAGAGTAGGCTGATGGGGCAGTAATTGGTTGGATTGGATTTGTCCTGCTTTTGTGGACAGGATATACATGATCAAATTTCCACTTTGTCGGGTAGATGCCAATGTTGCAGCTGTACTGGAACAGCTTGGCTAGAGGCGCGGCTACTTCAGGAGCACAAGTCTTCGATGAGGCCGCTGCTCGCAGTTAGAGCAGAGCTGCGCATGGAAAGATTACCAGCGGCAATTGAAGGTGAAGGTAAGAAGGGACAGGAGCAGAATTTCTCCTTCGGAGGACGCTGCTCTTGAAAGCCTTACCCCAGGAAACACAGGGGTCCCCTTGGGAGCAGAAGGGGGAGCATCGTCCAATCAGGAGCAGTCTGGGAAATGTCTGGGTGGAGGTGCCCGAGTAAGTGACTGCAGGCTCCCATCTCATAAGTCGTGACAGCAGACGAGAAAGAAGGTCTCGGGGCTCACCAAGATCACCAAGGTAAGATTACCTGCAGTTTGCCTCCTTTTAGTATATGGCCTTAGGACAAATTCCAACAAAAATTCACTCTCAACTTGACACTGCTTCAGTGAGACAACCTCTCAGCTCTTTGGCACATTCCCATGCTGCCGTAGGGTTGACTTCATCACCGGCATGTACATTTTGCACATTAGGCCCACCGGGTATACTGTCAAGCTCAGCTACTTGTACGTTGTATGCTCATGTCCTCCCACACGGGGAATACTTTTGACTTTGGGCGATAGAGTAAACCGCCTGATTCCAGCTAGGCCGCCCGTTAAACACCTCTCCCGACTTTCGTTTCCAACGGTCCAAAGAACAAATTTTTGCCACAGTATCTCGTTGATCAGGTTCTGCCTTTGGAATCTTCCTGTCTTCAAATGGGGGGGGTCAGAGGCATGTCCTCAGGCTTGATCTCAGTGTCCTCCTAATTGTTGCGTCTGGGACTCGTCTTCGACCTGCTCCATGGTCATGTCTCATTGTGTGACGATGCTAAGCAACAGGCAAGAGGCTACTCTGATTTTTGAGACTTCAACAGTGCTAACAGCAACCCCCAACCCAGCCACCCCCCTCCCCCCACCCCATTTGTCGAAACTCCTGCACACTAACTGACATGAATCTTGTCATTCACGTGGAAATGACTTATGAAATGATACTGGGCAGCCTGCTGGTGGCGCTGTCCAGGGAGAGTATAAATACTTGGGCATGGGCCCAGCTTGCTCAGGACATTCTTTAACAGGAACTAGTGAAGGACACAACTAGATCTCCATGTTGAAAAACAGTTGATTAAAGCCTTAATACTCAGACCAAGTGCCTAGTAGTTTTCTTACGTCACTAACATTCTAGTAGCACATTTGACGATGATCTTGGTGGGGCCTGTGTGCTTCAATACATTGCTGTTGTGTTCATGTTTCTTTCAAGCGGTTCTTGAGGCAGGGATGGAACGGTTATCAGTGGCCCCCGAGGAGCCATCGATCCAGTCTTCCTGTCCCTTTAAGTAATGGTGGCACCACGGCCTGGCTGCAGAAAGGTGATCTCTGTGCTTCAGACAAAAAGCAGACTGGAGGGGCTGGATTTTCATTCAGCAGTCGGGTTGGAGGTGGGACTACAACTTTCGGGGTTGTTGTCCCGCCTCCATCGAGATGCGGCCAACCCACGCGATTTTAACTTGATTGACCTTGTTGAGCCCCCCCAGCAGGCTCAGCAGGCCAATTAAGGGCCACCCGGCAACAGGTGACGTCACAGACTGAAATTTCATCTGTCAAGAGGTTTTGACAGATGAAATATCAGCGTTTCACAGCTGTTTGAAGCTGTCAAACACTGACAGTCTTACTTCTAACCTGAGTCCTTCTCCACAGACTCAGTTAGAAATCTCTCCTGCACAGAAAGCTGAAGGCTGTCACTTTTGACAGTTCGCAGCCATTCTGCTTTCTGTGCCGGTGAGATGAGGGACTCCCGAGACCTAAAGGAAGGCTGAAAAGGTAAGAAAAGGTCATTTAAACTTCTTTAAACACTTCAGACACACCAAACACACTTACCTTTGCACTCATGCACACATCACTCACCTGAACACTGACATCTCGACCCCTCCAAGTCCTTCAACCTGACGGCCTGCCTCGCAAACTTGGCGTGGCTTGGAGCCGTCAGGAATCCCACACTTCAGCATTAAAAATAGGGATTAGGCTAAAAACTGCCTGTTAATTACATGTTAACAGGCAGTTAATTGGCACTAATCCCTTCCTGCCTCAGGTAGGTGGGTCCTAGTGTGGGGCGGGTACCCGCCTCCTTTGAAACTGGCATGCAGGTGGGTTGGGTGCGGGATGGGGTCGGGACCCCTGATTTCAGGATTTTAACCCCCCACACTCCAATCCCGCCTCCACGGCCCAATGAAAATCCTGCCCGAGGTCTCCGTCCCCCACTCGTGCTGGCACTAATGTTGCGCCTGACTATCTAATCGTCCCTTAAATATCCACACCAGGATCTAATTTGGGCTTATCTAGCTGAAGTAAGTGCAAAAGGCCTTGAACTTATTGCACCATTATGTCAGGAGCGTTATCAAACAAAATTTGACACCGAGCCACATTAGGAGATATTAGGGCAGGTGACCAAAAGCTTGGTCGAAGAGGTAGGTTTTAAGAAGCATCTTAAAGGAGGAGAGAGAGGTGGCGAGGTTTAGGGAGGGAATTCCAGAGCTGAGGGAGAAGGCAGCAGAAGGCACGGCCACCAATGGTGGAGCACTGAAAACCAGGGATGTGCAAGAGACCAGAATTGGAGGAACGTAGAGTTCACAGAGGGTTGTAGGGCTGGAGGAGGTTATAGTGATGGGGAGAGGATGACGGTCAATTCCTAGAGTACCAAGTAGATCTTTATGCCAATCCTTGGACATGGTGTCCTACTGACGACCAATGGACAAATGTGAATTCTTACATTTACAAGTCCCCGGGGGCAACAAAATTGGTGGAAATTAGGGTTGCAAAGGGGTGGAAAGTTTCCGGTAAATTTCCGGAAATTTTCCACGGGAAGTTTAGCTTGGGAATTTTGGGAATTTTGCCCAAAAAAGCACATGCTAGCATAATATTGTTTTTTTTGTATTTCTTTCTTTTTTTTCCACAGGTCCTCTCTTAAAATTACTAACAGAGATGGAATCTTAATTATTAAGGAATTTCTTAATCAATATATGTTTATCTTCTTACTTGGCTTGTTTTAATAATTACAAGTTTTGTGCGTGACTGTGAACAAATGTGTCCTGATTGGTTGGATGAGTGGATGAGCGATTAGCTACCTCTATTTGTAATATTTGCATATCGAATTGTGATTGGCCTGCAGGCATCTGTAAGACTGCTATAGTTTTTTTAAGATCCAGGTTAGGGGTCCTGAGGGAAGACATTTTGTTTTCTGCTGATGTTGTGATGATGCAGTAAGTAAATCAGACTTTATACCAAATAAACCAGTTACTTGTTGAACTCTGTTGTCCTTCAATTTAAAATATACAAAATAATACACTATTGGTGATGTAGCATCGTGTGTGTACAGGTCATGCTTCCATCACATGGAGCATCAGCAAAAATGTACTCACCCTGTTGCAATCGTGCTAATCGACCGCAGTTCGACACAGAGATGAATGCCCTTTATTTCTCTGCATAGAGCAATGCCACGTTTACCGTCGGATGTGTGGAAGCATTTTACCCCAGGCATTAAAGATGGAAAGACTGTGTATGTTAAGTCTGTGTGTTCTAGTTGTAATTACTAACACAGACTACAAGATTAAAGTTCAACAGGTCTTTACTGGTTGGAGGTCAGGACTACTACTAAATACAATATTACTACAAAGTGGTCACCACCGGTATTACGTATACAGCAGCCAAAGAAAGTAGTACATCTCTTAAGGTGGAACAGGCTTAAGTTCTCTTAAGGTGGAACAGGTTACATACACCACAATCCTCCCTGTTTAGCTTAACAGTCATATCCCCATTTAACATAACATAATAACATATATAACTTCAGGTATAAACAGTTCAAAGGTTCAGTCTCTCAGGAGGCCTTCTGATTCGGTTTGGATAACGCCTTTCAGTGGTCTCTGATTCCTGTTGCTGAGGTGACTCCTCTAGTTGGTCTCCCATGCATTGGGTGTTATCATCATCAGGTACATTCCCTGCCGAGGTAGATGCTTCAGGTTCATTAACGTCTTCCACAGTTGTCTCTGTCGCAACCATGGGTTCGACCCTTGCTCTCGATTCTACCAGTTGATCCGCATGACGCCTTATCACATTGTTACCAATATGTACTGTGTACATCAGAGGTCCTTGTCTGGCCCGAATTGTTCCGGACTGCCATTTTTCGTTTCCATAGCCCCTTGCCAACACTGGTTGTCCTATGTCGAAACTTCGAGTGGTCTTGTTATTAATATGCCGGAACTGTTTGTTTTCCACTTCCCTCCGCACATTTGGTTTTAACAAGTCCAACCTGGACCGCAACCTCCTGTTATAAAACATCATGGCAGGACTTTGGTTAGTCACTGCATGAGCGCCGTTTCGATATGCCATTAGGAAATTGTCCACCTTGTGCTGTAGCGGAATCTGATCATCGTTCATGGCCTTTATTGCCTTTTTGAATGTTTGGACAAATCTCTCGGCCAACCCGTTTGTCGCCGGATGATATGGGGCAGAGGTATAATGTTTCACCCCATTCTTCTTTAAGAATTTTTGGAATTCTTCCGACACGAACTGTGGTCCGTTGTCCGAACAGATCTGTTCTGGCAATCCGTTCCTTGCGAATATTGTTCTTAACACCGCAATTGTCTTTTCTGAAGTAGTGGTATTCATCTTGATCACTTCTGGCCATTTGGAATGTGCGTCCACCGCAATTAGGAACATGGAGTCCATGAATGGACCAGCAAAGTCAATATGTACGCGTTGCCATGGGGCTGAAGGCCATTCCCATGGGTGTAGTGGTGCGATCGGAGGTGCATTTTGCACTTTTTGGCACCCAGCGCAGCTTTTCGTCAACTCCTCTATCTGTTGGTCAATACCCGGCCACCATACATAAGCCCTAGCAAGACTTTTCATCTTAACTCCCCCCAGATGACCTTCATGCAGTTCTTTTAGAACTCTTTCCCTTAACTTGGGAGGAATAATCACTCTTGTCCCGTACATCAAAGTACCATGGCAGACGGACAGCTGGTCTCGCCTTGCCGAGAATGCTGGTAACAGAGGATCACCACGTGTTGGCCATCCTTTCACTGTCACCTCGTAGACTCTGGACAGTGTCGGGTCATTCCTGGTTTCTCTTTCAATACTTGCATTGGTGACTGGTAAACACTCGATGATGGTCGAATGAAATAACTCAACAGGGTCAACTTTCGTCGTTTCTTCTTCTTCAGGTAGTGGCAGGCGCGACAGCCCATCAGCATTGCCATGCTGCTTCGTACCTTTGAATTCTATTTGATATTGATGTGCCCCTAGGAAAAGGGACCATCTCTGGAGACGCTGTGCTGTCATCACTGAAACACCCTTCTTAGGGTTAAAAATGGATACCAACGGCTGATGGTCTGTCAGAAGTGTGAATTTTTGGCCCTGCAGGTAATGATTAAACTTCTTCACTCCCCATACAAGGCTGAGAGCCTCCCTATCGATCTGCACATAGTTGCGCTCAGTGGAGGTCAATGATCTGGATGCAAACGCGACTGGCCTTTCCGTGCCATTTGGCAACTTGTGTGAGAGTACTGCCCCAATACCATATGGAGAAGCATCATAAGCCAACCGAATAGGCAGTGTCGGGTTGAAGTGAGCCAACACTTCCTCTGAGGTGATCAATTCTTTGCTTTTGCGAAATGCCTTCTTACAGTTTTCGCTCCATTCCCATGGTACCCCCTTCTGTAAAAGAGCGTTTAGCGGGTGCAGTACCGTGGATAGATTTGGTAGAAATTTATGGTAATAGTTAATCAATCCTAGAAACGACCTCAACTGAGAGACATTATCCGGAGCGGGAGCCTTTACAACTGCCTCTATCTTGTTAGGAGACTTATGAAGCCCCTCCCGGTCAATGACATGACCACAGTACGAGATCCGCTTCTGGAAGAACTCACATTTCTGCCGATTAACTCTAAGTCCATACTCTTTCAGTCTGTTGAGCACCAGTTCCAAGTTTGCGAGGTGTTCTTCATCACCATCACCTGTAATCAGAATATCGTCCAGGTAACATTGTGTGCCTGGAATTCCCTGTAATACCTGCTCCATGGCCCTCTGCCAAATTGCTGGAGCCGATGCCACTCCAAAAACCAGCCTATTGTACCGGTACAAACCTCGATGCGTGTTGATCGTGAGGTATTGGCGTGACTCTTCTTCAACCTCCATCTGCAAGTACGCCTGCGCCAGGTCTAGGTGAAGTGTTTCCCGCCAGACAACGAAGCAAAAATATCCTCAATCTGCGGAAGTGGATACTGCACCGTGTGAAGCACTGGATTAACGGTGATTTTGAAATCTCCACAGATGCGAACCTTCCCTGGTTCTCCTGGCTTGTTGCTCGAAGGACGTTTCATAACGGGAACAATGGGCGTAGCCCACTCACTCCAATCTACCTTAGACAGTACACCTGAACGTTCTAGCGCTTCCAGTTCCGCTTCTACAGTAGGTCGTATTGCATAGGGTACCGGTCTGGCTTTAAAAAATTTTGGGTGTGCATGTTCATCAATCTTGATGTTTGCCGTAATTCCTCTCAGTGTTCCCAGTCCCTACTGGAACACCTCTTTAGCATCATCCAATATTTTGGACAATCGTTTAGGTTTGACATCTGTTTCCCCGGAATCTACCGTTAGTGCCTTCAAGGAGTGCCAGTCCATATTCATTTTCCTAATCCACTCCCATCCCAGTAGTGGTGGACCTCCTTCAGGTAGCACATATAAGTCCATTACTTGGCTTTCTTCGCCCTTGTGGACCACTTTTACCTCTATCTTTCCGATGGGGTACACTCTTTGCCCCGTGTATGTTTTCAATATAATCTCCGTATCCCGTAGGGGAATATGTTGGAATAGCCTTTTGTAATCTTTCTTATTCATGACCGTCAATGCCGATCCAGTGTCCAATTCCATCTTTACTTGGACTCCTGCTATCTGAAGGGTGACCCAAATTGTCTGGAGATCTGCATCCTTACCAATGTTGTGTACTCTTAAGCTACCCAGTTCATTACTGCTAGCGTCTGAATATGACTTCTGTTCGGTCGAACTGTTCTTTGTCACCTTGTGTATCTTTATGTATTTTCCTTGCGGTGACTTTTTGTTGCTGGTCTTCTTTCCTGACCGGCATATTTTAGCTATGTGGCCAAGCCTGCCACACGTTCTGCATTCTTGGTTTTTAAACCAACACTGGTTCTGATCGTGCGTTGTCTTTCCACAACGATAACATTTTACAGTACTCAAACCCAATTAATTTGTACTGAGTTCCGGTGACCGTAGCTGCATTACTGCCGTGCCTCTCGCTGCGGCTTCGTGTGCTGCTGCCATAGTGACCGCTTTCTCAAGCGTCAGCTCATTCTCCTAGAGCAGTCGCTTTTGTGTATCTTCTTTTAATAAACCACACACAAATTTATCTCGTAGCGCCTCTGTCAGTCTCGTTCCAAACTGACAGTACTTTGCTAGGTTATGTAATTCCATTAAATATTCAGCATTGCTTTCATCCTTCAGCTGCCTTCTGCTGTAAAATTTAAATCGTTCCGCTAGCATCAGCGGCGTGGGGTTTAGGTGATTTTTCAGGACAGTAACAATCTCCTCGAACGTCTTATCCGCCGGTTCATCTGGTGATAAAAGGTGTTTCAATTGCCCGTATGTCTTCGCACCCATTAAGTTTAATAATGTTAGTGCTTTCTCTTCATCTGGGATTTTATTTGCTTTACAATAATTTTGTATGCGTTCTACATACATGGCCCAATCTTCGATGTCGCTATCAAAGGTATTAATGTTCCCATGTTTAGGCATCGTTGCAATTTAATTTATTTTAATTTTTATCCAAGATGGCAGCTTCCCGCTCTTGTCTTCGTCCTCCGCCATACAAAATGGCGGTTTTCCCGCGCTTGGCAGTCTTCACCCGTCCCCCGACGCTGTCTCCGCTTCACCGCGGCTCTTGCGCCTTCAGTTGCCCCAGACGCTGCGCCTTTTTAGCCCGAATGCGGCCCGGCCCTTATCACCAGCCGCGATCGATATCCCCGCACTGCGCCTTTCGGCCCGAATGCGGCCCGGCCCTTATCTCCGGTAGCGATTGATCTCACCGCCCTTATTCCTCCGTCTTCCCTCCCCGTCTGTACAGCCAACGCGGCCGACTTTCTGGTCGCGTCGCTGCCCGGCTTACCCACCACCGAGGTAGAAAGAAGATAGCTGACAGCCGCTGATGGAGGCTTCGAGTTCAGGATGTCTTCTGCACTCTGGTTTCTCGATGTCTGCCGCGCGACGTGTCTTCCAGCAGGGTGATGAGGGTGGAAGCCTCTCTTCGACGTCCGTTCTGTGGACGAAGCCGCCGTGGATATAAACTGCCGCAGGGTAAGAATCGAACTCGTCGCCACTGTTAAGTCTGTGTGTTCTAGTTGTAATTACTAACACAGACTACAAGATTAAAGTTCAACAGGTCTTTACTGGTTGGAGGTCATGACTACTACTAAATACAATATTACTACACTGTGCTTATATACCAGTGGTCACCACCGGTATTACGTATACAGCAGCCAGAGAAAGTAGTACATCTCTTAAGGTGGAACAGGCTTAAGTTCTCTTAAGGTGGAACAGGTTACATACACCACAGTGTACATGTGCAAACACTGTAGAAAGCCATATGTAAAGAATGCCACAAAGATGCAGCAGCATTTATCCAAATGCAACAACTTCACTCAAAGCTCACAGCAATCAGCCCAGAGTTCCTCTGCTTCCATTCAAGAAGATGATGGTTCTCATTCAGCATCAGGCTCCTTATCATCAGCAACTCCTGGCCCACTTGGAAGGTTCTTTGATACAATGGATAACCATAGCCAGAAGAATGCAGATGAGTGCCTTGCTCGAGCTGTATATGCAACAGGCTCACCCCTCATGCTCACAGCCAATGTGTACTGGAAGAGATTTTTCAATGTTATTCGCCCTGCATACTGTCCTCCCACCAGACATGCTTTGTCTACTTATTTGCTGGAGGCTGAGTATAACAGAGTCCAAGGAAAGCTCAAAGAAATGATAGCGATGGCAGACTGTGTTGCAGTTATCTCAGATGGATGGTCAAATGTACGAGGGGAGGGCATCATAAACTACATCGTCTCCACTCCTCTCCCAGTGTTCTTCAAGAGCACAGACACGAAGGACAACAGACACACAGGCACATACATTGCTGATGAGCTGAAAGCGGTCATCAACGATCTTGGATCACAAAAGGTCTTTGCAGTAGTTACTGACAATGCTGCGAATATGAAGGCTGCTTGGGCTCAAGTGGAGGAGGCCTACCCTCATATTACGTCTATTGGGTGCGCAGCTCATGGGCTTAACCTGCTCCTCAAGGACATCATGGGTTTGAGAACCATGGAAGCACTGTACAAGAGAGCCAAGCAAGTTGTTAAGTATGTCAGGGGAAAACAGGTAGTTGCAGCAACCTACAACTCCAAGCAAATGACAAAGAACAAGAACACCACACTGAAGCTGCCCAACAACACTAGATGGGGTGGTGTTGTCATAATGTACAACAGCCTTCTGGAGGGTAAGGAGTCGCTGCAAGAAATGGCAATATCCCAGTCTGGGGATATGGAAACCACCATCAAGAAAATACTGCTGGATGATGTGTTTTGGGAGAGAGTGGTTAGCAGCCTTAAACTACTCTCACCAGTAGCATCTGCAATTGCTCAGATTGAAGGAGATGCCGCTGTCTTGTCAGATGTTCTCAGGCTTTTTACTGATTTAAAAGAACAAATCAGCATTGCCCTACCCACATCCCTGCTGCTCAAAGCAGAGGAGAAGGCAATTGTTCAATTCATACAGACGCGTCAAGAATTTTGTGTCAAGCCGATTCATGCTGCAGCATACATGCTGGACCCAAAGCATGTTGGGAGACCAATACTTTCTGGAGAACAGATCAACAGCGCTTACAGTGTGATTTCTACCCTCTCACGCCATCTCAATCTGGATGTGGGCAAAGTTCTGGGAAGTCTGGCAAAGTTCTCTACCAAGCAAGGTCTTTGGAATGGGGATGGGATATGGGAATCATGCAAGCATATCAGTGCACATACCTGGTGGAAGGGACTTTGTGCATCTGAGGCCCTGTCACCTATTGCATCGGTGATACTCCAAATCCCACCTTCATCAGCGGCCTCTGAATGAAACTGGTCACTTTTTGGGAATACGCATACAAAGGTGCGCAACAGGCTGACTAACAAGAGAGTGGAGAAACTGGTGGCTATCCGGGCGAACCTACAACTTATTGAGCCAGATACAGAAGTGTCCACCACACAGCTAGACACTGACACAGAGGAGGAAATGGACACGTCAGAGCCAGAGTCAGAGAATCAGGAGGAGCAATGAGGAGTAGAAGACTCAGAAGACTCATGAGTAGAAGACTCAAAGGGACAAAATAAGGACAAATTACAGGCTAAATAAGCTGACGCTCTTTTTATTTTATTTTAGATGGGTCTTTTTTGTGGGGGTTCAATAAAGTTCAAAATTATAACCTAAATAAAGTTCTGAAAGCCTGTTTTTATTTGTATGGAATAGTATGTCTATTTTGACGACAAAGATAATATAAGGGTCAGAGACAAAAACCATCAGTGTGCAAAAAAACTCAAAATTCCCATAAATTCCCAAAATTCCCATAAATTCCCGAAAATTCCCATGGAAAGTTTCCTCTTTTAAAAATTCCCAGAATTTTGCAACCCTAGTGGAAATAAAAAAATAATTATATTATGTGTGTGTGTGTGTGTGTGTGTGTGTGTGTGTGTGAATTGACAGATCCATTTTCAGGAAATGACTGTGCAGAACTAAACTGCGACAAATTCACATGATGCGGGATTTGAACGTAATCCTCCTCTAACTATATAAGCTGATCCCAGAGCTTCTCAGCACAGCACCCTTTTCAAGCCTTATAACACTTTAGTTTACAACTGAACTTTCACCAAATCCACTTGCGCTTTACCGAGTTACTGGCAGTGACGTGCAGTGCGCCTTCCTCAGCCTGGGGAGCATCACTGCAGCGACGGCTCGCCCAGATTTACGAGACTCTGTTCGCCAGTCGTTTCAATCACTAACGCATTCTTATTTTTTCACTTTTACATATAAATCACAATTAAAACGCAGGCACGCTCACTGTTTATTTTGTTGCAATGCAAGTGTCATTCAAAGATGTATTCAGGGGCCTTCTGCAACCATTGGAATGGTTAGTGTAAACGGAGCCAAGCTCTGTGTGCAGTGCGGGTGTGTGTGCGTCCACGATGATTTATTAGAAAGGTTTTTCTTTCAAAGCAAATACTCGAACAACAGAAAGAAACCCCACAGGGACATAAAAGAAAACTAGAGATGGGAGGAAGATCTGTGCGGCTTACTACTAATTCGCTACAATGTGCAAGAGAAGGGGGAAGTCAATAGACAAGCAGATACATATCCATCTAGGTAACTAATGTCAGGCATTGCCAATTGATATGAAACGCCACAAACGCGTGAAGACAAATAAAATGTCATGTTTGACATTGGGAGTTGAATAATAATTCAGGAGCAATGACTGATGGGATCGAGGAGACACGGAAGTTGCCAGAATTGTTTCCCAGTTCCAGCTTAAACACCCTGGAGACATGGGCAGTGAGGAGAATATCTCACTGCTGCTTCTGTCCTTGAGGTGGGGAGGTTGGAGCGGCAATTTATTGTTATGCCATTTTGAACTCCATCGCCCTGAAATGGCCACTGGCGATATTAGCGGCTTAGCGTTTGTTTTCACTCCGCTTTCATAGAATTGCAACAACAACAACTTGCAATACTGAGCCACACAAGGAGAAATTAGGGCAGGTGGCCAAAAGCTTGGTCAAAGAGGCAGGTTTTAAGGAGCGTCTTAAAGGTGGAGGGAGAGGTAGAGAGGGTGAGAGGTTTAGGGAGGGATATCCATAGTTCAGGGCCGAGGCAGCTGGAGGCACGGCTGCCAATGGTGGAGCGGTTAAAATCAGGGAGCTGCAAGAGGCCAGAATTGGAGATCTCGGAGGGTTGTAGGGCTGGACGAGGCTACAGAGATAGGGAGGAAGTGAGGCATCTCCTTAGGTGAGGTAAGCCAGGTGATGGACTTCTCCCCACTGCCATGAATTCCATGAAGCCCACTTTCCACTGTGACAAGTGATTCTTACACATTTTCATGTTCATGCAGAATCCTCCTTTTCAAAATGGGCCCTATTGGCCAAATTAAGAATCAACTCTGGACACATTGGACCAGAGTGAAGTATATGCTTGGTGGAAACAAGGGAGGTTGGGGGGGTGGGTGTCAGAGAAGCAGAGATTTCAAGGGGGGTTTAGTAGGGTCGGAGGAGATAGGGAGGGACAAGGCCATGGAGGGATTTAAACACAAGAATGAGAATTGTATATTTCAGGCATTGGGGGACCGGGAACCAATGTCGGTCAGCGAGGACAGGGGTGATGGGCGAGCGGGTCTTGATGCTGGATAGGATGCAGGCATTAGAGCTGCAGTTTACGGAGGGTGGAGTTTGGGAGACCGGCCAGGAGAGCATTGGAATTGTTAAACCTGGAGTCTGTAGAAGACATAAATGAGGGATAAAATGCACCATTGACATGCTTCCTCACCTTAGTACCTTTCTTGAGGTTTAAAAACCTTTTCTGCGAGCCTTGGGTGTAACATTTACTTCCTCTGCGATGACCAGCAATACCTGAGGAATGAATTGTTGCTTTTTGAGGTTCCCTCTATCCCAGAATGATATTCCTGTGATGCTATACCCCCATCAATTATTGCCTGCAGAGCATCGTAATCTAAGTATGCTTTTGTCTACCTTATTTACAACAGTGACTACACTTCAAAAGTATTTCATTGATCGTAAAGCGCTTTGAGATGTCCGGTGGTCGTGAAAGGCGCTATAGAAATGCAAGTCTTACTTTTCTTTCTTAATCGTCTGTGCACAATTCCCGTTCGCCAGAGAAGCACAGCCTTCTTCACATACTGCTATTTACAACAACAACCTGCACGTAGACAGTGTGTTAAACGTCCCGAGGCGCTTAAATAGTTTGTTATAGGTTAATTCAGGGATTAAAGAGCTGATTGATTTTTGAGCGCGTGGTGATGCTTTGCCCGCTTGCATCTCATGCTCAGAAAAATGGCTCGCAAACGTCGAACAACAGCCGTTTGTAACAAGCTGCTCGTTAGGGTTGCCAACCCTATTTGGATATATTCCTGGAGTCCCGCCGCCCACTGCCTCACACCACCCCCCGCCATTGGGCGTCCAACACGTCCATCTGTCGCGGCACACCGTCTTCCCACGCCAATTGGAAAGCTAGTAGATGCTTCATGACCCAATTGGAGGATTCTTGACTGTCAAACAGCCTTTTCTCCCCCCAACTCCTATATTTTTATAACTAATAAACAAAAGGGAGGAAAAATTTAGTATCGCCCCATTTGGGACGCCATTATCGGCCGTGTGCAAAGTTTAGCGCCTGGCGCTAATTATCGCCTCCGACGGCAAACTTGGCTTTTATCGCCCCCCGGAGGTGATTGGAGCGCTAAATCAGACGCTTCACACCTGTCTTAAGGAGCAAAGGCCGAGGAGCGAGGCGCTACCTCGGAGCGCTGGCGAAGCAAGGGCAAATCAAAATGAACCTGCAAAGTGCTGCTCAGTACTCAAAACTCCTTCACACAGCGTTGAATCTCTCCAGAAGTCTCTCTCTCTCTCTCTCAGACTGCGTGGTGCAAAAATGTCACCGACAAAAAAAGGCAGGAAGTGGTTGCCTTTAAATAGCGCTCTCCTAGTCCCTTTCTGACTGCATAATGCTCCCCTCAACCTGTCGTTGCTAGCGGCAGGCGGTAAGGCAGGGGGCGCCACTCAATATCCGGTCCGGGGCGCTAACGGGGCGTTGCGCACTCGACTGACGTCACGATCTGCCGGCGCAGGAGAGCGTGGCGGTAGTGTTTAGCGCCGCCGCAAAATGTCTAGTTAATTCCGCGAGCGGCGCAAACATCGCCGCGCCCCGGGCGCTAGTGGTTTTACGCCCCATTAGCGCCCTCTTAAGGCGCTAACGGGAGGCGCAAACAACTGAATTTTTCCCCCAAGGTGTTCAAAGAAAATGAATGAAACACACAATTCTTTTACTGCCCCTCTGATTTGTTTTCTCCCGGGTTTGCTCGCAGCCGTTGTCCTGGAGATTAATCTTCAATCCCTGGAGACTCCAGGGCAATCCTGGAGGAGTTGGCGACTCCACTGCTGACGCCCGTGTCACTTCAAGTGAATGCCAGATCTGGGACAGAAAAAAAAGCTGGAGTTCAGCCGTTTCCCTCAATGCGTCACATCACAGCTACAAGGAACAGCAACAGCAAAAAAAATGCTTTAAACGAGAGACGTACGCTAAACTGGATTTCAGAGCCTTCAGTGGAATTTCATCGAAGTCGAGCCAGTCAGGAGCCCGGCTTACTAATAATTTTGTGAAACTGTTTGTTATAAACTTCATCATCAAGAAACTACTTATGAAATAATGCTGGACAGCTAGCTGGTAGCGCCGTCCAAGGAGTATAAATAGTCAGGCGTGGGCCCCAGCTTGCCAGGGACATTTTGTAAGACAAGGAGCTAGTGAAATACAACTAGACCTCCATGTTCTGAAACAAGTTGATTAAAGCCTTGCTTTATACTCAAACCAAGTGCGTAGTGAGTTTTATTACGTCACTGTTCCCTGCATTTTCTAAGCTTTCTTTCCCCCCAATTTTCTCTTCTCCTCTCCTCTCTTAAAGGTCCAGCAGCCTCACAGGTGGAACCTCCTGTAACTCTCACAGGTAGACTTATGTACATCAGTTAAATGGGAGGCCTGTGTCGAGGTAGCTGCTACTAAACCAAGAAACAGTTCAGAAGCATGTAACGTCCCTCATCTAACAGTTCTCCTGTTCCAATTCCAATGGACAGAGCCTTGACCAGAGCTGTCAGCCACTGAATAAAGGATTCTGCACCCCAGAACGCACAGGGGGCATCCGAGATATCAGGTGCTGATTGATGGTGCCTTTAACCAACGTAAGTGTGAATATAACATACACTGTGTGAGGAGTGTTGGGGGAGTGTGTGGCGGTTATATTTGAAAAAAGCAGTGGTACAATGCTGTTCTCAAAGAGTTGTAGGGCATGAATTGTTGGCATTTCTGATTAAGCAAGTGTCATGGTGGTTTTCTGCCACTGAGGATGTCAAGGCACAGCAACAGAAATGACCCAGTTTGTTGGCAAAATAACGGGGAGTTAAATGCGCACGAGGTTATTAGCGGGTTAAAGTTTTCTAGCGGAAGGGTGAGGGGAGAAGTCTAACTAAGAGGGCACGCCGCGAGATACCTTGCTCCAGCAAACTCTGGGCCAGGACGTGCAGGCAACATCTAATGGCAAGCAATTGTCATTCTGTATGAAAATTGGACCTTTTGGCTGGTTAGAGAATAACTGAATACACAGCCCCTTTAATATGTAGCTGCTGCCTTTGTCTTCATGGATTTTAGCAGCCTGAGTATTTCAACATGACTGGACTGGCCAAGCCAGACTGGTACAACTAGGCTCAGTTATCTGATTCCTTCCCATTCATACCCTTACTGGAAAAAAAACACACATACCCACTAAAGAAAAATGACTGTGAAACCATAATAAAGCTCCTTGTTTTCACTTTTGGCATTTTGCCTCTACTTGTAATTAAGATGCATAAAATTAATGTGAGGTTTTCATGCTTTGATGTGATACTCCTCGGCAATCAAGGAAATTCAAACTTTAAAAGGGATGAAAATTAATATTAATGAAACTGGGGAACCACAACATTAAATAGTTTTACCATAATTTGCTTCTAGCATTTTTAATTCTATCAATTACTTACACTGTGATCACAGAGCATAAACTCCAGTAAGACTTTACAGATTACTGCAAATGACTGAAATGACTTGAATGAGGCAGTCACTGGAATAGAAGTGCATTACCGCTGAGATCTGATGCCACAGTTCACTAGGTTTGCTTTACATGACAAATGAAACAAATTCAAACCTGCGTAATCTATATGAACCAGGACGGGTCCTACCGTTGGCGGCCAACTCTTACAGTGCCAACCTCGACCTGGATCCAGCTCAACAATACTCTTTGATGGCAGAGGTGGCATCAGTGTACATCAGGTCAACGCACTGGCAAGTTCAAGTGCCACTCCACAAAGACTTGAGCACAGTAATCCAGCCCGGCACTCCAGCGCAGTTTACTGAGGGAGCGCTGCGCTGTCGGAGGTGCCGCCTTTCGGATGAGACGTTCGGCCGAGGCCCCTCTCTGCCCTCTCGGGTGGATGTAAAAGATCCCACAGCACTATTTCAAAAAAGAGCAGGAAAGTTCCTGCCTGGAGGGTCTAGAACTAGGGGGCATCATCTCAGGATAAGGGGTCGGCCATTTAAGACTGAGATGAAGAGGAATTTCTTCACTCAGAGGGTGGTGAATCTTTGGAATTCTCTGCCCCAGAGGGCTGTGGAGGCTGAGGCTTTGAGTATATTCAAGGCTGCGATAGATAGATTTTTGGAGTACTGTGTACGGTTTTGGTCTCCTTATCTGAGGAAGGATATACTTGCCATAGAGGCGGTGCAATGATGGTTCACTAGATTGATTCCTGGGATGAGAGGGCTGTCCTATGAGGAGAGATTGTGTAGAATGGGCCGATACTCTCTGGAATTTAGAAGAATGAGGTGCGATCTCATTGAAACATACAAGATTCTGAGGGGGATTGACAGGGTAGATGCTGAGAGGTTGTTTCCCCTGGCTGGAGTGTCTAGAACCAGGGGGGCATAGTCTCAGGATAAGGAGTCGGACATTTAAGACTGAGATGAGGAGGAATTTCTTCACTCTGAGGATTGTGAATCTTTGGAATTCTCTGCCCCAGAGGGCTGTGGATGCTGAGTCTTTGAGTATATTCAAGGCTGAGATAGATAGATTTTTGGACTCTAGGGGAATCGAGGGATATGGAGATCGGGCGGGAAAGTGGAGTTGAGGTCGATGATCAGCCATGATCTTATTGAATGGCGGAGCAGGCTTGAGGGGCCGTATGGCCGACTCCTGCTCTTATTTCTTATGTTTTTATGTTCTTATGAAGTTCTCCCCAGCGTCCTGGCCAACATTTATCCCTCAACCAACATATAATACAGGTGATCTGGTCATTATCACATTGCTGTTTGTGGGATCTTGCTGTGCACAAATTTGACTGCCACGTTTCCTGCATTACACCACTGACTACGCTTCAAAAAATACTTAATTGGCCATAAAACGCTTTAGGACGTTGTTAGGTTGGGAACGGCGCTGTATAAAAGGCGAGTCTTTCTGTCCTTCGGCACCTCCGACAGTGTTGCTGCACTCCCCTCAGTACCACACTGGAGTGTCAGCCTAGATTATGTGGTACAGTTAACTTGGGTGTGCTTGAGCAGCATTCGCTCTTAATCAGCTACTTTATGGACCTGCGATGAGGAAAGTTGTAGTCGATAACTGATAGTGGTAGCTCTTCACTCAGAGAGTGGTGAGAATGTGGAACTTGCCACCACATGGAGTGGATAAGGCAAATAGTAATAATTATATGAGGGAGAAAGGAATAGAAGGATATATTTACAGGGTTAGACAAAGTAGGGTGGGAGGAGGCTCGTTTGAAGCATAAACCTGTTGGGCCGAATGGCCTGTTTCTGTGTTGTAAAATTCGACGTAATTCTATGACGACCCATCCAACTGAAGAATCCACAGAGCGGTAGAGTTTCCACATTGGGCGCAGTCGGCGATTCTGGCGCAAATTGCACCCAAAATTCCGCCCGTTTTGAAAAGTGTTTTTTTTTCCTGCAAGTTCCTGCGGAAACTCATTTGCATATCGCCTACCACAAAAATCTGCCATGAACCAGCGCAATCGGGCAGCGTTTTAAAATGAAATTTAAAAAAGAAAATTGCTTTAAAAAATATTCCGTGATATATTTCAGAGTGGTAACTTGGTGGAGTTTGATTAATACAGCTGAAAGTGGGTCTATCGCAATAAATAAGCATTTTAAATCAGTGTTAATCCCACCACCTGTGAGTAACCCGATTTAAATGACTGAAAATGACATTTTAAAAGCATACAAAACTATTTTCTAGTTAGATTGGAGTACAGTAGTCTGTTCCTTACTAAATTTTTTAAAAAGGTCATTCAAAACCTTTCAAAATGTTCCTATTAGTGTCCATGCGGCCAAAAGTTCCAGATTCATTTTGAGCCTCCTTGAAGGTCTCACAAACGAGCGCAATTAGCGGAAACTCCCAACGGTGATTAATTCACCCTGGGGACGTGGCCAGTTTTGTGGGCGGGGCCGGCTTCTAGCGCAGTGCTTGTAAAACTAGCGCAAAAGATGGCGGAAACTCGAGTTATGGCGAACGCAATTTCCGCTTAAAATTCCGTGATCTTTTTGCGTCGGTTACAATATCGGGGGAATCGTGCTGAAAAAAAAAAGTGCAATCAAGTGGAAACTCCCGGCCAAAATACATTGGGCCGGAATTCGCGCTGGGAAATAACGGCGCACTATCAGCGTTGGCTGTTATTACCCCTTTGAAACTGACCACAACTTCAGGATGTAGCGCATACACATCTAAACGTGGAAATCCTGAGGATGCGGTCAGTCATTCACTGCTCCGACACTGGCAGTGCTGTGCCCCCTTCCCCGCCCCACCTGTATAGACGGCAATCAGTGAAATCAGTGAAACTGACGAAAACTTGGGCTTTTCCGCGGTAATATCGCTGTTAAATACCCCATTAAAAGTTAGGCCTTGTTGGATTAGGTGTAACTGGGGTTTTAACAGCTGAACAAACATTATGGCCCTGAAAAAAACAATTTGAATTTTGTGGAGTGTCAAATTTCTCCATTATGATAAAAATTACAATTTTTAAGAAACTTAATTTTTTTTGCCCCATGTGAGAGCCCCAATCTTTGTTTTGCTCTCTGTAACATTTTTAAAATGTCTGGATAAAAGCAGCTTCTCATTTCCTGGGTTCCCTGTCTGTGAGAATTCGGCAATGTGATGATTGGCTGCTTCAACAGCTTGCTGACGTCACAGCAGCAGCGCGCTCTCAGGATTCCCCATTTTATTACACTGAAATCACGTACACGTTGAAAAAGGCAAACTTCTCGCCACAGAGATCACGAGATCTTTGTGGCAGCTTTCTTCAGGGCCAGCGGTGAACGCTTTTCTTAATATGAACCAACGGTACCTTCCACATCAGCCTCAGAAAAGTTACTCACCTTTTCCCTCTTTAACAACAACCATTTCAGTCATTCAGCCCGTTAACTGCATGAAGTCCTTTTTTAATGAAAGTTGCACTCTTGCTCCGCCCCCCTCTCCTGAATTCTGGGCTGTCCGGCCCCCCCGGCTGGTAGGACTCCCCCACCCTTGTCCCACCGGCAATATTTAAATTAGCTGAATCCGGGTTTCCAACAAGGTTTCCCGATTTCAGTGGGCATAACCCTACCGCACATACACCCCTTGCATTGGGGACCCAGCAATTTCCAGGCCAATGTGGTTAAACACATCAGGGGAAAAATTCAGTATCGCCCCGTTTGGGGCGCGATTATCGGCCGGGCGCAAAGTTTAGCGCCTGCCGCTAATTATCGCCTCCGACTGCAAACTTGGCTTTTATCGCCCCTGGAGGTGATTGGAGCACTAAATCAGGCGCTACACACCTCTCTTAAGGTGCAAAGGCCGAGGAGCGAGGCGCTACCTCAGAGCGCTGGCGGAGCTCATGTGATGTCAGTCAGCAGTGGAAAACAGACACACTGACGCCAGCCAGTTCTTAAAGGGGAGGGTCGATCTTGCTCTCCATCCACATCCTGCTCATTGCAGCCTTGAATCTTGGCCTGGAGAGACCTGTACCTCAATTCTGCTGGAAAGAACAATGGAGAGGCCCAGGGAAAGAACTTAGAGTGCAACCCCCGATACAAGGAAGGGCAAATCAAAATGAACCTGAAAAGTGTTGCTCCCCAAAACTCCTTCACACAGCGTTGAATCTCTCCAGAAGTCTCTCTCTCTCAGACTGCGTGGTGCAAAAATGTCACCAACAAAAAAAGGCAGGAAGCGGTCACCTTTAAATAGCGCTCCCCCAGTCCCTTCCTGATTGCAAAATGCTCCCCTCAACCTGTCGTTGCTAGCGGCAGGCGGTAAGGCAGGGGGCGCCACTCAATATCCGGTGCGGGGCGCTACCGGGGCGTTGCACACTCAACTGACATCACGATCTGCCGACGCAGGAGATCATGGCGGCAGTGTTTAGCGCCACCGCAAAATGTCTAGTTAATTTTGCGAGCGGCGCAAACATCGCCGCGCCCGGGCGCTAGTTGCTTTGCGCCCCATTAGCGCCCTCTTAAGGCGCTAACGGGAGGCGCAAACAACTGAATTTTTCCCCCATCGTGTAATGTTGTTAATTAAAGACCCTACTTTTGAACTACCTAGTAGTAAAAAGGTGATAGATGCAGAGCATGCCAAGAATCTACACACTGCACGGTGATACAATTGTGCACAGTATTATACATTTCAAAAATTATTGCTGTCTGATTCAACTTGTAGGAATAAGACAAGGACCTTCAGCCACCCCTCCCCAACTTCAATTCACACTATAACTGAAGCATTAGAGTGAAATAGTTCCACCTTCCCCCCCCACTGCAGTTATAACGGAAATACAACTCGACTTCAGTGTCAGGACCGTCCTGACACCGTAATGAAGTGGACTGAGACTGAAGGAGAAGAAGAAAGAATGAATTTACACTCATACAGTGTCTTTCACGGCCTCGGGACATCCCAAAGCGCTTTACAGCCAATTAAGTGCTTTTTGAAGTGCAGTCATTGTTGCAATGTAAGAAACACGGCAGCCAATCCGCGCACAGCAAGGTCCCACAAACAGCAATGTGATAATGACCAGATAATTTGTTTTTTTTTTAGTGAGTTGGCTGAGTGATAAATATCAGCCCGAACACCAGGGATAACTCTTCTGCTTTTCTTTGAAATAATGGCCATGAGATCCGTTACCTCCTCCTGAGAGGGCAGACGGGGACTCGGTTTTTAAAGTCTCAACCGAAAGACGGCACCTCTGACAGTGCAGCACTCCCCTCAGTACTGCAATGAAATGTCGGCCTAGATTTTGTGCTTGGGACTCAGGAAGAGGGACTCGAACCCAGAACATTGTGACACAGTAGGAGAGAGTGCTACCCACTGAGCCTCACTTGGCACTTTACAACATAAGTCAACAACTAGGAGTGAAGAAGTTGTACCTTAATTCACATTGGCTTCACGGTTTCAATAGCGAACTTATAATTATGTATTTTACAGGCCCTGTATAAAATACAGTTCTATTCACAATTTCACTCAGAGGTCCCCATTGCATGTCCCCATTAATCTTCTTCTATACATGTGATAATAATAATGCAACACGCACAAGGCAACCACAAGGTAACTAACAACACAGAACAAAACTATACCACAAACCATGAGGGGAGACCATGAGACCAGCATCTAATGGAAGCCAGACTGTGAGCACGTGTTGCCCATAAATACACAGAAACACTTTGCTTGTCTGAGTCTATTTTACTAATAGGTCAATTATTTAGCTGTTATGCACAAGGAGGGGTTGAGCAGTCATTTGCAGTAAATTGCTATTCCTGAGAGTCCTGTGGCCACACTGTTGTGGCAGCTCTTTACATAGAAACATAGAAGATAGGAGCAGGAGTAGGCCATTCGGCCCCTCGAGCCTGCTCCGCCATTCAATGAGATCATGGCTGATCATCCAAATTCAGTACCCTGTCCCTGCTTTCTCCCCATATCCCTTGATCCCTTTAGCCTTATGAAATATATCTAACTCCTTCTTGAATATATTTAATGAATTGGCCTCCACTGCCTTCTGTGGCAGAGAATTCCACAGGTTCACCACTCTCTGGGTGAAGAAATTCCTCCTCATCTCTGTCCTAAATGGCCTACCCCTTATCTTTAGACTGTGACCCCTGGTTCTGGACTCCCCCGCCATCGGGAACATCCTTCCTGCATCTAGTCTGTCTAGTCCTGTTAGAATTTTATAAGTTTCAATGAGATCCCCTCTCATTCTTCTAAACTCCAGTGAATATAAGCCCAATCGACCCAATCTCTCCTGATACGTCATTCCTGCCATCCTAGGTATCAGTCTGGTGAATCTTCGCTGCACTCCCTCCATGGCAAGAACATCCTTCTTCAGATAAGGCGACCAAAACTGCACACAATACTCAAGGTGTGGTCTCACTAAGGCCCTGTACAACTGCAGCAAGACACCCTTTGCTACTGTACTCGAATCCTCTCGCTATGAAGGCCAACATACCATTTGCCTTCTTAACCGCCTGCTGCACCTGCATGCTTACCTTCAGCGACTGGTGCACAAGGACACCCAGGTCTCATTGCACTTCCCCTTCTCCCAATCTATTGCCATTCAGCTAATAATCTGCCTTCCTGTTTTTGCCACCAAAGTGGATAACCTCGCATTTATCCACATTATACTGCATCTACCATGCATCTGCCCAATCACCCAACCTGTCCAAATCATGCTGGATTTTCTCGGCATCCTCCTCACAGCACACACGCCCACCCAGCTTTGTGACGTCTGCAAACCTGGAGATATTACATCTAGTTCCCTCGTCTAGATCATTAATATATATTGTGAATAGCTGGGGTCCTAGCACCGATCCCTGCGGTACCCCACTAGTCACTGCCTGCCACTCGAAAAAAGACCCGTTTATTCCAACTCTTTGCTTCCTGTCTGCCAACCAGTTCTCTATCCAAGTCAGTGCCTTACCCCCAAATCCCATGTGCTTTAACTTTGCACGCTAATCTCTTATGCGGGACCTTATCGAAAGCCTTCTGAAAGTCCAAATACACCACATCCACTGGTTCTCCCTTATCTATTCCACCAGTTACATCCTCAAAAAATTCCAGTAGATTAGTCAAGCACGATTTACCTTTTGTAAATCCATGTGGACTTTGTCCGATCCTGTCACTGTTTTCCAAGTGCTCTGCTATTACATCTTTTATAATGGACTCTAGCATTTTCCCCAGTACCGATGTCAGGCTTACCGGTCTGTAATTCCCATTTTTTTCTCTACCACCTTTTTTGAATAGTGGGGTTACATTAGCTACCCTCCAATCCATGGGAACTGTTCCAGAGTCTATAGAATTTTGGAAGATGACCAGCAATGCATCTACTATTTCTAGGGCCGCTTCCTTAAGTTATACTTACCATGAAATCCAAAAATCAACCTGAAATTCCGCTTAGCCCAGGTTTATCCCAGAAAAAAATCCTAATTTTAGTCCAGTTGAGGTCATTTCTGACCCTTTTGCACTTCACTCGCACTCAAATTTTAATAATTTAAATATAAATAAAAGATGGTTAATGTGTCTGATCTTCAGATTGGTCCAATGGCTGTACAGCCAAGGTGCCCATTAACCTGGTCGTCCGGGTGATGGCTAAATGAACAATTCTCTTTCCTTAGAGAACTAGAGATTATTCCCCATCTCAGGCACCCATTAATCCAAGAGCTCAGGCCTGGAAATGACCCATTTCAAGCATCAGTTTTTGTGATGACTTAGGTGTCAACTGTGGCTCAGTCAGTAATCACAGCAGCCATTTTGCACATGGCAAGTGCCCCACACAGAGTTAGAATGGCCACTTAATCCATTTTTGTGGTATTGGCTGAGGGAGGAATGTTGGCCCAGGACGCCTGGGAGCACTCCCTGTGCTTCTTCAAATCATGCCAGAGGATCTTTCATGGCCAACAGAACCTCGGTTTAATATCTCACTTAAAGGGCGGCACGTCTGACAATGCAGCGCTCCCTCAGAACCGTAAAGTGTCAGCCAAGGACTACTGCTTGTAGCCCCGACCTGCTGACTCAGGGCTGAGAGTGCGAGCAACTGAGCCAAGCTGACAGATTAGAACTAGAATTTACAGGTGTCAGCCGTGGCTCAGTGGGTATGAGTCAAAAGGAGGTGGGCTCAAACACCCACTCCAGAGAATTGAGCACAAAAATCTAGGCAGACGCTCCGAGAACTGCTCTGTCGGAGGTGCCGTCTTTTGGAGGAGACGTTAAACCGAGGCCCCGTCTGCCCTCTCAGGTGGATGTAAAAGATCCCACGGCACTATTTTGAAGAAGAGCAGGGGAGTTCTCCCCGGTGTCCTGCCCAACGTTTACTCCTCAACCAATATCGCTTAAAAAAAAACCAAATTATCTGGTCATTATCTCATTGCTGTTTGTGGGAGCTTGCTGTGCGCAAATTGGCTGCCGCATTTCCTACATTACAACAGTGGCTAGACTCCAAAAAAGTACTTCATTGGCTGTAAAGCCCTTTGGGATGTCCTGAGGTTGTGAAAGGCGCTATAGAAATGCAAGTCTTTCTTTCTATCCTTTTTCATGGAAGGGTTCCACAGAAACCCTCAAGCACTCTCAGTATTTTACACTCCCATCTCCCCAGCTTCTGGCTCAGATTTAGAGTACTGAAATATCAGAGAGAGCAGCTGGGAAAGCATTCAAGGCCAAACCTGGGATGAATTTGTGCTTCAAACTGCGTTCCTGCCCCCGTGTTGGTTTCTTTTGACTGGGCTCTGGTCAACTGTTCCGCTGACACACACAGTGTTGTAGTTTTTTGAAGTCGTTAATCCTCGTGTAATATTGCTCGAATTCATCCTCTGCCTACGCAGCCAGGCATCAAATTTCATGATTCATATCAGTAGTAAATTTTTCTTACTGGCTTCAATTGTCCAGCAAAAACAATTAGGATCAAAGCAAGACTGATGATCAGGATCACACAAGAAGAAAGGAAAGGAAATTGAATACTGGGGCGCTGATGCATCAGGTTAGATAGGACCTTGTTTGGAGATGTTTGCCAATGGTTCAAATGCTGACTGGGAAACTTAAGAAACCTCTGCATTGCTTTGTTCTATGTTAACCGCCCACACATGCAGAAGCTATTCCGTTCACAAATTTAAACAAACTGGGTGCGAGTTGCCGTGCGTGTTTGGGCAGCCACTGCCTGTGGCACATGTTGTATCAGCTCCCAGCTATTATTGAAAACAGAATGGAAGGGAACATGGATGATGCTGTGCTTAAGGAGCAAAGGCGGGTATATGGAGTTAGATCGAAGATCAGCCATTGAATGGCGGAACAGGTTTGAGGGGCTCATAAGAACATAAGAACATAAGAAATAGGAGCAGGAGTAGGCCAATCGGCCCCTCGAGCCTGCTCCACCATTCAATAAGATCATGGCTGATCTGATCCTAACCTCAAATCTACTATCACTCTCTATCCCACCCGAACCCATGTGATCTCCCAGGAGAGGCGAAAAACCAGATAAAAAAAACCAATAATGACCTACTCCTGTTCCTATGTTTTCTACATTACAACAGTGACTACACTCCAAAAGTACTTCATTGGCTGTAACACACTTTGGGATGTCCTGAGGTCGTGAAAGGCGCTATATAAATGCAAGTCTTTCTTTCTTTTCCATGTGTATCAGCTCACTTTCCAGGCACCTCTTTGATTTGCATTCAAAATTTGGATGAAAATCTTTTTCCCCCCAACTGTAAGGGCTCCATGTAAAAAGTGTTTGGCGCCGTCTCTTCCCAGTTCCTGGTGGGCATCGGCCTAGAGTGTGTGGTAAACCACTGTTATACCTGTCTGTATGTGTATGTGTATTCCACTAGGTACAGGTCTGGACATGCCTCAGCTGACTCCTCCCACTATTCCAGGTATATAAGTGACTACCTCCCAGTCCCTTAGTATTCTGGACGGGTCGACCACTCGAGACTAGACCTTCATTCTTTAGTTAATAAAAGCCTGGTTGTTACTCGCTTAACCTCAGTCTTTTGAGTAATTGATGGCGCATCAATTTTATTAACTAAATTTTTTATAATGGAGAAGATCCTCACACCAGCATGCCTGGACCTGGACAGTCGGGAAGCGGACGCTTCCACCAAGTTTGTTCACTGGCTCATGTGCTTCGAGGCATTCCTGACTGCCTCCACTGCGGTCGTAACGGATGCGAACAAACTGTCTGTCCTGATCTCCAAGGTGAACCACCGAGTGTACTCAGTCATCCGGGACGCGACCTCGTACACAGCCGCCCTCCAGCTCCTCAAGACCCAGTACACGCGCCCTGTGAACGAAGCTTACACCAGGCACCTCCTGGGGAGTCGCAAGCAACAACCTGGGGAATCGACTGAGGAATACCTCCAAGCACTGTCCGTGCTTGGCCGGGCCTGTGGGTGTAAGGCGGTAACGCCCACTAAGTACACGGAGGAACTGATCCGGGATGCCTTCGTAGCGGGCCACAGGTCCAACTACACCCGACAGCGACTGCTGGAGCACTGTGACCTCACCCTCGACAAAGCCTCCGAAATCGCACTAACGCTGGACGCAGGCTACCGGGGCATGGATGCCTACTCCTCTGCACCGTGGACGCCGCGGGGAACGACAACCTGGGACATGGTAGGACAGCCCCATAGCACCGTGCCACCCCAGCCACAGCCCAACAACGGCCCAACCACCTCAGCAGTGTCCCAAAGCCAGACAGCAGTGTCCCAAGGCCAGAAATGCTACTTCTGTGGCCAGGCCAAACACCCCAGAGCACGCTGCCCAGCGAAGAATGCGACCTGCTCGGGCTGCGGGAAAAAGGGACACTACGCTAGCGTCTGCAAGGCCAAAGCCACCCCGAACGCCAGCAGCGCCGCGTGTGGGCCATGCGAGCCACCATCTTGGGCCCCCAACAGCGCCGCGTGTGGGCCATGCGGGCCGCCATCTTGGGCCTCCCCAGCCATGTGCGAACCACTGCAGCAGCAGCCATCTTGGACGACTCCAGCCACATGGGAATCATGGACGCCGCCATCTTGGACACCAGCCGGGACGCAGCAGGCCGCCAACCCCCCCCCCATCTGATACCCGCAGCGACACACCGACCCCTACACTGGCCTCTGTTACGCTGGACCAAACGAGACCGCACCAACTAGCTCGGTCCAAAATGGACGTTAAGGTAAACGGCCATGCAATAAACTGCCTTTTTGACTCCGGGAGCACAGAGAGCTTCATCCACCCCGACACAGTGCGGCGTTGCTCTCTCCCAGTCCTGCCTGCGCACCAGCGGATTTCTATGGCCGCCGAGTCCCAGTCAGCGGACATTGGCGGCTACTGCGTGGTGACACTAGTAGTAGACGGGACTGTGTTCAATAATTTTAAACTCCTGGTCCTGCCCCAACTTTGCGCTGCCGTCCTACTGGGGTTGGATTTCCAGTGCCACCTCAAAAGCGTTACGATGGCGTACGGTGGACCCCTCCCCCCACTCACAGTCCGCAGCCAGCAGCCTCCAAATTGCCCGCCGCGCACCAGATGCAACCTCTCCACACTCAGAGTCCCACCCCCCCCACTGTTTGCTAACCTCACCCCCGACTGTAAGCCCATCGCCACAAAGAGCAGGCGATACAGTGCCGGGGGCAGGGTTTTCATCAAAACCGAAGTGGAGCGGCTCCTGAAGGAGGGGATTATTGAGGGCAGCTCCAGCCCCTGGCGAGCCCAGGTTGTGGTTGTTAAGACCGGCGAGAAACAACGCCTGGTCATCGACTACAGCCAAACAATAAACCGCTACACCCTGCTGGACGCCTACCCACTCCCCCGCATAGCTGACATGGTCAACCAGATCGCGCAGTACCACGTCTTTTCGACCATTGACCTGAAATCAGCGTACCACCAGCTCCCCATCCGCCCCGAAGACCGCCAGTATACTGCTTTTGAGGCAAACGGCCGCCTCTATCACTTCCTTAGGGTTCCCTTTGGCGTTACCAACGGGGTCTCCGTCTTCCAAAGGGAGATGGACCGGATGGTCGATCAAAACGCGCTGCAGGCCACTTTCCCTTACCTAGACAATGTGACCATCTGCGGCCATGACTTGCAGGACCATGACGCAAACCTCGAGAAATTCCTCCGCACCGCCCAACTCCTGAACCTGACATATAACAAGGAGAAGTGCATATTCCGCACAGACCGCCTCGCCATCCTTGGCTGTGTTGTGGAACACGGGGTCATCGGTCCCGACCCGGACCGGATGCGTCCCTTATGGAACTCCCACTGCCCCACTGCCTAAAAGCTCTGAAGAGGTGCCTAGGGTTTTTTTCCTACTACGCCCAGTGGGTCCCCTACTATGCAGACAAAGCCCGTCCGCTGATCAAATCCACCTCTTTTCCCCTGATGGCAGAGGCCCGCTCGGCCTTCCACCGTATCAAGGAGGACATTGCTAAAGCCACCATGCACGCAGTGGACGAATCCATCCCCTTCCAGGTGGAAAGCGATGCGTCCGACTTCGCTCTGGCCGCCACCCTCAATCAGGCGGGGAGACCTGTGGCATTCTTCTCACGAACCCTCCAGGGCCCGGAGACCAGACACTCCGCGGTCGAGAAGGAGGCCCAGGCTATTGTGGAGGCTGTGCGTCATTGGAGGCACTACCTGGCCGGAAAACGATTTACCCTGCTCACTGACCAACGTTCAGTTGCTTTTATGTTCAACAACAAGCAGAGGGGCAAAATCAAAAATGACAAGATCTTGAGGTGGAGAATCGAACTTTCCACCTACAATTACGAGATCTTGTACCGGCCTGGGAAGCTCAATGAACCCCCAGATGCCCTATCGCGTGGCACCTGCGCCAGCGCGCAGATCGATAGGCTGAGGGCACCTCCACAATGACCTCTGCCACCCGGGGGTCACCAGGTTCTTCCACTTCATCAAGGCCCGCAACCTGCCTTACTCCATTGAGGAGGTCAGGACCATGACCAAGAACTGCCGAGTCTGCGCTGAGTGCAAACCGCACTTTTATAGACCAGACAGAGCCCACCTGATAAAAGCCACTCGCCCTTTCGAACGCCTGAGCGTCGATTTTAAAGGGCCTCTCCCCTCCTCCGACCGCAATGTGTACTTCCTCAACATCATTGACGAGTACTCCCGTTTCCCGTTCGCTATCCCCTGCCCGGACATGACCAGTGCCACGGTCATTAAATGTCTGAACAGCCTCTTCACCCTGTTCGGTTTCCCCAGCTATATCCATAGCGTCCGGGGCTCATCGTTTATGAGCGACGAACTCCGCCAGTACCTGCTCGCTAGGGGTATAGCCACAAGCAGGACCCCCAGTTACAACCCCCGGGGGAACGGACAGGTGGAAAGAGAGAATGCAACAGTTTGGAAGGCCGCCCTACTAGCCTTAAAGTCTAGGGGCCTTCCGACCTCCCGCTGGCAGGAGGTGCTCCCCGATGCGCTCCACTCGATTCGGTCACTGCTCTGCACTGCCACCAATGCCACCCCTCACGAGAAAATGTTTGTCTTCCCAAGGAAGTCCACATCGGGGACAGCGTTACCGCCATGGCTGACGTCCCCAGGGCCGGTACTACTGAGAAGACACGTGAGGACCAATAAAACGGACCCCCTGGTCGAGAGGGTCAACCTCCTCCACGCCAACCCCCAGTACGCTTACATTGCGTACCCAGACGGGCGGGAGGACACAGTCTCCATACGAGACCTCGCACCCTCGGGGACCGCTGTAACCCACTACCCATTACCACCCCCCCCCATGACACCCTCGGGGACCGCTGTAACCCACTACCCATTACCACCCCCCCGCACGACCCGATATCCAACCCCAGCAGCCGGCTCGCCTTGGACCGTCACCCACGAGGACTACACTCCAGTGCCCCAGCCTACACGGGACGCGACGCCGGAAGCTCCACCACCCCTGCCGTCGCCACGTCGATCACAGCGGCAGACAAGACCTCCGGAGAGACTCCAATACACGAACTTTTAAATACACTTCACCCCGCCGGACTCATTTTTAAACAAGGGGTGAATGTGGTAAACCACTGTTATACCTGTCTGTATGTGTATGTGTATTCCACTAGGTACAGGTCTGGACATGCCTCGGCTGACTCCTCCCACTATTCCAGGTATATAAGTGACTACCTCCCAGTCCCTTAGTATTCTGGACGGGTCGACCACTCGAGACTAGACCTTCATTCTTTAGTTAATAAAAGCCTGGTTGTTACTCGCTTAACCTCAGTCTTTTGAGTAATTGATGGCGCATCAGAGTGCCAACCTGAAAATGACCACTAAATCTCACTACATCAACAACAACAACAACAACTTGTATTTATATAGCGCCTTTAACGTAGTAAAACGTCCCAAGGGGCCGCACAGGAGTATTATCAAAACAATATGAGAAACAATTGGCATGGGAAATGGGACAATGTAGTCAGAAGAAGAATTTGTATTTATATGGCATCTTTCATAGCCTCGGGATATCGCAAAAGCTATTCACAGCTCATGTTATTTCCGAAGTGCAGCCACTGTTGCTATGTGGGCAAAAGTGGCAGCAGATTTGCACACAGCAGGATCCCGCAAACAGCAAATGAAACAGCTGAAATTGACGAAGGATGAAGGATTGGAAGCTAGCCATGAGAGCGTTGAACAAGTGGGGCTGTTCTGGGGGCTGGGGGTTAAAATCATTGAAATCAATTGAATGAAAATCGGGGTGGGCTCTATAAAGGGCTGGGCAATACACTCACCAGATCACAGCTCGAGCACTGGAGGCAACAATCTACCCCCATCGCGTTGCTTCATCATCGTGATACTGTAAATGTTTCTTTTTAATTTGCTATTAATTTGTTTGTGCATTTCTATTTCTCCCTATTTTTTGTATTCCCTCCACCACCTTCTTTTCGGACTTCCTAAACTACAATAATCTCTAACTAAGACAGCAGCCCCACTCTGAGGGCAGCCCGGGTTGTCCCGTCCATCACATTTCCTTCCTTGTCTGTCGGTAAGGGCTCGTGGCTTTCCTCAATGCCCTCCATCCCCGTCCTCTGATGACCCAGGTATATCCAGGTTCCAACATCTAGGAAACCTGCCTCCTACCACTCCATGGTACAGTGCGTTGCTTTGGTTACAATCATTAAAGAATGTACAATGCATGATGCTGGGATCATAGGCTTGTTATCTTGATAACTACAGGTGGCCTTTCAGCACTGGATCCTGGGTAGGAATTCAGCCCAGACTTGTGAAAAATTACTTCTGAGGGAAATGGAAAACAAAAATAGGCAGTTGCCAATGGCAATAGTTCTAACTTGGCAGTTTTGGCCACTAGAGAGACACACAAAGAGCAGTCCCGCTGCAGTTCTTAATATTTATTAATGGCTCCAAATAGGATATCTAAGGTTTTAGGTCATTTAAAGTTTCATAGGAATGTGGGATATTCCAAGTACAGAGATATTCACAAAGGAATTTATACATACCTAACAAATGATGTTTAAATATCTATTATCTTCATCATAGAACTTTCTAACAAATCTTTTATTGCATTTGTTTAACAACCCCACAATGTAATTATCTAAATCATGTCCTGGGCAGTGTTGGCCTGTTTCTGGAGGGGGAACGAGGACACATGCTGCAATCGCCCAGCAAGGATACAATGCAAGATATTAGCATGGCACACAATATATTGGCATCATACCCTCTGAGAAGGCATTCTATCCAACATTTGAAAGTTTCTCACCATTTAAAAAATATTCTGTTTTTTTATTCTTCCTACCAAAGTGAATAACCTCACATTTCCCCACATTATACTCCATCTGCCACCTTATTACCCACTCACTTAACCGGTCTATATCCCTTTGCAGGCTCTTTGTGTCCTCCTCACAGCTGACTTTCCCACCCAGCTTTGTATCATCTGCAAACTTGGATACATTGCACTCGGTCCCTTCATCTAAGTCATTAATATAGGTTGTAAATAGCTGAGGCCCAAGCACTGATCCTTGTGGCACCCCACTAGTTACAGCCTGCCAACTGGAAAATGACCCGTTTATCCCTACTCTCTGTTGTCTGTCCGTTAACCAATCCTCTATCTATGTATTACACCCAACCTTATGAGCCCTTATCTTGCGTAACAACCTTTTATGTGGTACCTTATCGAATGCCTTTTGGAAATTTAAATATACTACATTCACTGGTTCCCCTTTATCGACCCCGCTAGTTACATTCTCAAAAAACTCTAATTTGTTAAACACGATTTCCCTTTCATAAAACCATGTTGACTCGGCCTAATCATATTAGGATTTTCTAAGTGCCCTGTTACCTCTTCCTTAATAATGGATTCCAGCATTTTCCCAATGACTGATGTCAGGCTAGCTGGCTTGCAATTCCCTGTTTTCTCCCTCCCTTCTTTCTGGAATAGTGGGGTTACATTTGCTACCTTCCAATCCGCTGGGACCGTTCTAGAATTGAGGGAATTCTGGAAGATCAAAACCAATGCATCCATTATCTCTGTAGTCATTTCTTTTAAAACCCTAGGATGTAGGCCATCAGGTCCAGGGGACTTGTTGGCTTTTTGTCCCATTAATTTCTCCCATACTATTTCTTTACTGATACTAAGTTCCTCATTCTCTCTAGACCCTTGGTTCCCCACTATTTCCGGAATGTTTTTTGTGTTTTCTTCCATGAAGACAGACACTTCGGGGGAATTTTCCCAGCCCTGGGGAGGCGGGTATGGAGGTGGGACTGCCAGGCAAATGGCAGAAACTGGGAGCGGGTACCGACCCCACTCCCAACCTGTCTCCGTGCCATCTTCCCGGGAGGCGGGTCCCCGAGTCACGCAGGGACCCGTCTCCTCGAGGTGGGAAGGGGATTAGAGCCAATTAACTACCTGTTAATAGGTAGTTAACAGGTAGTTTTGAGGCTTTTCCCCATTTTACGCCTGCAATTGCGGGCTTCCCGATGGCTGCGAACCTCGCCAGGGTCAGCGAGGCGAGCAGTGGGTATGCGGGGGTGAGAGGGGTCGAAATGTCAGCTGTAGAGGTGAGTGATGGGCGCAAGTGTGGACAGGTAAGTATGAGAGGTGAGTGTAAAGTGTTGGAAAAAGTTTCCTTTCCTTTGCTTCTTTCTGCAGGCTTCAAACTTTGAGGATCCGGAGGTGCCTCATCTCAACGGCAGAGATGACAGAATGGCTGCTGCATTCTCAGATGCTGCAGCCATCTGCTTTCTGCTGAGAGTGGTCTTGGTGAGCCTTCTGTGCAAGGGCTCACCTTAGAATAGAGGTTGTCAGTGTTTGACAGCTTCTCAAAGCTGTCAAATGCTGACAATTCATCTGTCAAAAAAATTTCGGTGACGTCATCTGTCACCGGCTTTCCTTTAATTGGCCAGTAAGCCCGCATAACAAGGCCAATCAAGGGAAAATAGCGTGGGTTGGTAAGACATCGCTGGGGGAGGAACTGAAACCCGGAAACCAGAAGCCCCGCCTCCAGCACGTCTCCATTGAGAAAATCCAGCTCAGAGTATTTGTTTAATGTCTCTGGGACCACTTAGATATTGCAGTAGGTTGGAAAGTAGAAGAAACACATCCTGTAGATTTGCCAAGGAGAAGCATGGCTGTCGTCTTTAGAGGACCTCCATTTGTGAATGTACCATTTTAAATCATGGAGCAGTTGATTTCTCCTGCCTGCGGACAGTTTTTGTAGGTAAGGGCCGTGTCAATCCATCAGCTGATGGAAGGATGTTGTAAAATGGCGTTTACGCTACATTCAATGGAAATGAACAGCATGTTGTTTCTGGGAACACTGTGGTGTTTCAAAGATGATCCCTGGTGTAAAATGGAAGATCTACTAAGGAGCAGTTTGATAAGATGGGGCTCTTTAGCCTAAGTACAGAGGTCTGAGAGGGAGACTGGGCTTTATAAGGTAATTAATGGGATAGAGAAAGCAAACCAAAAAATAATACTTCAACTACTCTAGGTAACTTTCAGAAGGAAATTGGATATATATAGGAGTGTGATGGAATACGCTCCACTTGCCTGGATGAGTGCAGCTCCAACAACACTCAAGAAGCTTGACACCATCCAGGACAAATTGGCACCCCATCCACCACCTTAAACATTCACTCCCTCCACCACCGGCGCACCATGGCTGCAGTGTGTACCATCTACAAGATGCACTGCAGCAACTCACCAAGGCTTCTTCAGCAGCAGCTCCCAAACCCGCAACCCCTACCACCTAGAAGGACAAGGGCAGCAGGCGCATGGGAACACCACCACCTCCAAGTCACACACCATCCTGACTTGGAAATATATCGCCGTTCCTTCATCGCCGCCGGGTCAAAATCCTGGAACTCCTTCCCTAACAGCACTGTGGGAGCACCTTCACCACACGGACTGCAGCGGTTCAAGAAGGCGGCTCACCACCACCTTCTCAAGGGCAGTTAGGGATGGGCAATAAATGCTGGCCTTGCCAGCGACGCCCACATCCCGTGAACGAATAAAAAAAAAAGCACAGGCACGATAGGCTGAATGGCCTTCTTCTGTGCTGTACGGTTCTACGAGGTCAGTAGGGCAAGGTGTCACAGGCTCAGAGGAGAGAGGGACCAGGTCTGATAAATTAGCAAGTGGGCCTGGGTAGAAGTGGGACTGGGTGAAGGGGAAAGCTGGAGGGGGTGCAGAGGGGCCCATCTCTGCAGTGATTCTTCTCAACCAATGGGGCAGCACGGTGGCATAGTGGTTAGCACTGTTGCCTCACAGCGCCAGGGACCCGGGTTCGAATCCGGCCTCGGGCGACTGTCTGTGTGGAGTTTGCACATTCTCCCCGTGTTTGCGTGGGTTTCCTCCGGGTGCTCCGGTTTCTTCCCACAGTCCAAAGATGTGCAGGTTAGGTTGATTGGCCATGGTAAATTGACCCTTAGTGTTAGGGGAATTAAATACGTGGGGTTACGGGGATAGGGTGGGATATGTGATGGTGTAGGGGTTACGGGGATCGGGTGGGATATGTGTCGGTGCAGGCTCGATGGGCCGAAATGGCCTCTATCTGCACTGTGGGGTTTCTGTGATTTCTGTGAACCCTGACCTGTTGGCCAGACTCCCATTGCGATCTTGTGATCTGCTGAGTTAAACCATGAGGGGTGTGAAAGGGGTAACTGCTTCATATTTCGGAGCATGCAGCGGAGTATGGAATAGACTACCATCTAGTGCAGTAAATGTTTGATTTGATTGAAACATTAAAAAGATGATGGATTCCTGATTCAACAGGAAGCACAGCAACAGCGACAACAGAGTGTAACGGCAGGAGGGAGGCTGTGCCTGTCTGGTTCTGTATCTCAACCTGAACAACACGGCCAGCTAAATGAGATGAATAGCCTTTCGCTATTCCTATTTTCTTTTTTCTTTAATGAATGTATCACGCCATCATTTCATGTTTTTAATACAACCTGACCTTTGTCGCTGTCTCTGTTGTCAGACTACTCGACCTCGCCTTCAATATTTGTGTGACACTGCTATATTGTACATAATAATTTGTTGTGCTTAGTTGCAGGCTTCTGAGGACTGTTATAATGAGAATGGACTGTATTTTAAAGGGGCATTATCACAAGGCTCCACCGTACGCGTACACAAAGGACACAATAGATAATTAGTGACACAATGACGTTATTGGGTCAGCAATATGAAAACAGCACTATGAAAGTTTACGCTTCAGCAGGTTTAGTGACTGCTCCCAAAACGACCTTGCCATGGCAACCGGTGTATCATCGGCCTCTGCAGCAGATGACTGCTTCAGGAATGGAGCTTAACTGAAAACTCCCCAATGGTGAAGACACAGCCAGCCCTCTGACTATGTTAACACACGACATTGTCATAATTCTACTTTACAAACAGTTTCAGTACCACTGACTGCCTGTTGGTGGCACTCGTGGGCTTAGCGAAGTCATTGTTCTCAGCACCACCACCAGCTGGTATCTACTGGTATTGCAGCCAACAGGGATAAGGAAAAGCCAGAATCCATTGAAGCCCATTCTTATAGCACTCCCAGCACAGCGTCTAATCATATTTTGAACAACCCCAAAATTTTTGCCTCTATTACATTTTTTCGTACAACATCATGTGCTCAAAATCACGAGGGGTCTGGACAGAGTAGATAGAGAGAAACTGTTCCCATTGGTGGAAGGGTTGAGAACCAGAGGACACAGATTTAAGGTGATTGGCAAAAGAACCAAAGGCGACGTGAGGAAAAACTTTTTTACACAGCGAGTGGTTAGGATCAGGAATGCACTGCCTAAGAGGGTGGTGGAGGCAGACTCAATCACGGCTTTCAAAAGGGAATTGGATAAGTATTGGAGGGAAAACATTTTTCCAGGGCTACGGGGAAAGGGCGGGGGAGTGGGACTAGCTGAAGTGCTCTTGCAGAGAGATGGCACGGGCTCGACGGGCCGAATGGCCTCCTCCTGCGCTGTAACCATTCTATGATTCTATGATTATCCTAAGCATTTAACACTCAGTAAAGACAGTTTCCTAATTTACATAGAGTTTACAGCACATTCGGCCCAACTAATCCATCCCAGTGTTTATGCTCCACACGAGCCTTCACCAACCCCTCTTTATCTAATCCTATCAGCATATCCTTCTATTCCTTTCTCCCTCATGTACTTGTCTAGCTTCCCCTTAAATGCATCTATGTTTATTCACCTCAACTACTCCCTGTGGCAGCGAGTTCCACATTCTCACCACTCGGAGTAAAGAAGCTTCTCCTGAAATCCTTATTTGATTTATTAGTAACTATCTTATATTTATGACCCCAACCTGAATTTGAAGTAATAGTAATATTGTATTTATTTATCTTACTTGCCCAACATTTAAAAAAAATTCTTATTATAGAAATACAAAAATCCTAAAACTTATATGAATGGGATCCTGGGATGAGAGGGTTGTCCTATGATGAGAGATTGTGTAGAATGGGCCGATACTCCCTGGAGTTTAGAAGAATGAGAGGTGATCTCATTGAAACATACAAGATTCTGAGGGGGATTGACAGGGTAGATGCTGAGAGGTTGTTTCCCCTGGCTGGAGGGTCTAGAACTCGGGGGCACAGTCTCAGGATAAGGGGTCGGCCATTTAAAACTGAGATGAGGAGGAATTTCTTCACTCAGAGGGTTGTGAATCTTTGGAATTCTCTGCCCCAGAGGGCTGTGGAGGCTGAGTCTTTGAGTATATTCAAGGCTGCGATTGAGAGGTTTCTGGACTCTCGGGGAATCAAGGGATATGGGGCTAGGGCAGGAAAGTGGAGTTGAGGTCGAAGATCAGCCATGATCTTACTGAATGGCGGAGCAGGCTCGAGGGGCCGTGTAGCCTACTCCTGCTCCTAAGTCTTATGTTCTTATGAAAGCACACTTTATGTGACCTACAGTCAGTGTTCCCTCTAATTTTTTTGGTGTTGCGCAGCCCATTCACATTTCCCCGCCTGCGCAGTTTTTCCATTCATACAAACCATCAACAGTTTACTTTCCAATCACTTCATATTTTCTTCCTTTCCATTTTAATCAGGCCACGGAGAGGAAATGTGGAATTATACACACTCCTTCCAATTGGAATTCCTAACCCCCCCCCCGCCTTCCCCCCAATGCCCATATATGGCTCTGGGTTTACTACAACCTGACCTCATCGTAATTCTATCTCTGCTGTTGAGTAGGACATATCTAATGAGGGGCCTCTGGACACATGAAAAAAAATTGCCTGTACTTGTACGCACTGCATAAGAAAGAATGTGCATTTCTATAGCGCCTTTCACGTCCTCAAGACGTCCCAAAGCACTTTACAGCCAATGAAGTACTTTTTGGAGTGTAGTCACTGTTTGTAATGTAGGAAACGCGGCAGCCAATTTGCGCACAGCAAGCTCCCACAAACAGCAATGTGACAAGGACCAGATTGTTTTGGTGATGTTGGTTGAGGGATAAATATTGGCCCCAGGACACCGGGGAGAACTCCCCCCCTGCCCGTCTTCCAAAGAGTGCCACGGGATCTTTTATGCCCACCTGAATGTCAGCCTAGATTTTCTGCTCAAGTTTCTGGAGTGGGACTTGAACCCACAATAGCCTGATTCAGAGGCGAGAATGTTACCAACTGAGCTATGGTTTTAAGCACAGCCAATTACAACACAGATTTTATCAATTATTTTATTTTCCTACTAAAATTCACTGTTAATAAAAGGCCACTGAATAAATAGGGACCACCCTCAATTGCAAGTAGCTGCTTTCAGTCGATACATTTTTACTCACCAACAGAATAACGTTCCTACAAGATAAAGGTTAATTTGCACCAAAGTTAATGAAAGAGGCAGTGGTGTTAAAGTGGGGCTAACAAGCCAGCCATTGCCCTGCATCCACTTGCTTCTCAGTCTCAGTTCATTGTTCAGCTTGGCACAAAGCACCAGCGTGTTTTGGCAGAAAGCTATTTTCTGCTGGCTTCAATTCAAACTGCTTTCTGTGAAGAAGGGGAGTAAAGAAGACAGAGAAATATTGTGTCAGAGCCAGAATCCGATGTAAGGGACGGAACTGCACGTTCAAGACATGACAGTCCTTAAAGACAAGGACTGAAGTTGTGGGTCTGGGGGTAAAAAGTCCATCAATTTGGTTTCAGGTTGATTTAATCTTGTGCCGCTTCACTTTTGAACCCGAACGCAGTCACATTATGATTGCCCACATTACAAACAGAGAATCCACTTCAAAAAAGTACTTCATAGGCTGCAAAACGCTTTGGGACGTCCGGTGGTCGTGAAAGGCGCCACAGAAATACAAGTCTTTCTTTCTTTTACCAGCTGTCACTAGTTAACCCAAATACCTTCCATCGGGCAAGTCCGAACAACTAGACCATGGAGGCTACCAGACTGGCAGACTTTGAGTTTTCATATATAACAGCAAGGGGTTTCAATAATACTCTGCTACTAAAAAGCTCAAGGTGCTTAGATTTGGGAAATGCAGGTTTCTGTTTTATTTTGGCCAGTTACTCGGAGATATTCAAGTGCAACCCGAGATGAAAATTAGTGTGAAAGGTATAGAGGGAGCAGAATTCTTAAAATGCATTCAGGAGAACTTCTTTTAGCCAGTATGTACCAAGCCCAACAAGAGAGGGGGCGGTTCTGGACCTAGTTTTAGGGAATGAAGCTGGGCAGGTGGAAAGGGTATCAGTGGGAGAGCAGATTGGTGGTAGTGATCATAAATTCAGTTAGATTTAGGGTAGTTATGGAAAAGGACAAGGACAGACCAGGAATAAAAGTTCTCAATTGGGGAAAAGCTAATTTTACCAAGCTGAGAGGTGATTTAGCCAAAGTGGACTAGAGACAGAAACTTGAAGGTAAATCAGTGTCAGAGCAGTGGGGGGCATTCAAGGAGGAGATAGTGAGGATTCAGAGCAAGCATATTCCCTTAAAAAAGGGTGGGACTAACAAATCTGGAGCTCCCTGGATGTCAAGGGGCATACAGGGTAGGATAAAGAAAAAAAGGGAAGCTTATGACAGATACCGAGGACTCAATACTGCAGAAAGCCTAGAGGAGTATAGAAATTAAATAGGAAATTAGGAAAGCAAAGAGAGGGCATGAAAAAATATTGGCAAGTAAAATCAAGGAAAACCCAACGATGTTTTATAAATACATTAAGAGCAAGAGGATAACTAAAGTAAGAGTCGGGCCTATTAGGGACCATAAAGGTAACCTGTGTGTGGAAGCGGAAGACATGGGTAGGGTTCTTAATGAATACTTTGCATCTGTTGTCACAAAAGAGAGGGATGATGCAGACATTGCGATCAGGGAGGAGGTGTGTGAAATATTAGATGAAATAAACATAGTGAAAGAGGAAGTATTAAGGGGTTTAGCATCTTTGAAAGTGAATAAATCCCCAGGCCCGGATGAAATGTACCCCAGACTGTTAAGAGAAGTAAGAGAGGAAATAGCAGAGTACGATAGCAAAATACTGCAGATGCTGGAAATCCGAAATAACAACAGAAAATGCTGGAAAAACTCAGCAGGCCAGGCAACATCCATGGAGAGAAAACGGAGTCAACGTTTCGGGTAAAACCCCTTTGTCAAGTCTTGACAAAGGGGTTTTCACCCGAAACGTTGACTCTATTTTCTCTCCACGGATGTTGCCTGGCCTGCTGAGTTTTTCCAGCATTTTCTGTTGTTATTTAGGAACTAGCAGAGGCTCTGCCCATCATTTTCCAATCCTCTCTGGCTACAGGTGTGGTGCCAGAGGACTGGAGGACTGCTAACATGGTACCGTTGTTTAAAAAGAGAGAAAGGGATAGACCGAGTAATTACAGGCCAGTCAGCCTAACCTCGGTGGTGGGAAAATTATTGGAAAAAATTCTGAGGGACAGAATAAATCTTCATTTAGAAAGACACGGATTAATCAGGGACAGTCAGCATGGATTTGTTATGGGGAGGTCGTGTCTGACTAACTTGATTAAATTTTTTGAGGAGATAACAAGGAGGGTCGATGAGGTTAGTACATTTGATGTAGTCTATATGGACTTTAGTAAGGCTTTTGATAAGGTCCCACATGGCAGACTGGTCATGAAAGCAAAGCCCATGGGATCCAAGGCAAAGTGGCAAGTTGGATCCAAAATTGGCTCAGAGGCAGGAAACAAAGGGTAATGGTCGAAGGGGGTGTTTGTGACTGGAAGGCTGTTTCCAGTGGGGTTCCGCAGGGCTCAGTACTGGGTCCTTTGCTTTTTGTGGTATATGTCAATGATTTGGACTTGAATGTAGGAAGTATGATTAAGAAGTTTGCAGATGATTCAAAAATTGTCCTTGTTGTTGATAATGAAGAACACTGCAGACCGCAGGAGGATATCAATGGACTGATCAGGTGGGCAGAACAGTGGCAAACGGAATTCAATCTGGAGAAGTGTGAGGTTATACATTTGGGGAGGGCTAACAAGGCAAATGAATACACTATAAATGGTAGGACACTGAGAAGCGTAGAAGATCAGAGGGACCTTGGAGTTCATGTCCACAGATCCCTGAAGGTAGCAGGACAGGTAGATAAGGTGGTTAAGAAGGCACACGGGATACTTGCCTTTATTAGCCGAGGCATAGAATATAAGAGCAGGGAGGTTCTGCTTGAACTGTATAAAACACTAGTTAGGCCTCAGCTAGAGTACTGCGTGCAGTTCTGGTCACCACATTACAGGAAGGATGTGATTGCACTAGAGAGGGTGCAGAGGAGATTTACGAGGATGTTGCCTGGGCTGGGGAATTTTAGCTATGAGGAAAGATTGGACAGGCTGGAGTTGTTTTCTTTGGAATAGAGGAGGCTGAGGGGAGATTTAATTGAGGCGTATAAAATTATGAGGGGCCTAGATAGAGTGGATAGGAAGGACCTATTTCCCTTAGCAGAGGGGTCAATAACCAGGGGGCATAGTTTAAAGTAATTGGTCGGAAGTTTAGAGGGGATTTGAGGAGAAATGTTTTCACCCAGAGGGTGGCGGGGGTCTGGAACTCACTGCCTGAAAGGGTGGTAGAGGCAGAAACCCTCATCACATTTAAAAAGTACTTGGATATACACTTGAAGCGCCGTAACCTGCAGGGCTACGGACCGAGAGCTGGACAGTGGGATTAGGCTGGAGAGCTCTTTGTCGGTCGGCACGGACAAGATGGGCCGAATGGCCTCCTTCTGCGCTGTAAATTTCTATGATTCTCTGGTGACTCAGCTTTGGGGTTATCTCAATCTCCTGATCGGAGAGTGTCTGCCTTCCGCTCAGCACCTCTCCCTGACAGCACAGCTGAGATACGGACTTCACCGTGTGGGGAAATCACATGTCTCACCAGATTATGGCCCGGTGCTTTGGCAACACCCACCAGCTACATCACCACGTCAGCCCAGCATTCTACCTGTAGTAGACACCGTCTCACTATGACATATTTTAATGTTCTCTATACGGATGTATTTCTGTTGACGGTTCCCTTTTTAATAGAAAAACGAAATACTGCGGATGCTGGAAATCTGAAATAAAAACAGAAAATGCTGGAAACACTCAGCAGGTCAGGCAGCATCTGTGGAGAGAGAAACAGAGTTAATGTTTCAGGTCGATGGCCCTTCGTCAGAACTGGAAAAAGTTAGAGATGGAACAGATTTTTAGCAAGTACAGAGGGCGGGGAAAGGAGGGAGGGGAGGAAAGAACAAAAGGGAAGGTCTGTGATAGGACGGAAGGCAGGAGAGATTAAAAGACAAAAGGGATAGCGGTGCCAGGCAAAAGGAGATTGTAATGGGACAAGTAAAGAAACAAAAGATGGGTCTAGAGGAGGTGTAAATGGCAACATCAGAATCATCAGCACCTGCTGTCTGCGAAAATGAGAGCAGTGGCTATGATCTGAAATTGGTGAACTCAATGTTGAGTCTGGAAGGTTGTAAAGCCCTTGTTGCAATGTAGATTTTTCAAAGATCCAAAAGATCTACTGTACTTAAATGTAGACCACATTCTAAACATAAAAGACATATATCGTTGTTCCTTTATCGTCACTGGGTTCAAAATCCTTGAACTCCCAATCTGACAGCTCTGTGGGAGTACCTTCACCACACGGACTGCAGCGGTTCAAGGCGGCGGCTCACCACCACCTTCTCAAGGGCAACTAGGGATGGGCAATAAATGCTGGCCTTGCCAGTGACGGCCACATCCCGCAAATAAATGTTAAAAAAATGTCAGGGATGTGAAAATCCCATTCAGCCCATTGGTGATCAGCCCTCTAGTACGCCACACACTCTACACACCAAAGTGGTTTCTGCTTCACTGCCTTGCTAAAGTCGATGTGTAAACGCGGAATCAGATTGACTTCCCGTTGCACCAGGAATTGAAAAGTGCAACCCAGCCCAAACTGCAGATCCCTTACCGCAGTGTAAGTGCAGTCTCCATACCCAGAACAAATTGCAGATCCCTTACTGCAGTGTAAGTGCAGTCTCCATACCCAGCCCAAACTGCAGATCCCTTACTGCAGTGTAAGTGCAGTCTCCATACCCGGCCCAAACTGCAGATCCCTTACTGCAGTGTAAGTGCAGTCTCCATACCCAGAGCAAATTGCAGATCCCTTACTGCAGTGTAAGTGCAGTCTCCAAACCCAGCCCAAACTGCAGATCCCTTACTGCAGTGTAAGTGCAGTCTCCATACCCGGCCCAAACTGCAGATCCCTTACCGCAGTGTAAGTGCAGTCTCCATACCCAGCCCAAACTGCAGATCCCTTACTGCAGTGTAAGTGCAGTCTCCATACCCGGCCCAAACTGCAGATCCCTTACTGCAGTGTAAGTGCAGTCTCCATACCCGGCCCAAACTGCAGATCCCTTACTGCAGTGTAAGTGCAGTCTCCATACCCAGCCCAAACTGCAGGGCCTAGAAATTCAGTTGCGTTCGCCAGCCGTTAACGCCATAAGAGGGGTAGATTTCCAGCGCTAGGCGCTTAGCGCCCGGGCGCAGCGCGATCTGCGCCTCGCCCCAACTTCAGTTGACATTTAGCGCCGGCGCAAAGTGTTAGCGCCCGCTCAGCTGCGCGCGCAGCTTATGACGTCATTTCGTCGTGCAACGCTGTTTGTGCGCCCCAAACCGGAAATTCAGTGGCGCCCGCCCAATGTGGGCGTGGCGCTGTTAAGAACTGTGAAGTGGAACGCAGCAGAGGCCCTGCGGGCCTCGGGGAGCGCTAATTAAAGGGCACTTTCACTGAACTATAAAGGCCAGCCATTTTGCTGCAATGACTTTAGTGCTTTGGATTTCTGGACACAGACCAAGGAACAGACCTTACTGATTTGGGACAACATAGGAGAGGTATTTTTGGCTTCTGGCCAGAGCTTGGAAATTTGACTCTTTGTGATTTCACTGTTTGCAAGTTCATTATGGGGGCTGCATGGGGCTCCAACCCTCAGTTCCAGCATTATGTGCGAAGGGCTCGCAGACGCTGTGTGAGAGGGCCAGCCATGCCTAGACGCAGAGGGGCCATCAGGCGTCGGCAACGTAGGCCTTACCCACTCAGGGAATACCGGCAGCAGGTGTCCTATCTCACCATGACTGCCGCGCATTGTGTTAAGAGGCTGCGCTTCAGAAGGGAGGTGGTTGCAGAGATCTGCCAGCTGCTTCACAGAGATCTGCATCCACAGCTGATGTGCAGGACCTCTCTGTCGGTGGAAGTGAAGGTCACGGTGGCTCTGAACTTTTATGCAAGCGGCTCCTTCCAAGCCGCTGCTGGGGACATAGCGAACATCTCCCAGTTCGCCATGCATCGCTGCATCCGGCAGGTCACCGATGCCCTTTTCACAAGGAGACAACAATTCATCTCCTTCCCCATGACCCTAGAGAGGCAGGAGCAGCGTGCAGTCGGATTTGCCAGGATCGCCGACTTCCCCACGGTGCAGGGCGCCATTGACTGCACGCATGTGGCTATGCGGGCACCTATCGACAATGCCGAGGATTACCGCAACCGGAAGGGCTACCATTCCCTTAATGTACAGCTGGTGTGTGACCACAGGCAGCGCATCCTAGCTGTCAATGCCCGCTTTCCAGGAAGCAGGCACGATGCATTTATCCTGCGCCAGACTACTGTGGCTGACATGTTCGAGGCACAGCCTCCACCAAGGGGATGGCTTATTGGGGACAAGGGCTACCCTTTGTGTACATGGCTCATGACCCCGCTCCGCGCGCCCAGGACCCCTGCGGAGGAGGCATACAACGAAAGCCATCAAGCCACAAGGAACATCATAGAGCAAACGATTGGCGTCCTGAAGCAACGGTTCCGCTGCCTGGATCGATCCGGCGGATCTCTACAGTATTCGCCGGATAGAGTCTCCCAGTTCGTCGTCGTTTGCTGCATGCTGCACAACCTGGCTATCCGCAGGACTCAGGCACTGCCACCTCACGTTGGGCCACCACCTCAGGAGGACGAGCACGAGGACCATGAGGAGGAGGAGGAGGAGGATGAGGAGTACCAGCCCAGAAGGGAGGCACAAGGTCCAAGGGCCGTCCGCCGGCGGCTTATTGAACGACACTTCTAGGCCCCCTGTCAGGGAATGGCTTGTGGCAATGAACGCACCTGAATGCAGCCACTCCGCAAGCCCTCAGCCGGTTAACGCAACAACCACTTGAAACATGACACCTGGACAAGCTGAATAAATAGAAAGCTTTATTTAACAAACTCAGGGCCCTTCCCACATGAAACAGAAAAACAGACAAGACCCCCAAAAAAGTGAAAAACATATCTCACTCCCACAACCTGGGGAGGAATAACAAAACTTGTCAATCCAATTGGCCTTCATCTTCGGCCTTTCCAAAATAAGCCCCCCCCCTCCAGAACACAAACACCCCCATATAAAAAAAACAGTTGGCCACACCCTCTACTTGGTGTGCCGAGAGGGCGAGTCCTTGTGCAGGCTTCTCCGGCCCCTGCCCGACCTGTTGCTCCGCCTCAACCTGGGCCCTGTGGGTGTTGGAAGGCTGGGGGAAGGCTCCTGAGGGGCACCAAGCGTATCGGCAGATGCCCTTGGGGGTCGGCCTAGACGAGGTCCGGCCCTGGAGGGGCCGGCTGCTGACTGCTGCAGCTGTGGCTGGGCAGCATCAGTCTCTGCAGCAGCTCGTCGCACCTTGGCTGGGGGAGTGGCAGTGGCGGCTGCAGCAATGGGGGCAAGCTGGCTGATGCCAGGCGCTCGCTGGTCGCCAGAGACACAGGCACTCGGCCGGGCTGGCACTGCAGCAAGCGCAGCAATCTGGTGGAGGCCAGACCGCTGTGCTGCAGCAGGGCAGCGGGTGCCCTGTCGATGCTTCCGTGTCACAGCGAGTGTGGCAGAAGTGAGTGCCCGAACTGCCCTGTTCTGTGCCCGCATCAGATCAGCCAGTGTCTGCACGGCACCACTCATGAACTCGCGACTCGCGTCCTGTGCTGCCGCGAGTTGGTCGACACCCCTGGCCTCTGCTGCAACGAGTTGTTCCACACCCCTGGCCTGTGCTGCCACGAGTTGTTCCACACCCCTGGCCTGTGCTGCCACGAGTTGTTCCACACCCCTGGCCTGTGCTGCCGCGAGTTGTTCCGCACCCCTGGCCTGTGAGTCCCCGAAAGCGGCCACACTATGAGCCAGGGACTCAATGGCCTGAGGCAACTGTCCCACAACCCCCATGAACTCGTTGTGGCGCCGCTCGGAGGCCGCGGACATTTCATCAAGGAGGCGCACCTCCTGGGCGAGGACCGTCTCCAGACTGGAGGGCGGACTCTCCATCTGGGGAGAATGCCGCCGAGCTGCCCGACCCTTCCCGCGTGCCTGGACGCCACTGGGCCCAGGAGCTGCGCCCCCCTGCAACACTTCCCCCCTCTGGGGTGAAGGCCGCCGTGCTGCCCGACCCTTCCCGCGTGCCTGGACGCCACTGGGCCCAGGAGCTGCACCCCCCTGCAACACTTCCCCCTGGCTCTCCTCCAGGCAAGACGTGTCCCCTCCATTGCCAACCCCTGGCGCGGATGAGGGTTCCCCCGATGTGCCGCCTTCCTCTTGGCCCTCGACGTCCTCCTCTTCCAAGGGACTGGCACACTCAGCTTCATGGACCTCCTCCTCACCAGCTGAAAGCAGGAAGGCACAAGAGTAGCTTTAGAGTGAGGACAGGGCGTCAGCGAGGGAGGCATGAGTGGTGGCATTATGCGCATTGGTCGGACAGTGGCAAAGGATGTAGATCTGAAGCGCAAGGGGAACGAAAGAGGTCCAAACGGTCATGTCCTTACCATTGGGGCCCAGCACAGGGTCGGCATCTCCAACAGCAACGGGGCCAACCACCCGGCCACGCATGAGTCGAGCCACGCGCTCCTCCAGGTCGCTGAGCTCCTGGAACTGGCCACGGCCTCCCCCGGTGACATTCCGGCTCTTCATATTCTTCGCCAGCTTGGCCTGCAAGAGAAAGGACGGCCTCTAAGTACAGTGTGTTGCCCTGTTGTTGTGTGCACTGCCTCCCATGGTTGAATAGCTTGGCCAGTGTGTTGCCCTGTTGTTGTGTGCACTGCCTCCCATGGTCGAATAGCTTGGCCAGTGTGTAAAGTGCAGAAAGTGCTATTGATGATCATGCCAGTGCCATAGCTGCTGGAGGAGGGCTGGCCATTAGGCCTTTGAGGTCCCTTTGCCCATAATGTGAGGTGCACATGCAAGGATGAGGAAGACACTGGAAAGGGTACTCACCTTCACCATCCGAGTGAGGTCGTTGTACTTCTTGCGGCATTGGTCCGCACTCCACGGGACATCGCTGGTGGATGACACCCTGTGGGCGATTTCCCTCCAGGCTCTCCTGTACTGCCTCCTGGGAGCCTTCTTGCCACTGTCCGGGCACAAGATCTCTCTTCTCTTTTCAAAAGCCTTAAACAGCACCCTCAAAGCATGCTCTGAGAAGCGCTGCGCTCGTTCACGGGCCTTCTGCATGGCTTCAGGCGCTATTTGGGTCCACCAGCAGTGTTCAGGCCTAGCTGCAGGGCTCCACTATCCAGGGCGTGGCAGCAGACCAAGTCGACCCTTCCCCCCTTTAAGAGCTGGCCGGCGTCAGGGTGTCTGCTGTCAATCAAAACATGACCGCACCTGCGCTGCGCCCGGCCTCGGCGTTATCAGTCCGCACCGCCGGCTTAGCGCCTAAAGATAGGAGTGCAACGCCAGTTTCAGCGCTCGCCCAAACTCCTTGGACAAATCTACTGAATTTCGGCGAAGTGGCCTACACTTTCCGGCGGGCGCTAACTTTAGCGCCCGCCCGACTTTAGCGCCCCAAAAGTGGCGCGACTGAATTTCTAGGCCCAGATCCCTTACTGCAGTGTAAGTGCAGTCTCCATACCCAGCCCAAACTGTGAGGAGGATGTCGTGAAACTCCAGCACGATTTGGACAGGTTGGGTGATTGGGCAGAAACATGGCAAATGCACTATAATGTGGATAAATGTGAGGTTATCCACTTTGGTGGCAAAAACAGGAAGGCAGATTATTATTTGAATGGTAATAGATTGGGAGAAGGGGAAGTGCAAAGAGACCTGGGTGTTCTTGTACACCAGTCGCTGAAGGTAAGCATGCAGGTGCAGCAGGCGGTTAAGAAGGCAAATGGTATGTTGGCCTTCGTAGCAAGAGGGTTCGAGTACAAGAACAAGGATGTCTTGCTGCAGTTGTACAGGGCCTTGGTGAGACCACACCTTGAGTATTGTGTGCAGTTTTGGTCGCCTTACCTGAGGAAGGATGTTCTTGCCATGGAGGGAGTGCAGCGAAGATTCACCAGGCTGATACCTGGGATGGCAGGAATGACGTATGAGGAGAGATTGTGTCGACTGGGCTTATACTCACTGGAGTTTAGAAGATTGAGAGGGGATCTCATCGAAACCTATAAAATTCTGTCAGGCCTGGACAGACTAGATGCAGGAAGGATGTTTCTGATGGCCGGGGAGTCCAGAACCAGGGGTCATAGTCTAAGGATAAGGGGTAAGCCATTTAGGACTGAAATGAGGAGGAATTTCTTCACCCAGAGAGTGGTGAACCTGTGGAATTCTCTGCCACAGAGGGCGGTGGAGGCCAGTTCATTAAGTATATTCAAGAAAGAGTTAGATATATTTCTTACGGCTAAAGGGATCAAGGGATATGGGGAGAAGGCAGGGACCGGGTACTGAATTTGGATGATCAGCCATGATCTCATTGAATGGCGGAGCAGGCTCGAAGGGCCGAATGGCCTACTCCTGCTCCTATCTTCTATGTATCTATGTATCTATGCAGATCCCTTACTGCAGTGTAAGTGCAGTCTCCATACCCAGAGCAAACTGCAGATCCCTTACTGCAGTGTAAGTGCAGTCTCCATACCCAGAGCAAACTGCAGATCCCTTACTGCAGTGTAAGTGCAGTCTCCATACCCAGCCCAAACTGCAGATCCCTTACTGCAGTGTAAGTGCAGTCTCCATACCCAGAGCAAACTTGAGCTAGCTGTGGGCAGCATATATGCGCCACTAACTGTCCCAACTTAGCTTCCAATAGCATTTTGAATATTCTTAATGTTTATATCTCTACTACACTGCCTGGCAGCTTATTCAAAGCATTGATTACTGTAAGTTAGCAAGTTCTCCCATATTGAAGTTTTAAATTTATCTCCTTTGGTCCTACTCTCATAACTTACTTTAAAGTAACAATCTCGGATTGCCTTGTTTGCGTTTCTGAATATTTTGCGCCCCTTGTTGAGATTCTCCCACAACAGTTTTCTTTCCGGACCGGAGAGCTTTAGTTTCGCTAATCTTTCTTCCTAGCACATCACACGGTGTCAGTCCAGCTGATCGTCTCTGATGGCACACAGCATTCTTGAGGACACTTGGAGCTTAAGGAGTCAGGAAAATAAAATGGTGTCAAAGGAAGGTTTACAGTTGCAATCAAAACCTGCTGTTGTTCGACTGGTAGACATCTCACCTTAAGTGCACAACATGAAGCCTCTTTTATATCAATAGCCTATTCTGCGATTCCCATGCTAGTTCCTTTGAAACGCATATACTAAAAGGCCATAGGAGCACTTCTCCATAATATTAAACCGTTTATTAATTAACGTAAAGCAAAATCATCAATGAAATTTTTATTGACTACATTGGGCCAAATGTCCTTTTGTCTTCCTTGATGTTTTTTATGCTTCTTATGGTAGTTTGACTTTATGCAATGGAAGGTGAAATGCTGCATAAAAAGAATTTAATGGCAGTTTGTTGCTTTATTGGGGACTTTTTGGACAGGCTCAGTTCTGTAAATTCTGCTGAAGCGCTGCCCCATTAGTTACAAGGGTAAGTCTGTGCTGTACCAGATGCTATATTGCCTCAACAACCCTTTGCTTCAATCTGGCAGTTCCATTTCCCCAGTGAATTCTTGTGGCCTCTTTAAGAGCGACTATTAATTCAGTGCCTATTAGTGACAAATTATGGGCATTTTTGTGTTATGGCCTTTCACCCACCAGCTACTGGATTGAGACCATCCCAAGCTCATTTCACTTAGGACTATTACAGCCTTCGGAGAAAGCAGACCCACATCCATCAGTCTGAGCTGGATCTGAACGCTGGCCCCCGTCGATGACAGTGGCAGTGCTGTGATTCACTGCGCTATCCACTTCTTATTCCTATTTAAAATGACAAATTCTATCCCTCACCAAGGTTGCACCATCGCTCGCTTTCGCTCTTACCTCACTCCTACAGGGCTGGAAACCTCCCCCATGCTTTCATCGCCTCTAGACTTGACTTCTCCAACACCCTCTATGTTCCACCTTGCGACTTCGCTCCCTATCTTCAAATCTCCAGCTCATCCAAAGAATCCACGGCCTGTGGCCTATCCTGCACCAAGTCCCACTCACCAATAAGCCCTGACAACGCCAGGTCTGTAATCTGTCGGCAATTCTGGGGGAGTCACCTTTTGCGTAGTCCAAAACTAAACAGGAGTACGGCAGTGTCAAGGATGAAGAATGGAGTTGATGGTGACAATATGACAATTTATGCCCCCAATATCTTCCTATTTTTCTCCCTTGCTCTCCTCAAGGTGCTGATGCTAGTTGGGATACGGTACAGCACGAGTCTCAGCTAACCCTCCGGTACATCGCTCAAGCAGGCAATCTTCACTCAAGATCCCGGACAGCGAGTGTTACTGGACTATTCGACTGCTAAAGGAATCATTGCACAACACAATCCTATTCTCACTTAACACCCGCCCAGACATTTCCCAGCAATGGATAGCACTGACTGGTTCTTTTCCCTTCCTTCGCCCAGGCCTATTGTAGCACTGCGCCTGTTTTCCCTACTGTGACCAGCTTAATCAAACACAGACCAGCAATCAAACCTGGGACCTTGTCTTCTGTGTGACCTGGTGCTGTACAGGGTGATTAATCTATTGCAGGTGACATCATCTATTAATTGTTGATTGATGTTAAAACAAATTATATTTCACAAAATACTTACATAAAACATTTAGTAAATAATCTGAAATTTTGATGCAAATTTGGATAAAGTAACCTAGGTGCTTATTGATAATTATCATTTCGGTACGCTGTGTGTTAGTTAAGTGTCAGTTTTAGTTCTGTGGTTGCACTTTTGCCTCTGAGTCAGAGTGCTACATGGTCAGAGATGACATCTTTTGAATGAAATATTAAATCAAAGATCTATTTGCTCTTTAAACTGGGCGTAAAAGATCCCATGACACGATTCAAAGAACAGCAAGAGTGTTCTCCTGGTGTCCTAGCCAACATCACTGCTGTTCTCGACATTACAAAAGTGACTGCATTTCAAAAGTACTTTGTTGGGACATTCTGAGGTAGTGAAAGGTGCTATACAAATGCAAGTTCTTTAAATATAGAACTGTAGTAAGAATAAAGTAAGTGATGTGCTTCCGTACAGATCAACCCGCATAATTAATAGTGTTAAATTACAGTACTGCTAAACTGATCCCTGCTTCTACCCAAGAGAGATCACTAATAGCCAATCAATCACGGGTTGGCAGGAATGCTTTAAAACTGAAGCTTCTGTTGTCCAATTTGCATTTAAGGAATGTTTCGGACAGCACACTCAGAAACAGACTGTCTGACCCAGAATTATACAGGTCACAAGCAACAGCAGGTAGCTCAAATGAGCGCAAGGTAAAATGTAACTTGGACACCCAGTTAAGTGTTCAACTTCCTCAGGGCACAGCCTCAGATATTGCTGTTTAACATTTTACACACTGATAAAGATTGACTAGTCAGACCTAGATCAAGGAACATATTATACAGGGTATGTGAAAGGAGAGACCGGAGGGCTAAATGGCCTTTTATCACTCCAAATCTTCATACAGTGTTTTCATTGAGACTGGCCCAGGAACGTCTATGCTGTTGATTAGTTAGGCCTGTGGATGTTAAACCATTGACGTTAGCATGATGGACTGGTTTGGGCTGGCACTTCCTGTTCAAGTTTCCAGGCTGCAGTTAGCTGTGAGTGTGAGTGTGTGAATAGATTCTGTATTCCTTTTCAGTGTCGTGCATAGTCAGACTTTAACCTGAGATTCTGCTCTGTTTTCCAACCTAGTTGTGATGCGGCCAGTTCGCAGAGGATGTCTCTGCTGCCAAAGCAGTGTCCCATGAGAAAGGTCAGCCTGGAGTCTCAGTAAAGATTTTTTTCTTTCTTATTCCATAGCTGTTGTAAATAATCCCAGGGATAAACTTAATCCACTTGTGGCCTGCAAATAGTATTTGGAATTGAACCCGAGCTTCCTGTGTGACAAGCGAGAATTCTACTGAGCTACAATAATGCTTTAAACCCATTTCTAATACAGGATTATAAATATGCAATTTTATCCAAATTAGGCACTTCCGTTTGTGCTGCCAGTGTGTTAAGCCTCATGGAGTTGATGCCTTTCTTACCTCTAGACCTGGCTATTCCAGTGCCTCCCTGGCCAGCCTCCTACCTTCCGCAAGCCTGAGGTCATCCAAAACTCGGCTGCCCGTGTCCTAACTCGCGCCAAGTCCCGTTCACCCATCGCCCCCTGTGCTCGCTGACCTACACTAGCACCCAGTCTGGCAGTGCCTCAATTTTAAAATTCTCATCCTTGTTTTCAAATCCCTCCATGGCCTCACCCCACCCTATCCCTGTAATCTTCTCCAGCCCTACAACTCGCCCCCCCGGAAATATCTGCGCTCCTCCAATTGTGCCCTCTAGCGCATCACCGATTTCCATCGCTCCACCATTGGTGGCCGTGCCTTCAGCTGCATAGGCCCTAAGCTCTGGAATTCCCTCCCTGGACACCTCTGCCTCACTACCTCTCTACCTCTCTCGCCTCCTTTAAGACGCTCCTTAGAACCTGCCTCTCTGACCACCTATCCTAATATCTCCTGATGTGGCTCGGTAACGCTCCTGTGAAGCGCCTTGGGATGTTTTACTACGTTAAAGGTGCCATATAAATGCAAGCTGTTGTTGCAATGCTGGCTTATGGGATGGTGCCATAGACTGTTGCTCAGGGCAACCTTCCGCCACGCACCTCATGCAGCACCACCTCAATTTCAGGAGCTCTCAAACAGGAGGTCAGATTGCAGTCCCTGCCTGAACCTCACACTTCCTTTCCCTTCACTTCCGTCTGCCACTTCAAATTGCGCTGCCCTTTACTCCATGGCGAGAGCTACAGGTGGATTGAGAAGCCTTTTAAGGCAATCCAAAAACTTTCTGAATTTTTGTTTCCTCCCTTTAAGTGTCCCTCATCCCTTTAACTCTGACTTACCATGCAGTTTTCTCCCACAAGTCATAATTATGCAAAATAATTCAGACATGGATGGGTAGGGAATGGGGGTGGGGGGGTAGGGAATGGGGGTGGGGGGGGTAGGGAATGGGGGTGGGGGGGGTAGGGAATGGGAGTGGGGGGGGTAGGGAATGGGAGTGGGGGGGTAGGGAATGGGAGTGGGGGGGTAGGGAATGGGAGTGGGGGGGGTAGGGAATGGGAATGGGGTAGGGAATGGGGTGGAATGGGGTAGGGAATGGAGTGGGGGGTGGGGAATGGAGTGGAATGGGGGTAGGGAATGGGGTGGGGAATGGAGTGGGGGGTGGGGAATGGAGTGGGGTGGGGGGGGGATTGGTGCTGCCATGTTGTGAGGATGAATGTGAGAGACTGCAGGAGGACATAGCCAGGATAGAGGAATGGGCAGATATGAGACACATGTGGCTCAAAATAGATATGTGAGAAGTGCGTTTTGGGGGGAAGGGCACAGAACATAAACACGCTAAAAGGTAACTTGCCAAAGGGTTAGAGGAACCGGCAGACTGAGGGCTTCAGACACAAGGATCTTTAAAAGTAGGATTGCAAATAGAAAAAAGCCATAAAATAAAAGGGCAAACAGGATCCTGGGGTTTATATCTCGGGAGCATTAAATACATAAGCAAAGAGGGGGGGGGGATGGTGAATCTGTTCAAGGTGTTGGTTAGGCCACAGTTCATTTTAGGAACCAAGTTATAGAAAGGATATTGGAACCTTGGAAAAGGTGCCGTGTAGATTTACTCGGAGAATACTACTGAGATGAGAGGATTTGGTTATAATGCGAGACTAGAAACGGTTATGGGAGATCTAGTTAATAGAAGTTTTCACATTTCTGAAAAAGTTTGAGAGGGCAAATAGTAAAAGATGATTTCTCCTGGTTGGTGAGTTGGTAACAAGGCAGTGTAAATTTAGGATTAGTGCGAGAAATACAGAGAGGTTAGAAGATTCTTTTTTTACTGCAAAAAGTTTATTGGAATCTGGAATGTGAATTAGTCGTGACATCCAAGAAGGACGTGGATAAACACTGTTTAAAAAAAACCTTAAAAGGTACGGGGCAAGAACAGAGAAATGGGATTAGATCATTCCGGTGTGGAGCTAGAACCAGCAGAGACAAGGCTGGCCAGACAGCAACAACTCATAGAATGATACAGCACAGAAGGAGGCCATTCGGCCCATCGAGTCCGTGCCGGCTCTTTCGAAGAGCAATCCAGTCAGTCCCGCTCCCCCGCTCTATCTCCACATCCCTGCAATTATTTATCCAAATTCCGTTTCAAAACTACAATTGGATCTGTTTTTCTCATGTCGCCTCTGGTTCTTTTGCCAATCAGCTTCAATCTGTGCCCTCTGGTTATCAACCCTTCAGCCATTGGAAACAGTTTCTCTTTATTTACTTTATCTAAACCCTTCCTGATTTTAAACACCTCTATCAAATCTCCACTTAGCCTTCTCTGCTCTAAGGAGAACAACCCCAGCTTCTCCAGTCCATCCACGTAACTGTAATCCCTCATCCCTGGAACCATTCTTCAGTAACTGTTTTGAACCCAGTCCTGCCACCCTCAAAGATTTGTGCACAAACACCCCCAGGACCCGCTGTTCTTGCTCCCCTGTAAAATTGTACATTTAGCTTGTATTGTCTTCTCCTCATTCTTCCTACCAGCAGTGGCAAAATTTTCAGGGTGAATAGCTACAGACTGGCTGAGAGTGAGATGCAATTAATGGACTGCTGCGCAACTCATTGGTAACACAACCAAGCTATTAAACCTTTGGATTTCAAAACCTGTTTTAAGATTTGAGGGGTGGGTGGGGGAGGAGGAGGAGTTAGTTATTGTATAACTGGTACATTATTTTCAGGACAACTCGAGCTGCGCTACGATCCATACTCTCTCCTGAGTTTGTTTCTTCCACCGAGGGTCAGACGGTTTGGTGCTGCATATGCACCCAATTAAAGGTTTTTAATGAGGTAGAAGGAGGGAATGCATTGAAAGGATAAGTGAAAACCGAGACACAAAGCTGACCTCAGCTTATAATTGGAAGTGTAATATAAATTGTGTCTTAAAGACAGACTCTAGTCGCTGCTCTTTAGAGTCCAAAATTAATCTACGCCATCAGTTTTGCATGTTTGTGAAATAGGCATTTATGTCTCAAAGCTGAAAAAGTATTTTAGTAACCAGTAGGGTTAAGCCTCTTAATTAAAACATTTGGGTTAACACTCTGGCTGAGACTATGATATTTGTTTCTATCTTTTTCTTGCAGATTCAGATCTGAAATAGGTTTATTGTAGCTGGCCCTTCTTTGTAGGGGTTTACAAACCCTCCAATGAGAGTTGGGTGCCTCTCGTTCAGGCAGCCATATGCAAGTCTGATATTGAGCAGGGTGAAGACACTGGAGACACGCTGGAGACCTCTGCTGGCTGACCTACAGAACTGCACCCTGGCCATTCACATAGCCCACAAGGACTGGGAGGACTCGGAGTGGAGAGACATCCTCACTCACACCGTGGGAATGAACCGGTCCCAAATACAGAGCCTGCTGGACGAAGGGGAGAAGTTTGGCAGAGGAGTGATTGTAGGTAAGACGAGGGGTTCCAGAATTCTGTTTCGTTTTAAAATTTAGCTCAATGATGTGTAAATGCAGAGGGGGCACGCAGCAGGCTGCGAACTCAACACCCACCTTCTCACTTCTCCCACTCGTCCTCCGCATTCATGGCTGAAGTGGGAGAAGCAGATGAAGTGATGCACTTCTCACGGACTGTAAGCACCACTCGATTAGTCGGATATTACACCAGACTTCGTTGCACCTAAGTTAAGAAATGCTAGTTTGAGTTGTCATACAGCTCATCAATTACATAACATCAGTGCTTCAATAACTTTATAATTGTTCACTGTCATTTCCTCTTGTGCTATCTATTGCTTGTTGTCAACTATTTATATATTACCTATTGCAAATATGCCTTTTCACAAACGTACGTGCATGCATTTGACACTAGGTTAAGAAAAAAGATTTACATTTCTATAGCGCCTTTCACGACCTCAGGACGTCCCAAAGCGCTTTACAGCCAATGAAGTACGATTTGAAGTGCAGTCACTGTTGTAATGTAGGAAACGCAGCAGCCAATTTGCGCACAGCAAGCTCCCACAAACAGCAAAGTGATAATAAAGATAGCCAAGGAAGACTGGGGTCACTTTTTTTATTTTCTTCCCATTCTCCTCGCCCCTCCTGAAAGTGAGATGTTCTGCAGGTGCGAGCAGCTGCCTGTACCTCGGCCAGGTGACAATTTTCTACCTGACTAATTTCCTTTCTTCTTACGCAGGGATGCTGAGGCCAATTGCAGCACTCCTATTCCTACCTCAGCTGAGCTCAACTAGCATTCCAGGGATTGAACATGTGGCCTCATCCGCGCCTTTGCCACCTCCAGCCTCGACTGTACCAACGCTCTCCCGGCCAGCCTCCCAGCCTCCACCTTTCGTAAACCTCAGTTCACATCCAAAACTCTGCTTGCCGTATCCTACCCGGTGCCAAGTCCCGCTCACCCGTCACTCCTGTTCTTACTGGCCTACATTGGCTCCCAGTCCCCCAACACCTCCAATTTAAAATTCCCATCCTCGTGTGTAAATTCCCTTCATGGCTTTGCCGCTCCCTATCTCTGTAAATGGAGAAGTGCAGGCCAGTATGGACTACAATTTATGTAATCCATTTATATCACCTTTCTGTAAAGGTGGTGTAAATAGATTAACCATGATCTTATTGAATGGCGGAGCAGGCTTGAGGGGCCGTATGGCCTACTCCTGCTCTTACTTCTTATTAGTCCCATCTACTGGCAGATATTCAGCACTGCATGAACCTGCTGCATTTGTAATAAGCAACACCTACTGTTCTCCAAAATCTACATACAGGTCCTGTACTTAAGGACAGCGATCAATGTCTTGAAAGCTTGTCAACATCATTTAAAAACAATGTAAACCCATCCCATCTTTCCCTCAGACACTCCCGATGACATGCACCTTCTTTGGTTGAAAACATAATGAGCTGGAGACTTGGGGCTCGATCTTAATAGCTGAGGAGATAAGTTTGGAGGAGGGTCGGCAGCGAAAATTGGAAAAAATGGCTTCAGACTGCCAACCCGTCTCCATGCAATTTTCGTGTCGGGTCAGCCGCTCCCAAACTGACCCGACTGGAACTGGTGGGACAGGTAGTTAACAACCTGTTAACTGCCTTGCTAATTCTATTTTGATAGTGATTTCCCATTTTCATGCTTCTGGCTCCTGTTTCCCGTCTCGCCAGAAACAGGCCAGCTGCAAGGAGACGAGTTGCTGGAGGACATGATTTGTAGTTATTGGTGCAGCACTTTAAAAGTGCTCCTATAATATGGCTGACATTCAAGCTGACACCCATCTGCACTGGCGGCCATGTCTTCAGTCGTCTAGGCCCCATGCTCTGGAATTTCCTTCCCAAACCCCTCCGTCTATCCACCTCCTTTGACACAGCTTTAGGTTACCTCTCCTATTATCTCCTCCTTTGTCTCTGCCCATTTTTACCTGATTACACCACTTCCGTAAAGTGCCGTGGGACATTTTTCGACATTAAAGGCACTATATAAATGCAAGTTGTTGAGGCCTTCCTGGACCATGTGGCTCAGTGCCATACTCAGCGGTTTACTTACCATCATTTAATGCAATTGTAAATTGACTCAATAGTACAAATCATCAGGTTGTTTAAATTGATGATTATTGTAAAATCATAATGAACTGGATCTGTCTGCTGCTGTATTTTACTGTTACTGCCATCTGAGCAGCCTTGCTATGATGTGTTTACAGGAGACTGTGTTCTCTGCCACTCAGTAATGACTCATGCAGCAATCGTATTCTGCACTGCATCACGATGCAAATTCACTTCCCTTGGACTGTGAATTCTCATTGGGTCATCGGTGGAGTTATTAACAATGCGCGAAGGAGAAGAAGGAAAGTGATGGAGAGGACAGCACACCTACACTTTGTGGCTGTCAATTGTCTTTAGTGCAGAGGTGGGGGTCGACCGTCTAGTCTTCGCTGCTGGGAGTATCGTTTAAGCTGAGTCGGTTAAGCAGGGCTGGGGGAGGGAGGAAAGAATTTGGAACTAAATCAGATGTTGGGGCAGACGGGCTGGGTAATTTCATTTGAGAATATCTTAAGTTTCTCTTTGAAGTTTGAAGCACCTCATAAACCCTTGGCATTTTAAGCTGTTGAATAGATGGTGACAGCTTGGGAAAATGTGCCCTTCTTATTGTGATGCGTCCTACCCAACAGAAGCGCATTGTAAACGGTCAGGTTGTGTATAATGATCAACACATCCAACTAGCTTCACCATTGTACAAAATAAAATTCCCCTCTGTGTGTACTATAGGCTTAGTCGATGTTGGAGACACCTGGCAATGCCCCAGTGATTGGGGCCCTGATGAAATGAGGAAGTTGGAGAAACAAGCCGTTCTACGTGGGCTCGAACAGAAATATCTCACCACCTTGTCCAATCCAAGATGGCTGCTTGAGCCAATCCCAGCCAGAGGACACAAAGATGTGTGGATGGTGGATATCCCTGACGAACTGATTCCCTCACGACCACGGGCAGCGGGACTACAATCACCTGATACATAGGAAGAACATACAGAACTATTGTGATGTAGAAAGCGGGGGAAAAGTCACCGCATGCTGACGGAGGTACCCTGAAAATAATGCTTTTAATTCCCCAGTTTTTGTAATGTTTCTTTTTGTGTATTGCTGTTTTTAAGTTTGTGGAAATAAATAAATTGCAGAACACGAAGGGCTGGATTTTCATTCAGCAGTCGGGAAGGAGGCGGGACTACAACTTTCAGGTTTTAGTCCTGCCTCCATCGACGTCCGGCCAATCCACTCGATTTTCCCTTGATTGACCTTGTTGAGCCCGCCCAGCGGGCTCAGCAGGCCAATTAAGGGCCACCCGGCAACAGGTGACGTCACAGACTGAAATTTCATCTGTCAAGAGTTTTTGACAGATGAAATATCAGTGTTTCACAGCTGTTTGAAGCTGTCAAACACTGACAGTCTGACTTCTAACCTGAGTCCTTCTACGCAGACTCAGTTAGAAATCTCACTGACGCTGAAGGCTGTCACTTTTGACAGCTCGCAGCCATTCAGCTTTCAGTTCCGGCTGAGTGATGGACTCCCGACGCCTAGAGGAAGAAAGGCTGTTAAGGTAAGTACAGGTAAGTAAAACTTCTTTACACACTTTAGACACACCAAACACATTTACCTTTGCACTCATGCACCCATCACTCACCTGAACACCGACATCGCAACCCCTCCAAGTCCTTCAACCCGACGGCCCGCCTGCTCTAACCTGGCGTGGTTTGGAGCTGTCGGGAATCCCACACGAAACCCCTCAAAATAGGGATTAGGCTAAAAACTGCCTGTAAACTGCCTGTTAACTACCTGTTAACAGGCAGTTAATTGGCACTAATCCCTTCCTGCCTGGTTTCGGCGGGTCCCAGTGCGGGGCGGGTACCCGCCTCCTCTGAAACTTACGTGGAGGCGGGTTTTGGGCGGGATGATCTCGGGACCCCCGAATTCGGGATTTTTGCCCCCCGCACGCCTAAAAGCCCACCTCACGGCAAACTGAAAATCTGGCCCAAAGTCTTTAAAAAAAAAACCTGTTCTTGTATATGTTAAAATTAACATAGAGAATTTTATGTATAATTTACCTGTATTTTATGTGTGGTTATTTTGTGCAACAATCGCTTGTAGTTTTTGATCAATTTCTGAGATATGGCAGATGGGTTTTAACGTGGCTCAGGTCATTCATGCTGGAACAAAACCAAATTCACATACGTCAAAAGGGGGGCTTCCCTTTACACAGGTAAAAGGTCAAATAACATGACGTGGACCCACTCTGCATAGAGCTGGTGGAATTATAGATTGAGCTAAATCCCCCCACCACCACCCCATCTGCTTAAAGGAAGGGCACAAGAAGAAGGATTGGCCAACCAAAAAAAACTGAAGTAATTAAATGGTGAGTTTAGGAGAAATTGAAATGGATTGGGCCACGGCTAGAGTACTGTGTACAGTTCTGGCCACCACAGTACAAGAAAGATGTGATTGAACTAGAGAGGGTACAGAGGAGATTTACGAGGATGTTGCCAGGGCTGGGGAATTTTAGCTATGAGGAAAGATTGGATAGGTTGGGGTTGTTTTCTTTGGAACAGAGGAGGCTGAGGGGAGATTTAATTGAGGTGTATAAAATTATGAGGGGCCTAGATAGAGTGGATAGGAAGCACCTATTTACCCTAGCAGAGAGGTCAATAACCAGGGGGCAGAGACTTAAAATACTGCCTGAAAGGATGGTAGAGGCAGGAACCCTCACAACATTCAAGAAGCATTTGGATGAGCACTTGAAATGCCATAGCATACAAGGCTATGGACCAAATGCTGGAAAATGGGATTAGATTAGACAGAGCTTGATGGCCGGCGCGGATGCGATGGGCCGAAGGGCCTCTTTCTGTGCTGTATAACTCTATGACTCTATAAAAAAATTGGTAGAAGGATTAGAGGGGAGTTGAGGAGAACTTTTTTCACCCAGAGGGTGGTGGGGGTCTGGAACTCACTGCCTGAAAGGGTGGTAGAGGCAGAAACCCTCATCACATTTAAAAAATACTTGGCTATGCACTTGAACCTACAAGGCTATGAGCTGGAAAGTTGGATTAGGGGAGACAAGGAGGAACAGGCAGGTAGTGCAGGTGTCCCCTGAGTGCATCTCGCTCTCCAACCGGTATTGGTGAGGGTGATGGTTCCTTGGGGGAGTACAGCTAGAGCCAAGTCCATGGCACCACAGGTGGCTCCGCTGTACAGGGGGAGAGGAGGAAGATAGGGAAAGCAATAGTGGTAGGGGATTCGATAGTAAGGGGAGCAGACAGGCGTTTCTGCGGCCACAGACGTGATTCCAGGATGGTATGTTGCCTCCCTGGGGCCAGGGTCAAGGATGTCACTGAGCGGCTGCAGAACATTCTGAGGGGGGAGGGTGAACAGCCAGAAGTTGTGATCCATATTGGTATCAACAACATAGGTAGAAAGAGGGATGAGGTCCTTCAGGCAGATTTTAGGGAGCTAGGAAAGATTAAAAAGCAGGACCTCAAAGGTACTCCCGGTGCCACGAGCTAGTGAGTATAGAAATAGGAGGATAGAGCAGATGAATGCGTGGCTGGAGAAATGGTGCTGGAAGGAGGGCTTTAGATTCCTGGGACATTGGAACCGGTTCTGGGGGAGGTGGGACCTGTACAGGCCGGATGGGTTGCACCTCAACAGAGCCGGGACCAATGTCCTCACGGGGAGGTTTGCTGGTGCTGTTGGGGAGGGTTTAAACTAATTTGGCAGGGGGATGGGCACCAGGATGTAACATTAGAAAGGAGAAACAAAGTGCGCAAAGGATGGGGAGAGACAGAGAGCACTAGACTAAGAAATGGTAAGGTATTAGGTGGGGTCAGACTAAGAGAGAATGCAAGAAGATCTAAGATAGGTTTACAGTGTATGTGAACGCATGAAGCGTGGTAAATAAGGTTGGTGAGCTGCAGGTGTAAATAGCCACATGGGAATATGATGTTGTGGCGATAATGGAGACCTGGCTCAAAAAAGGGCAGGATTGGGTATTAAATATTCCTGGATCTACGGTGTTCAGGAAAGATAGGGAAGGAAAGAAAGGAGGTAGGGTGGCAGTATTGGTTAAGGAGAATGTTACAGTGCTGGAGAGAGAGGATGTCCTGCCAGGGGGTCAAGGACATAATCTATTTGGTTAGAGATAAGAAATAATAGAGGTGCCATTATACCAGTAGGTGTATTCTATAGGCCACCAATTAGTGGGAAGGATATGGAGGAGCAAATTTGCAGTGAAATTACAGAGAGGTGCAAGAACTATAGAGCATTGATAATAGGGAACTTAAAATAGACTGGGATTGTAATAGTGTTAAGGGCAGAGAGGGGGGTTAGAATTTCTGAAGTGTGATCAGGAGAACTTTCTTGAGCACTACGTTTCTGGCCCAACGAGGAAGGAGGCATTGCTGGATCTGGTTCTGGGGAATGAGGTGGGTCAAGTGGAGCAAATGTCAATAGGGGAACATTTAGGGAACAGTGATCATAGTATCATAATGTTTGGATTAGCTATGGAAAAGGACAGGGAGCAATCTAGAGTAAAAATACTTAATTGGAGGAAAGCAAATTTCAGTGGGTTGAGAACGGATCTGGACCGGGTAAACTTGGAATCAAAGATTGGCAGGCAAATCTGTGATCGAGCAATTGGCTGCCTTTAATGAGGAGATGGTTCGGGTACAGTCGAGGTACATTCCCACGAGGGGGAAAGGTAGGGCAACTAAAGGCAGAGCTCTTTGGATGACGAAAGAGATGGAGGGCTGGATTTTCATTGCGAAGTCGGGTAGGAGGCGGGACTACAACTTTCGGGGTTGTAGACCCGCCTCCATCGAGTTCTAGCCAACCCACGCGATTTAGACTTGATTGACCTTGTTTAGCCCGCCCAGCGGGCTCAGCAGGCCAATTAAGGGCCACCCAGCAACCAGTGACGTCACAGATTGATATTTCATCTGTCAAGACCTTTTGACAGATGAAATATCAGCGTTCGACAGCTGTTTGAAGCTGTCAAACACTGACAATCTGTACTACAAGTTAATTCCTTCCTCTCAGGATGAATTAGGGATCTCCCCGGAACAGAAAGCTGAATGCTGCAGATTTTGACAGCTCGCAGCCATTCTGCTTTCTGTGCCGGTGAGATGAGGGACTCCCAAGACCTGAAGGAAGGAAGGCTGTAAAGGTAAGTAAAGATATGTAAAACTTATTTGAACACTTTACACACACCAAACACACTTACCTTTGCACTCATGCACCCATCACTCTCCTGAACACCGGACATCTCGACCCTTCCAAACCCTTCATCCCGACGGTCCGCCTCCTCTAACTTGGCGTGGTTTGGAGCCGTCGGGAATCTCACACTTCAACATTAAAAATAGGGATTAGGCTAAAAACTGCCTGTTAACTACCTGTTAACTGGCAGTTAATTGGCACTAATCCCCTTCCCGCCTCGGGGAGGCGGGTCCCAGTGCGGGGCGGGCACCCGCCTCCTTTGAAACTGGCATGGAGGTGGGTTGGGTGCGGGATGGGGTTGGGACCCCCGATTTTGGGATTTTAACCCCCCGCACACCTCCAATCCCGCCTCCACGGCTCAATGAAAATCCTGCCCAGAGAGTAAGATGAAGCAGAAAAAGAGTGCGTATGACAGATGTCAGGTTGAGAATACAAGTGAGAATCAGGCTGAATATAAAAAGTTCAGAGGGGAAGTGAAAAAGAAAATAAGTGGCAAAGACAGAATTTGAGAATAGATTGGCAGCTAACAGAAAAGGGAATTCAAAAGTCTTCCATAGGCATATAAATAGTAAACGGGTAATTAGAGGAGGGGTGGGCCGATTAGGCACCAAAAAGGAGACCTACACATGAAGGCAGAGGGCATGGCTGAGATACTAAATGAGTACTTTGCATCTGTCTTCACCAAGGAAGACGATGCTGCCAAAGTCATAGTGAAAGAGGAGGTAGTGGAGATACTGGATGAGATAAAAATTGATAGAGGTACTAGAAAGGCTGTCTGTACTTAAAATTGATAAGTCACCAGGACCAGACCTGAGGATGCTGAGGGAAGTTAAGGAGGAAATCGCGGAGGTACTGGCCATAAACTTCCAATCCTCCTTAGATATGGGGGTGGTGCCAGAGGACTGGAGAATTGCAAATGTTACACCCTTGTTCAAAAAAGGGTGTAAGGATAAACCCAGCAACTACAGGCCAGTCAGTTTAATCTCAATAGTGGGGAAGCTTTTAGAAATGATAATCAGGGACAAAGTTAACAGTCACTTGGACAAGTGTAGATTAATTAAGGAAAGCCAGCACGGATTTGTTAAAGACAAATCGTGTTTAACTAACTTGATTGATATTTTTTGATGAGGTAACAGAGAGGGCTGATGAGGGCAATGCGGTTGACATGGTGTACATGGACTTCCAAAAGGTGTTTAATAAAGTGTCAGATAATAGGCTTGCCAGCAAAGTTGAAGCCCATGGGATAAAAGGGACAGTGGCAGCATGGATACGAAATAGGCTGAGTGACAGGAAACAGGGAGCAGTGGTGAACGGTTGTTTCTTGGACTGGAGGAAGGTATAGAGTGGTGTTCCCCAGGAGTCGGTACTAGGACCACTGCTTTTCTCGATATATATTAATGACTTGGACTTGGGTCTAGACAAAGTAGATAGAAACTGTTCCCATTGGCAGAAGGATCGAGAACCAGAGGACACAGATTTAAGGTGATTGGCAAAAGAACCTCATCGACGTGAAGTAATTAGCAATAGGTTGTCAAGCAGTGTCAGCTGTGGCTCAGTGGGTCACACACTCGCCTCGGAGTCAGAAGGTTGTGGGTTCAGCGTCCCACTCCAGGGACTTGAGCACAAAAAGCTAGGCTGACACTCCAGTGCAGTGCTGAGGCTGGAGTGCTGCACTGTCGGAGGTGCCGTCTTTCGGATGAGACGTTAAACCGCAGCCCCGTCTGCTCTCTCAGGTGGACGTAAAAGGTCCCGCGGCACTATTTAAAAGAGGAGCAGGGGAGTTATCCCCGGTGTCCTGGCCAATATTTATCCCTCAATCAACATCACTAAAAACATATTATCTGGTATACCTCTATTCCTAAAGCCCAGGATCCCGTAAACTTTATTAACTGCTTTGTTAACCTGCCCTGCCACATTCAAAGATTTGACCACAAACACCCCCAGATCTCTCTGTTCTTGCGCCCCCTTTAAAATTGTACCATTTAGCGTGTATGGTCTCTCCTTATTCTTCCTACCAAAATGTATCACCTCATACTTCTCTGCATTGAATTTCATCTGCCGTGTGTCCGCCCATTCCACCAGCCTGTCTATATGTCTTCTTGAAATTTTTCACTATCCTCCTCACTATTTACAACACTTCCAAGTCTCTGGAAGTGTGCTCCCTATGTCCAATAATCACTAACCTTGCCTAAGGCTTGTGAATCTTGTGCTTGTCCGGAGGTCCTCTGCTTATTACCCAAATTAACCTTGAATATCTCTTAAATGTCTCTCAATGTCTCTCAATCTCTCCTGCTTTCTATCCTATCACTGACCTTCCCTTTTGTTCTTTCATCCCCTCCCCTTTTTCCCAGCCCCCAATCCTGCTTTCCATTTCCTGCTTTTTCCCAGTTCTGACGAAAGGTCATCGACCTGAAACGCTGACTCTGTTTCTCTCTCCACGGATGCTGCCCTGGCCTGCTGAGTTTTTCCAGCATTTTCTGTTTTTATAACCCAAATTAACTAGTTTGTTTACTTCAACAGTATCTACCTTTCATTATTTTAAAAGGTCTTTATCGTGTATCCCCTCTGTCTTTTTTTCCAGTAAAAATAAATTCAATTGCTTGAGCCTATCTTCATAATTTAGTCCCCATAGGCCTGGACTCTTCCTGTTCACTCTTCTCTCAACCCTTTCCAATGCATCTATAATCTTGTTTTAAGGTAGAGTGACTGGGTAACTAAAACTGCATGCTATAGCCTAGAATTTGTATTCACCACCATTGAGCTGTACAATGCCAGTATAACTTGTTCTGATTTGTAATCCTATGTCTTCCAGTTAATTCAGAAACTTGATTTAACTTAGAAAGACTTACATTTCCATAGCGCCTTTCACGATCACCAGACGTCTCAAAGCGCTTTACAGCCAATTAAGTACTTTTTTGCAGTGTAGTCACTGTTGTAATGTGGGAAACGCGGCAGCCAATCTGCGCACAGCAAGGTCCCACAAACAGCAATGAGTACAAAAGCCAGGAAGTGAAGCTAAACCTTTATAAAACACTGGTTCGGCCCCAGCTGGAGTATCGTGTCCAAGTCTGGGCACCACACTTTAGGAAGGATGTGAAGGCTTTGGAGAGGGCGCAGAAGAGATTTACTAGAATGGTTCCAGGAATGTTACAGTTATGTGGATAGACTGAAGAAGCTGGGGTTGTTCTCCTTGGAACAGAGAAGGCTAAGAGGAGATTTGATAGAGGTGTTTAAAAACACGAAGAATTTAGATAGAGTAAATAAAGAGAAACTGTTTCCAACGGCTGAAGGGTCAATAACCAGAGGGCACAGATTTAAGGTGATTGGCAGAAAAACCAGAGGCGACAGGAGGAAAAACTTTTTTACGCAACGAGTGGTTAGGATTTGGAATGCGCTGCCTGATCGGGTGATGGATACAGAGTCAATAGTAGCCTTCAAAAGGGAATTGGATAAATACGTGAAGGAGAAAAAATTGCAGGGATTTGGGGAAAGTGGGACTAACTGGATTGCTCTTTGAAAGAGCCGGCACAGACTCGGCACAGCCTCCACAATCGCCTGGGCCTCCTTCTCAACAGCGGAGTGTCTGGTCTCCGGGCCTTGGAGGGTTTGTGAAAAGAAGGCCACGGGTCTCCCCGCCTGATTGAGGGTAGCGGCCAGGGCAAAGTCGGACGCGTCGCTTTCCACCTGGAAGGGGATGGATTCGTCCGCTGCGTGCATGGTGGCTTTGGCAATGTCTTCCTTGATACGGTGGAAGGCTAAGCGGGCCTCTGCCGTCAAGGGAAAAGAGGTGGACTTGATCAGCGGATGGGCCTTGTCCGCATAGTAGGGGACCCACTGGGCATAATAGGAGAAAAACCCTAGGCACCTCTTCAGGGCCTTGAGGCAGTGGGAGTTCCATAAGGGGACGCATCCGGTCGGGGTCGGGGCCGATGACTCCGTGTTCCACAACACAGCCAAGGATGGCGAGGCGGTTTGTGCGGAATATGCACTTCTCCTTGTTATATGTCAGGTTCAGGAGTTGGGCGGTGCGGAGGAATTTTTCGAGGTTTGCGTCATGGTCCTGCAAGTCACGGCCGCAGATGGTCACATTGTCCAGATATGGGAAAGTGGCCTGCAACGCATTTTGATCTACCATCCGGTCCATCTCCCTTTGGAAGACGGAGACCCCGTTGGTGACGCCAAAGGGAACCCTAAGGAAGTGGTAGAGGCGGCCGTTTGCCTCAAAGGCAGTATACTGGCGGTCCTCAGGGCGGATCGGGAGCTGGTGGTACGCTGATTTCAGGTCAATGGTCGAGAAGACGCGGTACTGCGCGATCTGGTTGACCATATCAGCTATGCGGGGGAGTGGGTAGGCGTCCAGCAGGGTGTAGCGATTTATTGTCTGGCTGTAGTCGATGACCAGGCGCTGCTTCTCGCCGGTCTTAACGACCACAACCTGGGCTCGCCAGGGGCTGGTGCTGCCTTCAATAATCCCTTCCTTCAGGAGCCGCTCCACTTTGGTTTTAATGAAAACCCTGTCCCCGGCACTGTATCGCCTGCTCTTTGTGGCGATGGGCTTACAGTCGGGGGTGAGGTTAGCAAACAGTGGGGGGGGGGTGACTCTGAGTGTGGAGAGGTTGCACCTGGTGCGCGGCGGGCAATTTGGGAGCTGCTGGCTGCGGACTGTGAGTGGGGGTAGGGGTCCACCGTACGCCATCGTAACACTTTTAAGGTGGCACTGAAAATCTAACCCCAGCAAGACGGCAGCGCAGAGGTCGGGCAGGACCAGAAGTTTAAAATGATCGTACACAGTCCCGTCTACTACGAGTGTCACTACGCAGTAGCCGCCGATGTCCGCCGACTGGGACTCGGAGGCCATAGAAATCCGCTGGTGCGCAGGCAGGACTGGGAGAGAGCAACGCCGCACCGTGTCGGGGTGGATGAAGCTCTCCGTGCTCCCAGAGTCAAAAAGGCAGATTGTATCATGGCCATTTACCTTAATGTCCATTGTGGAACTGGCCAGCTGGTGCGGTCTCGCTTGGTCCAGTGTAACGGATGCCAGCGTAGGGGTCGGTGTGTCGCTGCGGGTATCAGATGAGGCGGTGTTGGGGGCCTGCTGCGTTCCGGCTGTCGTCCAAGATGGCGGCGTCCATGATCCCCATGTGGCTGGAGGCGTCCAAAATGGCTGCTGTACCGGTGGTTCGCACATGGCCGGGGAGGCCCAAGATGGCGGCCCGCATGGCCCACACGTGGCGCTGCTGGGGTTCGGGGTGGCTTTGGCCCTGCAGACATTAGCGTAGTGTCCCTTCTTCCCGCAGCCCGAGCAGATCGCGTTTTTCGCCGGGCGGCGCACTCTGGGGTGTTTTGCCTGGCCACAGAAGTAGCATTTCTGGCCTTGGGGCACTGCTGTCTGGCCTTGGGACACTGCTGCGGTAGTTGGGCCGTTGCTGGGGTGTGGCTGGGGTGGCACGGCGCTATGAGGCGGTCCTACCGTGTCCCAGGCTGTCATTCCCCGCGGCGTCCACGGTGCAGAGGAGTAGGCATCCATGCCCCGGTAGGCTGCATCCAATGATAGTGCGAGTTCAGAGGCCTTGTTGAGGTCGAGGTCACTCTGCTCCAACAGTCGCTGTCGGGTGTAATTGGATCTGTGGCCCGCTACAAAAGCGTCCCGGATAAGTTCCTCTGTGTACACGGCGGCCTTTACATCCTTACAACCACAGGCCCGGCCAAGCACAGACAGTGCCTGAAGGTATTCCACGGTCGATTCCCCAGGTTGTTGTTTACGACTCCCCAGAAGGTGCCTGGCGTACACTTCGTTCACTGGGCGCATGTACTGGTCCTTGAGGAGCTTGATAGCATCCGCGTACGAGGTCGCGTCTTGGATGACCGAGTACACTCGGTGGTTCACTTTGGAGGTCAGGACATCCAGTTTGTCCTCGTCCGATTTGATTGCTGCGGAGGCGGTCAGGAATTTTTCGAAACACTTAAGCCAGTGAGTAAACTTGGTGGATGAGTCCGCCTCCCGATGATCTAAGTCCAGGCATGCTGGTGTGAGGATCTCCTCCATTATAAAAATTTTGTTAATAAAATTGATGCGCTATCAATTACTCATAAAAGACTGAGAGTTAAGAGAGTAACTAAAGGCTTTTATTAACAAAAGAATGAAGGTCTGCCTCGAGTGGTCGACCGGTCCAGAAATACAAAGGGCTGGGGAGCAGTCACCTTTATACTAGGACTTGTGGGAGGAGTCAGCCGAGGCATGTCCAGGCATGTACACAGTGGAATACAAACAGTGGTTTACCACACAGAGTCAATAGTAGCCTTCAAAAGGGAATTGGATAAATACTTGAAGGAGAAAAAATTGCAGGGATTTGGGGAAAGTGGGACTAACTGGATTGCTCTTCGAAAGAGCCGGCACAGACTCGATGGGCCGAATGGCCTCCTTCTACGCTGTCCGATTCTATGGATCTATGAGAGTTAATTTATGCCAATCATAGAATGTTCCAGCGCAGAAGGAGGTCATTCGGCCCATCGAGTCTGTGCCGGCTCTTTGAAAGAGCTCTCCAGTTAGTTCCATTTTCCTGCCCTTACCCCGTAGCCCTGCAATTTTTTCCCCTTCAAGAATTTATCCAATTTCCTTTTGAAAGTTATTATTGAATCTGCTTCCTCCGCCCTATCAGGCAGCGCATTTCAGATCATAACAACTCACTGTGTAAAAAATGTTTCCCTCATGTCACCTCTTGTTCTTTTGCCAATTATCTTAAATCTGTGTCCTCTGATTAACCACCATTCTGCCACTGGAAACATTTCTCCTTATTTCATAGAATCATAGAAATTTATGGCACAGCAGGAGGCCATTCGACCCACCATGTCTGTGCCAGCCGAAAAAGAGCTATCCACCCTAATCCCACTTTCCAGCTCTTGGTCTGTAGCCCTGTAGGTTACGGCACTTCAACTGCATATCCAAGTACTTTTTAAATGTGATGAGTGTTTCTGCCTCTACCAGCCTTTCAGGCAGTGAGTTCCAGACCCCCACCACCCTCTGGGTGAAAAAAGTTCCCCTCAAATCCCCTTTTAATCCTTCTATAAATTACTTTCAATCTCTGCCCCCTGGTTATTGACCTCTCTGCTAAGGGAAATAGGTCCTTCCTATCCACTCTATTTCAGCCCCATATAATTTTATACACCTCAATTAGGTCCCACCTCAGCCTCCTCTGTTCCAAAGAAAACAATCCCAGCCTATCCAATCTTTCCTCATAGCTAAAATTCTCCAGTCCTGGCAACATCCTCGTAAATCTCCTCTGTACCCTCTCTAGTGCAGTCACATCCTTCCTGTAATGTGGTGACCAGAACTGTACGCAGTACTCCAGCTGTGGCCTAGCTAGTGTTTTATACAGTTCAAGCATAACCTTCCTGCTTTTATTCTATGCCTCGGCTAATAAAGGAAAGTATCCCGTATGCCTTCTTAACCACCTTATCTACCTGTTTATGCTACCTTCAGGGATCTGTGGACATGCACTCCAAGGTCCCTCTGTTCCTCCACACTTCTCAGTATCCTACCATTTATTGTGTATTCCCTTGCCTTGTTAGCCCTCCCAAATGCACACTTCTCTGGATTGAATTTCATTTGCCACTTTTCTGCCCACCTGACCAGTCCACTGATAACTTCCTGCAATCTACAGCTTTCTTCTGCACTATCAATCACTCGGCCAATTTTTGTATCATCTGCAAACTTCTTAATCATGCCCCCTACATTGAAGTCTAAATCATTGATATATGCCACAAAAAGCAAGGGACCTAGGACTGAGCCCTGCAGAACCCCACTGGAAGCAGCTGTCCAGTCACAAAAACACCCTTCGACCATTACCCTTTGCTTCCTGCCATGAAGCCAATTTTGGATCCAACTTGCCACTTTCCCTTGGATCCCATGGGCTTTTACTTTTCTGACCAGTCTGCCAAGTGGGACCTTGTCAAAGGCCTTACTAAGATCCATGTAGACTACATCAAACACACTACCCTCATCAGCCCTCCTTGTTACCTCCTCAAAAAATTCAATCAAGTTAGTCAGACACGACCTTCCCTTAACAAATCCATGCTGACTGTCCTTGATTAATCCATGGCTTTCTAAGTGACGATTAATACTGTTCCTCAGAATTTTTTCCAACAATTTGCCCAGCACCGAGGTTAAGCTGGCTGGCCTGTAATTACTTGGTCTATCCCTTTTTCCCTTTTTAAACAACTGTACAACATTAGAATGCTCCAGTCCTCCGGCACCACACCTGTAGTCAGAGAGGATTGAAAAATGATCAGAGCCTCTGCTATTTCCTCCCTTGCTTCTCTTAACAGCCCGGGATACATTTCATCCGGACCTGGCGATTTATCTACTTTCAAATATGCTAAACCCCTTAATACTTCTTCTCTCACTATGTTTATCTCATCTAATATTTCACACTCCTCCTCCTTAACTACAATGTCTGTATCGTCCCTCTCTTTTGTGAAGATAGATGCAAAGTATTCATTAAGAACCTCTTCCACCTCCACACACAAGCTTCCTTTTTTGGTCTCTAATAGGCCCTACTCTTTCTTTAGTTATCCTCTTGCTCTTTTTGTATTTATAAAATATCTTGGGGTTTTCCTTGATTTTACTTGCCAATATTTTTTCATGCCCTCTCTTTGCTTTCCTAATTTGCTTTTTAATTTCACCCCTGCACTTTCTATACTCCTCTAGGCTTTCTGCAGTATTTAGCTCTCGGTATCTGACATAAGCTTCCCTTTTTTGCCTTATCCTACCCTGTATGGCCCTTGACATTCGGGGGCTCTAGATTTTGGAGTCCCACCCTTTTTCTTTGTGGGAACATATTTGCTCTGAACCCTCACTGTCTCCTCCTTGAATGCCTCCCACTGCTCTGACACTGATTTACCTTCAAGTAGCTGTTTCCAGTCCACTTTTGCTAAATCACATCTTAGCTTAGTAAAATTGGCCTTTCCCCAATCCGAAACGTTTACTCTTGGTCTACCTTTGTCCTTTTCCATAACTACGCTAAATCTAACTGAATTATGATCACTACCACCAAAATGCTCACCCACTGATACCCCTTCCATCTGCCCAGCTTCATTCCCTAAGTCTAGAACCACTCCCTCTCTTGTTGGGCTTGCTACATATTGGCTAACAAAGTTCTCCTGAATGCATTTTAAGAATTCTGCACCCTCTATACCTTTTACACTGATTCTATCCCAGTTAATGTTAGGGTAGTTGAAATCCCCTACTATTACTGCCCTATTGTTTTTGCACTTCTCAGAAATTTGCCGACATATTTGCTCTTCTCTCTCCCTCTGACTATTTGGGGTCTATAGTACACCATCAGCAGTGTAATTGTCCCTTTTTTGTTCTTCAGTTCAACCCATAGGGCCTCATTTTAATGATCCTTCTAACATATCATCTCCCTTCACAGCTGTAATTGTTTCTTTAACCAATATTGCGACCCCCCCCTCCTTTTTTATCCCCCCTCTCTATCTCGTCTGAAAACCCTGTAACCAGGAATGTTGAGCTGCCATTCCTGCCCTTCTTTAAGCCATGTTTCAGTACTTTACTGTTATCAAAACCCTTCATGCCTTTAAACACCTCTATCAAAGCCTTCTCTGCTCTAAGAACAACCACAGTTTCTCTAGTCTCTCCGTGTAACTGAAGTCTTTTATCCCTGGTACCATTCTAGTAAATCTCTTCTGCACCCTCTCTAAGACCTAGACATTTTTCCTCAGATGTGGTGCCCAGAATTGATCACCAGATTCCAGTTCGGGCCTAACCAGTGTTTTATACCCTATGCCTCTATTTATAAAGCCAAAGATCCCATATTCTTTTTTAACAGCCTTCTCAACTTGTCCTGCCACCTTCATAGATTTGTGTGCGTAACCCCCCAGGTCTCTCTGTTCCTGCACCCCTTTTAAAATTGTACCATTTAGTTTATATTTCTCTCCTCATTCTTCCTATCATAATGTATCACTTCGCACTTTGCTGCGTTAAATTTCATCAACCATGTGTCTGCCCATTTCACCAGTCTGTCTATGTCCTCCTGAAGATTGTTACTATCCTCCTCACTCACTGTTCACCACATTTCCCAGTTTTGCGTCATCTGCAAATGATTCCCTGTATACCCAAGTCCATGTCATTAATATATATCAAAAAGAGCAGTGGTCCCAACACTGACCCTTGGGGAACACAACGGTATACTTCCCTCCATCTGAAAAACAACCATTCACCACTGCTCTCTGCTTTCTGTCTCTTAGTCAATTACGTATCCACCCAGCTACTACCCTTTAATCCCATGGGCTTCAATTTTGCTAACAAATCTATTATGTGGTGCTTTATCAAACATCTTTTGAACGTCCATATACACAACATCAACCGCACTACTCTCCGTTACTTCATACCTTAAATCAATACTTTTTTAGGAGAGAACTGGATTGATAATCTGTTGATGAGGAAGATTGAAGTCTAGGGAGATTTTAGTACCACCGCTTTAATTTTTTTAAAGGGGAGATAGGAGAAGGAGCCCCTTAATGTATGCGATCAACAGATGGTGATGGTGGTGGGGAGGGACGGCCATGGTAGAACATGGTCTCTGGACAGAGCAGGTTTTGATGGGTTGACTGGCCTTTTTTCACTCTGGACTTAATTTGAATTTGTGGGTTAGAAATGCAACACCATTAAATAAAATAGCACATTTCAATACTCATTAATACAATCCATCTGAAGACTGCTGCTCCGGATGGGATTATATGAAGAAGGAAGGGTAAAGTCTCTTGGGAGGGTCACTTGGAATTAAGCTAGGCACCATAGCCATGGTGTATGTATGTCCAATAAGATTTCTGAATAGTGTTGGGTTGCACCTCATCTAAAACAAAATTAAAAAACTAAAAAAGTACAGACATTTCTCAAACTCTCTAGGTATCTGTTTCTAAGGATTAAGCTGTGTCACACTCCAAGCAATTACTAATGCTCTTCCCATGGTCTGGCCTTACACAATAAGTCACTCTGATGAGGGAGGTGACATAAAAGCAGGTGGTCCAAATCAATAAATGGGTGCCTGGTAATAGAAATGGACAAACTTGAGTGTATTTGCATCAATCACTGAAGAATAAAGGATTTGTTTCCAATAAGATATATGCCTAATCAAATGAGATGAATAAATGCCAGATGAGATTCCATTTAGACAGAAACCAATGATACAAGAAGTACATGAATAATCGGAACTGTTCTACACCGACAAAGCAAATGGAAGCACGTGATGTGAAATTAAACAAGGAGAATTTGCGAGAAAGGGAGATTTTAAAAAAGGAGGCCACAGTTAATATTGTATTTAGTAGTGAACGTGAGATAATGAAGCACTCACATGTTGTTAAAAGGTTTGATCTTGTGGCATGAGCTAAGGAAACACGACAGTAAAAAGAATGAACTGGGAGAATAAAATTGGAAATAAAGCCAGGGGACAGAATGCTAAATAGCTTCAGACATATCTGAGAAAATTCCAATGAGATTCGTAGCACATAAAATATGTAGGAATGTAGAATGTAGCCCATTACCTAGTGTCTAGGAAATACCATATCCCGTGCTAAGTCTCATACACCCCTATCAATTCTTTCTCCAGGTATTTAGCTGACTCTCTTGACGTTGCTGATACAATCAGTCCCACTGCCTCCTTTACATTTACCACCCTCTGTGTAAAGTAGTTAAATCTGAACTCCATCTTCTAAGTTGGAGGTTATGTCTCAAATTGAAATAAATGGATAAATAAAAAGGCTTGCATTTATATAGCACCTTTCACGACCTCAGGACGTCCCAAAGCAGTTTACAATCAATGAAGTACTTTTGAAGTGTAGCCACTGTTGCGTAGGAAACGCGGCAGCCAGTTTGTGCGCAGCGAGGTCGCACAAGCAGCAATATGATAACGACCAGATCATCTGTTTCAGTGATAAGTATTGGCCGGGGACACCGGGGGAGAAAGCCCCTGCACTTCTTCGAAATAGTGCCGTGGGATCTTTTCCATCTAACTGAGAAGGCGGACGGGGGCCTCGGTTTAACGTTTCATCTGAAAGACAGCACCTCCAACAGTGCAGCGCTCCGTCAGTACTGCACTGGGAGTGTCAGCCTAGATTATGTGTTCAAAGTCTCTGGAGTGGGGACTTGAACCCACAACCTTCTCACTCAGAAGCCACAGCTGGCACTCGGGGAGGTAAGACTAAATAAATCGTAGCAAATTTGCAAAGACCGAAAACAAAGACCGTCCAAAATCATTCTGAAAAGAGATCAATTACACTGGCACTAGTGTGCGGAAGTAGTGCATACTCCAAAAAAGATCCCTGTGGTTAAGTTACCCCAGCATCCTGTAGTAAGCTGCTGAAACAAAGAATGATATAGAGTCCCTACTTCGGAACCCTAACGATAGGAATATTTAGAGGAGTAGTATGTTTGAATATTAACTTCATGAGATTCAGGCAGGATCGTACTCGTACAGATTAGCTGACTTGGGGAATGGAAGGGAAAACTCACTGCTGGCGAATTGCTAATTGTCTCTCAAGACAGTCCCCAAGACAAGAAAGGATGTCACTTTATCATCTCATAGCTCGCTCACTTGTGCAATTTCCTGCTGAATGTGCAGACCCAAATGATAAGTTCCAATGGAGATGGCGAACAGCAGTAAAACCAGAACTGTCTGTTTCTGCATAGGAGAGGTGAGAGTAGAGTTTGCGAAAGTTGTGATGGGCTGAAGTCACCAGATTTCACAAGCGTGACTTCATTGGGTGTGTGTAGTGAGCTCCAATCCACTGGGCCTGTGGTTGGGGACTTGCTGTCAGGTGTGGGAAATAGTGTGTAGCTGCAGCACTTAAGAGGTTGCAGCTGCTATTTAAAGGGGTCTTGAGTCTGACTGTGCAGAAAGCTGGAGATAGCTAGGCATGGGGCATAAGGCACCTCAATTTTCTGCTGCTACTGGAAGAAGGGAAGAAGAGTTGCCCTGTTTAGGACCCCCAGGGCACGCTTCCCACGGGGCACCTGGCTTGGCATTAGTTTAACAGTCTTGGGAATCTGCCAATGTAAGGAAAGGCAGTATTTCACTATACCAAGTGGATGGGCAAATTATAATTGGCACAATGACTTTCCTTTCACCATGTTCCCGATGGCGGGGGAGTCCGGAACCAGGAGTCACAGTCTAAGGATAAGGGGTAAGCCATTTAGGACTGAGATGAGGAGGAATTTCTTCACCCAGAGAGTGGTGAACCTGTGGAATTCTCTACCACAGAAGGCAGCTGAGGCCAATTCATTAAATATATTCAAGAAGGAGTTAGATATATTTCTTAAGGCTAAAGGGATCAAGGGTATGGGGAGAGAGCAAGGATAGGGTACTGAGTTTGGATGATCAGCCATGATCTCATTAAATGGCAGAACAGGCTCGAGGGGCCGAATGGCCTACTCCTGTTCCTATCTTCTATGTTTCTATGTTAAGCTGCATAAAAGCTGCATGCTATGCCTCCAGCAAACAGCTCTGTCCAAGTTTCACATTCAGTAGGACATACATTATTACTGCCACATTAAACTGCCACTGCAGTCACATTACCAAAAGCAAGGCCAGGAAGTAACCTTACAACGCAACCTGCTTGTGTAATGTACGTTCATTTATTCACACACTTGCTGGGGTGTAGGGTAGACACTTGGGTGACACTCTTTTTGTGTTCTCCAAAATTTCCAACAGCTCGACACTACTTTACCCGCGGGACATGGCGGCACACAAACAGCAGCGAGCAATCCCAAAGAAGAGCAGTGCTCCTAAATTTCCGACGTATGAATCACTTTGAACAGGCCATGATCAATGTCCCGGGGCCTGGGACATAGAGGAAATTGGCCACATTGAAGCCGGAAGCTTGCCTGAAGCTCCAGGCTAATACCGTCCATTTCCTGTTATTCTTTCTCCGCTCGCTGACAGACTCACTCCCATACACACATTCCAACACAACATATTGAAACACTATTAGCTATGCAGAAGCTCCATTTGAAAGATATGCTACCCTTGTGTTTTTTATGTCCCACAGTTTTTATGACATTACTTGGAAGGAGCGAGCACTTTATGTGAGGAAGGATGTTCTTGCCATGGAAGGAGTTCAGCGAAGATTCACCAGGCTGATACCTGGGATGGCAGGAATGACGTATGAGGAGAGATTGGGTCGATTGGGCTTATACTCGCTGGAGTTTAGAAGAATGAGAGGGGATCTCATTGAAACTTATAAAATTCTAACAGGACTAGACAGACTAGATGCAGGAAGGATGTTCCCGATGGTCGGGGAGTCCAGAACCAGGGGTCACAGTCTAAGGATAAGGGGTAAGCCATTTAGGACAGAAATTAGGAGGAATTTCTTCACCCAGAGAGTGGTGAACCTGTGGAATTCTCTACCACAAAAGGCAGTAGAGGCCAATTCATTAAATATATTCAAGAAGGAGTTGTATATATTCCTTAAGGCTAAAGGGATCAAGGGGTATGGGGAGAAAGCAGGGACAGGGTACTGAATTTGGATGATCAGCCATGATCGCATTGAATGGCGGAGCAGGCTCAAGGGGCCGAATGGCCTACTGCTCCTATCTTCTATGTTTCTATATTTCTATGTTGAAAGTACATTGCCCATCTCCGCCCCGCCTCAGCTCACTGCTGGCTGAAACCCTCATCCATGCCTTTGTTACCTCTAGACTTAACTATTCCAATGCATTCCTGGCCAGCCTCGCATGTTCTACCCTACATAAACTTGAGGTCATCCAAAACTGCCCGTGTCCTAACTTGCACCAAGTCCCGTTCACCCATCACCCCTGTGCTCGCTGACCTACATTGGCTGCCAGTTAAGCAACACTTTGATTTTAAAATTCTCATCCTTGTTTTCAAATCCCTCCATGGCCTCGCCCCTCCCTATTCTCTGTAATCTCTTCCAGCCTCACAACACCCTAAGATACATGCGCTCCTCTAATTCTGACCTCTTGAGCATCCCTGATTATAATCGCTCAACCATTGGTGGCCGTGCCTTCTGTTGTCTAGGCCCTAAGCTCTGGAATTCCCTTCCTAAACCTCTCCACCTCTCTACCTCTCTTTCCTCCTTTAAGACGCTCCTTAAAACAGAGTGTTTTATTTGGGAATTTGGAAAGAGTGGGAATTTGGAGAAGGGGGGGAAGGAGTTGCTGCTTTTTGCCTACAGTACTTGTAGTGCTTTGTGTTACAGGTATTTAATTTCAGTACCCTTAACTTAATCTAGATCAAGTAAGTAGTCAAGAAACTACACTGTAAACTAAGTTAACTAATTACAAATTTTATTAAATTTAATTAAATAAAACAAGGTCATATAGGGATGGCAGTGCAGGTGGTGTGCCGCACCTGCAGCATGTGGGAGTTTGTAGAGAGCATTGTGATCCCGGACAACCACGTTTGCAGTAAGTGCCTGCATCTTGAGGAACTTGAGCTCAGAGTTTCTGAGTTGGAGTCTGAGGTGCAGACATTGTGGGGCATCAGGGATGGGGAGAGTTACCTGGACACTTTGATCCAGGAGGCAGTCACACCCCTTAGGTTAGGTAGTGGTACAGGTCTGGTTAGTGGTCAGGGACAGGAGGGTGTGACTGCAACTCAGGCAGGTAAGGGGACCCCAGATGCAGTGCTGGAGGAGCCTCAGCCTTTGCTCTTGTCCAACAGGTATGAGGTTCTTGCTGCCTGTGTGGATGAGGGAAAAGCCTGAAGGATGGATGAGCAGGCCGACCATGGCACCATGGTGCAGGAGGCCGTTCAAGTGGGGGGAGTGAAAGGGAATGTAGTTGTGGTAGGGGACAGTATAGTCAGGGGGATAGATACTGTTCCCTGCAGCCGCGACCGAGATTTCTGAAGGTTGTGTTGCCAGGGTTAAAGACATCTCCTCGTGGCTGGAGAAGAACTTGGAGTGGGAGGGGGAGGATCCAGTTGTCATGATTTACGTAGGAACCAACGACATAGGTAGAACTAGGAATGAGGTTCTGCTGAGCGAGTTTGAGGAGCTAGGATCCAAATTAAAAAGCAGAACCTCAAAGGTAATAATCTCAGGATTGTTACCTGAGCCACGCGCAAATTGGCATAGAGACAAACAGATTAGAGGTTTAAATGCGTGGCTCAAAGAGTGGTGGGGGGGGGCGGAAGGGGTTTCAGTTCATGGGGCACTGTCACCAGTACTGGGGAAAGAGGGAGCTGTTCCATTGGGACGGGCTCCACTTAAACCGGGCTGCGACCAGTGTCCTGGCGAATTGAATAACTAGGGCAGTAGACAGGGCTTTAAACAAATGAAGGGGGTGAGGTGGGAGGATTCAGGAAAGAGTAAATTTAAAAGCAGTGAGAGAAATGTCATGGCTCCAGAGCAGAGTAGAGTTTTGGGTAAAAATAAACAGAGTGGGTCAGGAAGGGACAGACAGAGTAACAAAGGTAATAAGGCATCAGTGACTAAGGTGACATCAGGGAAAAATAGAAATAAGTCAAAGCTAAAGGCACTATATCTGAATGCTCGAAGCATTCGCAACAAAATAGATGAATTAATAGCGCAGAAATGAACAGGTTTGGTCTAATAGCCATAACGGAGACATGGTAGCAAAGTGGCCAAGGTTGGGAACTAAATATTCCAGGATACTTAATTTTTAGAAGAGACAGACAAATGGAAAAGGAGGAGGGGTAGCCCTGATAATAAAGGATGGGAGGGATAAAGACAGTAGAGAGAAAGGATCTTAGCTCCAAAAATCAAGAAGTAGAATCAGTTTGGGTGGAGCTAAGAAACAGCAAGGGGCAGAAAACATTGGTGGGAGTTGTTTATAGGCCCTCAAACAGTAATTGTAATGTAGGGCAGAGTATAAATCAGGAAATTAGAGGCGCATGTAACAAGGGTAATATAGTGATCATGGGGGACTTTAATCTACATATAGACTGGGAAACCAAATTTGCAGTAATAGTGTGGAGGACGAATTCATGGAATGCATGCACGATAGTTTTCTACATCAGTATGTTGAGGAACCAACTAGGGAACAGGCTATTTTAGATCTAGTATTGTGCAATAAGAAAGGGTTAATTAATAACCTTGTAGTAAAGGGGCCTTTAGGGAAGAGTAACCATAATATGATAGAATTTTATATTGAGTTTGAAAATGATTTAGTTAAATCCGAAACTAGGGTCTTCAAACTAAACAAAGCAAACTACGTAGGTATGAGGGGCGAGTTGGCTAAGGTAGATTGGGAGCTACATTAAAAGGTATGATGGTAGACAAGCAATGGCTAGCATTTAAAGAATTAATACATAATTTACAACAAATATACATTCCTTTAAGGCACAAAAACCCCACAGGAAAAGTGGTCCAATGGGGGCTAACAAGAGAAGTTAAAGATAGGATTAGATTAAAGGAAGAGGCTTATAATGTTGCCAAAAAGAGTAGTAAACCTGAGGATTGGGAGGATTTTAGAATTCAGCAAAGGAGGGCCAAGAAATTGATAAAGAAAGGGAAAATAGAATATGAGCGTAAACTGGCGAGAGACATAAAAAAAGACTGTAAAAGCTTCTATAGGTTTTAAAAAGGAAAAGGTTAGTGAAAGTAAATGTGGGTCCCTTACAGGCTGAGACAGGAGAAATTATAATGAGGAATAAGGAAATGGCAGAGAAATTAAACAAATACTTTGTGTCTGTCTTCACGGAAGAAGACGCAAAAAACTTCCCGGAAATAGTGAAGAACCAAGGATCTAGTGAGAATGAGTAACTGAAAGAAATTAGTTATAGTAAAAAAAATTAGTACTGGAGAAATTAATGGGACTGAAAGCTAATAAATCCCCTGGGCCTGATGGCCTACATCCTAGGGTTTTGAAAGAGGTGGCTATAGAGATAGTGGATGCATTGGTTGTCATTTTCCAAAATTCCAAAGATTCTGGAATGATTCCCGTGGATTGGCAGGTAGCAAATGTAACCCCACTATTTAAGAAAGGTGGGAGAGAGAAAACGGGGAACTACAGACCAGTTAGACTGACATCAGTAGTAATGAAAATGCTAGAATCTATTATTAAGGACGTGGTAACAGGGCACTTAGAAAATAATAATAGGATTGGGCAGAGTCAACATGGATTTCTGAAAGGGAAATCGTGTTTGACAAATCTGTTAAGAGTTTTTTGAGGCTGTAACTAGCAGAATAGATAAGGGGGAACCAGTGGATGTGGTGTATTTGGATTTTCAGATGGCATTCGATAAGGTGCCACACAAGAGGTTATTAAACAAAATTAGGGCTCATGGGATCGGGGGTAATATACTAGCATGGATTGAGGATTGGTTAACGGACAGAAAACAGAGAGTAGGAATAATCGGGTCATTTTCAGGTTGGCAGGCTGTAACTGGTGGGGTACTGCCAGGATCAGTGCTTGGGCCTCACCTATTCACAATCTACATTTTTTTTTATTCGTTTGTGGAATGTGGGCATCGCTGGCAAGGCCAGCATTTATTGCCCATCCCTAATTGCCCTGGAGAAGGGCAAATCAAGATTTAGATGAGGGAACCAAATGTAATATATCCAAGTTTGCTGATGATACAAAGCTCGGTGGGAATGTAAGTTGTGTGGTGAATGCAAGGAGGCTTCAAGGGGATATAGACAGACTAAGTGAGTGGGCAAGAACATGGCAAATGAAATACAATGTGGAGAAATGTGAAGTTATCCACTTTGGTAGGAAATATAGAAAAGCAGAGTATTTTTTAAAAGGTGAGAGATTGGGAAATGTTGGTGTTCAGAGGGACCTGGGTGTCCTTGTACATGAATCACTGAAAGTTAACATGCAGGTGCAGCAAGCAATTAGGAAAGCAAATGGTATGTTGGCCTTTATTACAAGAGGATTTGAATATAAGAGTAAAGACGTCTTACTGCAATTATACAGGGCCTGGTGAGACCACACCTGGAGTATTGTGTACAATTCTGGTCTCCTTACCTAAAGAAGGATATACTTGCCATAGAGGGAGTGCAACGAAGGTTCACCAGACTGGTTCCTGGGATGGGGGGATTGTCCTATGAGGAGAGATTGAGTAGACTAGGCCTATATTCTCTAGAGTTTAGAAGAATGAGAGGTGATCTCACTGAAACATACAAAATTCTTACAGGGCTTGACAGGGTAGATGCAAGGAGGATGTTTCCCCTGGCTGGAGAGTCTAGAACCAGGGGTCACAGTCTCAGAATAAGGGGTCGGCCATTTAGGACTGAGATGAGGAGAAATTTTTTCACTCAGAGGGTGGTGAATCTTTGAAATTCTCTACCCTAGAGGGCTGTGAAGGCTCAGTCGTTGAGTATATTCATGATAGAGATCGATAGGTTTTTGAATATTGAGGGAATCAAGGGATATGGGGATAGTGCAGGAAAGTGGAGATGAGGTAGAAGAAGATCAGCCATGATCTTATTGAATGGCGGAGCAGGCTCAAAGGGCCAAATGGCCGACTCCTGCTCCTATTTCTTATGTTATGTTCTTATGTACCTCTTTGACCAAGCGTTTGGTTTCTCCTTACGTGGCTCGTGTCAAATTTTGTTTTATGACGCTCCTGTGAAGCGCCTTGGAACGTTTTACTACGTTAAAGGCGCTATATAAATACAAGTTGTTGTTGTTGTTGTACTCCTCTATGCACTTACCTAATCCTTTTAGAAGTGACTATTCACAATTTGTGGACACTCTCACACATCTCCCAGCAGCCGGAACAGCCTGAGTGGCACTGGACGCAGTTTGCCTTTCCAATTTTCTCAGCTACAGTTAGTGCATAAATCAGGGCGGAAGAACTGGGAGAAAACGAAGAGGGAATTCTACTTGCCGAAAGGAAAAATGTAAAGGTTTAAATATATTTCCGATTACTTTCACTGCTCTTACTTGAGACCAGCATGATATTTTTCTGTTACAAGTGGCTTGATCAGCCTAATACACACATTACTTGTTTTGAGGGGTTTTGATTGAGTAAATGTGGAGGAACTGTTTCCATTGGCAGGTGGGCCGGTAACCAGAGGACACAGATTTAAGATAGTTGGCAAAAGAATCAGAGGAGGAGATGAGAAACTTTTATGCAGCAGTTGTTGTGATCTGGGATGCGCTGCCTGAAAGGGCAGTGGAAGCAGATTCAACAGTAACTTTCAGAAAGGAATTGGATAAATACTTGTAAAGGAAAAACATTTGCAGGGCTATGGGGAAAGAGCAGGGGAAGCGGGGCGAATTGGAGAGCTCTTTCACAGAGCTGGCACAGGCATGATGGGCCGAATGGCCTCCTTCTGTGCTGTCTGATTCTATGACTTGATATCCCAGTGTGCTGTACTTGTAGCATTATCCGATTCTCTTTCCTGCAATGCATTCTGAGGGGGTTGTCATCACTCTGGCTGACTTGTATACTGCAGCTGTGCTCTATTTGGCAGATAACTAAAAAGAATTGCTATGAGCCAAAATTCTGGACAGAACAAAAGTCTGCCAGAATCATATTATATTTCATACACCAACAACAACAACTTGTATTTATATGGCACCTTGAACGTAGTGACAACATCCCAAGGCGCTGCACAGGAGTATTATAAGACAAAAAATTTGACACCGAGCCACATAAGGATAAATTAGGGCAGGTGACCAAAAGCTTGGTCAAAGAGGTAGGTTTTAAAGAGCATCTTAAACGAGGAAAGAGAGGCGGAGAGGTGTAGGCAGGGAATTGCAGAGCTCAGGGCCTAGGCAACAGAAGGCACGGCCACCAATGGTTGAGCGATTATAATCAGGGATGCTCAGGAGGGCAGAATTAGAGGAGCGCAGATATCTTGGGGGGCTGTGGGGCTGGAGGAGATTACAGAGATAGGGAGGGGCAAGGCCACGGAGGGAATTGAAAACAAGGATGAGGATTTTGAAATCGAGGCGCTGCTTAAACGGGAGCCAATGTAGGTCAGCAGGCACAGGGGTGATGGGTGAACAGGACTTGGTGCGAGTTAGGACACGGGCAGCCGAGTTTTGGATGAGCTCAAGTTTACGTAAGGTAGAATGTGGGAGGCCGGCCACATTTCATTGCCACATTTTATTTTGCCACATTTCGTAGCAAAATAAAATGATAATGGTGGCCCCACCCAGTGTTCACAAAACAACCACTGTTACAGGCTGTCAATGAATCGCTGTAAACATAGTTTATCATTCCAAGCACAAGCCTGAGGAAAGTGTGAGTAAATATTGAGATTTACCAGTTTGTGACCTTCATCTCATTGACAGTCTAGAACCGCATTGCAATGAAAGATTTATGAATCATAGAGATTTCTACACAGAAGGAAGCCATTGTTCTACTGTAGCTGTGCCAGCTGCACATTGAAGCTATCTAATTGTAAGCATATTTTTTGCACTTTCTGTATGTCCTTTAATATTTACTTGTTCAAGTGTTTATCTGATGCTCTCTTAAATGTTGTGATACTTAGCTTCAATCGCTACTTGCGGTAATGCACTCCATTTTCTAATAAACCTTCTGAGTTCCTCTATGCTTCCAGTACCAACCCTGAGTTTATGAGTAAGAGTTTATGGGCTAAAATTCACCTTTACTAATGACTTTGAAATAGAAGCAACCCGTACTGCACCAAGATTCATTGACACAAGAATGCATGCCAGCATTTTAAAAACACTTGCTCAGAATGTTTAGCTCATGTTAAAGTACCTTAATCCCTTAGTTACAGTGATTCCTTGTATCATCATAGCTCTGCCACATTTGGACTCTGTCCCCCACTGTAACAACCCCACAGCAGCTCCACAACGACAAGATTTAAACAATGATAGTGGAAGGTTACAAAACAATGTAGCGTTCAGCGCATTATACTGAGGTACAAGTAGATCTCTGGTTTGTTAAAGGATCAATGGAGAGTCAGGGCAGCTGTACAACAGGCAAATAAGCTAGTTTTGAGGTGCTAAGCAAGGGTTTGTGCTATAAGGTAATCTGCTAATACATTCAAGTTATATGAAATGAGCAAAAGTGTCATCTATTTGTACTTCACTGCTGAAAATCATGTTAAGTCACATTAACACTGTTGTGTGTGAGTTTTATAGTTAACGCCCACAACAGTGAAATATAATGTTCTACTTATATACTACACAAACTTAAAAATGCAATATAAATTGTGACTTCTTTTAAAATTAACTTCATTGTCGGTTATTTTAACCCAACGCACTGGGTCTACAGGAAAGGTTACTCATCATCCATTGTCAAAATAGTCTGTCAACATTCACTGTCTAAGATCACACACATGAAGATTGGTCACTTGGCTGCCGGGGTCTGGGATCTGCACCCCAAAAAGGAGTCAGCACTTTCAGGAAAGGCAGGGGGGGGGGGAAACTGGACATAAGCAAAACAAAACATGATTCCTGATGTCTGAATGGCTTCATGAGCCGCGCACTAGCTGAAAATGTACAACTAGTCAGCCCAAGGAGACATGAATTTCCCTTAACATCCCAGCAGGCTAAGGATTAAACACTGAGGGGCACTGAAATGTCACAATGAAGCTACCATAATATCAGGACAATTACTGTGATGTAATTAAGACTGCAAACAATAAACTATTAGTCTATATGTTTCAATGATAAACGGTTATATTTATAGTATAAAATGCAAGATGTTGCGATAAAACCATGTGTATTACCAACAATATAATACAGGTGCACTATCCCTTATCCGAAACCCTTGGGACCAGATGTTTTTCGGAATTCGGAATTTTTCGGATTTCAGAATGGTATTCAGAATCAGTATGTAACACCCTAGCGGGGGTCTGGGCAGCACCCCGTAAGCAAACACATTAATATTTCTGCAGCAAACCTTATGAATATTCACACTGAGTGGGATAAATAAAGACTATAAATAGTATTACAGTTTATTTGTACAGTAATAATTTGGTAAATTAAATAGTGGGATAAATATAGACCATAAATACTCTAGTTACGCTCCACGAAAAAACTTTCGGTTTTCAGAGGTTTTTGAATTTCGGAATTGCGGATAAGGGATAGTCTACCTGTAATACTCAATAATACTTCTCTGATAAAATGAAATTGCCTTACCAAGATTGCACTGGGACATACAAGTTCCTTTGTAGAAATCCTCCAATCAACTGCAAAATAAACACTTGTCACTTAAGGGGGTGCCTGTTTTAAAGGAGTAGACTAAAATACGTACACAAAAGTTGAGGTTACCTATGAATTCGGAGTGCTGCTGAGGTAGTTGGTAGTACACTCTCCTTCGATTCTGGAACCTGGATTTGAATCCAAGCCACACTAATGAGGTGACAGTCTCCCTCTCTCTGCTGGCTGTATAGGTCCAAGGTGAAGTTAATCCGGGATTTCTCAACCCATTTTCCTGGTCTTCACACGCTCAGAACGAAAAACAGCTCACCAATTTGACTGTCTCGCCCAAGAGAGGTTCATAAGGATGCCAAATGTGGGAGATGGAAAAACTCACACCGATGGAAATTGAAGAGTTCTGCCACAGCTCATGTTGTCACTAGAGCAAAACTTCATGTCACTTTGACGGGGTCTTCTATCCAAAATTGGTTGTGCACAAATTGCCCTTAATCATAATCATTTTCAGGCATATAACACAATAACAAAGGGTGACCGACAGACCTTGGTGGATGCACTGTTCAACATTTTTGTAACATTTATTGTTATTAGGCATTTCAGGTGAAAAGGTTATAGAAGCAATATGAAGGTTACTGCAAAAACAAACATGGCAGACATTCTACCATGGACGTCCATCAATGAAAAATTATAACACATTATTCAATGGAAAGAAAAACAGAAACTACAAAGAATTCTAAGCATTTGTTGTATTGGATGTATATTACATACACATAAGAAATCAAAGAGGCACAATGTAGAACTAATCTGGGAGACACAATTTCAATAAATGTGTGAAGACCTTGAGTGATGATGGTCTTTTCTCATGAGTGGGATTAAGTTCTGTGTCCCAATGTGTACTCTGTTCATACAGTTGCTAACAGCGCAAAACTAATTCTTCAAATTATTAAAATTCATAATAACATGCCAAAGAAAGGAGGAGGCGTGAAGCGGAAGGGACAGTCATCCAGGAGTGAATCTCACAGGAGCTTCTTAGCACCTGCTCAAGAAATGTATTGTCCACAAGCTTGGATGAATTCACATACCAACCCTCAGAAAGTGTTTGGCCTGGGAAGACCAGAAAGTCACAGCAAAAAAAAATAATTCCGGATTGGGGTGTTCTACAATTAAACTTTAGATGAAGTTAAACTGCTTTTGGAAGGCATGAGGAAACAACTTAAGACACCAAATCAATTATTGTGACATAATAAGAAACATATCGACAGTGGAACATATCTAATTTAATCATGTTTCTAACATTTATCATAATCTACACTTGCAGTATAAAAGTACAAAACATTGTGCCGCATAGCACCCAACAAGAATTAAAATAGCAACTCAGCATTCATGTTTAAAATGTTTTACAGGATATCTAACAAAGTCGTTTAATAACTTCAAAACAGGACTGTTGCCAAACATTTTCAAAAAGGAAACCAAATCATCATTGTTTTTGTTTTCACATACTTTTAACAGCTATAATACATAATCTCTCTCTTTCTCATTGCAAGTGCAGATAACCTGATAAGCCTAATAGCATAAATAATGCTTAAATTCACTGATGACACCAAATTAGGGGGAGGGTTGTAACAAACTGTAAGGGGCGTTGCGAATGATTAAAGGAAGACATAGATGGGAAGATAGGTGGCAGTCACAGTTCAATATAGAAAAATGTAAAGTAGTGCATTTTGGAGGCAAGAATAGAAGAATGTACACGTTAAATGGTAAGACCTTAAATGGAATAAAGGCACTGAAAGACCTTGGTGTGCAAATATGCAGGTCAGTAAGGTGGCAACTCAGATATGACCATTAAAAAGACAAACAGAATCCTTGGTTTTGTAGCCAGAGGCATAGGATACAAAAGCAAGGAGGCGATGTTGAACACGTACAAGATGTTAGTTAGGCCTCTGTTGGAGTATTGTTTACAGTTTTAGGCACCCTATTGTAAGAAGCATATGAAAAATATTGGAAAAGCTGTAGCGGAGACTCATTAGGATGTTACCAGAGATGAGGGTTTTTTCCACTGACGCGAAGGTTGAGGGGGTGACCAGATAAAGATCTTCAAGATTATGAAGGGTTATCATAGAGTAAATTTAATAGATTGTTTCCACTTCTTGGTGGGACAGATAATCACAAAAAGAATCAAAGGGGTGGTTAGAAAAAAAAAGCTTTACAGAGAGTGGCTGGAATGTGGAATTCTCTGCTACAACCCATTGTTGAAGTAGAGTCCATAATTTAAAAAAAAAATGGAATTAGATAATTGGTTGCAAGAGAGGAACATTAAAGGGTATAAGGAGTGTGCAGCAGAGTGGGATTAGATTAGGTGACTCGAGAAAAACACCAAAGCAGGCTTGATGGGCCGAAGGTTGTGCTGTAACATTCAATGATTTATGTACTCACAAAGGACCTAAACTTGAAACAAATTGCTACATTTTATAAATCATTTCAGTTCCAGTGACATTTTTTGCATGGATGGTGTTTGATGTGAATCTCTACCCTCTGACAATGATTTCACCTCAAACACTAATTCCTTCATTAACAGTGTCATTTACTAAAGAATGTTTGAGCAAGGGGTAGGCGGGGAGAACAGAGGAACGCTACATCAGCCTCTTGGGATACACCTTGCCTTGTGCCACCATTTAAAGGGGCAAGCTAATTCTTCAGAATTGCCACATCATCCTAAATCCAAGAGAGTTGCAATCACTTACTAATGTTTGGTATAAAACTGTTCCTCAGAGTCTTTTGAGCAAGTTTTTTTTTTGGTAGAAAGTTCCAATGCACTGAAATCATGAATGGGATGTGCTCTTCTTGGCCCAAAGTCTGCAGTGCGACTCGTCACTGCAGGGGAAACTCTCTATATGAACTGTCTCCTCAAAGCAGGCCTCAGGGGAGTAGTTTTAGCACTGACTAACACTGGTCACCAAGATCTAACCATATGTCCAATGGATGGCTGATGTCCAATTAGACTGCAGAAGGGATCAAAGATGTGCGGGTTTAGGTTGATTGGCTATGATAAATTGACCCTTAGTGTTAGGGGGATTAAATACGTGGGGTTACGGGGATAGGGTGGGGTATGTGTTGGTGTAGGGGTTACGGGGATCGGGTGGGATATGTGTCGGTGCAGGCTCGATGGGCCGAAATGGCCTCTATCTGCACTGTGGGGTTTCTGTGATTTCTGTGATTCTGTGAAAATTGGACAATCTGTAAATAAGCATAAAGGTTTGTGATACATAGAAGCATAGAAGATAGGAGCAGGAGTAGGCCATTTGGCCCGAGCCTGCTCCGCCATTCAACGAGATCATGGCTGATCATCCAAATTCAGTACCCTGTCCCTGCCTTCTCCCCATATCCCTTGATCCCTTTGGCCTTAAGAAATATATCTAACTCCTTCTTGAATATATTTAATGATTGGCCTCAACTGCCTTCTGTGGTAGAGAATTCCACAGGTTCACCACTCTTTGGGTGAAGAAATTCCTCCTCATCTCAGTCCTAAATGGCTTACCCCTTATCCTTAGACTGTGACCCCTGGTTTTGGACTCCCCGACCATAGGGAACATCCTTCCTGCATCAAGTCTGTCTAGTCCTGTTAGAATTTTATAAGTTTCAATGAGATCCCCTCTCATTCTTCTAAACTCCAGCAAGTTATTATTATTATAGGTATATATAGGTGCTCTGTTACCAGAGGGCTATCACATCTAATAAGGACCACTAAATATACGTAGGGGCAGAACATTGTCTCTGGGACCACTTCTTGTGGAAATATTTCTCCACCTTGACTCAGGTCAATCCAACATCGGGCTCCTGAAAATTGGACACGAGAATCTGAATCTGACAGAGTAATGTCAGCAACTTTAGCTATATCACTCCTTGTAACATTTAGGATTATGTGGCAATTGGGGAGAATTAAATTCTTTGAAGTTTGATGGGTTAGGTAAAGTTCTGAAAGGTTTTTTTTTTAAACAGCAACTGGAGTGGTGAGTGAGTTTACTTTATCAATTTAAACGTAGACGCAACTGTCAAATCACTACAGCTTTTTCTTTCTTAGTATTTTATTTTTTTTCTTATTCTTACAGCTTGCAGACCCTTCCAGAGGGGCAACAGGTTGCAACAGATATACAAATCAGGAATACAGTTTTTAACAACATTTTAAAGTTCATAAAAATAAACCAAAGTTGTAGGTTATATTTCAGTCTAAGCTCAGCCTAGTACTGTGTCAATTTTAATAATTAAACAGTAATGCTTCTTTACAGTTACCATATTTCCATTTCACGATGCACCCATTTTGGTAGGAAAATAATTAATGATTTTTATGGCAAGCAGCAACAATTAAAGGAACTTCTCAAAAGTCAGGTAAGACTAAAAAACAGAGCGACGACAAAGGAAGAGAACAGGGAAAAAAAATCACAGGCAAATACACCAATGTTAATAAGAACATTTGTTCAGGAGTTTATTGTAACATGTTCTTTAGATATCATTTCTGGGTAAGGTGTCTTCATCACTTTAATTACTCTTATCTGTGTGGCCCTGTCATATAATCACTGTTTCTGGGACCGCTTCTTGTGGACGATCCACTACCTCCTTGACAGTTGCAGTTGGGGCAGTGGTGATGATGTGGAGGAGGCCGGTGATGGTGAGCCGAAGACCCCGATGACATGGAAATAGCAGAAGCAGCCGCCATCATGGGCATGGAGAACCACGGATTGCAAAATGGCAACAGGCTAGCCAGGTGTGCTTGGGCAGCGGCCGCAGCAAGGTCGGGGTACATGCCTTGGAAACCCGGCATCCCCATCATAGGCCCAAAACCAGCAGCCATAGGGGGCATGAGATGGTACACTGAAGTAGCTGAAGTGGTGCTGCTGGTCTCCACAGCATGATTACCAGCCCGGAACAGGCCGCCATGTTGTGACAGATGAAACTGAGACATTTGGTTTACTTTAGCGCTTTGCTCGGTAGCTATATGGTCGGCTGGTCTCACTGCGAGGGCAGGGGGAGCCGTATTGCCAGAACCATTTGCGTTCCCAGTATTGGTGACTCGTTGATTGCTGAGGTTATTTTCAAATGCAAACTTTTGCTCATTTTCCCTCGTAGGTGACACTAAGTTGTCCTGCTGTACAGCTAATGTCTGTATTAGTTGTCTCGGGCCGCCTGGTGTCCCCCCACTGACAGGGAAGTCACTATTGGAATCCCCTTCTGTGCAGTTAAGATTAGGAATCGCACTTTTAATCCCAACTCTTCGCTTCATTCTGGGCAGCAGGTGAGGGTAATCTCTTCTGAAATTCAGGTTATGGTAAAACTGAAACTGAAATAAAAATACCATCATTTTATTAATCACTGAATGGCTGTAACTGACTTAACCTTTTCAACCCTGAATTCTTTTGGATTTGCACTGTAAACTGGGGCATTTCTGCACCGCAAAAACTGTGCCTTTACGGAGTTAAAGGACTGTGACCATCGATAATTTGATCATTTTTTAAGTGTCTGTAATATACAGGGTTGCCAACTCTGGGTGGATGTATTCCTGGAGGTGCTATCACATGACCTCCTGCCTCCAAACGCCCCGCCCCCACGCTCCTGCCATTGGTCACCCGACACGTCCATTCTAATACGATAGCAAAATACTGCAGATGCTGGAAATTCGAAATAACAACAGAAAATGCTGGAAAAACTCAGCAGGCCAGGCAACATCCGTGGAGAGAGAAATAGAGTCAACGTTTCAGGTCGAAACCCTTCGTCAGGACTGAAAAAACACAGGAAATGAAACAGATTAAAAGGCCAGTTGGGGGGCTGGGAAATGGGGACGAGAGAACAAAAGAGAAATGAAGAGACATTAAGAGGTATTCAAAACGAGACGAGATGGTGATAGGACTAGTGAAGACAAAAGACGGCTCTAGATTAGGTGTGAAATGCGCTGGCAGAATGGGAGACAGTTGCCATGTGGGAGAGAGAAAAAAAGGGGGGGAGGGGCCAAAACAAAGGTGTGGATAAAAAATCGTCCACTCGCATGGTGCACTGCCTTCCCGCACCAATTACGGTCGGGTCTCAATTATGTCATCAGACATGCATTATGTACAGAAGGACCCCGTTGGCTCCGGGCGCGTGTCCTTGCTGCCTGCTCAGGAGAGCAGGTTAAAACAGATGTTGGGATCATGGTGGCTTTCGGACAGGTAAGAGCCAGGGCAATTTTAACCGCCCTCCCGCCAGGTTTCTGCTGAGCGGGTAGGGTTAAAATTGTCCCGTAAAGCCTCTGGTAACGGCCTCTGTATGCTTTTCAATCAGCTTTTGCAATGGACTACTGTGCTTTCCACAAGCAGCCCACCAAAGTATTTCAGTGAATTTTCAATAAATGAGATCAAATACTGTATGATCAAATTCAAACTTGGGCCTTTCATAGTTTAAAATTCATCTTCTTCGCCCTCTCATTGTTATGCAGCCAGTGTAACCTCAATGGAGCAGCTTTGTGTTTATTTGTTTTGGGATGTGATTGGCTTGGCAAGGCAGTGCTTATTGTCCATCTCTAGATACCCTGAGGGCATTAACAACAACAACAACTTGTATGTATATAGCGCCTTTAACATAGTAAAACGTCCCAAGGTGCTTCACAGGAGTATTAAAAAACAAAAAATTTGACACCGAGCCACATAAGGAGAAATTAGGGCAGGTGACCAAAAGCTTGGTCAAAGAGGTAGGTTTTAAGGAACATCTTAAAGGAGGAAAGAGAGGTAGCGAGGTGGAGAGGTTTAGGCAGGGAATTCCAGAGCTTAGGGCCCAGGCAACAGAAGGCACGGTCACCAATGGTTGAGCGATTATAATCAGGGATGCTCAAGAGGGCAGAATTAGAGGAGCACAGATATCTTGGAGGGTTGTGGGGCTGAAGGAGATTACAAAGATAGGGAGGGGTGAGGCCATGGAGGGATTTGAAAACAAGGATGAGGATTTTGAAATTGAGGCGCTGCTTAACTGGGAGCCAATGTAGGTCAGCGAGCTCAGGAGTGATGGGTGAACGGGATTTGGTGCAAGTTAGAACACGGGCAGCCAAGTTTTGGGTGACCTCAAGTTTACGTAGGGTAGAATGTGGGAGGCCAGCCAGGAGTGGGTTGGAATAGTCAAGTCTAGAGGTAACAAAGGCATGGATGAGGGTTTCAGCAGCGGATGAGCTGAGGCAAAGGCAGAGACGGGCGATGTTGCAGAGGTGGAAACAGGCGGTCTTAGTTATGCTGTGGATATGTGGTCGGAAGCTCATTTCGGGGTCAAGTATGACACCAAGGTTGCGAACAGTGTGGTTCAGCCTCAGACAGATGGTAGGGAGAGGGATGGAGTCACTGGCTAGGGAACGGAGTTTGTGGCAGGGACCAAAAGCAATGGCTTTGGTCTTCCCAATATTTAATTGGAGAACATTTCTGCTCATCCAGAACTGGATGTCGGACAAGCAATCTGACAATTTAGAGACCGTGGAGGGGTCGAGAGAAGTGGTGGTGAGGTAGAGCTGGGTGTCGTCAGCGTACATGTGGAAACTGACGCTGTGTTTTTGGATAATGTCGCCAACATGTAGATGAGAAATAGGAGGGGGCCAAGGATAGATCCTTGGGGGACACCAGAGGTAATGATGTGGGAGCAGGAAGAGAAGCCATTGCAGGTGATTCTCTGGCTATGATTAGATAGATAAGAATGGAACCAGGCGAGTGCAGTCCCACCTAGCTGGACGACGGTGGAGAGGCGTTGGAAAAGGATGGAGTGATCAACCGTGTCAAAGGCTGCAGACAAGTCAAGAAGGACAAGGAAGGATAGTTTACCTTTGTCACAGTCACAAAGGATGTCATTTGTGACTTTGATGAGAGCTGTTTCAGTACTGTGGCAAGGGCAGAAACCTGATTGGAGGGATTCAAATATGGAATTGCAGGAAAGATGGGCACGGATTTGGGAGGCGACAACACATTCAAGGACTTTGGTGAGGAAAGGGAGGTTGGAGATGGGGCAGTAGTTTGCAAGGACGGAGTGATCAAGGGTTGGTTTTTTGAGGAGAGGGGTGAATATGGCAGATTTGAGGGAGAGGGGGACATTAACAATATCAGCTAACATGGGAGCCAAAAAGGAAGTTGAGTGGTCAGCAGTTTGGTGGGAATAGGGTCGAGGGAGCAGGAAGTGGGTCTCATGGACAAGATGAGCACGGAGAGGTCATGAGGGGAGATCGGAGAGAAACTGGAGAAAGATGTGAGTTCAGGGCTCGGGCAGGGGGGAACCTTAGAGGAAGTTCGGCCCGGTGGGCTAGGGGAAGGAAGGGAAGTGGCAGAGGCAGCTGAACGGATGGTCTCAATCTTAGAGACAAAGAAGTCCATGAGCTCCTCACACTTGTTGTCAACCACATAGTGTGTAGGACTGGAGTCACATGTAGGCCAGACTAAGGTAAGGGTATATAGCAAGTCCCCTTTCCCTGAAGTACATTTGTGTACTAGTTGGGTTTTTAAAACAATCCAGCAGCTTTCACAGCCACTATCTGTACATAATGAGGAGAATAAACTCGAGTGAGAGAATGAAACAAATAGCAATATAAATGCTAAATGTAATCTTTGATAAGCTGTTGGCATTTGCATGAGGACGAGTACAAGAAAAACTCAGAAAAAGTTTCAGCAATTCACATTTTTTTTCCTAGTTTGTTCATGCCCACAGTAAACCTGGAATCAAAACACAAGGAAAATGCAAGGAAAGACACTGAAGCTTTTTGGGCAAATCTGGGATTTGTGATTGGGGAGCACTGACTATTTGTTGATCAATTCTGATGCAATGTCAGATCAAAAGAAACCTGTGTGGCATTGTCCGAACCCATGTGATAACATCAACTGGATACGGCTGAGAGAATTATTTAAACATCTCGTGGATCTCCCTTGGCATTGCCCACTGAAAGTCAGAACAAAGCAAATTCCTCTCGGGGTGCTTTAAGTGTTGCTACAGGTATAAGTGATAGGGATCTGGAGCCTGTTATGCTCCATCCGATGCTAGAATTATAGAGCTGCAGGCATGGATGTATTTCACAGAATGGTGATGCTCAGATAAGGAGCGTCCAACATACATAACAACGTTAATATATATTAAAGGTATGTTTGCCTCATTTGGACACACATCAGATGCAGTTCTCAGCCCTTAGGCTACTACTTAAATGTATGGTATGCCATTCCACAATGCACTGTCTCCAACATTTCTAACCACTCTAACGGTAGTTCCTTCATATTTTTGCCTCTTCTGTTTTTTTCTTCTGACTGTTTGCCCCTCTGCTTCCTGAATGTGGTGATTTACACAAGGGTACAATTCAATAGGTGCCAAATGACCTCCACGACCACACCCAAGGGGGCCATTCATTCTTCATGTGTGAGCCTAGACAGTGAGCGTTAGTGGGTTACGTGGTCATGGGGAGCATCGCCCAACATCAACACACACACATACCTTCCAGCACTTAATAGTGACCAGGAAATGGGACCCAGGCTGAACCCCAAAGATGTTTTAGTCATTAGTATCATAACCTTGGCTGAAAGCAACCAATTCAGCACTGATAAGGGATTGAACCTTAGCCCTTCCTGGCAGTATGGCTCAACACCTCACTACATTATGTATTTACACACTGAGCCAACAGGGAACATATGTTTAAGTTATTGTGAGTACATTTGATATACAATTTATAGCGTATGGAGATCTTTCTTGTACGCTGTTTAAGAACAGGGCAGGTCCATCTTTACAAATCCATGAACAAATAAAATGCACTGGATATATTTATTCAACAAAGTATCTGTTGTGCGTTATTTGGTCAGATCCACATGTTGGATTAATTGCACAGACACAAAATCCCTAACACGTATTCTCTATGTAACAAGTTTGTTAATCACAGAGGTCCAGCCTCCAATACATTCTGACATCATAGATAATATAATTAGCATAGCAACAGGGAATGACCTATTATGGCATCATCACCTTAGCAACCATATCAGTCACTCTTGCAGGTCAGCCTGGTAAAAATGGACAGAGGAGGCAGGTCAGGAGGCTGTGCTGCATTGCATTTATTCCATAGGTGACTTCAGCCTGGTCATAATCTATGAGCATTGTGATGGTCAAGGTTATAATTTAAAACAAAAGTAGCAGAGACAATCAGCTCATGGCATTTATTCCAATGATACACTATGAAAGACTATAATTACCTTTATTGATTTTAAGCACTTTTATAAAGGGAATTTGGTCGGTCAGATGGTAGACTGGTTGGTCCTGCAAGGAGAACATGCAAGTTTCTCCGGCTGGGAACCAATTCTTTCAGTATGCTTCTGTAACCTGGTTCCTCAGATCCCACTTACGGATCATTTATAATAATCATGGCAAAATGCAGAATTTCACTGTCTCCTATTGCACATTACTATTTCCTTTGCTATAGGCGTAAATAACTTAATTTGTGATGCAAAACTTTCACAAGTGTATTTCATAATTTTGGGGGGTATTTGCTCACATCAATTGACAGGGAGGTATTGTTAAATGCATTTTTTTGTTGGATTTATTATAAATATTACCTACCAGGCAATAAACCACTTTCCAAATAAGCAGTTTCATAAATGTTGAGGAACTGATGGCATAGGCTGAGGTACTTACTAATTGAGACATTCCTTCTGTATCCCTAATAAACTGTGATGTTTGAGAACAGAAGGCATAGGTGTGGGTTTTGGAGGGTGTTTCCATGAAATATTAGCGACAACAATCGTTTGTTACTCTATACTTGCTTTTCTACCTTGGTCATTGAAACGGCTCCTTTTTCTTCAGCAATGAATTCAGAAAGAGAGGCAGATCGTTGAAAATCTTGGCGAATTTTGCTAAAACCATACAGATTCAGCTGCCGAATGAAACTTTTCATGCAGTCAGTTTCAAAAATCCTAGAGGGACCACGCCGCTCCAGCACCTCTTTCTTAAAGGACTCCTCATCTATAACTACACAGTTTCCACCATCGTCCCACCGGATGGATGCAAACTGATCGCTCTCAACGATTTTCCAGAGTTTTTTCGGGAAGGTAAGTGACATAAGGTCAGTGTCACCTACCTCCTCGTAGTAGACCAACCTGGGTCTTTTTAAAACCGATTCCTCAGTCAGAGCTTGCAGAGCATTTTCTTCTAACATTGTCCTCAATTCCGAGTCCCCTGCTGCTGTCTGGTCACACGCTGGCCCCACTGAAGACCTTTCATGTGTCTTCTCAGCAGGCGGGATGACTTCTTTTTGAGCAGATGAACTCGAGTCCGCGGCTGTGGAATTTAAGTCACCTTCAGCATCGCTGTCCTTTTCCATTTTTATAGTTTTCTGGAGTGCAGACATTGTCTTGGGGTGAGGGTTTTTTGTTGTTGTTGGTTGTAGGTGTCCCTGTTGTGCCGAGCGAAGTCAAAAGGTAACGAGACGGATTGATTTTTTTTGATCTAACACAGAAGCTGGCGCTGAACAGAATAAGTTGAGTGATGTGTTGGTTAAAATATCGTGAGGAGTTCCAGATCGTCATAAAACAAAACCGCCAACGTGCTCAGGGCCGTCACAATAGAGTCTGCCACAATCCATGGGCCGTCACAATCAGGATAACCTTCACCCTGGTCCCCTGGAGAAATGAGACATCAGCTAAAATCCTGCTTTTTTTTTAACATCAAGTTTCTTTTAGGGAGTGTAGGTGCGGGTGGAGGAGGTGGAGAACTTGCACAAATCCAGCCCATGGTCACTCGTGCAGCATGTTAAAGATTTTGGAATGTGCAAGTTCTGATTCCCCGCCACCACCACCATCTGGTCCATTTTTCTGGAGTCCAGTTACTGGACCAAGGAAAACAAAAACAAGAGTTGGTGCAGCTACAAGGGTGGTGGTTTCGCCTTGGGTGGCTTTTCATTGCCTTGTGCGAATTTATATTTACCTAAAAAAAAGTGCTGGTAACAGCTAGCAACAAGAACACCCACACTGCACCAGTCCTTCTACTGCCCTGACCAGTTTTTGGACACTTTTTTATTACAAACCATCCACTGGAGATTTGCACACATGGTTAGATCTCAACTGCATCAATGCAACTATTTCATAAAATGTAAATCCCTCTTCAGATCATTTTAACAAATACAGTGCCCTTGCACCGTCACTTAGTACCGCCCATTAAGAACGTGTTGGTTATTTTGCAAGATAGACTGGTCATTGCTTCTCTTTAGAACTGTGAAATAATTGCATCAAACCCTCCTGGGCCACATGACCATATTCTGCAGTGACATCACAATAGCATCTTGGTCTTCAATGAGTACAACTTGAGACCTATCACTAGCTCTGCTTTAATGCCACTCAATTATACATTAAAATATGATAGATTTTACAGTATGTAAGATTGTAATTTAACCTTGGGCACAGGGGACAGCTACAAACAGAGCTTTGCACTTATGGCTTATAGTCATCTTCGTTCTTTGAATAAGCCTGAGGCCCCGCTGCCTCTCCAGCAGGTGAACATTAAGGATCTCATGGCACTGTTGGAAGAAGAGTTTGCCTGGAATTCTGGCATCCATTCCATCCTCAACCATAATCACCAGAACAGATTAACTGGTTGTACAACTCATTGTCTGGTACAGAACCTCTTCTGCATTTCTAATAAGTCATTGTGTCAAATATTTTGAGATGTTTTAACGTGATTAAATGCGAGTATTATCTGAACCACTAAAATAAAGTGTTATTTCTCACTGCCTGCTCAGTCTTCTTCTTCTTAGGCAGTCCCTCGGAACCGAGGATGACTTGCTTCCACATTAAAAATGAGCTCGCAGGTGGCTGATTAGTCCAATGCGGGACCTACAGTCTCTGTCACAAGTGGGGCAGACGGTGGTTGAAGGGCCGGGTGGGTGGGGTGCTTGGGTTGACGTGCGCTCCTTGCGCTGCCTGCGCTTGGCTTCTGCTTGCTCCCGGCGAAGAGACTCAAAGTGTTCGGCGCCTTCCCGGATGCTTCTCCACTTTGTGCGGTCTTGGGCCAGGGATTCCCAGGTGTCGGTGGGGATGTTGCACTTTTTCAAGGAGGCTTTGAGGGTGTCCTTGAAGCGTTTCCTCTGCCCACCTGGGGCTCTCTTGCTGTGCCGGAGCTCCAAGTAGAGTGCTTGTTTTGGGAGTCTCATATCGGGCATGCGGACAATGTGACCCGTCCATCGGCGCTGATTGAGCGGGAGAGTCTTCACTGAATTCTACTCTTACTTATACCATCATATTCATAGCATCTCTATCAGTGACTTTTCTTTCCAGCCCAGAACTGTCACCTTGGAAGTCCCCACAAGTAAGCTGATGACACCAGCTTTACCTCCCTCATTTCTTCTACTGTCTCGGTCCAAACTGGTTATCTGACATGCAGTTCTGCATGAGCTGAAATTTCCCGCGTAATTTCCTGCAGCGTAACATAGAGGAGGACTGAAGCCATCGTCTTAGGCCTGAGTCAGAAACTCCATCCTCTTGCCATGGAATTGATTCTCTTTTCCCAGCCACTGTCTAAAGTTGAACCAGACTGTTCACAGCCTCAGCATCCTATTCAACTCTAAGCCAACCTTCTATCCCGTTCACCACAAAGACCACCTTCTTCCATCTCCATACCATCACCTGCCTCCTCAGCCCGTCTGTCACTGAAATCCTCATCCACTCCTTTGTCATCTCCATATTCCACTATTCCAATGTTCTCCTGACTGGCCTGCCATCGTCTGTCCTCTGTAAATTTCAGCTCATCTAAAGCTCTGCGGCCCATTTCCTACCCCGCACTGGGTCCCACTTACCATCACCCCTGTCCTTGCTCTCCTACATTGGACCCCTTTTGTCCTAACATCTACAATTTAAAATTCTCATCCTTTGCTTAAATCCCTCCATGGCTCCACCCCTCCCTAAGTCTGTGACCTTCTCCACTGTTACAACCTCCCTGGATACTCAGTTTATCTGATTCCAGCCTCCTCTGCATACCCGCTCTGTTTGTCCACCATTGACAGCCTAGGCCCTATGTTCTGGACCTCCCTCCCTAAATCCCTCTGCCTCTCCACCTCCCTCCCCTCCTTCTAGACCATCCTCATTGACCAAGCTTTTGCTGATCCCCTCTTACTATCCCCTTCTTTGGCTCAATATCCAATGTCTTTCCCTTACATCTCAGTAATGCACCATTGGCCTTTTTCTACATTAACGGCACTATACAGGTGCAAGTTGCCAATAATTTACAGTTATATATGATTGTTCTGGTGAGCATGAGGGTTCAAGAATCTTTGTATAGCGAGCAAATCTAGTGTGCTTCTTAAATACACACACACACACACACACACACACGAGGGACATGTAGAAAATTTGTTCTGCATGAAGTTTTGCCAGCATGAGATCGGCGATGGAAGCAGAGCTTCATCTCACTTCAAAATATAAAAGTCCTGGATTTATATTTTTAATACGAGTATTTTTGGCTAGGTTAATGAATTGCAAATTTGAAATGGATTTCAGCCAGTTGCATTTCCAGGAAAAGTTATAGATGTAGTGGCTTGGCTAATGCATAGTCAGCCTTCGAACTCTAGTAAACCAAATTATGTATCCTTTGAAGGAGAATTGATAATCTTATTTGTAGATTCCAATAAGACAAAGATGCCAAGTAATATAAACCTACAGATGTCATTATCTCAAATGGCCAAACCATCAGAAATAAGTTTTGTTCTGCAGGACACAGATCAGGTACAGGAAACTCTTTTTTATCCGGCACCGACGGGACCGGCGTGGTGCCGGTTGATCAAAAAGTCCAGATTACAGAGAGGTATAGTTACCAAGGTACGGGAGCCCCATACACGGCCACAGATCCAGGCATCCCTGTTGCATGGCAACAGGTGCAGGAACCCCGGTTACACGGCCACAGATCCAGGAACCCTGGTTACACGGCCACTAATATGAAGTAAAACTTACCTGAATCTACTCCTGAATTTTGCTGGTTAAGAGAGATTTCCGGTTATTTAGGTGCCGGTAAAAAGAGAGTTTCCTGTATTTTGATTTACAACTCAGTCAGGATGCAGAATCTGTACCAGAGCTAATTCAATGGAGTAGAAAAATCAGGCGCGGTGTAAATGGAAAAGAAATTTGGGCGCGATGTAAAATGGGTGCTGGATAGGAAATGGGCCGCTGAGTTTTAGATGAGCTGAAATTTACAGAGGACGGATGATGGCAGGCTAGTCAGGAGAGCATTGGAATAGTGGAATATGGAGATGGCAAAGGCGTGGATGAGCCCGTTCCACGTTACTGGCAAAGACCAGTTTCACCCCCTTAGTTCAATAATTTTGGTTTTATGTAGGTTTAGCCTTCGCTCTGTGCTGAACTACCCGAGTGCTCCATTTCAGGTGGAAAATCACAGCTGACTGTTCTTTCCCCACCAGTGACCTCTGCTGGAAAGTACTTGTTTGGCAAGGACAGGATGGGTTTAAATACCCCGAGCTTCCGGTCCCCTGTCATTTTAATTCTCCACCCCATTCCCACTCTGACCTCGACCTCCTACATTGTTCCAATGAAGCTCAACCTAAGCTTGATGAACAGCACCTCATCTTTCTATTAGGCACTTTACAGCCTTCGGACTCAACATTGAGTTCAACAATTTCAGATCATAACCTCTGCCCCCATTTTTTCGGATGGCAGCTGATGATTCTGCTATTCCCATTTACACCTCCTCTAGACCCATCTTTTGTTTCTTTACTTGTCCCATTACCATCTCCTTTTGCCTAGCAGCATCATCCCTTTTGTTATTTAATCTCTCCTGCCTTTCACCCTATCACAGACCTTCCCTTTTTTTCTTTCCTCCCCTCCCTCCTTTCCCTGCCCCTACACCTGCTTAAAACCTGTTGTATCTCTAACATTTTCCAGTTCTGACGAAAGGTCATCGACCTGAAACGCTAACTCTTGTTTCTCTCTCCGCAGATGCTGCCTGACCTGCTGAGTATTTCCAGCATTTTCTGTTGTTATTTCAGATTTCCAGCATCCGCAGCAGTATTTTTGCTTTTTAAATGGGTTTAAATATTGGTTGAGTGACCTGCCAAAAATCACTGTCTAGGAGCAGAAATTAAGACTAGTTACTGTGGCAAATTACTACAGGGGTGAAGGTCCCCAAGGAACGGTACCCCAGAAAGAATCAGCACCTTGAGGGCAGAAAGATAGCAACAATGAAAAAGCCCAGTATTCTGACCAGATTGCTCTCATTCTCAGCAGACTGCTGCAGAAGAGTTTCTGCTGCTCCTAACATGAAAATAACAAATCCTGGACATTAGAGCAGTGGAATTATTGACCATGATCTCATAGACAGAAGTGGTGAAAGAACTTATTAACCGAACTCTCACTGAATTCCAGAAAGAGTGATGGCGAGTTCCAACTCAACTGTACAGGAGCTTCTAATAAATGCTGAACTGCTGGAGATCCCAAGGGGAGTTCTCACTTTGGAGCTCCAAGTAGAGAATTAGAAATCTCGTCTGAAGTCATTCATGGAGAAGTCATATTTCTTGACATTGCACAGTAAATTGTTCCGATAGGCTCCTGGATTAGCTGCACCACTATCACATAATGTGAAATAAGGCAGATGATTGAAGGATGTGTGTGGGCCGGGGGGGGGGGGGGGGGGGGCAGTGTGGAACAGCAGAAAAAATCTTGACTTTTTAGTTCTGTAAACTGCACCATTTCTGAACAAGTATCCCGGTACAGAAGGAGGCTATTCAGCCCGTTGTATCCTTAAGAGAAATTCAAAGCTGATCCACTTCCACTAATCCACTAAGCCAGTGGTCATCGACCTGAAACGTTAACTCCTGTTTCTCTTTCCACAGATGCTGCCTGACCTGCTGAGTGTTTCCAGCATTTTCTGTTTTTATTTCAGATTTCCAGCATCCGCAGTATTTTGCTTTTGCCAGAACTAATCCCACTGCCCTTGCTCTCTTCCCACAGCCCTGTATCTACGTACCTCTGCTTCAAACATTTATCCACTTTTCCCTTAAAAGATGCAATTGCCTCTTATCTCAGTTGCGTGTGACAAAGCATTCTATGCTCCAGCAATCCTTGGAGTAAAGAATTTGTTCTTAAAACACTCTCCTCAGTGAGGAATTTAAATCGGTGGCTCCTTCTCATTGTCTTCTAACCTGTGCAAGCAGTAACTATCAAAATCTTTCATAATTTTAAATACCTCTATTAAATCTCCTCTTAGCTTTCTCTGTAACAGTATTTGCATATAATTTAATTAACTCACTCAAAGTATTTGAAAAATAATCATCTGGCAACATGACGGGGCTTCTGAAAGCAGAACCCATGCCAGCAGTTACGGCCCCTTCAATGCCATTATTAGATGTCTCTAGCAGGCTTTACAAATAGGTTTGCACAATGCATCAGCAGAAAGCAATTAGCTCATTGTAAAATCTGCAGAAAATCTGAAAAGTCCCTTTCCTCTCGACAATTACAATTCTCAGACACCATGTATAATTAGCTGGAACACTTCAGGCAAAAGCATTATCCAAAGACCTGGAAAAATATAATTATTTTCCCAAAACCTGGCAGTGCCATATTGTCAGGGTTTGTCATTTTCAAAAATTAAAGTTTAAAAAAAAATTGAAAGGGTGAAAGGGGAAGGGTTTAAAACAGAAAGCAGTAAAGCGTCCCAAGGTGCTTCACAGGAGCATTATCAGTCCAAAAAAAAATTGCCATCGAGCCAAAGGAGACATTAAGGCAGGTGGCCAAAAGAGGTAGGTTTTAAGGAGCGTCTTAAAGGAGGAGAGAGAGGCGGAGAGGTTTAGGGAGGGAATTCCAGAGCTTAGGGCCTAGGCGGCAGAAGCAAAGTTTTTTCCCAGGTTTATTCGGTGTAATTGTTGGCGGTGTAATTTTAGCACCTTCGAATTTTATTTTGTTTTGAAACAACAAAATTAGAAGCAAGTCAAACAGTAGAACATTAATTTCAGTTACAGGCAGTTTGTTTTAAAATGAAGGTGCTCTAATTGAAACAATATGTGGAACACTGGTGTTGAATTTGTACAACTTCCCTTTTGTTGATGTAAAATCTTAAAAAGGTTTTGGGAATGTCAGCAAGTAAGCTCCACTGGCTTCTTGTCCCCCCCCCCCCAGTTAACTAACTTCAGGAACCTCAGCCTCACTTTCCTATAACTCCACCTTACTCTGAGCAACCTCCTCCAGTTTTACCTGCTGCTCAGTCACTAGATACTGCTCATTCTCCACTCCACCAACCCACTCTTGTTCACTGGAACTTTCACCCCAGAATCACTTCCCCTTAACATACCTTTAAATTCTTCCTTAAACCCCCCCCCCCCCACTTCTCCATCATGCCTTTGCTTCGACCCAAATTCTTACTTTTCCATCTTGTTTTCTTTACGTGATAAACACTATATAAATGCGAGTCCCCCCCCCCCCAACCTCCCCCCAAAAAATCAGTAAAACAAAATTTTTTGTATATCCTGAGGCAAACTAATATGACCATTGTGATTCTGTGATTATGGGATTGAGTGTTTTGATATACACAGAAACAATCACTGATTTTCATATGTGGCAGCCTATTAAGATACCAAACTATGCAGTTACTAGCAAACAGGTTTTGCAGCAACAGAATTTCAGTGAGTGTGTGGCCAATCTATGGAACACACTCCCTAGGGAGAACGTGTAAGCAGATAGTATTTAATTCATTAAAATGCAAATCAGATCAATTTCTTTCAGAAAATAACATGTTGGGGCACAGTATACGAGTAATTTGAGACATGACACGTGCGAAGTGTAGAGTGCTTGGAACAGGTGACTTTGTACCTACGGTTCCCAAAGCTCTCCACCACTGGGGGTTTTCCTCGCCTCATGTCTGGGTCTGTTGTAGACTCATTGATAGAGATTGATTGCTGTGATCAGTCAACAACTCCATTATCATTGTATCATGAGACTACCAGGATGGTAGAAGGTGAACTAGATCTTATTTCATAGAATCATAAAAATTTACAGCACAGGAGGCCATTCGGCCCATCTTGTCTGTGCCGGCCGACAAAGAGCTAGCCGCCCTAATCCCACTTTCCAGCTCTTGGTCCATAACCTTGTAGGTTACGGCACTTCAAGTGCATATCCAAGTACAGGTAGACTATCCTTTATCCGAACTTCCGAAAACCGAAACCCTCTAAAAACCGAAGGTTTTTTCGTTCAGCGTAAGTCGTGCGCACGACATGACCAGAGTGGCGCACGACTTACGCTGAGCAGGGCAGAGGGTCACTGAGTTCCCTCCTGGGTAGGAGATTGCAGGCCAAGCCGGGCAGTTGTGAAGGAGGTATACCGGGAGAGTGAACCCAACAATACAGCGGCCTGTCCGATATTCTTTTCTCCCCCCCCCGACCCCCGACCCCCACCCTTTCGGATAAGGGATAGTGTATCCTTTATCCGCACTTCCGAAAACCGAAATCCTCTGAAAACCGAAAGTGTTTTCGTTCAGTGTAAATCGTGCGCACGACCCCGACCCCCGCCGACCCCACCCCGACCGACCCCCGACCCCCCGCCGACCCCCACCCCCGACAAATTTCCCAGTCTTATAAAATACCTTCTGAAATCCGAAATTTTCCGAAAACCGAAACACGGCTGGTCCCGAGGTTTTCGGATAAAGGATAGTCTACCTGTACTTTTTAAATGTGATGAGGGTTTCTGCCTCTACCACCCTTTCAGGCAGTGAGTTCCAGACCTCCACCACCCTCTGGGTGAAAACATTTCTCCTCAAATCCCCATTAAACCTTCCACTTTAAATCTATGCCCCTGGTTATTGACCCCTCTGCTAAGGGAAATAGGTCCTTCCTATCCACTCTATCTAGGCCCCCCCCATAATTTTATACACCACAATTAGGTCTCTCCTCAGCCTCCCCTGTTCCAAAGAAAACAACCCCAGCCTATCCAATCTTTCCTCATAGCTAAAATTCCGCAGCCCAGGCAACATCCTCGTAAATCTCCTCTGCACCCCGTCTAGTGCAATCACATCCTTCCTGTAATGTGGTGACCAGAACTGCACGCAGTATTCTAGCTGCGGCCTAACTAGTGTTTTATACAGTTCAAGCATAACCTCCCTGCTCTTATATTCTATGCCTCAGATAATAAAGGCAAGTCTCGCAATTCCTTTGGTAAGTTCTGTATAAATTCTTAGCCAGCTTTTGTATAACCCAATTTAAAAGATAGGTGTTAGCAATTGAACAAGAGTGCGGGCGACTGTTGTTTTGCTACCACCTTGTGCCCACTTAGTGGTAAACAATTCATGGGTGGTACAAGGCGGGTAATAGCCAGGTCCAAAGTAAGTTAAAGAGATCACTGGAAGCAGGCTTGAGATTATTTATTGACTTTGCAGTTTTGAGCATTCACGATTACCTGAATTTCCCTCCATGCTCCTTCACCAAAGTCCTGTTATGCAATTGCCTCCCCCTACCATCAATCTGTCTGGCCCTCCTCGTTAAAGGTACTGCTGCAGGCCTATGCTCAGTGGCTGCCCTGCCCTGCCCTAGCTCCCAACCTCCCAAAACAGCGAGCTGCCCACCAGTACACGGGTCATGTGGGCAGCTTGCCAACTGCATTTAAATGCGGCCCGATGATCAAAATAGATCGGGGTTCTCGCCGACATCGGGCATGCACTGCGATTCCCAGGGCTTGATAATCTACATCCTAGGGTACTTAAGGAAGTGGCCCTAAAAATAGTAGATGCATTGCTGGTCATCTTCCAAAATTCTATAGACTCTGGAACAATTCCCATGGATTGGAGGGTAGCTAATGTAACCCCGCTATTTAAAAAAGGTGGTAGAGAGAAAACGGGGAATTATAGACCGGTAAGCCTGACATTGATAGTGGGGAAGATGCTAGAGTCCATTATAAAAGTTGTAATAGCAGAGCACTTGGAAAACAGTGACAGGATCGGACAAAGTCAACATGGATTTACAAAAGGTAAATCATGCTTGACTAATCTCCTGGAATTTTTTGAGGATGTAACTGGTAGAATAGATAAGGGAGAACCAGTGGATGTGGTGTATTTGGACTTTCAGAAGGCTTTTGATAAGGTCCCGCATAAGAGATTAGCGTGCAAAGTTAAAGCACATGGGATTGGGGGTAAGGTACTGACTTGGATAGAGAACTGGTTGGCAGACAGGAAGCAAAGAGTTGGAATAAATGGGTCTTTTTCCGAGTGGCAGGCAGTGACTAGTGGGGTACTGCAGGGATCGGTGCTAGGACTCCAGCTATTCACAATATATATTAATGATCTAGACAAGGGAACTAGATGTAATATCTCCAAGTTTGCAGACGACACAAAGCTGGTGGGCATGTGTGCTGTGAGGAGGATGCAGAGAAACTCCAGTATGATTTGGACAGGTTGGGTGATTATACTGCATCTGCCATGCATCTGCCCAATGTAGAAAAATGCGAGGTTATCCACTTTGGTGGCAAAAACAGGAAGGCAGATTATTATCTGAACGGCAATAGATTGGAAAAATGGAAAGTGCAACGAGACCTGGGTGTCCTTGTGCACCAGTCGCTGCAGGGAAGCATGCAGGTGCAGCAGGCGGTTAAGAAGACAAATGGTATGTTGGCCTTCATAGCGAGAGGATTCGAGTACAGGAGCAAGGATGTCTTGCTGCAGTTGTACAGGGCCTTGGTGAGACCACACCTTGAGTATTGTGTGCAGTTTTGGTCGCCTTATCTGAAGAAGGATGTTCTTGCCATGGAGAGAGTGCAGCGAAGACTCACCAAACTGATACCTAGGATGGTAGGAATGACATATGAAACAGAGGGAAAAATTCAGTTGTTTGCGCCTCCTGTTAGTGCCTTAAGGGGGCGCAAAGCAACTAGCGCCCGGGCGCGGCGATGTTTGCGCCGCTCGCGAAATTAACTAGGCATTTTGCGGCGGCACTAAACACTACCGCCCTGACCTCCTGCACCAGCAGATTATGACGTCAGTCGAGTGCGCAACGCCCCGTTAACACCTCGGACTGGATATTGAGTGGTGCCCCCTGCCTTACCGCCTGCCGCTAGCAATGACAGGTTGAGGGGAGCGTTATGCTGTCAGAAAAGGGACTAGGGGAGCGCTATGTAAAGGCGACCGCTTCCTGCCTTTTTTTGTCGGTGACATTTTTGCACCACGCATTCTGAGAGAGACTGACTTCTGGAGAGATTCAACGCTGTGAGAAGGAGTTTTGAGTACTGAGCAGCACTTTGCAGGTTTATTTTGATTTGCCCTTCCTTGCTTCACCAGTGCTCTGATGTAGCGCCTCGCTCCTCGGCCTTTGCGCCTTAAGACAGGTGTGAAGCGCCTGATTTAGCGCTCCAATCACCTCCAGGGGCGATAAAAGCCCAAGTTTGCTGTCGGAGGCGATAATTAGCACCAGGCGTTAAACTTTGCGCACGGCCAATAATGGTGTCCCAAACGGAGCGATACTGAATTTTTCCCCCATAGAAACATAGAAGATAGGAGCAGTAGGCCATTCGGCCCCTCGAGCCTGCTCCACCATTCAATGCGATCATGGCTGATCATCCAAATTCAGTACCCTGTCCCTGCTTTCTCCCCAAATCCCTTGATCCTCTTAGCCTTAAGAAATATATCTAACTCCTTCTTGAATATATTTAATGAATTGGCCTCAACTGTCTTCTGTGGTAGAGAATTCCACAAGTTCACCACTCTCTGGGTGAAGAAATTCCTCATCTCAGTCCTAAATGGCTTACCCCTTCTCGTTAGACTGTGACCCCTGGTTCTGGACTCCCCCGCCATCGGGAACAGCCTTCCTGCATCTAGTTTGTCTAGTCCTGTTAGAATTTTATAAGTTTCAATGAGATCCCCTCTCATTCTTCTAAACTCCAGCGAATATAAGCCTAATCGACCCAATCTCTCTTCATATGTCATTCTTTCAACTGCTCCCAATCCTCAGATTTGCTGCTTTTTCTGGCCAATTTATACGTCCTCTCCTTGGATCTTATGCTATCCCTAATTTCCCTTGTTAGCCAATGTTGAGTCACCTTTTTGTTTTATTTTTATGCCAAACAGGGATGAACAAATTCTGTAGTTCATCCATGCGATCTTTAAATGTTTGCCATTGCCTATCCACTGTCAACCCTTTAAGTAACGTTCCCCAATCCATCCTAGCCAACTCTCGCCTCATACCATCGTAGTTTCCCTTATTTAAATTCAGGACCCTAGTCTCTGAGTCAACTACTTCACTCGCCATCTTAATGAAGAATTCTATCATATTATGATCGCTCCTCCCCAAGGGGCCTCGCACGATTGCTAATTAATCCTTTCTTATTACATAATACCCAGTCTAAGATGGCCTGACCTCTAGTTGGTTCCTCGACATATTGGTCCAGGAAACCATGCCGTATACACTCTAGGAATTCCTCTTCCACAGTATTGTTACCAATTTGGTTAGACCAATCTATATGTAGATTAAAGTCACCCATGATAACTGCTGTGCGCTTATTGCACGCATCTCTAATTTCCCATTTAATGCCATCCCCAACCTCAGCATTACTGTTTGGGTTCTGTATACAACTCCCACTAACGTTTTCTGCCCCTTGATATTTCTCAGCTCTACCCATACAGATTCCACATCATCAGAGCTAATAATCTTCCTTACTATGTGTTAATTTCCTCTTTAACCAGCAATGCTACCCCACCGTCTTTTCCTTTTTGCCTGTCCTTCCTGAATATTGAATACCCCTGGATGTTGAATTCCCAGCCTTGGTCACCCTGGAGCCATGTCTCCGTAATCCCAATTATATCATATCCGTATGGAGAGATTGGGTCGCTTGGGCTTATATTCGCTAGAGTTTAGAAGGATGAGAGGGGATCTCATTGAAACTTATAACATTCTAACAGGACTAGACAGACTAGATGCAGGAAGGATGTTCCTGATGGCGGGAGAGTCCAGAACCAGGGGTCACAGGCTAAGGATAAGGGGTAAGCCATTTAGGACTGAGATGAGGAATTTCTTCACCCAGTGAGTGGTGAACCTGTGGAATTCTCTACCACACAGGGCAGTTGAGGCCAATTCATTTAAATATATTCAAGAAGGGGTTAGATATATTTCTTAAGGCTAAAGGGATCAAGGGATATGGGGAGAAAGCAGGGTGAATTTGGATGATCAGCCATGATCTCATTAAATGGCGGAGGAGGCTCGAGGGGCCGAATGGCCTACTCCTGCTCCTAGTTTCTATGATTGCTCCACCCATCCGATGTACACTAAAGGCCAAAATCAGGGCCAGTGTGTGCACAGAGATGGCTTCAGATAAAGACACAAAACTCAAAAACATTTGGTTATTCAATTTACTGAACAAAAAGCAGCATGTACACAATACACATTTACAGATATTACAACGATCATTTCACAAAAGAAAAAAAACACACAAAAGGTCAATTTCTGTTTGGTCCAACAATAAGCGATTGCTATAGTACACAAAATGATTGCACTTCTTCCTCTCAGGCCTGCTGAGAGTTCCTACTTTGCTCTCTCTCCATGATCAACACAAACCTACACTGCCAAGACTTACAAATCTTTGGGTTTGAAATACTTAGCACATCATACCCGTTTATATAACCAGTGTAGCATAATATAAAAAGTACACACCGCCCCCTTTCTCTCTCCCCTGGCCAGTTTAATAATTGGTTAAAAACTATATACAGAACATCCATAAAATTAATTCAGTGAAACAGTTTAATTAAGAGGATTACCAATTATTTAGGATCCTTGCCACCATATGTGTTGAATTTTTATAGTGTTCCAGGAGTGTTAATGTAGGTGTAGGTGGCTTGTGAAATGGGCCAACGCAATAATTTTAAATGGTGAATTAAATTCACGGGAAAAATGAAGCCTCAATATAACAGCAGCAATTTCCCAGTTTGAAATACTGTCTGCAAAATTGGCCAATTTAGGAGATACCCCAAAAATGAAACAATAGTTGAGGTCAACATTGCCACTCGTGGTGGCAATCCCAAAGCTCAAGACTTTTGATGCTTGTCTACAGAAACAATCATTTCACACCAGCATAAAATGATCAACATGTTGATCAGCGATTGACAATCACTGCTCAAAATATATAGGGATCATTTTCAACTTCCAACGCCTGGAGAGTAACCTGGTGGAGCACGTCCTCACCCCACCCACCCACCCATCCCCTCCCCCATGGTAGAATCGGCCCAATTTTTCATCCCATTGAAATCATTCAGCTGAAGTTCTACATCTGCTCCCTCAGGTTACCGCGCAGGTGATGGAAGCGGAATACGACTCCTATAGTGTTTATGTGCTGCATCATCAGCAGTACTGCCTGTGCACACCCATGAATCAATATACCAGAAGGGAAACCATGAAGGGATCCCAATACTCCATTTAATAAAATAGCTTTTAGTGATGAACCATTATTGGTGAAAAACACAAACAGGATCGCCAAACGCACGCCTTGATATGTGCTCAGAACTACCTTTGAAACCAGTAGGATAGAAAGCTTTAACATGATATTAAACAGTGAACACTACTGTAAAGCAGTCTGCAATTGCCGCAGATATGGTATTACTTTTTTCACGATCACTCTGAACTCCAAACCAACTTCATAAATTCAAGGCAGTCAACTGATAATCTCATGGCTTGGACTGTCTAGGAAGGAGCATCCGTCAGCAGATATATCTTTTAAAATTTAGCCAGATTGGGTTGATACAAATTAAATACATATAGTTTTCCTTAAATTCACTACACAGCTATAAACAGCTCAAGAAAATGGATGTTGTAGCTTTAGAGATTGCAATTGCAAGCGTAAGGGAAGAGAGCACGTCACTTTGAAGGCCATTCATTTACATTATATGGAATTTAACTTTTGTTTTCACATTTACACTACAATTTTGCAGGAGCATCATAAAAGGCAAATATTTTGCAATGTTAACGTCTGTGTTAGACTGAAATCAGCACCACGGAGTCACCCTCAAGATTATGTGGCAATGATTTAAAACGGTTAAGTTGGGAAACTGGGCAATTCTGTGAACCCCAGTTGTAGGCTGTGAAATCAAAACACAGTACACAAATTTCATATAATGTAGACATGTAAAATTACAACAACAGACACTTTCAAACTGGTTCTTGACCTTTGATGCATTACTAAAAGGACTCGCACATTGACTGCTCCTTCTGTAGCACCAATAATACTGCACAAATCTCCATGAAGCTCAATAAGCTACAGTACATTCTTACATACCCTAAACAATCAGAGCGTGTGTAAATATCTCAAACCCCATAATAATACCATCGTCGTTGATGATGTTTTGCGACAGCCACAACCCAATTACTTTCTGTACACAGATCGAAGCAAGCAGATGCCTCGGTCTCCATTCAAAAAACACATACCCATTAGAACTAGGAGAGCATTGTAGGCATTGATATATTACAGCAGTGTCTTACATTACACCCAGCATCTAACCAGGGCCAAACGTGCTTTGACAAGGGCAGGTGTTAATTTAACAGATATTTAGGCTACTCAAAAAGCATGACATGCTTTTCACTGGGTTTAAACTGGCTGAACAGCCGATGGTATTAGGTAATGCATTTTAATATGTCACACAACAAAATAGTTGTTCAAATTCCTGTCCATGCATTAAAAAATTACATTTAATTTCTACACATGTATTATTGCACTCCATATCTTTGTTAGGAACAAGAACAATGCAATGCATCGGGTACACGGGGCGAATATATTCCTCTCCCTGGGCAAGCAAGAAGCATTCTCAAGCTGCTTTCCAAGCAGATTTTTGTTAAAAAATTTTACTCAGGGAGGTTATTACACACATGGGTGGTTGCAAACATGTAGAAATCCAAGCACTACGCTTTTACATTACGGATCCAGAGCTATAGTATTTGAATTGTTTTCCTTCTGAGGGAGAGGAAGTATTCAAACAAGGTCCTGAAGCTGTCAGGCTGTGATGAATAGACCCGAATATGTTTTCTGTAAGGACCCGGCAAAATAAAGACACACTGAGCAAATATTGAAGAAAAGAAATTCTATTTCTGCCTTTACCATGTCTTCGGGTTTTGTCCTAGATTTGTCAAGGTACAGCAATTGAAATAGAACTTCAACTAAAGCTGTAATGTGCACAGTGTAGTCACTGCATGGGTTAGCTGATGGCAAATAAAAAACAGAATTTTGCCTTTAATTGTCTATTTATAATAAACAAACACTTGGGGGAACGAGAGTGGAGGAATATTTCCAGTTACTCTGGTCTTAAAAAGTATAACTGTTGCTCCCAATCGTCACTGCAGTCGACCATTAATGTAATTTGAGAGTACAGCAAGTTTTGCCCACTGTGCTAACTTTCATCCATGTTGCTGCACGTTAAGCAGCATTTAAGTACAGTCTAATCCTCTTAATTTAAAGTTGCTCAATTCCAATAGTCAGATCACTCAAATTTCTTTAAGCACTAGATTCCCAATTTGCAGTGTTATTGTAATTCAAATTATTGGATCATTCAAATTTTTTTTTAAGTGCAGAAAAACTTGGAATTATCATCAGGTTCAGACTATATCAAAATGTGAATTCAGCAGTGTGTTTCAACATCAGCACATTGCCAATGTGGGAATAAAATACTTTTCCTTTTCTTCTTCCTCGGTGTAACCTTAGTGAAAACTGTATAGGCGCAGCAATTCTGTTCACCCTTAAACTAAAAATAAAAAGCCCACAGCAAATAGAGGCCGACTTGATGGATTAAATTTTAAGTATTTGGCAGCAGAGTTCCATGTCCCATTTATACAAGAGCTAGTGCATGTGTAACATAAATGTACCATATCCAGACAGTACGATTCCATTCACAAGTCCATTACTCTCTCCAAACAATCTTAATCAGGCATGTCGATGTTGAGCTTTTGAGGGGGCACAAAATACTTCCCGGGGCTCTGGGTGATCACCACTCCAGTCTTTTTATGGAACATAGGGGCTATTTTAGCAGGTTCTGGTACAGGTATTTCCTCAGACTCCTCACTGTCATCATGGTGGAGTTCGTATGAAATGTTTCCGTATTCCCTCAAGAAGGGAAAGATCTCCAGAAGGAACTGACAGAAGTCTTTGCGGATTCCGAACCACCCTACAAAAATAACGTAATTAACGGTCACGAGAAGAAAATCATTTCAGTTTCAAAAGTCCTTCTCATCACTGGACAGCTAACAGCCCCAATGAGAGTCAGGTCCACTACATTAATACAGTTCAACTCAATGCTTGGGTTTAGAGTACAGAATGTTTGGAGTGGAACATTTTTTTTTTTTTATAAAAAGAGTAGAAAATGTTGACAGTTTTTAAGTATCAAAGTGCAACAATTCAAGTGGATGAATTCTGGACTCAACAACATTGAGGTTTTGAGCTCCAACACTTGTCCAACGTGGCTTCATCAGAATTCAACTGAGTTAGCATATAAACAAAGTGGCATCTAATGCGAGGCATTCTTCTCGATGGAAAAGAGCGCATTTCTGACCAGGCCAGTTGAATTGATCCCTTCTCCGCCACCCCCCCGTCGCATCACGACAGCGCTATAATGCAGTCTCTGTTCAGCCCACCTACATACACAACCCCAAAACTGGAATAAGATCCAGGGAAACAACCTATTACTGGGAGAGCTGGATTTGAAGTTTTCAACTCGCACGTGGTCCTGCTGGAACAATCAATGGTATTACCAGTACTAAAAGCTACAAAAAACGCTAGAAGTAGCTTTGCTGCTACACGATCAACCTTGAATACAAAAATAAAACACTCAACACACAACCTTAATTGAAAACAAATTCAACGTTACTCACCCTTACGCCCCCCCCATTCTCTATTCTATTTGTATATTTTTATAGACTATTAGTTAGGAGGCAATTAAAACCATTGGGGGGCAAATTTTAACCTAATCCTTGCATCGGGAAACTGACGGGATCGGGCGCCATGCTGGTTTTCCACTCCGCCCGATTTTACTCTCTGTTGAAGTCAATGGGGAGTAATATTGGGCGGGGCGTAAAACCGGTGTTCCACCCGATCCCGTGGGGTTCCTGCCCGCCGAGCTCGGTTAAAATTACCCCCATTTTATCTCTCTGCTCAGAAGTGGGAGAAACCATTGTAAAAATTAGGCTTTGAAAGCCAATTCCAAAAGGTTGTGTTTCTTTTAGCCAATCCAACAGCAAGGGTGTAACAATCGAGCTGGTCACATCATAGGTAGAACCAGGTCAATCTCTTAATATGTAAAATACTTGGCACAAGATCAGTGACCAACGGACACGTTATCTCAGGTGGCCCTCATAGCTCAATCGGTGCTAATTAGTGGTACGGTAGCATAGTGGTTATGTTACTGGACAGAGGCCTGGACTAATGATCTGGAGATAGGAGTTCCAATCCCACCATGGCATCTGAGGAATTTAAATTCAGTTAATTAAATAAATCTGGAATAAAAAGCTAGAATCAGTAATGGTGACCATGAAACTACTGGGTGCTCCGGTTTCCTCCCACAGTCCAAAGATGTGCGGGTTAGGTTGATTAGCCATGATTAAAATTGACCCTTAGTGTTAGGGGGGATTAAATACGTGGGGTTACGGGGATAGGGCTTGGGTGGGATGGCTGTCGGTGTAGGGACCGGGTGCTAGGGTTTGAATGATCAGCCATGATCTCGTTGAATGGCGGAGCAGGCTCGAAGGGCCGAATGGCCTACTCCTGCTCCTATCTTCTATGTTTCTATGTTACTGGATTGTCGTAAAAACCCATCTGGTTCACGAATACCCTTTAGGGAAGGAAATCTGCCGTCCTTACCCAGTCTGGCCTATGTGACTCCAAGCCCACAGCAATGTGGTTGACTCTTAATTGCTCTCTGAAATGGGCTAGCTCACCACCACCTTCGAGGGCAAATGGGGATGGGCAATAAATGCTGGCTTTGCCAGCGACGCCCACATCCCATGAATGAATAAAAAGAGGATATGGATACGGGAGCAAAAAGGGGCAAGATCAGGAGAAAAATTAAATTTGTACTTGTTTTCTTTAAAAAAAAACTTTAATACCTTGCTCTCAAACCAAGTTGCTGTTATACAAACACTCAATATAATGTGATATTAGTCACTGGAGGAGGATTGCTGTGAGCTGTAATAATAAAGTGTAATGAATATTGCGAGTACAAAACGAGATTTAATCAGGACAGCGATAGCCATTGGCAAAAATGTACTGTCTGTAAGAAATGCACATTCAGGTCTCATTACAGTAATAAGCCACTGCATTTTCTATTGTTACTATATCCCAAAATGATTGGGCGTACAATAAAATTTGAACACACACGATACAGTAGATACTTACAGTGATTACCCCCTTTCTGTCCAAAGGTTGTGGCCGTTAATGTTATCAGAGAAAGCCAAAGTGGGATGAAAATCGGAATATATGAGAAATTATTGTGACCATCCAGTTTGTGAACCAAAAGAATCTGGGGAGGGGGGAGGAGAAGAAAAATCATGAGTGCCTATCGGGAGAGACTGCACACCCCATACTGGGCACACAGAAAGCCTAGGTGTAATATCTCAGCAGTTTGATTCGGAGATTCTTGTGATGGGTTTGCATGCATGTCAATGAAAAACACTTCCGAATCGACACTCAAACTTCTCCTAAAATATAAATTAGCCAGACTGTTTGAGGAAGGAAAGCCCTTTAACTTTTACAGATGGGTGATATTAGGAACAGTCAGAAGGATGTCACCCAGGGCCAGTTTTGTGCATCTCTTTATAACCACCCACAAAGTTAACAAGAGAGATCGGGGGGGGGCAGAATGTATAGAAACATAGAAGATAGGAGCAGGAGTAGGCCATTCAGCCCCTCGAGCCTGCTCCGCCATTTAATGAGATCATGGCTGATCATCCAAACTCAGTACCCTGTCCCTGCCTTCTCCCTATATCCCTTGATCCCTTTAGCCTTAAGAAATATATCCAACTCCTTCTTCAATATACTTAATGAACTGGCCTCAACTGCCTTCTGTGGTAGAGAATTCCACAGGTTCACCACTCTCTGGGTGAAGAAATTCCTCCTCATCTCTGTCCTAAATGGCTTACCCCTTATCGTTAGACTGTGACCCCTGGTTCTGGACTCCCCGGTTCTGGACTCCCCTGCCATCGGGAACATCCTTCCTGCATCTAGTCTGTCTAGTCCGGTTAGAATTTTATAAGTTTCAATGAGATCCCCGCTCATTCTTCTAAACTCCAGTGAATATAAGCCCAATCGACCCAATCTCTCCTCATACATCATTCCTGCCATCCCAGGTATCAATCTGGTGAATCTTCGCTGCACGCCCTCCATGGTAAGAACATCCTTCCTCAGATAAGGCGACCAAAACTGCACACAATACTCAAGGTGTGGTCTCACCAAGGCCCTGTACAATTGCAGCAAGACATCCTCGTTCCTGTACTCAAACCCTCTTGCTATGAAGGCCAAACTCATCCAAGATTCATGGGAGGAAGAGAGTTGAACTGAGGTTCCATGACTCAAGTGGCTTGTCACTGTGGCTTCCAGATTGCTACTGCCCACTACACTTCTAAGCATGACTTGTAAATACACAATACTTGCCAAAACGCTATTGTGCTGGATTAATCAAGCACACTGGCAAAGTGAAACTTAACCCTGAAATTTCCCTAAATAAATGAAATTGTCTGCTAAGCAGCAATCTATCTTCAGCAATGAAAATCAGATCAATCGATCACTTGGGCTGTAGTGACGATTTAGTAGCTGATGAAGGCAGTGACCCCATTACAGAGACCGAGTTGCATACCTCAAAGGTCAAAAGCGGAACAACAATGGTCATCCAACTGATAGCCATTGTAACGTGGGTCCGTCTTTGTTCAGCTATCACATCCATAGACCGCAAGAAAAGTACCGACCATACAATGTAGTAGAGCACCACTAAGCAGAGAAATGACATCAGGATCCACAAAGGGACACAGACCACCTGCAAAGAATCAGCAAAATCTGGTTAAAGAAATTGTATCAGCTATAAAACTTGTCTTTCTGCATTTGCACATTTGCTCAGAAGTTAAAGAAAAAGACTTGCATTTATATAGCGCCTTTCACGACCACCAGACGTCCTAAAGCACTTTACAGCCAATGAAGTACTTTTTAAAGTGGAGTCACTGTTGTAATGTAGAAAACGCAGCAGCCAATTTGCGCACAGCAAGCTCCCACAAACAGCAATGTGATAATGACCAGACAATCTGTTTTTGTTATGTTGATTGAGGGATAAATATTGGCCGGGACACCGGGGACAACTCCCCTGCTCTTCTTCAAAATAGTGTCATGGGATCTTTTACGTCCACCTGAGAGAGCAGACGGGACCTCAGTTTAACGTCTCATCCGAAAGACGGCACCTCCGACAGTGCAGCACTGCCCTGGAGTGTCAGCCTAGATTTTTGTGCTCAAGCCTCTAGAGTGGGACTTGAACCCACAACTTCTGACTCAGAGGCAAGGGTGCTACCCACTGAGCCACAGCTGATCCGTGAGGATATTTGGTTATTCTATGCCAGTTGAACACTATCTTCCGGAGATTACAATAGCAACCCTTATATTCTAATACCACCAATAAGGCTTTCCTGACCTAATATATGATGCTGAAAGAGATGTCGAGCCTCCTGATGCAGCCCTGGCCTGTTTGCTGAAATGTGCCCTATGCCAGTGAGTGAAGTGTGTGCTGAGTCCATGAACAGCCAGCTGTCCTTAAATTCAGCACAAGCTGTACTTTTTAATTAAAAAAAAAAAAAAAAATTTGTTCCTGGGAGTTGAGCGCCGCTGGCAAGGATAGCATTTATTGCCCATCCCTAGTTGCCCTTGACAAGGTGGTGGTGAGTCGCCTTCTTGAACTGCTGCAGTCCGTGTGGTGAAGGTGCTCCCACAGTGCTGTTAGGGAGGGAGTTCCAGGATTTTGACCCAGCGACAATGAAGGAACGGCGATATATTTCTAAGTCGGGATGGTGTGTGACTTGGAGGGGAACTTGGAGGTGGTGGTGTTCCCATGCATCTGCTGCCCTTGTCCTTCTAGGTGGACGAGGTCATGGGTTTGGGAGGTGCTGCCAAAGAAGCCTTGGCGAGTTGCTGCAGTGCATCTTGTAGATGGTACACACTGCAGCCACGGTGCACCGGTGGTGGAGGGAGTGAATGTTTAAGGTGGTAGATGGGGTGCCAGTCAAGCGGGCTGCTTTGTCCTGGATGGTGTCGAGCTTCTTGAGTATTGTTGGGGCTGCACTCAACCAGGCAAGTGGAGAGTATTCCATCACACTCCTGACTTGTGCCTTGTGTACTCCCTGAAACAAGTGGACATTTCGACAGGCAGATCATGTCCATATTAGGAGGCTTTCCAATACAGGGGTACCAGTAATGCACGGTGTAAGGGAAGCTTGTAATCAGATTCAATTTGGACCATTAAAAAAGGGATTAGAATATCCTGAAAACAGAAAGGTAACATAGGAACAGGAGTAGGCCATTCAACCCCTTGAGCCTGCTCCGCCATTCAATTTAATCATGGCTGATCAGCACCTCAACTCCATCTACCCGCCTTAGCTCCACATCCCTTGATACCCACGCCTAACAAAAATCTATCGATCTCGGTTTTAAATCTAATTGTCCCCCAGCATCCACAGCTTTTTGGGGGCATAAAACTCCAGATTTTTACTACCCTTTGTGTGGAAAAAGTGCTTCCCGATTACTCTCGGCTTAGCTCTAATTTTAAGATTATGTCCCCTCGTTGTTGATTCCCCCCCCACCAAAAGAAATGCAAAGCAATAAATAAAAGAAAAATTACCAGCCAAGGCCACTTGATGATTTCATCCAGTCTTAGTGCAATGAATATGAACTGAAGAATGTTCACAGAACACAGGATTTCTAACTGGTAACCAGAGACAAAAGAAAAAAGGGATATGTAACAAAACTGTAACGGTTCTGCTATTGGAGGTGTTCATAAAACATTTTTACATGGTTAAAAGTGTGTGCAATGCAATATAACTTGTCTACATTACCATCAACAAGACAAAGCTTTAAATTTTAATAGCTTTCCACTAAACTGCTGACCACCCAACTTCCTTTTCTGGCTCCCATGTTGGCTGACATTGTTCTCTCTCCTCAGGTACTGGCCCCCTCTCCTTCAAACCTTCCATCATCAACCCTCTCCTCAAAAAACCCTTGACCCCTCCGTCCTTGCAAACTACCGCCCCATCTCCAACCTCCCCTTTCCTCTCCAAAGCCCATCTTTCTCGCAACTCCGAGTTTGAATCCTTCCAGTCAGGTTTCCACCACTGCCACACAGTACTGAAACGGCTCTTATCAAAGTCACAAATTACATCCTATATGACTGTGTCAAAGGTAAACTATCGCTCCTCGTCTTTCTCGACCTGTCTACAGCCCTTCACACGGTTGACCACGCCATCCTTCTCCAACGCCTCTCCACCGCCGTCCAGCTGGGTGGGACTGCACTCGCCTAGTTCCATTCTTATCTATCTAATCGTAGCCTGAGAATCACCTGCAATGGCTTCTCTTCCCGCTCCCACATCATTACCTCTGGTGTCCCCCAAGGATCTATCCTTGGCTCCCCCAACCCGGCTCAAGCTCACCACCACTTCTCTCGACCCCTCCACGGTCTCTAAATTGTCAGACTGCTTGTCCGACGTCTAGTACTGAATGAGCAGAAATTCTCTCCAACTAAATATTGGGAAGACTGAAGCCATCGTCTTCGGTCCCTGACACAAACTCCATTCCCTAGCCACCGACTCCATCCCTCTACCTAGAATCTGTCAGAGGTTGAACCTTGGTGTCATATTTGACCCTGAAATGAGCTTCCGACCATATATCCTCGCCATCACCAAGACCGCCTATTTCCACCTCCATAACACTGCCCAACTCTGCCTCTGCTCATCTGCTGCGGAAACCCTCATCCATGCCTTTATTAACTCTAGACTTGACTTTTCCAACACACTCCTGGCTGGCCTCCCACGTTCTTGAGGTCATCCAAAACTCGGCTGCCCGTGTCCTAACCCGCACCAAGTCCTGTTCACCCATCACCCCCTGTGCTCGCTGACCTACATTGGCTCCCGGTTAAGCAAGGCCTCGATTTTAAAATTCTCATCCTTGTTTTCAAATCCCTCCATGGCCTCTCCCCTCCCTATCTCTGTAACCTCCCCCAGCCCCACAACCCTCCGAGATATCTGCGCTCCTCTAATTCTGGCCTCGAGTATTCCTGATTTTAATCACTCAACCATTGGTGGTCGTGTTTTCAGCCGCCATGGCTCTAAGCTCTGGAATTCCCTCCATAAACCTCTCTACCTCTCTTTCCTCCTTCAAGACGCTCCTTAAAACCTACCTTTCATCTGCCCTAATATCTCCTTATGTGGCTCGGTGTCAAATTTTGTTTGCTAATCGCTCCTGTGCAGCGCCTTGGGACATTTTACTACATTAAAGGTGCAATGCAAATACAAGTTGTTGTTTTGTTGTTGTTGTTAATCCATTACATCAGACAGCCAGGTTTTGTTTATAGTAACAGATGCTAGATAGACAAAAAAAAGTTATAATTCCATTGATCAGGTTTGGGTTTGAAAGTCATTCTGATCGTCACATATTTTTATATGAGCATTCTGCAGCAAGGCACAATAATTCTTTAACAACAACAACTTGCATTTATATAGCGCCTTTTTAACGTAGTAAAACGCCCCAAGGCGCTGCACAGGAGCGATTATCAAACAAAATGTGACTACGAGCCATATAAGGAGATATCAGGACAGGTAACCGACAGCTTGGTCAAAGAGGTAGATTTTACAGAGCTAACACACTAAAATACAGAATTAGCACGACTAGCAAAGATCTTTAAGCGAGTGCATCCCTACCTCCAAAGACCGATCGTGTCGGAAACCCCACACACAAGCAGCTACGGAGACTGGGGATACAAAGAACAGCGGCATGAAGACGAGCAGCCAGAAGTGGGTTCCTCGCTCAATCCGGTCACACACCAGAACTTCAAACATCAACAGCAATAGGTGGATTCCAACTGCTATCAGCATTGCTTTAAATTCCACACAGGTTTCTCCTTCAGCCCTGTATTAAAAAATAGAAATAAACACCAAGAGTAAATTAAGGAAGCATTTCCCCTTTCACACAACTAGGTAGTCAGCAACCTTTCAGCACACTTTTTTTTTTACTTTAAGGGCAGGGGAGTGGGACTAATTGGATAGCTCTTTCAAAGAGCCAGCACCGATACGATGGGCCAAATGGCCTCCTTCTGTGCTGTAAGATTCCATGAATCTACGATTAGAGAAGAGGAATAACATGGGGCACGGGACTGGGTAGCTTAGTAGATAAGCACACAGTTCTCTCACCTCCAGGACCAGAGTTCGAATCCAGTGAAGATAGACGAGCTGAGTTTCTTCACTCTGTCAGCTGTTAAGATCCCAAGTGAGGAGTTTTTGGATAATCTCCACACACTTCCTAGTAAGCTAAATGGTACAAAACCGGCAATTTCCCTCAGGGACCACGACGATGGATTGTGCAGAAAAGAAGGAAAAGTGTGTCCCGGTGCAACATGGGCGAAGGCACAATGCTGAGCCACAGCAGAAGGAGCCTTATTCTGCATCAGCCTGTGCTCTACTAGACCTGCAGTGCTCAATGCTGACACTGGCAGAGTAAAGTGGGGGAGAAAATAAAGTCCCATTCCTCTCTTTGCTGAAACGAGAAATCAGAAAAGCAAAAAAACAAGCACTTGTTGACTACAAATTGGTTAACAGGATTGGTTGTGAAAATGGTATTGTAGTAAAGATAAACCCACCGTGGGTTCTTTGTCCCCTGAAACGTGATGGCCAACACGGCTTTCTACAATGACAAACTCAGTAACACAAATCATAGCTGACTGGAGGCTGTACACTCTACTGAAAGTTCACCTCCTAGGCATTTTTCAAATTAAACCTTCAAGCTGCCTTGGTAGATCTTGGGTGACATTTCCGATATAGTCGGTGTAACTGGAAGCATCACGACCGCTGTTACTTCTCACCTGTACTGTGGATTCCGTGCCCACACCCCGGTTCCCACCGAGGCTCCTATGATCACCATGAGTTTCCATAGCCAGACGGGAGTGAAGACAGCCCAGTAGCTCCACTGGATAATTCCATCCAGGCGCAGAGAGAGCAAAACAGAGAACAGTAGCAGGCAGGCATAAATCAGGAATTTGCTGCAACAGAGAACAGGACAGGCCTTGGTCATGCAGCTGTTGTTACTGGTTTCGAAGACACAAAAGATACGTACTGTGGAGTCAACAAGTGGTTCCAACTCACCTGCACTGGTAATGAGAAAAAAAAGCATTGCACAACAGATGACACTTTCACATACTGCTTCATAAGGATAGTTATGAACCTCTTGAACAAAGACGTTATTCAGCTAACCCCATCTGCATATAGATGGGGGTTGGAGTACAAGAATAAGGAACTCTTGCTACAATTGTACAGGGCCTTGATGAGACCACACCTGGAGTACTGTGCACAGTTTTGGTCTCCTTATCTGAGGAAGGATATACTTGCCATAGAGGTGGTGCAACGATAGTTCACTAGATTGATCCCTGGGATGACAGGGCTGTCCTATGAGGAGAGATTGAGTAGATTGGGCCTGTACTTGCTGGAGTTTAGAAGAATGAGAGATGGGCCCAGAAATTCGGGTCCCCACGTGTGAGTACGCACGGGGTACTCACGCGTAGGCCCAACGAAAGTGCCGGTTTCGTGCATGCATTGCGCATGCGCGGGAAACCGGAACTTCCGTTCCCTTGAAGGAAGGGGTTGACAGGTGGAACGCGTGCGCCGGAAAGGCAGCACGTGCGCATCGAACTTATGTTTTTTTTTGCAGGTTTCAACGGGAGGGTAAGTCTCCAGCAGTTACACTTTTAAAAAGCAGGTGCAAGGCCTGCTTTTAACAAGGTAAGTGGTGAATTAATTAAAATTAAAACATTTTTTCCACAGGTTTATTATTTTTAAATACTTTAAAGAAGGGTAAGTTTATTTTTAGCCCTGTTAGAAAATGTAATTAATTTTTTCAAAATTTAAAATTATTGTTTAAAATAGTTATTTCATGTAATTTAGTTATTTTTAAAATGTGATTTTAAAAAAATGTATTTGAAATTTTAGTGATGTTTTGGGGCTTATAGTATTTATAGGTTTGACAGCTCTTCCTGTCAAATTTATGAATGAAGCATTCCCTGCTACCATTGGCTCTCCATGGCCCACGTAATCACAGGGGACACTTCGAACTAACTGCGCCCCTGGGATACACAAGCACTGCCCGCCGGCAGCTGGAGGAGGCCCAGGATCGAAATCCCACGCGGGCCCACAGCACAACGGCCAGCGCGCTAGGCAAGTGCAGGTCGGGGGCTTGCACCCGCGGGAAGCCTCCGACCCGAATTTCTGGGCCATGATCTCATTGAAACATGTAAGATTCTGAGGGGGATTGACAGGATAGATGCTGAGAGGTTGTTTCCCCTGGCTGGAGTGTCTAGAACATAGAAACATAGAAGATAGGAGCAGGAGTAGGCCATTCGGCCCCTCGAGCCTGCTCCGCCATTCAATGAGATCATGGCTGATCATCCAAATTCAGTACCCTGTCCCTGCCTTCTCCCCATATCCCTTGATCCCTTTAGCCTCAAGAAATATATCCAACTCTTTCTTGAATATATTTAATGAACTGGCCTCCACCGCCCTCTGTGGTAGAGAATTCCACAGGTTCACCACTCTCTAGGTGAAGAAATTTCTCCTCATCTCTGTCCTAAATGGCTTACCCCTTATCCTTAGACTGTGACCCCTGGTTCTGGACTCCCCCGCCATCGGGAACATCCTTCCTGCATCTAGTCTGTCTAGTCCTGTTAGAATTTTATAAAGGGAGTAAATGGCTTACCCCTTATCCTTAGACTATGACCCCTGGTTCTGGGGTATTGTCACAAGATAAGGGGTTGGCCATTTAAGACTGAGATGAGGAGGAATATCTTCACTCAAAGGGATGTGAATCTTTGGAATTCTCTGCCCCAATGGGCTGTGGATACTCAGTCATTGAGTATATACAAGGCTGAGATCGATAGATTTGTGTACTCTAGGGGAATCAAGGGATACGGGCAGAAAAGTGGAGTTGAGGTCGAAGATCAGCGATGATCTTATTGAATGGCGGAGCAAGCTGAAGGGGCCGTATGGCTTACTCCTGCTCATTGTTCGTATGTAGACGGATATGCAGAGAGGGTTAGATACAGTAGGGTGGGAGGAGACTCGTGTGGAGCATAAACACTGGCATAGACCAGTTGGGCTGTATGGTCCGTTTCTGTGCTGTAAATGCTATGGTGGTTAAAAAATAAATAAAAACAGGCTTCTAGCTCTGTAAATAGATGTCTTCTGTTTTTGGTCAGTGGTAGGTTCAGCAATATGGAGATGCAGGGTGCGGTACTCAAATTATTCATATTATCATATTACGTTCAGGCTGTTTTCCCGATATCTGGTGCCAAGGACTAATCTCCCCCATATATAAAAGCGGAAACAAATCAGACCCAAACAACTACCGCGGCATCTGTGTCAACAGTTGTCTAGGGAAGTTATTCTGCAGTATTCTAAATAGTAGATTACTTGATTTTCTTAACAAACATAATATCCTCAGAAAAAACCAAATAGGCTTTCTTCCAAAACACCGCACCGCCGACCATATCTATACCCTTCACACCCTCATTGAAAAACATATACACCAAACAAAAAATGGGAAAATATTCGCCTGTTTCATCGACTTCAAGAAAGCCTTTGACTCTATATGGCACGAAGGGCTCTATTATAAACTTCTTCAGTGTGGAATAGGGGGCAAAGTCTATGACCTTATTAAATCAATGTATCTGAAAAACAAATGCGGGGTCAAAATTGGAGACAAACGCACCGATTTCTTCACCCAGAGAAGAGGCGTCCGACAGGGCTGCAATTTGAGCCCGACCCTGTTCAACATATACATAAATGAATTAGCAGACATGCTGGAGCAAAGCGAGTCACCAGGTCTCCGTCTCCTTGATGGAGAAGTGAAATCCCTGTTCTATGCGGACGACCTGGTTCTGCTGTCTCCCACAGAACAGGGATTACAGCAACAACTAGACCTACTCGACAAATACTGCCAAAATTGGGCTCTAACAGTAAATCTAAAGAAAACCAACATCATGATTTTTCAAAAAAGGCCCAGATGTCAGGAAAACAAATACCAATTTACCCTCAGTGATACCGCTATAGGACACACTATGAGCTACACCTACCTTGGTCTAACTATTACAGCATCAGGGAGCTTCAGCATAGCAGTGAATGCACTAAAAGAAAAAGCCCGAAGAGCCCTATATGCAATAAAAAGAAAATTCTACAACATCCAAATCCCAATCAAAATCTGGCTCAAAATATTTGACAGCATAATCCTGCCCATTGCACTGTACGGTAGTGAAGTATGGGGCCCGCTAAATCACCAAAGCTACACTAAATGGGAAAAACACACAATAGAAGCCCTACATGCAGAATTCTGCCGAAGCATCCTTCGCACCCAAAGAAAAACGCCAACAAATGCATGCAGAGCCGAACTAGGCAGATACCCACTGATAATAAACATCCAAAAACGAGCACTAAACTTCCTAAAACACCTCAAATCTAGCTCCCCAGACACCCTTCATTTCAAAGCCTTTCAGACCCAAGAGCTAAACCCAGAAAAGAGTCCCCTGAGTCAGCTGCTACTGAAACTAAGTACTCAGCCGGACCCTGACCAGCCCCAGACCAACACAGCCGTCCAAACACCAATCCGAGTGAACCAAATCATTAAACAATGCAAAGAAACCTACCTGGAACATTGGAACAAAATAACCGAAAGCCAAAGCAGATTAGAATGTTACCGGGCCCTAAAAAGAGATTATAAACTGGCAGACTACCTCACGACCATCAGAGACACAAAACAGAGACAGACCCTCACCAGGTACAGACTAAGCGACCACCAACTGGAAATTGAAAAAGGCAGATACAAGAAATCCTGGCAGCCTAGAGAGAATAGAATATGCGATCAATGTCTGGCCGGCGAGGTTGAAACAGAAATGCATTTCCTCCTAAAATGCGAAAAATTCAACACATCAAGAATCTTTTTTTTCAACAAGCTAAGCCAAACAACCCCAGATTTCAAGGAATTGGATGACCTGTCAAAATTGAGATTAGTCCTGGGAGAAGGAGACAGACCATACCTTGGGGCCAAATATGTAACAACATGTCACAACCTGAGGACTGTTTAAAAGTAAGACTGTTTAAAATTAATATTGAACGTACCAAATGAAGTAGAAAGACTGTTTAAAATTAATATTGTTTAAAAGTAATATTGTATGTACCCAACAAATGTCAAATCGATTGACACCTACAGAATGTTGGAAAACTGTACCTTTTTGCTATGTAAGCTTTGGCAATATGGTTCTCTGTAAACTTTCATGCCAATAAAGCATTTGAATTGGAAATTGGAATTGGTAAAATACTGAATGTCCTCAGATCACGGAGCACCCTTCACAAAAGGATTCAGGTGTACAGCCCTGGCAGTCACTGAGCCGAGGTGGGGATTCCTTTGGTTTATATCACACTGGGTGTTACTTTCACATCAGGTGGGTAGATATTTTTGACTCGCGTCCAACAGTACCAGGCTGCACAAAGAGAATTAACTTCCGCTTGCTCATTCTCAATATACGTACAGAATTAAAATGCTCATCGCCCTTCTCTTTGCCCTTGTAACATAGTGCTTGGCAGTAACCATCAGAAGCAAGAGGTGGGAAGTAACACCAAAGTTGCCTAATCAATAAGTGAATATCTTTTGAAGGACTATATATTCATATCCATAGATTTCACTGCAATCTATGTCTGTATAACTGAAGCAATATGCATGAAGGACAACATTTCCTCCTCCGGCATTAAGGAAGCAGTTCCTTTTAATTGAACCATCTGGTCTTTCCAGCCCCAGGGATCTATTTGTCATGATTATCAACGATCCTTAAGCCAAAGCACCTTTGGCCAGAGAAATCCTCTATCCAGAACAGTCACCATAATAAACTATTTATATTTTGCCCATTTCTGGTATTTTTCATGTTTTCCCTCAGTGTTCCTGAGAACAAGCATGCATTTGCATAAATTAATGACAGGTCTCAAAATTTAAAATGCAAAATGATTAAATAGCAGCATCAGTAACTAACAAAAGTCAACGCTCGACAGAAGGCAACAGCCATTGACAAATACTTTTTTGGGGGGTCTCAGCACTGACATCTCTGCATAATAATTATTTCCCCAAAGTCTCACAGGAATAAGTCTTCAAGCAGATGAAGTCAACCTATTATAGATCTCCAACAGGCTCTCTTAATTTACTCTGAACAACCCCATCAATTTCTGTAACTTCCTAAAACTAACTTTTACCAGTATCTCAAATTCAAAGAAAAAAAAAAGAAAGATGTGCGGGTTAGGTTGATTGGCTATGATAAATTGACCCTTAGTGTTAGGGGGATTAAATACGTGGGGTTACAGGGATAGGGTGGGATATGTGTTGGTGTAGGGGTTACGGGGATCGGGTGGGATATGTGTCGGTGCAGGCTCGATGGGCCGAAATGGCCTCTATCTGCACTGTGGGGTTTCTGTGATTTCTGTGATTATATAGCACCTTTCACGACCACCAGACGTCCCAAAGCGCTTTACAGCCAATGAAGTACTTTTTGAAGCGTAGTCACTGTTGCAATGCAAGAAATTCAGACAATATAGGAACAGGAGTAGGCCATTAATCCCTTTGAGCCTGTTCCACCATTCAATGAGATCATGGCTGATCTGTGACCTAACTCCATATACCCACCTTTGGCCCATATACCTTAATACTTTTGGGCATCAGAAAGCTATCAATCTCCGATTTAAAATTAACAATTGATCTAGCATCAATTGCCATTTGCGGAAGAGAGTTCCAAACCTCTACCACCCTTTGTGTGTAGAAGTGTTTCCCAATTGCACTCCTGAAAGGTCTGGCTCTAATTTTTAGACTCTGCCCCCAGTTCTAGAATCCCCAACCAGCGGAAATAGTTTCTCTCTATCCACCCTATCTGTTCCCCTTAATATCTTGAAAACTTTGATCAGATCACCCCTTAACCTTCTAAAGTCTAGGGAATACAACGTGTGTGTGTGTGTGTGTGTGTGTGTACGTTCCCTCGGTGGCGAGTGTGCAATTCGCAGCCGGAGGCAGCCTGCAATATACTAACGGTCTTGCCAGCTGCAAGCCACTCGCTGTTACTCCTGCTCTCAGATAGCTGGTGCAGAATACCCAACTATATTAGGACGGCTAGTATAGCAGCTTGACCCCTTCTCAAAAAGCCTAAAAGCTTACCCCTTTGGAAGAAGGTCACGACAGAGTGCCTGCATTGCCTACCTATCTTTATTCTCAGATCCAAGACACTTAGGTTCTTGCAGGAAGGTCCAAGTCGCTTACACTTGTAAAGCAGTCATTATGGCACAGAAGGAGGCCATTCGGCCCATCGAGTCCATGCCGGCTCTCTGCAGAGCAATCCAGTCAGTCCCATTCCCCCACTCTATCCCCATAGCCCTGCAAGTTTATTTCCCTCAAGCACCTATCCAATTTCCTTTTGAAATCATTGATCATCTCCGCTTAAAAGAACCTTTTTGCAGCAAATTCACGTGACAATCAAACAAATCAGAAAAGGTACTGCACAGTCCACATGTATTTTTATTACCAAATCTTACCAAATAAAAAAAAGTTCCATAACACATCAAAAGCCTCCTTACAGTAGGATGGGTTACTGGAACTCGCACGGCAGTGATGCCACAGAATTGCTCTGCTTTATACATCTATTGAATTGATACTTTTTATGTCTAAACATTGAATTGATACTGGGAAGCAGGAGAGTTAGCGACACGCACACACTTCTTCCCCACACAAACGAAAGCAAAATACCGCGGGTGCTGGAAATCTGAAATAAAAGCAGTAAATGCTGGAAACACTCAGCGGGTCGGCCAGCATCTGCGGGCACTTCTCCATGTCTGATGTCCGCCGGCAGCTCACTCTCCACCCCAGCCCCCTGGCTCAGAGCTCAGGCATCATAACCCAGGCAGGCCGGCTTTGACTGGGGCACCAGAGGTTGTAATCCATTGCACCCCAACTCGGCCAGTATTGAACAATCACATTTGCCAATTATCTCGTTATGGATTAACTTAATAAACATCAATGTGCATTTTTTTTTGGTTAAGGTACATAAAATTTTGTTTTTTTTTTTAATTTAAAAGGGTGTTGTTGCAATTTTGGTGCGCACATAGTTCCTGATGCAGAAACTAGAACAGAAACTTAGCTGAAATACTAGGGCACCAGGATAAGCTGTGCAGCATTGTCAACTTTTACAACGCAGTTTTGGTTTTACTTTTATTTTTGTTTAAGTGGCTAGACGTTTCCAATCAGTCAGTCAGTGATTCTTCTAAATCTCTTTGCATTAAGTGCCTGGTGCAACAGAAAGTCACCAGGCATCACTGACTGGCAGAGGCAGACTGCACAAGCACAGCGCAGGCTGTTATATTAACCTGGGTCCCAGGCCTCTGTGTTGCAGATTAGGCCTTCCTGCCTTCCCCAGCACCGGCCTCGGCCTTTCGCCGTCCCCACCAACCTTGAACGGGATTAACTCTCCTCCCTTCCTCTCTCTCTGGAACACCCTGGGCTTTACCTGGGGTTAAAGTCCTGAAAGAGCCCGCGGAGATTCATAACTGTGCGATGCCCAGAACAAGTCGCCAATTCCTCTCTCCTCTTCTAGGCTGTTGCTCCCTGGAAACGGAGTCACCAATAGACCCGCCCCCCTTCTCTACAAAAGGCAGCAATCAAAACCTCCCCGGCTAATCCAGCATTGGATTGATGGGGTGGGTAAAAAGAGAAAAAAATCTTTGCAGAATACAAGAATTAAACACGGGGGCATTGCCCATCCCAGCATAGGTTGGACTGGGTGGTCTTGCACCTTCCATTGCAGATGTTAAACAACTTCTTCTTCTGTTACATAATGCAATTATTATTTAACAACAACTTGTATTTGTATAGCACCTTTAATGTAGTAAAACGTCCCATGGCGCTTCACAGGAGCGATTATCAAACAAAATTTGACACCGAGCCACATAAGGAGATATTAGGGCAGATGCTTGGTCAAAGAGGTAGGTTTTAAGGAGCGTCTAAAAGGAGAGGTGGAGAGGTTTAGGGGAGGGAATTCAAGAGATTAGGGCCTTGGTAGCTGAAGGTACGGCCACCAATGGTTGAGCGATTAAAATCAGGGATGCTCAGGAGGTCAGAATTAGAGGAGCGCAGATACCTCGGGCGGTTGTGGGGCTTGTTAGATCCGTGGTTCAGTGGATAAATAATTACACGGCTGCTGTACATAAACAAATAACAGGTCTTTACTGGAGGAGGGTAATCTCTAGACTGGGGTACAGAGGCATGCGCACAGCTTATATACCGGTGTGGTCACTGCCGGTACTACAGTATACAGGAGCTGTAAAAAGTAGTTCTGACTTAAAGCACATACACTACAATTCCTCCCTTTTTAGATTAATAATACCCCCTTAATATTCAAATAACAATTACATTTTTACATGTACATTCAATAACAAAAGTCCATTTATAGATTCAGTCTTTGGGGCGGCTTCCTGACCCTTTCGGGATAGCGCCTTTCCGGAGGTTCTTGTTCTTGGTGCAGAGGCGATTCTGACCCCCTTTCATCGGGTAGTTCATCGGGTTCCACTGCTACTGGGTCTGAAGTAGATACTACCGGTATGTCGGGTTCATCCCCAGGTACTCGAGACATGGGGTTGACGCATTCCTGTGATGCTAAGATCTGATCAACATGGCGTCTCACAATGTTCTCCCCGACATCCACTGTGTACATTAATGGCCCCTGCCTTGTACATATCATTCCGGGTTGCCACTTCTCTGTTCGATAGTCCCGGGCCAAGACTGGTTGCCCTACATTGAAGCTCCTTGTCGGCTTCTCGTTGATGTGCTGGAATTGTTTGTCCTCAACATTTCTTCGCACATTTGGTCTGAGCAAGTCCAGACGAGATCTCAACCTTCGGTTAAAGAACATCATGGCCGGGGTCTGGTTGGTAACTGCATGTGTCGCGTTTCGGTAGGCTAATAAGAAATTGTCCATCTTATGCTGTAGTGGAATTTCCTCGTCGCACATGGCCTTTATCGCCTTCTTAAAGGTTTGTACGAACCTCTCAGCCAATCCATTGGTGGCTGGATGATACGGGGCGGATGTGTAATGCCTTACCCCAATCCTTTTCATGAATTTTTGGAACTCGTCGGACACAAACTGTGGTCCATTATCAGAGCAGATCTGCTCTGGCAACCCGTTTCTGGCAAATATGGTCCATAGGACTGCAATCGTTTTCTCTGTAGCGGTTGAAGACATCTTTATCACCTCAGGCCACTTTGAATGAGCATCCACTGCTATTAAGAACATTGATTTTGCTGGTCCATTTATGGACTCAATGTGCACCCGTTGCCATGGAGAGGAGGGCCACTCCCATGGGTGTAGAGGGGCATGTGGTGGTGCATTTTGGACCTTCTGGCATCCTAAGCAGCTCTTAGTTAGGTCTTCGATTTGTTGATCGATTCCCGGCCACCACACATAAGCCCTAGCTAGGCTTTTCATTTTCACTCCCCCCAGATGACCTTCATGTAGCTCATTTAGCACTCTCTCCCTTAACTTGGGTGGAATCACCACTCTGGATCCACACATCACTGTCCCCTGGCATACTGACAGCTGTTCTCTTCTGGATGAGAATGCTGGCAACAGTGAGTCGCCATGTGTTGGCCATCCCCTCACCGTCAATTCATATACCCGTGACAGCGTCGGATCATTGCGGGTCTCCTTCTCTATATCCGCGTTTGTTACTGGCAATCGTTCAATTATTGACGAATAAAATATCTCGATAGGGTCCACTGCTGGTGCTTCCTCCACAGTAGGCAGTGGCAGGCGCGATAGCCCATCTGCGTTCCCATGCTGTCTCGTGCCTTTATATTCCATTTCATATTGATTCGCCCCTCGAAACAGGGACCATCTTTGTAACCGCTGTGCAGTCATTACTGGCACGCCCTTCTTAGGATTAAAGATGGAGACAAGTGGTTGGTGGTCAGTCAGCAAGGTGAACTTCTGTCCATGCAGACAGTGGTTGAATTTTTTTACTCCCCATACTAGGCTGAGGGCCTCCCTGTCAATCTGGGTGTAGTTGCACTCGGCTGAGGTTAGTGACCGAGACGCAAAGGCTACTGGCCTCTCCAACCCGTCTGGGAATTTGTGCGACAGCACCGCTCCAATGCCGTAGGGTGATGCATCACATGCCAAATGAATTGGTAGTGCTGGGTTGAAATGGGCCAACACCTCTTTTGATGTGATCAATTCTTTACACTTCTGGAAAGCTCATCTACGTTCGTCATCCCACTTCCATGGTACCCCTGTTTGCAGTAGGGTGTTCAGCGGGTGTAATACCGTAGACAAATTTGGTAAGAACTTGTGGTAATAGTTTACCAGCCCGAGGAACGACCTCAGTTGTGACACATTTTCCGGTGCTGGAGCCTTGACTACTGCCTCTATCTTGTCAGGGGACTTATGTAACCCCTCTTCATCGATGACGTGGCCGCAATACGAGATCTGTTTCTGGAAAAACTCGCACTTGTGGCGATTAGCTCGTAGCCCATATTCCTTTAATCTGGCGAGCACCTTCTCCAAGTTAGCAAGGTGATCACCGTCATTTTCGCCCGTGACCAAGATGTCATCCAAATAACACTGGGTCCCTGGAATCCCTTGCAGGACCTGATCCATCGCCCTTTGCCAGATAGCCGGAGCCGAGGCTACTCCAAACACCAGCCGGTTGTATTGATAGAGACCTTTATGGGTGTTGATCGTAAGGTAATGTTTTGAAGCTTCTTCTACCTCCATTTGCAAGTACGCCTGGGCTAGATCAATTTTGGTGAAGCGTTTACCACCAGATAGCGAGGCGAAAATATCCTCAATTCGTGGAAGCAGATATTGCACCGTGTGAAGGACTGGGTTCACTGTCACCTTAAAATCCCCACAGATGCGGACCTTCTTTGGTTCCCCAGGCATATTACTCAACGACCTCTTCATTACAGGAATGATGGGTGTAGCCCACTCGCTCCAGTCCACTTTGGACAGTACTCCTGAACGTTCCAACCCTTCCAGCTCTGCTTCAACCGCTGGTCTGATCACATAAGGCACTGGTCTGGCCTTCAGAAACTTTGGGCTTGCATTATCCTCTATTTTAATTGTTGCTGTTATTCCTTTTAGTGTTCCTAGTCCCTCCTGGAACACTTCTTTTACGTCAGTTAGCATTTTTGACAGTCGTCCAGGTGTGACGTCGTCATCCTTTTTGGCCTCCACCTTCAGTGCCTGTATGGAATGCCAATCTAAATGTATCTTCCGGATCCATTCACGTCCTAGCAGTGGTGGTCCTCCATTTGGCAATACATATATATCCATTTTAGGTATTTCCTGACCTTTATATGTCACTTTCACCCTTATTTTTCCTTTGGAGTAGACTTTTTGCCCCGTATACGTCTTCAAGACAATCTCTGTAGCTTTCAAGGGTATGTGTAAAAATAGCCGCTTGTAGTCTCTTTGATTTATGACTGTTAGAGCTGACCCTGTGTCCAATTCCATTTCCACTTGGACTCCGTCTATCTTGAGTGTAACCCAGATAGTCTGGTGATCCTCCATTTCGGTTACATTATGTAGTTTCAGACAACCCAGCTCCTTGCTTCCGGAGTCTGTGTCACTTTTCTGTTCGTCTGAACCACTGTCCATCACCTGGTGTACCTTTTTGTACTTCTCCTGTGGAGATTTCTTACTGTTGGTTTTCTTCCCAGACCTGCAGACTCTTGCTATGTGTCCTGCTTTCCCACACTGTCTGCACACTTGGTCCTTGAACCAACAATCTTTCTGGTCATGTGTTGTTCTGCCGCAGTGATAGCACTTCCCTGTTCCATAGGTCATTTCGTTGGTGCCATATTCTTGCGGTCTCCGTTGCTCTGGACCTGTTGTCGGTTTCTTACTGCTCGTTGTGGCTGGGGAACCAAGCCCGGCTCTCCACAGCCTCCCCAGTGAAGTTGGATCTCTGCCTGACTGCTGGGCGTTTGCTCGCGGTCGACGCCCGTGTTACTGGACTCGACTATTTTTTTTATTCTTTATGTTGCAGGTAGATTCGCATCAACACTCGTCGCCACTGTTAGATCCGTGGTTCAGTGGATAAATAATTACACGGATGCTGTACATAAACAAATAACAGGTCTTTACTGGAGGAGGGTAATCTTTAGACTGGGGTACAGAGGCATGCGCACAGCTTATATACCGGTGTGGTCACTGCCGGTACTACAGTATACAGGAGCTGTAAAAAGTAGTTCTGACTTAAAGCACATACACTACAGGGCTGGAGGAGATTACAGAGATAGGGAGGGGCGAGGACATGGAGGGATTTGAAAACAGGATGAGAATTTTAAAATCGAAGTGCTTTGCTTAACCGGGAACCAATGTACGTCAGCGAGCGCAGGGGGTGATGGGCGAACGGGACTTGGTGCGAGTTAAGACATGGGCGGCCGAGTTTTCGATGACCTCAAGTTTTCGTAGGTTAAGAAGGGTATTCTTTACAATGTTATATGTTGTCCAGAGGCGATGCATGGAGGGGCAATGACTTAATGACTTTTTAAACATTTCTACCAGAAAGCTGACTGCATAACACAACAACAACAACAACTAGCATTTATATGGCGCTTTCAATGCAGAAACATTTCTCGAGGCGCTCCCCAGGGGCATGAGAAACAACAGCCAAATGAGAGATTAAAGCAAGTGGCCAATAGCTTGGTCGAAGAGGTGGGTTTTAAGAAAGGTCTTAAAGGTGGAGCAGGAAATGCAGAGGCAGACATGAAGGGTATTCCAGAGAGTGGCTGAAAGCACCCGTCCATGGTGGGAAGGGAAGGATGCAGAAGAAGCTGGACTCATAAGGATAGTGGGAATTTTTGCAGCCAACTAGAAAACTCCAGTCAACTGTGTACTGCGAAAATTTGGCACTCCTCTACGCATTGTATATCTGCCACATTATGTGTAAGACTGTGGTCAACTTCCATAAACATGCCAACTAAAATCGCTCCATGGCCTCACCCCTCCCTATCTCTGTAACCTCCTGCAGCCCTACAACCCCCCAAGATCCCTGTGCTCCTCTAATTCTGGCCTCTTGCACATCCCCGATTTTCATCGCTCCACCATTGGTGGTTGTGCCTTCAGCTGCCTAGGCCCTAAGCTCTGGAATTCCCTCCCTAAACCGCTCCAAATCTCTACCTCTCTCTCCTCCTTTAAGACGCTCCTTAAAACTTACATCTTTGATCGCCTGTCCTAATATCTCATGTGGCTTAACGCTCCTGTTAAACACCCTGGAAAGTTTTACTCCATTAAAAGCGCTATATAAATGCAAGTTGTTGTCATTGCCAACAACACTCAGCATTACTTTCCATTGGTGGCCGTGCCTTCAGCCGTCTAGGCCCCATGCTCTGGAATTCCTGCCACAAACCTCGCCACCCCTCTACCTCCCTCCCCTCCTCAAAGAACTTCCTTAAAACTCACCTCTTTGACCAAGTTTTTGGTTACCTCTGCTAATATCTTCGCCTGGTGTCAGCTGTGGCTCAGTTGGTAGCACTGTTGCCTCTCAGCCAGAGAGTTGTCCAAGTCCCACTCCAGAGACTTAAGCACATAATCTAGGCTGACACTCCAGTGCAGTACTGAAGGAGCGCTGCACTGTCAGAGACGCCGTCTTTCAGATGAGACGTTAAACTGAGGCCCCGTCTGCTCTCTCAGGTTGACATAAATGATCTTATGGCACTATTCGAAAGAAGAGCGGTGGTGTTCTCTCGGGTGTCCTGCCCAATATTCATCCCTCAACCAACATGACTAAAACAGATTATCTGGTCATTATCATATTGCTGTTTGTGGGAGCTTGCTGTGTGGAAATTGGCTGCCGCGTTTCCCACATTACAACAGTGACTACACTTGCACAAAAAGTACTTCATTGGCTGTAAAGCGCTTTGGGACGCCCTGAGATTGTTAAAGGCGCGATATGAATCCAAGTTTCCGGATGACACTAATTTTGGAGGCACAGCAAGGTGTGTAGATGGGAGCATGAAGTTACAAAGGGACAAAGGCAAATTAAGTGAGCTGTGGTAAATCTGTGGCAGATGTTGTTCAATGCAGGGAAGTGTGAGGTCATCCACTTTGGAGCCAAGAAAAACAAATCGTAAAATGTTTTTAATGGTGAGAGACCAGGAACTGTGGAGGGGCAAAGGGATTTGGGTGTCTGGGTGACTAAAAGCTAGTGCACGGGTACAAAATGTAATCAAAAAGGCTAGTGGAATGTTGGCCTTTATCTTCAGGGGCGGGAATACAAAAGGAAGGAAATTATGCTTCAGTTATACAGAGCTTTGTTCAGACGCCATCTGGAGTACAGTTTTGGGCACCACACCTTAGGAAGCATATACAGGAAACTCTTTTTTATCCGGCACCGACAGGACCGGCGTGGTGCCGGTTGATCAAGTCCGGATTACAGAGAGGTATACTTACTAAGGTACGAGAGCCCCGTACACGGCCACAGATCCAGGTGTCCCTGTTGCATGGCAACAGGTGCAGGAACCCCGGTTACATGGCCACAGATTCAGGAACCCCGGTTACACGGCCACTAATATGAAATAAAACTTACCTGAACCTACTCCTGAATTATGCCGGTTAAGAAAGATTTCCGGTTAATTTAAGTGCCGGTATAAAGAGAGTTTCCTGTATTGGCCTTGGGGGGAGTGCAGTGCAGATTCACCTGAATGATACTGGGGCTTCAAGAGTTAAATTATAAGGGCAGGTTGCATAAACATGGCTTGTATTCCCATGAGTTTAGAAGGTGAGAAGTGATCTAATCAAGGCTTTTAAAATGATTAAGGGATTCGACAGGGTAGATACAGAGAAACTATTACCTCTGCTGGGGGAATCCAGAACAAGAGGCCACAATTGTAAAATTTAGAGCTTGGCCATTTAGGAGTGAAATCAGGAAGCACTTTTCCACAGCAAGGGTAGTGGAAACTGGAATCCTCTCCCCCAAAAGGCTGTGGATGCTGAGAGAATTGAAATTTTGAAGATTGAGATCTACAGATTTTTGTTAGGCGAGATTATCAAGGGGTATGGATCAAAGGTCAGGTAAATGGAGTTGAGGTACAGATCAGCCATGATCTGATTGAATGATGCAACAGGCTCGAGGGGCTGAATGGCCTCCTCCAGTTCCTATGTTCCGAAAAGGAAGAGGCTTATAACCTTGACTGGTAGACTGTGCTCTTCAAGATTCTCTAACTTTGCTGTTAGAGGGGAGGAAGGAATTGAAAGAAAATACTGTGCTTATGTAAGAGGCAGGAAAAATAAAATGTTGCAAATGGGAATGGCAAAATCATACAGCACGAATAATGGGGGCAGGGATTATTGTCTGAAATTGTTGAACTCGATGTCGAGTCCGGAAGGCTGTAAAGTGCCTAATCGAAAGATGAAGTGCTGTTCCTCGAGCTTACGCTGAGCTTCATTGGAACAATGTAATAGGCCGAGGACAGAGAGATCAGAGTGGGAGTGAAGCAGAGAATTAAAGTGACAGGCGACTGGAAGCTCAGGGTCACCCTTGCGGACTGAACGGAGGTGTTCCGCAAAGCGGTCGCCCAATCTGCGTTTGGTCTCCCCAATGTAGAGGAGACTGCATCGTGAGCAGCGAATACAGTATATTAAATTGCAAGAAGTACAAGTAAATCGCTGTTTCACCTGGAAGGGGTGTTTGGGGCCCTGGACAGTGGGAAGGGAGGAGGTAAAAGGGCATGTGTTGCATCTCCTGTGCTTGCACAGAAAGGTGCCAGGCGAAGGAGAAGGGCTGTTGGGGGTGATAGAGGAGTGGACTCGGGTGACTCGGAGGGAGCGGTCCCTTCGGAATGCTGAAAGGGGAGGTGAGGGGAAGATGTGTTTGGTGGTGAGATCACGTTGGAGGTGGCGGAAATGGCGGAGGATGATCCGTTGAATGTGGAGGCTGGTGGGGTGAAAGGTGAGGACAAGGGGAACCCTATCATGGTTCCAGGAGGGAGGGGCAGGGGTGAGAGCAGAAGTGCGGGAAATGGAACGGATACAGTCAAGGGCCCTGTCAACCACAGTAGAGGGGATTCCTCGGTTGAGGAAAAAGGAAGACATGTCGGAAGCACTGGTATGGAAGGTGTCATCGTCAGAACAGACGCGGCGGAGACAGAGAAACTGGGAGAATGGAATAGAGTCCTTACAGGAAGCAGGATGGGAGGAAGTGTAGTCCAGGCAGCTGTGGGAGTCAGTGGGCTTGTAGTGGATGTTTGTCGAAAGCCGATCGCCAGAAATGGAGACGGAGAAGTCAAGGAAAGGAAGGGAAGAGTCGGAGATGGACCATGTGAAGGTGAGGGAAGGGTGGAAATTGGAAGTAAAGTGAATGAACTTATCTAGTTCAGAGCGAGAGCAGGAAACGGCACCGATACAGTCATCGATGTACCGGAAAAAGAGGTGAGGGAGGGGACCTGAGTAGGACTGGAACAAAGAATGTTCCACATATCCCATGAACAGGCCGGCATAGCTAGGGCCCATGCGGGTTCCCATAGCAACACCTTTAATTTGGAGGAAGTGAGTGGAGTCAGAGGAGAAGTTGTTCAATGTGAGAACAAGTTCAGCCAGGCGGAGGAGGGTGGTGGTGGATGGGGACTGATTGGGCCTCTGTTCAAGGAAGAAGCGGAGCGCCCTCAGGGCATCCTGGTGGGGGATGGAGGTATAGAGGGATTGTACGTCCATGGTGAAAAGGAGACAGTTGGGGCCAGGAAACTGGAAACTGTTAAAGTGATGGAGGGCGTCGGAAGAGTCACGAATATAGGTGGGAAGAAACTGGACAAGGGGAGAAAAAATAGAGTTGAGATAGGAAGAGATAAGTTCCGTGGAGCAAGAACAGGTCCGATCGCCTGTCATTTTAATTCTCCGCTTCACTCCCACTCTGACCTCTCTGTCCTCGGCCTATTGCATTGTTCCAATGAAGCTCAACGTAAGCTCGAGGAACAGCACCTCATCTTTCGATTAGTCACTTTACAGCCTTCCGGACTCAACGTCGAGTTCAACAATTTCAGACAATAATCCCTGCCCCCATTTTTCATGCTGTATTATTTTGCCATTCCCATTTGCAACATTTTATCTTTCCTGCCTCTTACATAAGCACAGTATGTTCTTTCAATTCCTTCCTCCCCTCCTAAACCGCCCCGCCCCCCCACCCCCGTCTCTGCACCTGCTTAATATCTGTGACATCTCCAGCTTTTTCCAGTTCTGACGAAGGGTCATCGACCTGAAACGTTAACTCTGTTTCTCTCTCCACAGATGCTGCCTGGCCTGCTGAGTATTTCCAGCATTTTCTGTTGTTATTTCAGATTTCCAGAATCCGCAGTATTTTGCTATTGTATCAGTATAATTCTAAGTCTGTTGTTTTATTTTTTTTCTGTTTAATCTTTCTTCATGAACACAAGTTAGTAGCTTTGAGCCTGTCAGTGTGGTATTTTCTGTCAGTTCAACAACAACTTGTATTTATAGAGAACCTTTAAAGTAGTAAAACGTCCCAAGGCGCTTCACAGGAGCGTTATAAGAACATAAGAAATAGGAGCAGGAGTAGGCCATTCGGCCCTTCGAGCCTGCTCCGCCATTCAATGAGATCATGGCTGATCATCTACCTCAGCTCCATTCACCGGCCCTATCGCCATATCCCTTGATGCCTTTACTAGTCAGAAATCTATCGACTTCTGTTTTGAATATACCCAATGACTGAGCCTCCACAGCCCTCTAGGGTAGAGAATTCCAAAGATTCACCACCCTCTGTGTGAAGAAATTTCTTCTCATCTCAGTCCTGAATGGCCTACCCTTTATCCTGAGGCTGTGGCCCCTGGTTCTAGACTCCCCAGCCAAAGGAAACATTCTCCCAGCATCCACCCTATCAAGCCCTGTAATAATTTTGTATGCTTCAATGAGATCTCCTCTCATTCTTCTGAATTCAAGGGAATACAGGCCTAGTTTACTCAATCTCTTCTCATACGACAGTCCCGCCATCCCAGGAATCAATCTCGTGAATCTTCGTTGCACTCCCTCTATGGCAAGTATATCCTTCCTTAGGTAAGGAGACCAAAATTGTACACAGTACTCCAGGCGTGGTCTCACCAAGGCCCTATATAATTGGAGTAAGACTTCTTTACTCCTGTACTCAAATCCTCTTGTAATGAAGGCCAGCATACCATTTGTCTTCCTAATGGCTTGCTGCACCTGCACATTCACTTTCAGTGACTCATGTACAAGGACACCCAGGTCCCTTTGAGCATCTACATTCCCCAATCTTTCACCATTTAGGAAATACTCTGCCTTTCTGTTTTGTCTAAGGAAGTGGATAACTTCACATTTATCCACATTACATTCCATCTGCCATGTTCTCGCCCACTCACTGAGCCTGTCGAGATCCCCTTGAAGCCTCTTCACATCCTCTTCACAACTGACACTGTTAAAAAACAAAATTTGACACTGAGCCACATAAGGAGATATTAGGGCAGGTGACCAAAAGCTTGGTCAAAGAGGTAGGTTTTAAGGAGCGTCTTAAAGGAGCAGAGTGAGGTAGAGAGGCAGAGAGGTTTAGGGATGGAATTCCAAAGCTTAGAGCCTAGGCAGTTGAAGGCACGGCCACCAATGGTTGAGCGATTATAATCAGAGATGCACAAGAAGTCAGAATTGGAGGAACACAGATATCTCGGGGGGTTGCGGGGCTGAAGGAGATTAAAGAGATAGGGAGGGGCGAGGCCATGAAGGAATTTAAAAACAAAGATGACAATTTTAAAATCAAGGCATTGCTTAACCGGGAGCCAATGTAGGTCAGCGAGCGGGAACAGGATGGGCAAACGGGACTTGGTGCGAGTTAGGACATGGGCAGCAGTGTTTTGGATGACCTCAAGTTTACAGAGTGTATAACGTGGGAGGCCAGCCAGGAGTGCGTTGGAATAGTCAAGTCTAGAGGTAACAATGACATGCATGAGTGCTTCAGCAGCAGATGAGCTGAGGCAGGAGCGGAGATGGGCAATGTTACGGAGGAATCGAGAAATCGGATTGTGTATGGCAATATCCCATAATATCACCAGTGCGTATGCCAACAGTAAAATGTTCATTGTTCGCCCTATCCAAGATGCTTTGCACACAAGGTCAAATTTCTGCTTATAGGAAGCGCACTCATGTCTATGAAAGCTAACTTTTGTGTTAAAAGTATTGGGAGAAAGAGTCTCCATGCTGTTCTCCACAAGTATGAGCTCTTTACCATCAGACAGGCTGGGTTTCCTTCTGCTCCCCTGAGCACTCCCCGCTTCCCCACCGACTTACCTATCTGTTACAGTTCCTATTCGTGCCTTCGGTGTGTGCCTGTCTGCTACTCCCTTTCATTCCTCATCTGTTTTGCAATCCCCTTCTCCATTCAATCCATGTATCTTTGTGAAGGCAAAAGTCAATTCTTACTTCCTTTCTGCAGAGTTAGGGGGCACTATTAGCAATCAGAACCAAGCGAGCACTCCCCACTCCAGTACTAGGAACTGAATCCATTACTTACAGTGATGATAGATTGGTTTTTTTTAGAGAGAAAAAAAGAGAGCAAGAGGGCGAGTGTGAAAAAAAAGAGGTGAGGAGTTAAAGAACAGAGTGAATAGAAAAAGTGAGGAAAAATAGAATGGGAGAAAAAGAGAAAGACAAAAGGGGGAAAGAGGTAAAGAGAGGTGAGGAGAGAAGGAGACTGAGCAGGGAGTGAAAAGGCAGCATGAGGGAAACACAGAAAAAGAGAACTCAGGAGGGAGAGAAAAAGCAAGAGAGAAAATAGAGCGAGAGAGAAAAGGAGGGAGCGGGACTGATTTCAAAATGATGCATAGAGTGTGATCAGGAAATTGGAGAAGCAGAGGGGAGATAATCCAAGACAAATACTGAGGGTAGGAGGGAGAGAGTCAGGGAGATGGAGTGCTTCGGAGAAAATAGTCACACCACTTTTTTTTTAATGAATAAAATGTTATTTATTGCAATGACCTTACGATTTCCCCATACAATACTGAACCTATCCTCAAATCTTGCTGCTAGAATTACTTTGGGCAGAAGCCAAAACCCTTAAGCTACTGTTGAAATGCATAATTCACTGTAGTTAATGAAGTGAGTGCATTATTGCAGTTACTTATTGTAAGTCACTGCACTTGTCGTCTAGCCTAACCCTACAGAGTTCCTGTTTATTCAAAGGGGTAAGGGCTAATGCCACATAGAATCAAATCCTTTAACTTATACAAACATCCTTTTGTCATCTGGTTTGTATAGAAGTTGAAGAACTAATCTAAACAAATGGAATTACACAATTAATTCTCTTGTGGATCGGTGTCAATTTTTTTGTCTTACAATACTGCTGTGCAGCGCCTTGGGACGTTTACATTAAAGGCGCTATATAAATACAAGTTGTTGTTGATAATTGTGCAGTATTAACAAGCAAGAAAAGTCACAGATCAACTCCAGGACATAGCTTAAGAACATAAGAATTAGGAGCAGGAGTCGGCCATCTGGCCCCTCGAGCCTGCTCCGCCATTCAATAAGATCATGGCTGATCTTTGCCCTCAACTCCACTTTCCCGATCTATTCTGTATTTTTTCGGTATCCATTGACTTACTCGTGTGCTATTTCTTTTGCTCCATACTAATGTCTTTCAGCAAACTCTAGCCTATAAGCTTCACATTTAATTTCTTTTAGAAATTGCATTTGAAAGTTACACGCTCCGGCACTGAATTGGCTAGAAGTTATTTCCTAGACTACCAACTGTCATTGTATTCACACAATGGTGACTAATCCGCAGATGTTATCAGACACCTTCAAGATTACAGCATGGTTGAAGTAAGAGAAAATTGTATGTCGCCGTCAATCAACAGAGGACTTGCATTTCATAAGGTTAGCTTAGGCACATTTTTGCCTTTTTTTTTGGAAAGATATTATCCAATTAAAATATTGGTTTTCAACTGGAGTCCATGGGCACGGGGGGCCCACAAAGTCATGAGGTCTGTCTGGCACTGGGCATACTGCTGCCACAACCACAGTGTCCTGAGAATTCTGATTTCTATATTTTTTCAGTATCTGTTGACTTGCTCGTGTGTTATCTCTTTTGCTCCATGCGAATGTCCTCTGAAATGATAGCAGTGTTTTCCTTTGGGTAGCCAACTTTGTCCTTCAGAAGCTAAGATGAGAGGGGAGCATTAGTATTTGCAGGTGGTTCCCACACAGTTAAACAATTGAAATTCACGGTGTTGATACAATCGATGTATTATGGAAGCTGAAACGCAAAACTACATAAAAGTGCTGGTCTTGTGATGCTGGGTACAGTGCTGTCAAACACTACAAAAGAGAGAATACGGATCTGCAGGGTCTTTCTCATCCTTGGAATGAATGCATCCACCACACAAACTTGGAAATCAGCCAAGCTTGGATCACGTTCTGAGCAATCTACATGGTGGGCAAAGGCAGAGATGTTTTTCATGGTCTGACAACTGGATGATGATCAACTTTGGAAAGCGTAGATAGCCACAGGGTCTCCTGGTCCCAAGACCTATGAGAACCCAGGTCGTCACTGGAGCAGCAGCTCATTTATGCCTAGCTACCTTAGCTAGTTTATAATGATAAATAATTGTGAAGATAAATATGTAAATACACAAACATAAATATGAACTATTAATTATATTCATTACAAGACCTTCAGGGATAGATGGGATAGAAACATAGAAGATAGGAGCAGGAGTAGGCCATTCGGCCCCTCAAGCCTGCTCCGCCATTCAATGAGATCATGGCTGATCATCCAAATTCAGTACCCTGTCCCTGCTTTATCCCCATATCCCTTGATCCCTTTAGCCTTAAGAAATATATCCAACTCTTTCTTGAATATATTTAATGAGCTGGCCTCCACCGCCCTCTGTGGCAGAGAATTCCACAGGTTCACCACTCTCTGGGTGAAGAAATTCCTCCTCATTTCAGTCCTAAATGGCTTACCCCTTATCCTTAGACTATGACCCCTGGTTCTGGACTCCCCGGCCATCAGAAACATCCTTCCTGCATCTAGTCTGTCCAGGCCTGACAGAATTTTATAGGTTTCAATGAGATCCCCTCTCAATCTTCTAAACTCCAGTGAGTATAAGCCCAATCGACACAATCTCTCCTCATACGTCATTCCTGCCATCCCAGGTATCAGCCTGGTGAATCTTCGCTGCACTCCCTCCATGGCAAGAACGTCCTTCCTCAGGTAAGGCGACCAAAACTGCACACAATACTCAAGGTGTGGTCTTACCAAGGCCCTGTACAACTGTAGCAAGACATCCTTGTTCCTGTACTCGAATCCTCTTGCTATGAAGGCCAACATACCATTTGCCTTCTTAACCGCCTGCTGCACCTGCATGCTTACCTTCAGCGACTGGTGCACAAGAACACCCAGGTCTCTTTGCACTTCCCCTTCTCCCAATCTATTGCCATTCAAATAATAATCTGCCTTCCTGTTTTTGCCACCAAAGTGGATAACCTCACATTTATCCACATTATAGTGCATTTGCCATGTTTCTGCCCAATCACCCAACCTGTCCAAATCGTACTGTATTGTGGTGTGTGGAAAATGCACTCATTCAAAGAATAAGCAACATATTCTTTCAGTGCTCTTAATTACACGCGCTAGTGGCTCTTCTGCAGCATCCTGTTTTATGACAGGAGTATTACACTATGTAAAACACAATGTATTAATCTGCTAAGGTGAAGCTGTGTCTCCTTTAAAAAAACGATAGCACCTTTCACGACCTCAGGATGTCCCAAAGCGCTTCACAGCCAATGAAGCATTTTGAAGTGTAGTCACTGTTGTAATGTAGGAAAGTAAACTGCACAGTACATTGTTAAGTTCATGTCATTTAAAGTTTAACTGTTGTTTGGTTAAGGAACTTAGGAGATTGGAATATGCTCATTGCTTTCAAGGTGGAGGTTAGAAGTGTAGAACTTAAGCACCCAGAATTTTAAGATTGTTTTCCATCTGTAACAAAATGTGGCATTTGGAGGGCGAGGTACTGTTCTCAATGTATGGAAAATTGTTTTAATAAATGAGCAGTTGAATCATTGCCTTGTACAAGTTCTGAAGACATTAAGCCAGGCTTCTTCAACCTTTTGGAGTAAGGAAATGGATCCCAGCGCCAATTAAAAGGCCATGTATGTTTTTTTTAATTCATTCATGGGATGTGCCCATCACAGGCGAGGCCAGCATTTATTGCCCATCCCTAATTGCCCTTGAGAAGGTGGGGGTGAGCCGCCTTCTTAAGCCACTGTAGTCTGTGTGGTGAAAGTACTTCCACAGTGCTGTTAGGTAGGGAGCTCCAGGATTCTAACCCAGCGACGATGAAGGAATGGCGATATATTTCCAAGTCAGGCTGGTGTGTGGCTTGGAGGGGAACTTGGAGGTGAGGGTGTTCCCATGCGCCTACTGCCCTTGTCCTTCTAGGTGGTAGAGGTCGCGGGTTTGGGAGGTGCTGCCGAAGAAGCCTTGGCGAGTTGCTGCAGTGCATCTTGTAGATGGTACACACTGCAGCCACGGTACGCCGGTGGTGGAGGGAGTGAATGTTTAAGGTGGTGGATGGTGTGCCAATCAAGCGGGCTGCTTTGTCCTGGATGGTATCGAGCTTCTTGAGTGTTGTTGGAGTTGCACTCATCCAGGCAAGTGATGATTATTCCATCACACTCCTGACTTGTGCTTTGTAGATGGTGGTAAGGCTTTGGGGAGTCAGGAGGTGAGACACTCATCACAGAATACACAGCCCCTGACCTGCTCGTGTAGCCATAGTATTTATCTGGCTGGTCCAGTTAAGTTTCTGGTTAATGGTGACCCCCCAGGATGTTGATGGTGGGGGATTCGGCAATGGTAATGCTATTGAATGTCAAGGGATGGTGGTTAGGCGCTCTCTTGTTGGAGATGGTCTTTACCAAGGAAGAAAATGCTGCCAAAGTCATAGTGAAAGAAGAAGTAGTTGAGATACTGGATGGGATAAAAATTGATAAAGATGAAGTACTAGAAGGGCTGGCTGTATTTAAAGTAGATAAGTCACCAGGACCAGATGGGATGCATCCTAGGATGCTGCGAGAAGTAAAGGTGGAAATTGTCGAGGTACTGGCCATAATCTTCCAATCCTCCTTAGATACGGGGGTGGTGCAAGAGGACTACAGAATTGCAAATGTCACACCCTTGTTCAAAAAAGGATGCAAGGATAAACCCAGCAAATACAGGCCAGTCAGTTTAACCTCGGTAGTGGGGAAGCTTTTAGATACGATAATCCGGGACAAAGTTAACAGTCACTTGGACAAGTGTGGATTAATTAAAGAAAGCCAACACGGATTTCTTAAAGGCAAATCGTGTTTAACTAACTGTGATTGAGTTTTTTGATGAAGTAACAGAGAGGGTTGATGAGTGCAATGCGGTTGATGTGGTGTACATGGATTTCCAAAAGGCGTTTGATAAAGTGCCATATAATAGGCTTGCCAGCAAAGTTGAAGCCCATGGAATAAAAGGGACAGTGGCAGCATGGATACGAAATTGGCTAAGTAACAGGAAATAAAAAGAGTAGTGGTGAACGGTTGTTTATCGGACTGGAGGAAGGTATACTATGATGTTCCCCAGGGGTCGGTACTAGGACCACTGCTTTTTTTAATATATATCAATGATTTGGACTTGGGTGTACAAGGCACAATTTCAAGATTTGCAGATGACACAAAACTTAGAAGTACAGTGAATAGTGAGGAGGATAGTGATAGACTTCAAGAGGACATAGATAGGCTGGTAGAATGGGCGGATAGGTGGCAGATGAAATTTAACGCAGAAAAGTGTTAAGTGATATATTTTGTTAGGAAGAATGAGGAGAGGCAATATAACTAAAGGGTACTATTCTAAAGGGGGTGCATGAACAGAGAGACCTGGGGGTATATGTACATAAATCGTTGAAGGTGGCAGGGCAGGTTGAGAAAGTGGTTAAAAATGCATACAGGATCCTGGGCTTCATAAATAGAGGCATAGAGTACACAAGCAAGGAAGTTATGATGAACCTTTATAAACATAAGAAATAGGAGCAGGAGTAGGCCATTTGGTCCTTCGAGCCTGCTCCGCCATTCAATAAGATCATGGCTAATCTTCTACCTCAACTCCACTTTCCTGCACTATCCCCATATCCCTTGATTCCCTTAATATCCAAAAATCTATCAATCTCTGTCTTGAATATACTCAACGACGGAGCCTCCATAGCCCTCTGGGGTAAAGAATTCCAAAGATTCACCACCCTCTGAGTGAAGACATTTCTCCTCATCTCAGTCCTAAATGGCCGACCCCTTATTCTGAGACTGTGACCCCTGGTTCTAGACTTCCCAGCCAGGGGAAACATCCTCCCTGCATCTACCCTGTCAAGCCCTGTAAGAATTTTGTATGTTTCAATGAGATCACCTCTCATTCTTCGAAACTCGAAAAAATATAGGCCTAATCTACTCAATTTCTCCTTATAGGACAATCCCCCCATCCCAGGAACCAGTCTGGTGAACCTTCGCTGCACTCCCTCTATGGCAAGTATATCCTTCCTTAGGTAAGGAGCCCAAAACTGTACACAATACTCCATGTGTGGTCTCACCAGGGCCCTATATAATTGCAGTAAGACGTCTTTACTCTTATATTCAAATCCTCTTGTAATAAAGGCCAACATACCATTTGCTTTCCTACTTGCTTGCTGTACCTGCATGGTAACTTTCAGTGATTCGTGTACAAGTTCACCCAGGTCCCTCTGAACACCAACATTTCCCAATCTCTCACAATTTAAAAAATACTCTGCTTTTCTATTTTTCCTACCAAAGTGGATAACTTCACATTTCTCCACATTATATTCCATTTGCCATGTTGTTGCCCATTCACTTAGCTTGTCTATATCCCCTTGAAGCCTCTTTGCATCCTCCTCACAACTTACATTCCCACCCAGCTTTGTATCATCAGCAAACTTGGATATATTTCATTTGGTCCCCTCATCCAAGTCATTGATATAGATTGTGAATAGCTGAGACCCAAGGACTGATCCTTGCGGTACCCACTAGTTACAGCCTGCCAACCTGAAAATGACCCGTTTATTCCTACTCTCTGTTTTCTGTCCATTAACCAATCCTCAATCCATGCTAGTAGATTACCCCCAATCCCATGAGTCCTAATTTTGTTTAATAACCTCTTGTGTGGCACCTTATCGAATGCCTTCTGAAAATCCAAATACACCACATCCACTGGTTCCCCCTTATCTATTCTGTTAGTTACAACCTCGAAAAACTCTAACACATTCGTCAAAAATGATTTCCCTTTCATAAATCCATGTTGACTCTGCCCAATCCTATTATTATTTTCCAAGTGCCCTGTTACCACGTCCTTAATAATAGATTCTAGCATTTTCCCTACTACTGATGTCAGGCTAACTGGTCTGTAGTTCCCCGTTTTCTCTCTCCCTCCTTTCTTAAATAGTAGGGTTACATTTGCTACATTCCAGTCCATGGGAACCGTTCTAGAATCTATGGAATTTTGGAAAATGACAACCAATGCATCCACTATCTCTATAGCCAGCTCTTTCAAAACTCTTTAAAAGTATTATGGTCACTCTTCCCTAAAGGCCCCTTTACTACATGGTTATTAATTAACCCTTTCTCATTGCATAATACTAGATCTAAAAGAACCTGTTCCCTAGTTGGTTTCTCAACATACTGATCTAGGAAACTATCTTGCATACATTCCATGAATTCGTCCTCCACACTGTTACTGCAAATTTGGTTTGCCCAGTCCATATGTAGATTAAAGTCCCCCATGATTACTGTATTACCTTTGTGACATGTGCCTCTAATTTCCTGATTTATACTCTGCCCTACATTACAGCTACTGTTTGGGGGCCTATAAACAACTCCCACCAATGTTTTCTGCCCCTTGCTGTTTCTTAGCTCCACCCAAACTGATTCTACTTCTTGATTTTCGGAGCTAAGATCCTTTCTCTCTACTGTCTTTATCCCATCCTTTATCAGGGCTACCCCTCCTCCTTTTGCATTTTGCCTATCTCTTCTTAAAGTTAAGTATCCTGGAATATTTAGTTCCCAACCTTGGCCACATTGCAACTACGTCTCCGTAATGGCTATTAGATCAAACCTATTCATTTCTATCTGTGCTATTAATTCATCTATTTTGTTGCGAATGCTTCGTGCATTCAGATATAATGCCCTTAGCTTTGACATATTTCTATATTTTTCCCTGATGTCACCTTAGTCTCTGATGCCTTATTACTTTGTTACTCTCTCTGCCCCTTCCTGACCCACTCTGTTTATTTTTACCCAAAACTCTACTCTTCTCTAGAGCCTTGACATTTCTAGTAACTGGTTCGGCCTCAACTGGAGTATTGTGCCCAATTCTGGGCACTGCACTTTAGGGAGGATGTGAAGGCCTTAGAGAGGGTACAGAAAAGATTTGCAAGAATGGTTCCAGGGATGAGGGACTTCAGTTATGTGGGTAGACTGGAGAAGCTGGGTTGTTCTCCTTGGAGCAGAGAAGGTTGAGAGATTTGATAGAGGTGTTCAAAATCATGAGAGGTCTAGACAGAGTAGATAGAGAGAAACTGTTCCCATTGGCGGAAGAGTCAAACACCAGAGGACACATATTTAAGGTGACTGGCAGAAGAACCACAGGTGACATAAGGAAAAACGTTTTTATGCAGCGAGTGGTTGATGCGCTATCAATTACTGAGAAAGACTTGAAGTTAAGAGAGTAACAAACAGGCTTTTATTAGCTAAAGAACGAAGGCATGCCTCTAGTGGTCGACCGGTCCTGAAGGCCTGGGGAGCTGCAGAGCTGCCGCCTTTATACCAGGGCATATGGGTGGAGCCAGGGGCGGAGCCAGCTGAGGCATGCACAGACAGGTACAACAATGGGCAAGAGTGAACAACAGTGAAGTGAACAACAGTGAACAACAGTGAAGTGAACAACAGTGGTTTACCACATTCACCCCTTGCTTAAAAAATGAGTCCGACGGGGTGAAGTGTATTAAAAGTTCGTATAATTAAGTCTTTCTGGGGGTCTTGTATGCCGTCGTGATCGTCGTGGCAATGGCTGAGGTGGTGCAGCTACCGACGCCGAGTCCCGCGTGGGCCGGAGCACTGGCGTGTCGTCCTCATCGGTGTTGAGTTGGTTGGTGATCAATGGTGGGTCACGGGGCCACGGCGTGCCATCTACAGGGGTTAGGTATGGGTCCGTTGCCGCCGGTGCATTGTGGGTAGCGGTGATGTTGGTTTCAGGGGCCCCCGAGGGTGCGAGGTCTCGTATGGAGACTGTGTCCTCCCGCCCGTCTGGGTATGCAATGTAAGCATGCTGGGGGTTGGCGTGGAGGAGGTCGACCCTCTCGACCAGGGGGTCCATTTTATGGGTCCTCACGTGTCTTCTCAGTAGGACCGGCCCTGGGGACGTCAGCCATGGTGGTAGCGATGTCCCCGATGTGGACTTCCTTGGGAAGACAAACATTTTCTCATGAGGGGTGGAGTTAGTGGCAGTGCAGAGCAGTGACCGAATAGAGTGGAGCGCATCGGGGAGCACATCCTGCCAGCGGGAGGTCGGAAGGCCCCTAGACTTTAAGGCTAGCAGGGCGGCCTTCCAAACTGTCGCATTCTCTCTTTCCACCTGTCCGTTCCCCCGGGGGTTGTAACTGGTGGTCCTGCTTGTGGCAATACCCCTAGCGAGCAGGTACTGACGGAGTTCGTCACTCATAAACGATGAGCCCCGGTCGCTATGGATATAGCTGGGGAAACCGAACAGGGTGAAGAGGTCGTTCAGACATTTAATGACCATGGCACTGGTCATGTCCGGGCAGGGGATGGCGAACGGGAAACGGGAGTACTCATCAATAATGTTGAGGAAGTACACATTGCGGTCGGAGGAGGGGAGAGGCCCTTTAAAGTCAACGCTCAGGCGCTCGAAGGGGCGAGTGGTGAGCCCTGTCTGGTCTATAAAAGTGCGGTTTGCACTCAGCGCAGACTTGGCAGTTCCTGGTCATGGTCCTGACCTCCTCAATGGAGTAAGGCAGGTTGCGGGCCTTGATGAAATGGAAGAACCTGATGACCCCCGGGTGGCAGAGGTCATTGTGGAGGGCCCGCAGTCTATCAACCTGTGCGTTGGCGCAGGTGCCACGCGATAGAGCATCCGGGGGCTCATTGAGTTTCCCGGGCTGGTACAAGATATCGTAATTGTAGGTGGAAAGTTCAATTCGTCACCTCAAAATCTTGTCATTTTTGATTTTGCCCCTCTGCTTGTTATTAAACATAAAAGCAACTGAACGCTGGTCAGTGAGTAGGGTGAATCGTTTTCCGGCCAGGTAATGCCTCCAATGTCGCACAGCTTCCACAATGGCCTGGGCCTCCTTTTCGACAGAGGAGTGTCTGATTTCGGAGCCTTGGAGGGTTCGTGAAAAGAAGGCCACGGGCCTTCCCGCCTGGTTAAGGGTAGCGGCCAGGGCAAAGTCGGACGCATCGCTCTCCACCTGGAAAGGGATGGACTCGTCCACCGCGTGCATGGTGGCTTCAGCAATGTCCTCTTTGATACGGTGGAAGGCTAAGCCGGCCTCTGCCACCAGGGGAAAAGAGGTGGACTTGATAAGTGGACGGGCTTTGTCCGCATAATTAGGGACCCACTGGGCGTAGTAGGAGAAAAACCCCAGGCATCTCTTCAGGGCCTTGAGGCAGTGGGGCAGGGGAAGGTCCATAAGGGGACGCATCCGGTCGGGGTCGGGGCCGATGACTCCGTGTTCCACAACGCAGCCAAGGATAGCGAGGCGGGTTGTGCGGAATATGCACTTCTCCTTGTTATACGTAAGGTTTAGGAGTTGGGCAGTGCGGAGGAATTTGTCGAGGTTGGCGTCATGGTCCTGCAGGTCATGGCCGCAGATGGTCACATTGTCCAGGTAGGGAAAAGTGGCCTGCAACGCATTCTGGTCGACCATCCGGTCCATCTCCCTTTGGAAAACGGAGACCCCGTTGGTGACGCCGAAGGGAACCCGAAGGAAGTGGTAGAGGCGGCCGTTTGCCTCGAAGGCAGTATACTGGCGGTCCTCATAGCGGATAGGGAGTTGGTGATATGCTGACTTAAGGTCAATGGTGGAGAATACGCGGTATTGTGCGACCTGATTGACCATATCAGATATGCGGGGGAGGGGGTATGCGTCCAGTTGGGTATACCGATTAATTGTTTGGCTGTAGTCAATGACCAGGCGCTGCTTCTCGCCGGTCTTGACGACCACAACCTGGGCTCACCAGGGGCTGGTGCTAGCTTCAATAATCCCCTCCTTCAGGAGCCGCTCCACCTCAGATTTAATAAAAACTCTGTCACCAGCGCTGTATCACCTGCTTTTGGTGGCGATGGGCTTACAGTCGTGGGCGAGGTTAGCGAACAACTGGGGGGGGGGGTGACTTTAAGCGTGGAGAGGCTGCAAAAGGTGCGCGGCGGGCAATTTGAAAACTGCTGGTTGCACTGTGAGTGGGGGAAGGGGTCCACCGTACGCCATCGTGACACTCTTAAGGTGGCACTGAAAATCCAACCCCAGTAGAACGGCAGCGCAGAGATGGGGCAGGACAAGCAGTTTAAAGTTTCTGTACTCTGTGCCCCTCACCGAAAGGGTCACCACACAGTAGCCGCCGACGTCCGCTGAATGGGACTTGGAGGCCATAGAGACCCGGTGGCGTGCTGGCAGGACTGGGAGAGAGTAACGCCGCACCGTGTCGGGGTGGATAAAGCTCTCCGTGCTCCCGCAGTCGAAAAGGCAGGTTGTGGCGCGGCCGTTTACCTTAATGTCCATCATGGACCTGGCTAGTTGGTGAGGTCTAGATTGGTCCAGTGTAACGGAGGCCAGCGTAGGGCCAGGCGTGTCGCTGCAGTCATCCAGTGAGGCGGTGGGTGAGTTGGGGGCCCGTTGCAAAAATGGTGGCCGGAACGGATCACCCATGGTCGAAGGCGTCCAAGATGGCGTCCAAGATGGCGGCGCCCATGATTCACACGCGGCTGGAGGCGTACAAGATGGCGTCCAAGATGGCGGCCCGCTCGGCCCACACGCGGCACTGCTGGAGTTTGGGGTAGGTTTAGCCTTGCAGATGCTGGCGTAGTGCCCTTTCTTCCCACAACCAGAGCAAGTAGCGTTTTTCGCCGGGCAGCGCGCTCTGGGGTGTTTGGCTTGGCCACAGAAGTAACACTTCGGGCCCTGGGACATCGCTGCAGAAGTTGGGCCATTGGCGGGATGTGACAGGGGTGGCGTGGCGCCGGGTGGCGGTCCTACCGTGTCCCAGGATGGCGGCGCCCGCGCCATCCACGATGCGGCCGCGCGGTCCGGGGAGTAGGCGTCCATATTCCGGTGGGCCACGTCTAGCGAGAGTGCGAGGGCCGTGGCCTTCTTCAGGTTGAGTTCGCCCTGCTCCAATAGTCTCTGCCGGGTGTAGTTGGACCTGAGGCCCGCGACGAAGGCGTCCCGGACAAGTTCCTCCGTGTACACCGCGGCCGACACCTCTTTACATTTGCAGGCCCGGCCGAGCACCTTCAGCACCCGTAGGTATACCTCCATCGATTCACCAGGTTGCTGTTTGCGGGACCCCAGGAGGTGTCTGGCGTAAACCTCGTTTACCGGGCGTGTGTACTGTTCTTTAAGGAGGTCGAGAGCACCCTCGTAGGTAGTCGCATCTTGGATGAGCGAATAAGCTTGGTGGTTCATCTTGGAGGTCAGAACTCTTAGTTTGTCACCATCGTTTTGAACAGTTTCGACGGAGGCTTCTAGGAAAAATTCGAAGCATCGCAGCCAGTGTGCGAACTTGGTAGATGAATCCGCCTCTTGAGGGTCTAGTTCCAGGCGTGCTGGTTTGAGGATTTGCTCCATTGAAAAAAAACTTTTAGCTAATAAAATTGATGCGCTATCAATTACTGAGAAAGACTTGAAGTTAAGAGAGTAACAAACAGGCTTTTATTAGCTAAAGAACGAAGGTATGCCTCTAGTGGTCGACCGGTCCTGAAGGCCTGGGGAGCTGCAGAGCAGCCGCCTTTATACCAGGGCATATGGGTGGAGCCAGGGGCGGAGCCAGCTGAGGCATGCACAGACAGGTACAACAATGGGCAAGAGTGAACAACAGTGGTTTACCACAGTGGTTAGGATCTAGAATGCACTGCCTGACAGGGCGGTGGAGGCAGATTCAATCATGGCTTTCAAAAGGGAATTGGATAAGTACCTGAAGGAATAAAATTTGCAGGGCTATGGGGAAACGGCAGGGGAGTGGGACTAGCTGAAGTGCTCTTGCAGGGAGCTGTCACTGGCTTGATGGGCCGAATGGCCTTAGGTGCAGTAACCTTTCTATGATTCTACAGTCATTGCCTGGCACTTGTGTGGCACAAATTGTTACTTGCCACTTATCAGCCCAAGCCTGAATGTCGTCCAAGTCTTGCTGCATGCGGGCACGAATTGCTTCATTATCTGAGGTGCGGCTAGTTCTGGAGTCTTCAGTACGACAGTCAGGCTGTTGTCAGGACCCACAGCCTTTGCTGTATCCAGTGCGCTCAGCCATTTCTTGGTATCACGTGGAGTGAATCGAATTGGCTGAAGACTGGCTTTTGTGATGGAGGGGACCTCAGGAGGAGACAGAGATGGATACGAGTGCTTCAGCCTTGGCTTTTGCACTCGCGTGCTGGGCTCCGTCATCATTGAGGATGGGAATGTTCATAGAGCCTCCTCCTCCCGTTAGTTGTGGGATCGCTTAGCTCTGTCTATAACATGCTGTTTCTGTTGTTTAGCATGCATGTAAACTGTGTTGCAGGTTGGCACACTTCATGTCTTCACAAAGGAGGACACGAATAACCTCCCAGAGATGCCGGGGAACATAGGGCCTGATGAAAGGGTGGAACTGAAAGAAATCAGTATTTGTAGGGAAATGGTGTTAAGAAAATTGATGGGACTGAAGGCCGATAAAGCCCCAGGGCCTGATAATCTACATCCCAGGGTACTTAAGGAAGTGGCCCTAGAAATAGTAGATGCATTGCTGGTCATCTTCCAGAACTCGATAGACTCTGGAACAGTACCCATGGATTGGAGGGTAGCTGTTACCCCACTATTCAAAAAAGGTGGTAGAGAAAAAGCGGGGAATTATAGACCGGTAAGCCTGACATCGGTAGTGGGGAAAATGCTAGAATCCATTATAAAAGATGTAATAGCAGAGCACTTGGTAAGCAGTGACAGGATCGGACAAAGTCAACATGGATTTACAAATCATGCTTGACTAATCTACTGGAATTTTTTGAGGATGTAACTGGTAAAATAGATAAGGGAGAACCAGTGGATGTGGTGTATTTGGACTTTCAGAAGGCTTTCGATAAGGTCCCACATAAGAGATTAGCGTGCAAAATTAAGGCACATGGGATTGGGGGCAAGGTATTGACTTGGATAGAGAACTGGTTGGCGGACAGAAAGCAAAGAGTTGGAATAAACGGGTCGTTTTCCGAGTGGCAGGCAGTGACTAGTGGGGTACTGCAAGGATCAGTCCTAGGACCCCAGCTGTTCACAATATATATTAATGATCTGGACGAGGGAATTGGATGTAATATCTCCAAATTTGCAGACGACACAAAGCTGGGTGGGAGGGTAAGCTGTGAGGAGGATGTCGAGAAACTCCAGTACGATTTGGACAGATTGGGTGATTGGGCAGAAACATGGCAAATGCACTATAATGTGGATAAATGTGAGGTTATCCACTTTGGTGGCAAAAACAGGAAGGCAGATTATTATTTGAATGGCAATAGATTGGGAGAAGGGGAAGCGCAAAGAGACCTGGGTGTTCTTATGCACCAGTTGCTGAAGGTAAGCATGCAGGTGCAGCAGGCGGTTAAGAAGGCAAATGGTATGTTGGCCTGTGTAGCAAGAGGGTTCGAGTACAGGAACAAGGAAGTCTTGCTACAGTTGTACAGGGCCTTGGTGAGACCGCACCTTGAGTATTGTGTGCAGTTTTGGTCGCCTTACCTGAGGAAGGACGTTCTTGTCATGGAAGGAGTGCAGCGAAGATTCACCAGGCTGATACCTGGGATGGCAGGAATGACGTATGAGGAGAGATTGTGTCGACTGGGCTTATACTCACTGGAGTTTAGAAGATTGAGAAGGGATCTCATCGAAACCTATAAAATTCTGTCAGGCCTGGACAGACTAGATGCAGGAAGGATGTTTATGATGGCCGGGGAGTCCAGAACCAGGGGTCATAGTCTAAGGATAAGGGGTAAGCCATTTAGGACTGAAATGAGGAGGAATTTCTTCACCCAAAGAGTGGTGAACCTGTGGAATTCTCTGCCACAGAGGGCAGTGGAGGCCAGTTCATTAAATATATTCAAAAAGGAGTTGGATATATTTCTTAAGGCTAAAGGGATCAAGGGATATGGGGAGAAGGCAGGGACAGGGTACTGAATTTGGATGATCAGCTATGATCTCATTGAATGGCGGAGCAGGCTCGAAGGGCCGAATGGCCTACTCCTGCTCCCATCTTCTATGTTTCTATTGCTAGGTCTGTTCTGAATCTATCATTTAGCACAGTGGTAGTGCCACACAACACGAAGGTCTGTGGTCACTCCTACCAATACTGTCATGGACAGAAGCATCTGCAACAAGGTTGTGTCGGTTTTTCCCTCGTGCCACCAGACTGGGCCTCATCACCCGCCTCGTCTGGCAGCTATATCCTTCAGGACTCGGCCATATCAGTCAGCAGTGGTGCTACCGAGCCACTCTTGGTGATTCCGTGACCTTCCTACCATGGATTCATCAGCTGTGGGAGGGCGGTAGGTGGTAATCAGCAGGAGGTTTCCTTGCCCTGGTGAGACTTCATGGGGTCCGGAGTCAGTGCTGAGGACTCCCAGGTGCACTCCCGCTGCACCGCCACCTCTGGCAAGGCTGTCCTGCTGGATCAGGCAAGGATGGCAGATTTCCTCCCCTAAAGGACACTAGTGAACCAGATAGGTTTATTCCAGATTTATTAATGAACTGAATTTAAATTCCCCAGCTGCCATGGTGGGATTTGAACTCGTGTACCCAGATCATTAGGTCTCTGGATTACTAGTCCGGTAACGTAACCACTATGCTACCGTACCCTGTTGTTTTAAGATGGCCGTTTCGGATTTATTCCATCTAAAAAAAAATGCACACAGGCTTGAAATTAGTATGACTATTAGAAAATATTGTATCCCATCAAGTTTGAGATGAATTCATTCATTTATTAATTTATCAAGCATTCAGTCACTGTGACATACCTTGGCCAGCCTGAAAGGTTGCATGTATTTTCTGCGTTATGAAAATTTATTTGTGACATTGCAATTTCCAAGGTCACTGACTGTAACTAAAATGTTATTTCTTAAACTTGAAATAGGGTCAAACAAAGAAAATGGAACCGCTAAAGGTTCATCGTCCCACGTACAAGATCAACATTTAGAATGGAATAAATTATTCCAGTTCAGGACGCTGAAGGGTTTTGTTCCTCATTTCATTTAATATACAAGCTCTTTAACATGTGAATTCTCTAATAAATCAGTCATAAACGGAGAGCACAGCGAAACAGAATTGCCGCATTTCACTGCAAATGCCCTTCAAACTCTTCAAGATATTTCAGTGTTTTTAAAAAAAAACTTTTGATTGATAAGCTGATTACAATATATCACATGTATAATTATTCATGTATATTCAGTCCTTCCACTGAATGGCCAAGCGTCAAATATTTAACATTCCAACTGAAATTGTATTATAATAAATGCTGAAAAAGATTCCAGGTTAAAATGTCCAAATTAAATTGTGTGTGAACACCTGAAACAGTGTGCCATACAACTCTGCAAAGAAAACAGTGAAATCGCACTGTAATGGAATACAAACTGATGTAGCAGCTAGTTTGCTGCAATGCTCCGGCTCTGTGAACTGTTAACATTTCATTACACAAATATTTCTAGTAGAACGTATTTAACTTCTACGCTAAGGCTCCCCAGATACTGCGGTTGTGAACGGTGCGTCTTGCCTTTGTACAATTTCTTCACAGCTAACAACTTCAAACTGATGCTGGCTCTCGCAGCAGTTGATCATGCAAGGGATGGAACACATTGCAGAAAGCAGTTGCTTGTTGGACTTAATGTTACACGGAGCCAGAGGAAATACTACAGTGGGCTGTAATCAGCCTGCCAGTTGGACATTGCTGCTGTAAACCATGAGCAAATTCAGTGGGTTACAAATAACTATTTTTCTCTTGCAGGTGCTCATCAAAGTATCTACTTTCTGTTTTAATTGCAAGCTATTGAGCCAGATTTTGCTGTCAAAGTAACGGTGAGGCTAAACGGTGTTCGCCGTTATTTATGCGCCAATGGTATAGCAGCTTCAGGCGAGAGACAGAAGCGCGGTTACACACAGATATCCAAAAGTTTCTGTCAGTTAGCTTCGCGAAAACGGCATTTCACTGTCTGCCTCACCATTGAAAGCCATGAAGTTGCTTTATTTGCACGGTAGGTATGAACTGAACTCGCCCCAGAAAGTGAAGTCATTTCAAGTCTAAGTACTCGTTTCACGATGTGCTAAGTGTTAATTACTGCCAAACAAGCTCTCTGGCACTGAAAATTAACTATTACAAGTGTGGAGTCTCATTCCTTCAAGTTTTAATTGTTGAGGTTTTAAAAATGTAAAATTTTCAATTTGTTTTTTTCTCGAAATCCAATCTTTCTTTCCCTCTGTACCTGATTAGACATTGAATTCACCCTCTCTAAATTACACTTCCTGCTCAGTCCTTGCGCTGTTTATTTCACAATCCTTCAATCTGATTTGTTTAAGGATACACAGTTGCTTGCCCTATTGACTCAGGTCCTAGATGCCCTTTTTACCCTCGCTGCGCTGTTATCAGCTCGCACGTTCAGCAACATTCCACACAAAAAAATTTAAAAACCTAAACGTTCAAGGGAAAGTCTAACTAATGGCAGATGCTGTTAGATGCCCTGCTACAGCAAAATTTGGCCTAATAGATCAGCTGCCTCCATATAACTCACCAAGAGTTGACTTACTTATTTGGGGAGGGGGACTGTACGTTATCTTCTAATTTCCCCATCTCCTCCTCCATGTCACATCTTAACATTCTGATGAAAGGTCATTGACTTGAAACGTTAACTCCATTTCTCTCTCCACATATGCTGCCTGACCTGCTGAGCGTTTCCAGTTATTATTTCATTAACATCGCTTTTGAACTGACCAAGAGGATGTGAATTTATACGTTGGCCACCCACTCGGATTTGCCTTGCACCAACTCTTGCTTTCCACTTGGCACCTCCGCACAATAATACAGCTGAAATCAGTAATGCAGTTAAGAGAGGAGAAATAAGGAGGACATCACTCAATTATTTCAATGTGTTGCACCAATGCTCCCGCCTATATTTGTACAAAAACACCTTATTAAAAAAATGTTGATTTAATGCCTTTATGCAGCAGGCATGGGAAGCATCACAAGGAGTTGTGAAGGTGTAATAGAGGATAGTGATACAACACCTGTAGAATGCCATCAGATAACTAGCGCCATAATTAGTAACTGTCCCTACCTATGATTACTGGGAAATAACACTGTACTTCAATACAGCATTACAATTGCATATTTTTTCTAAATTTACTACTTCAAGTATATTAACCTAAAATCTACCTATGGAAGGTACAGTTTACATACTGCTTCAAATAATACAAGCACATGCAATTCATGTATTTAGTATTTACTGCAATATGCTGAGTATAACAACTTGCATGAATACAGTTAAAATGTACATTATTACAGTTAAAAGTGCTGATTGTGTGTTCTACATATAGGTTTAGTCAGGTCAGTACTGAAAAACAGTTGTAGTTGCAAAACAAGATATAGATCAAGGCTATTAAATTTTAATGACTAAATGTACTCACTTTTAAGAATCCCAGTGATTATTAAAATCAGCATTCTACTGTACTCGTGATTGCTTCAATAATGATCAACATTAATCTTAAAACATGAAGTCATCATTTCGAAATTCTTCAATTTGTACACATAGGAATATGGTTTACTACATTTCCTTAGAGGAGTGACCGAGGAAACAAAAACACATTTCAACAGATAGTTTCACCTCTATGCAATAGAAATAAGGAGTTCAATAAAAAAAGGTAGAAATATGCATTTAGCAACTTGAGCGCATCAGTTTGAAGCTCGACCTTCAGCTTACTTTTTATTACAGGGCTCAAATGTGCATCAAGACTTTGTTACGGTTACGATTCTCAAAAAACAAAATGTGTTTTACTGGCTGGAATCAAAGTGAGAACAACTGGAATTTATGTCCAAAAAAATTTAAACTGGTGCCAAGACTACAGGTGCTGAATCTTGGTAGCAAAACGTTTTAGTAACTGGAATGTCGACTACCAAATGCTGACAGGTCTGTTAGCATTCTCAACTGCTAGCGTAGCCAGCGAGGATCGAACTCAAACTCGGTTACACTGGATGCCGTTCAGGTTTTAATGCACCAGTTCAGGCTGGTTTTCCACAAAGGGCAGAACGCCACTGACGTAGTAGGCAATGCCAAGAGACAACAGTGCGATGACAATAATGAGCAGCAAAACCCTCCAGAAGCCCAAATCATCCACAAACTCCTGCCAGGTGGATCGGAAGCTGGAAAGAACACCTTCTGTATTCTGGAGGTTCGGATTCAGGAGCGAGTGGCTCTCCATGGCACTTGGGGGGGGAAAAAAAAGATTTGCATATGGATCATCAATACAACTTCAGAATATGGTCAATGGATAAGCTATTTTTAAACCTTCACTTGGATTACCATGAAGGAAAATGTTACATTTAGGATTCAAGAGATTCTATTTAACTTCTTTTTAAATCAACTGAAAAAGACAAGATCTGGTTTTTTTTGTAGATAGGTTCAAATGCGTTTTCTCGGCAAGCCACACACCAACTTTACCTGAGGGGCTGATGGTCTGTTTCCCAGCCTCTGATGATGATGTTCTGAGTCTCCTGCTCGCTAGAAGAGGCAAGAGAGTAGTTAGGGAACAACTCCCCGCTCCTGTGGGGCAGCATCAATCCTCAACTCAGTATATTCCTATAATGTGCGACTGAGATCAGGGACTCCATGGTATGGAGGACATCGAACCTACATACCGGATGCTGTGATGCCATGCATTGGCGGATATAGGCATGAAAATCTGACTAGATTAAAGTCAGACCTTGGAGGGTGAACAGAATAGGATTTTTTAAATTTTTTTTAAATGATGTTTGCATCCTTTGTGAGCAGAGAGGATTGGAGGGGGGGGGGGGGGAACAAGCAGAACAAATGAAATATTGAACTTCACAGCTTTGACTCTGTATCCCTACCATAAAAAAAACAGTAGTACCACAGATCACTGCTTTTTATGGCAAGATCCTGTGTAGCAACTACCGAGTGCAGTACAATTAAGCTCCATTTCTTTACATGATTTCTTTCAACTACACATGAATAAAAATAATTTCAGAAGCTTACTTTGCAACGGTCACATTGCCCTTACGGGTATTTTGAACTTTGATGACTGTAGTTTCTTTTCAAATAAAAGGCCACAGTTTTAGTCCACAAATTCTATTACTATACAACCTTTAAATTTCCACTCCTTCCCCCTTACTATGCCTGAAGGTGTTGACTTTTCACTGGGGTGCGATTCCAGTACTTCTGCAAGTTATCATTCTTCATTTTGTAAGTCAAGACAGTGAGCAGTGACTAGGCTATTGCACTATAAGGGGCATCATAGACAAACACTATGCTGTCCCTTGTTTGACATCCAGGGACACTGAATGGCTGTCCAGAGCAGAACCCCTAGCCAATTTCCCTGTCTCCATATAGGAACAGGAGTAGGCCATTCAGCCCCTCGAGCCTGTTCCGCCATTCAATTCATGGTTGATCTGTATCCTAACTCCATCCACCCGTCCTGGCTGCATATCCCTTATTACCCTTCGCTAGCAAAAATCTATCGATCTCAGATTTAAAATTATGAATTGAGCTAGCATCTACTGCTTTTTGTAGGAGAGTTTTCCACACTTCTACCACCCTGTGTGTGAAGAAGTGTTTCCCAACTTCTCTCTTGAATGGCCTGGCTCTGATTTTAAGGTTATGTCCCCTTGTTCTAGACTCCCCCACCAGCGGAAAAAGTCTTTATCTACCCTATCAATTCCTTTCAAAATCTCAATCAAATCACTCCTTAACCTTCCATATTCCTCTAACCCACAATGCTGAGGCCAATTGTAGTATGTACCACAGCTCTGATCAGCCAACACACTACAGATTAGGGGTCAAAACTGGGGCCTTCCTGCTACACATGACTCAGAGTGACTTACTGCTTTAATCATCTAAACCAACCACTGGGGGAAGTTACTCTACAAATTGTAACTGAAAATGCCCCACTTTCTTGTATTTTTGGAACTGGTGTAAAACAAATTCCCAAATCATAATGTGCACAACAGAAACTGGGCAGCAAGAAATATCCTTTCCAAATTACACAAACTATGGACATGCCTCACAGCAGATTCCTGATCTCAGCTGGACCATCAGGCGAGTCAAGGAGATGCATGATTTCATGAGGAGCAGGGATTAGGGACTGGGGAGTGAGGGGAGGGGGCGGGTGTGAAGGTCATACCTATTTCTAGCACCCACCTGAAAAGCTGTTTGGGCTGAGATCTGGGAGAAGGCCAGGAATAGCTTCTATCATAACAAGAAACCCTAGAATACCATATAGTTAGGTTTGCAAGTTAAATTATTCATACATTTGCAAGTCATTTAACCTGACCTGCTAAAAGAATGAACAGAAATAAGGTGCCTTTAAAACAATGCAATTGTCTGTAATATCAAAAGCTAATCTTGTAAAAGTTTGTATTCTAAACATTATGCTAAAAGAATTTCTACTTCACACCGTACAAAATTATCCTTGCAGCTCAGCTTTCCCTTACAGTTAGATGTTTACCTCTCATTTTCCGCAGTCTGCATAATCTCTAGTTTAGAGTGAGTTCCACGGTTGAATCCTTTCACTTCTTGCTCCTCCAAGGACTCCAGCAACTTGATGGCATCTTTGTTTACTCCTCTACGTTTTGCCAGTACAAGTGGTGTGGCACCGTGATGATTGCTGAGTTGTCAAAAAAATAAAATAAATGATTTACATCCTTGCAAGAGGCCACCCTAAGTTGTTTCCAGTAACTGCTTTGAAACAATAAAACCCCAGCAACAGCTACCAATGGTTTTTCATTTATAATTTTTGACTTTACCTGGTCTGGCCTATACGTGACTCCCGACCCACAGCAATGTGGTTGACTGTAAACTGCCCTCTGAAATGGCCTAGCAAGCCACTCAGTTGTACCAAACCGCGACAAAGAAGTATCACCACACAGACTGCAGTGGTTCAAGAAGGTGGCTCACCACCACCTTCTCAAGGGATGGGCAATAAATGCTGGCCTTGCCAGCGACGCCCACATCCCATGAACGAATTAAAAAAAGGACACAAAAAGCCATCCTGGCTTAATCCTAAGGATCAAATAGGTAAACTAAAAGTGCCTCCAAATTTAGTGCTCATACATTGCACTAAAAAGCCTTTTTCAGTGGAAAAACATTAAAATATAATTGGTAATGTTACAAGCCCACGCAAAGCGAGGCAGCAGCTACCTGGCTCAAAAATTAGCAGAGGAATTGCTATTTGGCAGCTCAGAGTTTTAAATAGTGGGGCATTTTAATCAAAATGTATAGAAATTCTTTGCAGAAAAACTGAATCAAAAGGCAGCTGTTTAATTTGTTACTAGAAGTCCCTATTAAAGAACGACGTGCATTTATATAGTGCCCTCAGGACATGCCAAATCGCTTTATGGCCAATGAAGTACTTTTGAAGTGTAGGAAACTAAAGCGACTAATTTATTTATTTTTAAAGTCCCCCCCCATAATGTTTATTGCCCCCCCTCAAATATGTCACTAATAATGTTTATTAGAAAATCCTGATTACTTCCAAAGTCAGACCAAAATGTAGTATATTCCTCCACATCTTTTCAGCTTACAATAACATTTCATTACTGTAACAACTACTTTTAAAATGAAGGCCACCAACTGATTATAAACAAACAATTTTTTTGCCATTACAGTTCACACCTAATCGGAGCCGTCTTTTGTCTCCACTGTCCTATTACCATCTCGTCTGGTTTGGAATACCTCTTCACTTCTTTTGTTCTCTCCCAGCCCTGCCTTCGATCTATTTTATTTCCTTTCCAGTTTTGAAAAAGGGTTTCGACCCGAAACGTCGACTCTAGTTTCTCTCCACGGATGTTGCCTGGCCTGCTGAGTTTTTCCAGCATTTTCTGTTGTTATTATAAACAATTTTTTGCCTGCAGCAACTGTATTTCAAAGTAATTAATTGGACCTGAAGAGCTTCGGGACATGTTACACTATTACAGAACTGCAAATTTGTTACTTCTTTAATTCATTATAGAACTACCTATATGTAATGCCACTGGGGGGGGGGGGGGGGGGGAAAAGAGAAGAGAGAGAACAGGAATTGTATCCAAAATATCAACCATCAGCTACAATATGGGCCTGCCTTTATTTTTTGTTTTATGTTCTTACCATTAAAGTGTTTTTCAATCAAACCAAAGATCTTTTGAGTTTTTAAAAAAAAAGGCAAACATACCCAATTGCAGTAACGCAGTCTTGCCTCACTGCAGCCACCTGTATGTATGATGGAACTGCGTGAACTGACGAACCAAAGAGATGGTTAGCCCCAGGTTCAGGTAGCTTCTGGCTACAATACGGTCAATTATGTCAGATTTCAGAAAGTAGAAGTGTAGCCTCTTGGATGTGTGACTCGAGCGATTCACACATCTTCAAGGCAAAGCAAGACTGTGGAATTACTATCAACCAGGAACCCTGATGTAACTGCGATAGATAATGATTTGGTCATTTCCAAACAAACACAGACAGCAGGCACTGATCAGAGGTTGCAAACATGCCTATATTGAACCTTTCAGAGACCTGGAACAATTACAACCATAATATATTAAGCACAGGTAATTGTCAGGCAGTTGATCCAGATTAACTATTTCTATCAGGTCAGTCAACATCTGTGGAGAAAACAAATTGTCAATGTTTCAGCTCATATACCCTTCTAAAAAAAAGAGATGGACAGGAGTAGGCAATTCAGCCCCTCAACCAGAAATAGGAGGGGGGAAACACAAACTGATCAACAAACAAACAGAGAGGAAGTATAGGTGGCATAATTCCTGGACGATGTAACAGATCACCTCTCTCTCAGCTGTAGCTCAGCGTTGGCAGCCTCGCCTCTGCGTCAGGTGGTTGTGGGTTCAAGTCCCGTTCCGCTGGAACACATTAATTTAGGCTGACACTCCAACGCAGTACTGAGGGAGTGCCGCACTGTCAGAGGTACCACCTTTCGGATGCGATGTTGAACCGAGGCCCCGTCTGCCCCCTCAGATGGACGTAAACGATCCCATGGCACTATTTTGAAGAGCAGCAGGGGCGTTCTCCCCGGTGTCCTGGCCAACATGTATCCCTCAACCCACATAATTAGAAAAAAATGATTATCTGGTCATCATCACATTGCTGTTTGTGCGAGGTTGCTCTGCGCAAATTAATTGCCGCATTTCCTACATTACAACAGTGACTACACTTCAAAAACAGTCGGGAAGTGCTTTGGGATGTCCCGAGGTCGTGATAGGCCCTATATAAATGCAAGTACTTCTCTCTTACTCAGTTAAGTAATAGAAAGAAGCATTAAAGAAATAAAAGACGTGAAAGAAACAAAGTCTGTGCGAATACCTAAGAGAGTGAGAGGCCCAAGATAAATGCAAGAAATTGGGAGAGATTGAAAAAATAAAAACCTGGGAATCAGTCTGAAATTAAAATAGAAGATGCTGGCAAAGTACAGTGGTTCCACAACTCCAAGTAAAAGATAATTAACAGGCAGAGGACAAACCTCCTGCCGGCACAGTGTTCTGACAAAATCACTGCACCCCACAAAATGCCAGCCTGTTCTCCCGCGCCCAGATACCAACAGATTTACCACCACATCACCAGCAACCACTGCTGTGAAGAATAGTAGTTACTGAAGTCATTGTGTGAAGACCAGCGGGCTGCAGAGCGCCCAGGAGAAAGACAAGATACTGTTTCTGAAGCTCGCATTAAACTTTGTTGGGACAACGCATAAAAGGTCACAGCCAGAAAGGTCAGAATGAGAGTGGGAGAGGAGGGAAAGAGGTAAGGTGGCAGGCCACAGGAAGCTTAGGGTCACACTTTTTTTTTTCCAGCTGGTTGTTTCAGATTGTCAACACTTTGCTTTTTATTTAACTATTTGTCACTGAAATAGGCTTTGCATTGTCCAACACTTTTGTTAGGCAAATATATAGTCCTAAATGACTGCAGGTGTTCAATAGAGAACTACAAATTAACCCTATTGTTCTATAAAGGGTTAGTACAGCGCAAAGGGCTACTGGGACAATCCAAAGTTTTCACAGCCAATTAATTCCTAATGCAATTTAACGTTGTAATCCTCTCAGATAGAGGTGGTGTGTATTCAAACACACAAATGCAGTATAAACCCTTTCAGCTAGAAGTTTAAGGAACCAATTTAAATTTGCCTATTGTGGCATTTCTTCCAGCTCAGACGAAGGTTCTATGCCGAAAACATTAATTTAGCTGTTCTCTCCACAGATGCTGTCTGCGTGTTTGCACCATTTCTTGTTTTAAATTTGCCCATTTTGACTTGCTTTGCCATGAAATGAAATAGCATGGATCCTCAGTCTGTCGCGCATGCCAACTAAAAAAGACTGCTCTGCAGCCTTAATAGGTCTGAACTTTTGTAACCACGGGAGGTTTGTAGGGAATTAATTCAGATGCTACCCTTGATACTATATGTACTGCAGCCAGACCAGGGGGATGCCATTTCAAACCTGACAGCCATGTTAAATTCTCCAAGGAAATCACAATAATATGCAAGAGGCTTACTGCTTCTAATAACATGGTTGTCGAGCAGCTGCTGCACACAGTGGATTTGTTGCTGTGCATTTCTTGCAGCTCCAAGTTTAAAATGGCACTGGAACATTAAATTTACTTGCTGAAAAGGAATGTTCGAACATTAACTACTTAGACCAGAATACATAAAGTGATTGAAACTACAGAGATTATGTACGAAACGTAACAGGTAATGTAGGTGCAAAAAAATGGGCAATGTAGCAGGATTTGTAACTTGAGCTGGAAGCCAGAACTAGAGGGCATGAATGTGACAAAAACAAATTTAGTCTCAGCAAACTTGTTTATATGTTTATTAGATTAATAGCTTTGAGAAAGCCAGTCATTCCATCATGGGTTCTGATCTGCAATTTATAAGCAATTCACTGACCTCTAATTCACCCCAAGAATTTACCAGCAGCTACATTTACCAACAGGCAATACCAGGGGGACAGGCCAGGTTAGCAACTAAACATTACAAACCTACTCCAAACTAGATTACCCCAGAGAAGTATCAGGGGAAGAGTGTGCGTGTTATATAGATAAAAGGCTGCTTCTTTCCCAAGTTTAAAATAGAGAAGAAGCTACAGTCGGCAAGAATACATCAAGATTATTTTCATTCTTGATTAAAAGACCATCTTTGATCCAAGTGACTGGGGGCCGTGTGCTTAAATGCAAAGATTATACGGCATCAGCTCCTGAACAAACACTCCAATAGCTGTGTGGTGAGCATTGGATACGTTAAACCTGGAGAGGACAGATGCATGGATGAGAGTTTACAGCGGTGGTGCTGAGATTGGGCTATACAAGAACGACGACATGTAATAAGTGACGTTACGGAGGGAGAAGTCGGTGAGTTTTGGTGGCAGGCCGATTTTGCTCGGGATTGAACAGGATATTGAGGCTGTGCACCTTCACCTTGAGAAAGCAGCCAAGGGTAATGGAATTGGCACACCCGCCGTGCACGTTTCTGTCAGAAGCGGAATGTGATCGCTTCCATCGTGCTGATGTTGGGCTAGAGAACGTGCTGGCTCATCCAGGACTTCATGGCTAAACCGCAGGCACTACAAGAAGTCGTGGAGTCAAAGGTAGTTGCAGAGCTGGGTGTCTCAACCCCATGTTTAAGGATGATAGGGCGAGTGGATAGGGAAGAGGAAGGGCCAAGGACAGAATATTAGCAGACGCTGGAGGTGACTGGGCGGAAGCAGGCAGTGAAGCCATTGGAGGGCATGTAATAACTAACAGGATAGGGTAGGACTGGAACTAAGATAGGGCAGTATCATGGAGGAAAGACCATGGCAGAGAATGGAGAAATTGGCCAAGTCAAAAGCCTCCAAGAAGTTGAGGAGAACAAAGAGGAATAGTGCACCACAGTCAGTCACATAGGATATTATACACTCCCAGACCACGAGTGGCATTGTTCATTCGCAGGAATCTGGAGTTCAAAGGGAAATGATGTTTAAAAAGCTGTAACATGATAATATTGACAAGCTGTAACAGGAAAATAAAATGGAGAAGCTGCAAGCAAAAATTGGAGATTGGAATTATCCAGGGTCATGGATCTTTTAAATAGATTCTAAATAAAATAAATCAATGCTGTGTCACCTTTAGAATGAGGCAAGTAAAGATCTGCCTAGAAACATGACTGAGCATTATAGGATAATAACTACAAGCGGTGTGAAATAGAATGATTCCTAAACTGTTGGGACTAAAGAAGTCAGCTGGTCTTGGATGTATAATAGAGGTGATAGAAACATAGAAGATAGGAGGAGTAGGCCATTCGGCCCCTCGAGCCTGTTCCGCCATTCAATGAGATCATGGCGTATCATCCAAACTCAGTACCCTGTCCCCGCTTTCTCCCTTGATCCCTTTAGCCTTAAGAAGTATATCTAACTCCTTCTTGAATATATTTAATGAATTGGCCTCCACTGCCTTGTGCGGCAGAGAATTCCACAGGTTCACCACTCTCTGGGTGAAGAAATTCCTCCTCATCTCTGTCCTAAATGGCTTACCCCTTATCCTTAGACTGTGACCCCTGGTTCTGGACTCCCCCGCCAGCGGGAACATCCTTCCTGCATCTAGTCTGTCTAGTCCTGTTAGAATTTTATAAGTTTCAATGAGATCCCCTCTCATTCTTCTAAACTCCAGCGAGTATAAGCCCAATCGACCCAATCTCTCCTCATACGTCACTCCTGCCATCCCAGGCATCAGTCTGGTGAATCTTCACTGCACTCCTTCCATGGCAAGAACATCCTTCCTCAGATAAGGCGACCAAAACTGCACACAATACTCAAGATGTGGTCTCACCAAGGCCTTGTACAACTGCAGCAAGACATCCTTGTTCCTGTACTCGAACCCTCTCGCTACAAAGGCCAACATACCATTTGCCTTCTTAACCGCCTGCTGCACCTGCATGCTTACCTTCAGCACAAGGACACCCAGGTCTAGCTACTGTGGAGATTTTCCTCAATTTACCTTGGAAGACATTGATCTGCTTTATAGCATCTTTTCCTCAGCCCATGATAGAGCAGATTATACACAATCTTTAGAAGAAATGGGCAATATACCTTTGTTTAGTTCCTGGCATGAGAAATAGTGACTTTTATCAGGCGTTACTTCGTCAATCTTATTGCTGACAGCCTCTTTGCCATTACTAGAAGTGCCTACCTAGAGTAAAGCTGATGTCTGACAGAGCTCGTTGCCCGAGTTCCTTGCTGTCTGGTTTTAAAGCAGTTACACCGAGTCATACTGATTGGACATGTTTCTCATTCAAATGTCAGATAAACATCTCTCAACTGATCTCTACTAAATGCACGCTGATGTAGTGCCTGGGTAGTGATTGTAACATTTAGCATGGCCTCAAAAACTAACAGAAAACGCTGGAAAAACTCAGCAGGCCAGGGCAGCATCCGTGGAGAGAGAAACGGAGTTAACGTTTCAGGTCGATGACCCTTCGTCAGAACTGGAAAAAGCAGGAAATGGAAAGCAGGATTGGGGGCTGGGAAAAGGGGGAGGGGATGAAAGAACAAACGGGAAGGTCAGTGACAGGATAGAAAGCGGGAGAGATTAAGAGACTCGAAAACTGCGTTGTGCTAAATGTGAAAACGCAAATATACGGCTAACAAATACAGAATAAACAGCTAGTCCCATATTATTTTCAGGATGCAATTGAAGCTATATGTAACAGCAGCAGCGCACGTCGTTACCATTGCATCACAGAGCCTTCTATGGGCCCAGGGTACTCGGTTACAAATATCATGTTTATATGCAAATCGTTTCAAATTGCATTTTGTCTACTGGTGAACAATTTAATCTTTAAAACGAAGGTGGAGTAATTAGCCACTTGTCGCCTCCTGCCCGCCTCCCCACAGTTAAGTCTCCTCTTGGGCATCCTGCTCCTCACGCATTTGCCAATCATGCTCGGTACCCATCTGTTACCTCCGTCCTTATGGGAAAAAAACACCCAATCTGCTCCTCCCAGAATCACCAAAGTCGTAAACAAACTGTGTGTTTGGGGGAGGAAATCATTGGTACAAGCAACTACAGTGCCAACTTCAGGCAAAACAATCTGTTGAGCTGGAGTAACTAAAAGAATATAACTCAACCAACCATGTATATAGAAACATGCCACACTGAATGACAAATACACTGGCCTGTATTTTCCGGGGCCTATGACCGCGTACGCAGCCGTAACTGCCCCGCAAGTTCCGGGTTTCCACGTGTGATGCACCTGCGCAAAAACCCGGAACTTGCGATCTGTCACGTTTCAGCTCGACAGATCCACCGCATCCGCAGGAAATGGACATTCGCCGGCGGAGGGTTGGGCTATTTGCCCAACTACTGCCCACGAAACTCTTACGCCTGATAAAAGCCGGCATAAGGCCTTCTTTTACCAGCGTAAGGATTTTAATAAATATGAAAATATTTTTTTTTTTAATGATTTAATCATTCAAAAACCTTTAAAATTAATTTAGGTTATTTTTGGCCCCTTTAAAAAAAGTTTAAATTTATTTTCAAAATTTTTTTTTTGTTTTAAATGATTAATTAAATTGTATTTTAATTAATTTTGAACATGATTTATTTCAATTTAATTGCCATGAAAGTGTGTTTTTTGGGTGATTCCTATTGTGCTTATGGGGATTCTGTACATAAATGGAATCCCCGTAAGCATAACGGGAATCCCCCTTTGATTGGTTGGGCCGGCCCATGTGATCCCAGGGACGCTTGCGAACCGCATGCGCCCTGGGATACGTGGGCCTTTACGCAGGGCTACGCCCGCAGGCCCAGGAGCGCGAGGCTTCGTAGGTCCGGGGCCATCAGGTAGGTTCATACTTTTCTGGCGGTTCAGAGGCATTCGCCTGCGGGAAGCCTCCGACCGCAATTTCCATCCCATTGTATATAAAACCCACGGCACACCGAATGACAAACACAAACTGTAGTATAACACAATGACACGACAGCTCATATCCACCAGCAGGTCTGCCCTCAACAGTTCACTTTTAAAAAGATGCTTCATAATTAAACCTTGTACTGTATTAACTGTTATGTATGCAGTGAAATGAAGGTGGGGTATAAAAGTTGTAAATGGTAGGGAAATTAAAAAAATTAAGGACGGACATACACGACAAAATCAACAGGAGCAAGACAAACCAAGAGCTGCTTTTGTAAACTACGGGTCTGCCAAAATTGGGTTACCAACTTATCCAAAACCAAGTAGGGGGCGGGATCATGACTAAAGGGCAACAGGCGTAAGAATGTTCAATGAACTCATTAATAAAGAGGAGTAATTGACGGGATTTTTAAGTATTTTTGGTGCATAATTAATATTTTAGACATTTTTAGGGAGACACCGGAGTGGAGTGTTAGCCTACATCTCAAGGGGGCTGGAATACAAAACAGTAGAAGGTATGCTTCAGTTGTATAAAGCTCTAGTTAGATCGCATCCGGAGCACCGAGTTCAGATCTGGGCACCACACTTCAGGAGGATTATATCGACCTTGGAGGGGGTGCAGCGCAGAGTCACCAGAGTGATACTGAGGCTAAAAAAGTTAAATTATAAGGACAGATTGCATAGACTAGCAAGTATTACCTTGAATGCAGAAGATTAAGGGTGTTTCAAATGATTAAAAGGAGTTGATAAGGTAGATCGAGAGCAAGTATTTCCTCTGAAAGAATTTATATAGCGCCTTCCACGACCACCAGACGTCCCAAAGCGCTTCACAGCCAATGAAGCACTTTTGAAGTGTAGTCACTGTTGTAATGTAGGAAACGCAGCAGCCAAATTATGCAGAGCAAGCTCCCACAAACAGCAATGTGATAATGATCAGATAATCTGGGGTTTTTTAATGATGTGGATTGAGGAATATTGGCCAGGACACCAGAGACAACTCCCCGGCTCCTCTTCGCAATAGTGCCGTGGGATCTTTCGCATCCACCCGAGAGCGCCTCATCCAAAAGACGGCACCTCCAACAGTGCAGCACTCCCTCAGCACTGCACTGGAGTGCCAGCCTAGATTTTTGTGCTCGAGTCCCTGGAGTGGGACTTGAACCTACAACCTTCTGCCTCAGAGGCGAGTGTGCTGCCCACTGAGCCAAGGCTGGCGGGGGAGTCCAAAACACGGGGGCATAACCTTAATATTAGCACTAGGTCATACAAAGGTTAGGGAAATCTGGAACACTTCCCCCCCCCCAAAAAGCAGTTGAGGTTGGGGATCAATTGAAAATTGCAAAACTAAGGTTGATCGATTTTTGTTAGGCAAGGCTATTAAAGGATATGGAACCAAGGCGGGTAGATAGAGTTGAGATACAGATCAGCCCTGATCGGATTGAATGGCTAGAGGAGCTGAATGGCCTCCTCCCCTGTTGATCTTTGGCTCAGTGGGGAGGAGGTCTCTCAGTCGGAAGGTTGTGGGTTCAAGTCCCACTCCAGAGACTTGAGCAGAAATCTAGGCTGACACTCCAGGGCAGTGCTGAGGGAGTGCTGCACTGTCGGAGGTGCCGTCTTTCGGATGAGACATTAAACCGAGGCCTCGTCTGCTCTCTCAGGTGGACGTAAAAGATCCCGTGGCACTATTTCAAAGAAGAGCAGGGGAGTTCTCCCCGGTGTCATGGCCAATATTTATCCCACAATCTACGGATCCGAAATTGCAGTCGGAGGCTTCCCTCGGGTGAATGCCTCCGATCCACAAGAAAGGTACGCATCTACCTGGTGCCTCTGTATCTTCGGACTCTTGCAGTTCTCGGCCTGCGGGCGTAGGCCTGCGTAAAGGCCCACGTATCCCGGGGAGCAGGCGGTTCATGAGTGTCCCTGGGATCACATGGGCCGGCCCAACCAATCAAAAAGGGGGATTCCCATTATGTTTATGGGATTCCATTTACGTACAGAATCCCCATAAGCACAATAGGAATCACATAAAAAACACTTTCACACAACCTAACTAAAAATAAATGACATGGTTAAAATTAATTGTAAAAATACAATTTAATTAAACATTTAAAACAAAAATGTAATTTTTTGAAAAATAAATTTAAACATCTTTAAAAGGTGCCAAAATAAACTAATTTTAATGATTTTTAAATGTTTAAATGATTTAAAGAAAAATTTCACCCTTACGTTGGTAAGAGGCGACCCGGCCTGCTTTTACCAGCATATGGGTTTTGTGGGCATTCGTTAGGCAAATAGCCCAATCCTCCGCCAGCGAATGTCCATTTTCTGTGCATGCGGACAATCTGTCAAGCTGAAACTTCAAGTTCAGGCAATATCACTAAAAAACAGATTATCTGGTCATTATCACATTGCTGTTTGTGGGAGCTTGCTGTGCGCAAATTGGGTGCCGCGTTTCCCACATTACAACAGTGACTACACTTCAAAAAGTACTTCCATTGGCTGTAAAGCGCGTCGGGACGTCCGGTGGGCGTGAAAGGTGCTATATAAAAAAAAAAGACTTGCATTTCTATAGCGCCTTTCATGACCAGCGGACGGGCCAAAGCGCTTTACAGCCAATGAAGTACTTTTGAAGTGTAGTCACTTTCCATTCCTCGGGAGCCTACTGTCAACAAGGGCAGACGTCGACGACGAAGTCCAACACTGCCTTCAGTGTGCCAGTGCAGCCTTCGGTCGCCTGAGGAAGAGAGTGTTTGAAGACCAGGACCTCAAACCCGGCATTAAGCTCATGGTCTACAGGGCAGCAGTGATACCCGCCCTGCTGTATGCCTCAGGGACATGGACCATGTACAGCAGACACCTCAAAGCACTGGAGAGGTACCACCAACGCTGCCTCCGCAAGATCCTGCAAATCCATTGGCAGGATAGGCGCACTGACGTCAGTGTTCTTGCTCAGGCCAACATCCCCAGCATCGAAGCTTTGACCACGCTCGATCAGCTCCGATGGACGGGTCACATTGTCCGCATGCCCGATACGAGACTCCCAAAACAAGCGCTCTACTCGGAGCTCCGATACGGCAAGAGAGCCCCAGGTGGGCAGAGGAAACGCTTCAAGGACACCCTCAAAGCCTCCTTGAAAAAGTGTAACATCCCCACCGACACCTGGGAATCCCTGGCCCAAGACCGCACAAAGTGGAGGAGAAGCATCCGGGAAGGCGCCGAACACCTCGAGTCTCTTCGCCGGGAGCAGGCGGAAGCCAAGCGCAGGCAGCGCACGTCAACCCAAGCACCCTGCCCACCAGCCCCTTTAACCACCGTCTGCCCCACCTGTGACAGAGACTGCATTGGACTCATCAGTCATCTGCGAACTCATTTTTAAGGTGGAAGCAAGTCATCCTCGGTTTTGAGGGACTGCCTAAGATATAAAAAAGAAAAAGACTTGCATTTCTATAGCGCCTTTCATGACCATCGGACGAGCCAAAGTGCTTTACAGCCAATGAAGTACTTTTGAAGTGTAGTCACTGTTGTAGTGTAAGAAATGTGACAGCTAATTTGCACACAGCAAACACCCACAAACAGCAATGTGATAATGACCAGACAATCTGTTTTTGTTATGTTGGTTGAGGGATAAATATTGGCCAAGACACTGGGGATAACTCTCCTGCTCTTCTTCAAAACAGTGCCGTGGGATCTTTTACAGCCACCTGAGAGAGCAGACGAGGCCTCGGTTTAACATCTCATCTGAAAGACGGCACCTCCGACAGCGTAGCACTCCCTTGAAGTGTCAGCCTAGACCTTCGTGCTCAAGTCCCTGGAGTGGGTCTTGAACCCACGACCTTCTGACTCAGAGGCGAGGATGCTACCAACTGAGCCACAGCTGACAATGCAAGTCTTTCTTTCTTTTGACACCTCCTACATTATCAGCTGTGGCTCAGTGGATAGCACACTCACCTCGGAGTCAAGAAGGCTGTGGGTTCAAGTCCCATTCCAGAGATGTGAGCACAAAAATCTAGGCTGACACTCCAGTGCAGTGCTGGAGGAAGTGCCACACTGTCGGAGATGCCATCATCTCGGATGAGACGTTAAACCGAGGCCCCGTCTGTTCTCAGGTGGACGTAAAAGATCACATGGCTTTCGAAGAAGAGCAGGGAAGTTATCCCTGGTGTCCTGGCCTATATTTATCTCCCAGTTAACATAACAAAAACAGATTACCTTGTCACGATCACATTGCTGTTTGTGGGCTCTTGCTGTGCGCAACTTGCCTCTTGCATTTCCCACATTACAACAGTGACTACAAACAGTGTCATCAGAAGAAAACATTCACAAAAGCGCCCCTTTTTTACAGGGACACAATGAACTCCAAATTATACATTAAAAAAAATGGGAAACTTATCAAATTAAAGCATTACAACAGTGTCTACACTTCAAAAAGTATTTCATTGGCTGTAAAGCGCTTTGGGACGTCCGGTGGCCGTGAAAGGCGCTACAGAAATGCAAGTCTTTCTTTCCTCTGCTCCACACAGAGCTCGGCCGGCCGGCCGGCCTGCCCCCCGGTGGACATTGCTCAAGCCAAAGGCGGCTCAGCCGCACCCACCAGATGTCGATTTTGAGGCCGTTGGAGACCAGGAACTGGATGGAGTCGACGTGGCCGCACAGGTGCAGGGCCGTGTTGCCCTGGGAGTCGGTGGCCAGCAGGTCGGCGCCGAACTTGTGCAGCAGGCGGCAGATGTCGACGTTGCCGCGGGCGGCGGCCACATGAAGGCCGGCGCGGCCCCGGCCGTCGCGGATGTTGGGGTCGAAGCCGCTCTCCAGCAGCCGCTTGGCGTAGGCCATGTCGCCATCGATGCAGGCCTGCAGCAACGGCACGCCAGTCTGGCAGGAGTCGTTGATGAAGACGTACGACATGTCGGCGGCGCCTCAGCTCTCTGCAACCACCTCCACCGCGCAACCTCAGTGCGGCCGGCCCGCCTCCCCTCCCCGCCGCGCAGCCTCAGTGCGGCCCGCCTCCCCTCCCCGCCGCGCAGCCTCAGTGCGGCCCGACTCCGCCACCAGCCGCGCAGCCTCAGTGCGGCCCGACTCCTCCCCACCAGCCGCGCAACGGCGGCAGCAAGAGGTCAAAATTAATGCAGCAACCAGTCGCCCGCTCTCTCGCCTTATAGACTCACACAACACAAAGACAGACTTGCATTTATACAGCCCCTTTCACAACCTCAAGACGTTCCAAAGTGCTTTACAGCCAACAAAGTACTTTTTTTGAAGTGCAGTCACTCTCGTAATGTAGGAAACGCGGCAGCAAATTTTGTGTACAGCAAGCTCCCACAAACAGCAATGTGATAATGTCTCGATAATCTTTTTTTAGTGATGAGGGATGAATATTGGCCGGGACAACGGGGTGAACACTCCTGCTCTCCTTCAAAATAGTGCCGTGGGATCTTTCACCTCCACCCGCAAGAGGACAGACCGGGCCTCAGCTTAATGTCTCATCCGAAAGACGGCACCTCCGACAGTGCAGTGCTCCCTCAGTACTGCACTGCAGTGTCAACCTAGATTTTTGTGCTCAAGTAATGCAGCAACCAGTAGCCCGCTTTCTCGCCTTATATACTCACACAACACAAAGAAAGAAAGACTTGCATTTATACAGCGCCTTTCACAACCTCAAGACATCCCAAAGCACTTTTTTTTTAAAGTACAGTCATTGTTGTAATGGAGGAAACATGGCAGCCAATTTTTCACACAGCAAGCTCCCACAAACAGCGATGTGATAATGACCAGATAATCTGTTTTCGTTATGTTGATTGAGGGATTCAGAGGCGAGGGTGCTAACAACTGAGCCACGACTGATACTGTAAGGGATAAAAAGAAAGACTTACATTTATGTAGCGCCTTTCACGACCACCAGATGTCCCAAAACGTTTTACAGCCAATGAAGTACTTTTTGAAGTGTAGCCACTTGTAATGTAGATGGGGAACAGGTTATTATTCCACTCATAATTCCTTTATCGACTTGTTTATTTGGTCACCTGTCCTAATATGTCCTGATGTGGCTTGGGGTCATATTTTGTTTAATAACACTCCTGTGATGTGCCTTAGGCGTTTTACTATGTTAAAGATGCTATATAAATCAAGTTGTTGTTTATTTATGTATATTTCCCCCTTCTCTTTTTTATGATTATATTAATATGCCTATTGGCCTCTTATTTTTCAGTTTTGAAGATGGGTCTGCAATAAAAACTTCTCTGTTCTCTCCAGAGATGCCTTTTTTAATTAATCAAATAAGGCTGACATTTTCATTATCAAGAAAACAAAATGTGCAAGTGCATCTCTTGTAAGGAGGCACAACTAATAAAGCAACTTAAACTTAAAGTCCAATTTGAAAAAAAAGGAAACATAATCTAAATCATAATATTGTGTGTGTCTATCTGACACTCTATCCCCTGTGGTGCCCACCGGTCACAGAAGGCCTCAAGCGTACACTGCATGCTCCCTCTCCAGAGCTACCCAGGCACAGACAAGACAGAGGCAGGCAATCAGGGCAGCCCTCCCCATGGGCCTTGCTCATCCAGGACACGTGAATACACAGACGCTGACTGACCTGTGTGTCTCCAGCATGTTCTGCTTTTCTTTCAGATTTCTAATCTCTCCAGTGTTTTGCTTTTTTTTACTTATATATTTATATAACACCTTTCATGTCCTAAAGTGCAGTGCTTTACAACAGTGTAATTACTGTTATGTAGGCAAGGGCAGCAAGCTATTTACACCCAGCAAGGTACCACAAACAACAAATGATTGAATGACCAGATAACCTGATTTTGGTTGAGGGAGGAATATTTGCCAGAACACCAGGAAATCTCTGCTGTATCATGGGATTTTTTTTACATGAGAATAGCAGATAGCGCTTCAGTTTGCCAGTTCATCCAAAAGACAGCACTCCCTCATCACTGCACTGAAGTGTCAGCCTACTTTATGTCCTCAACTCTATAGTGAGGCATGAACCCATAATCTTTTGACTCAGAGACAGAGTGCTACTTTTTTCTTTACAAATTTACAAATTTCTTTACCTGGCCTATTACTATCTCGTCTTGCCTTGAATATCCCTTAATGTCTCTTCACCTCTCCTAGACCTTCCCTTTTGTTCTTTCACCCCCTCCCCCATTTCCCAACCCCCAAACTTGCTTTTTAATCTGTTTCATTTCCTGCTTTTTTCTCAATTCTGACGAAGGGTCTTCGACCTGAAACGTTAACTCTGTTTCTCTCTCCACAGATGCTGCCTGGCCTGCTGAGTTTTTCCAGCGTTTCCTGTTGTTATTTCGGATTTCAAGCATCCGCAGTATTTTGCTATCGTGCTACTTTTTTCCTGAAGGTGGTGCCCTTTTAAAGGTCATGTGGAATGTTATCAGTTTTTACAATATTCAAAGAGGGATTTTTGGCATTGAAAATTATGTAGTAAACCCCCTGTTTCTGGCTAATGTTTTATACACACGTGACAGGATATTTGTGTCCCTTGTTGCATCTTCACAATAAGAAAACATATCGTTTGCAATGAACCCAACACTAAACCATAAAAATCGTACCTCAAAAGTTTACTCTGCAGTAGATACTGCATCTGCCCCAACAGCAATGTAATTGGGGGCTCCGAAGTAGAGTTTTCAAAATTGCTTTTTCCAGGAAAGCCTGCCTGAATGCTCCCTGAACTGGGAACGATGGCACTTTGGAAAGACCTTTGGGGAAGAACAGCCCAAACAATTGCACATCATTTTTGTCACAAAGTTGTATTTCTGGTGCAGAGGTATGTTTGGATGCAAAACATTTGATCACAAATTTGGAAAATACAGAAAAAAGGCTTTTCAAACCCTCTTTTAATAATCTTTAATGTATGAGGCAGTTTACTGTACAGAGCTCAGGAATACAAAGTATTATGTCCGTGTATGATTGAGACACGGACAGCAGGAGTTGAACAAAACAAGTCTTTACTGAAAGGAGTCAATCGGGAAACTGAAACTACAGAGGCTCACTAGCGCCTTTTATACAGGGGTGGTCACTGCCGGTACTGCAGTCTGAGACCAGTTATTCTCTTAAAGGTACATACACAACAATTCCTCCCCTTTTAGATAAACAGTACATAACATTCATTTAACAACTAAATGATAACTAATTACAATCACAATTACGGTTGCTAGATACATTGGTTGAGTTTAAGCAATTATAAGTTCAGTCTTTGAGGAGGCTTCCTGATTCTGTCTGGATAACACCTCTTTGGGGTATCAGGTTCTTCTGGCAAGGTTGAGTCGGGATCAATGTCGTTGTTTGGTTCATCTGCTTCCAATATCACCGATTCTGCAGTAGCTGCAATTGGTACGTCGATTTCATTGCCAGGTGTATCAGATCGTGGTGTGGAGTTGACGTTTTCCAGTGACTCTAGAATCTGGTCAGCATGGCGTCTTACAATGCTCTCTCCAATGTCCACGGTATACATGAGAGGTCTTTGCCGTGTACAAATCGTTCCTGGCTGCCATTTCTCAGTGTGGTAGTCCCGGGCCAAAACTGGTTGACCTATCTTAAAACTCCTGGTCGGCCTTTCATTCATATTCTGAAACTGCCTGTTCTCCACATCTCTTCGGACGTTTGGCTTAACCAAATCCAAGCGGCATCGTAGTCTTCGATTGAAGAACATCATGGCTGGAGTTTGGTTGGTAACCGCATGTGTCCATTCCGGTAGGCAAACAAGAAGTTGTCCACCTTGTGTTGTAGGGGTATATCTTCATTACACATTGCCTTGATAGCCTTCTTGAATGTTTGAACAAACCTCTCGGCCAATCCATTAGTGGCTGGATGATATGGGGCAGATGTGTAATGCTTAACACCATTGTTCTTTAAGAACCTCCGGAACTCTTCAGACACAAACTGTGGTCCATTGTCAGAGCAAATCTGTTCAGGCAGCCCATTCCTGGCGAATATGGTTCGTAAAACTGTGATAGTTTTTTCCGTGGTGGTTGAGGACATTTTTATTACCTCTGGCCACTTTGAATGTGCATCCACCGCAATTAAAAACATCGAGTCCATGAAGGGACCAGCAAAATCAATGTGCACCCTTTGCCATGGAGATGAGGGCCACTCCCATGGATGTAGAGGAGCTTGTGGTGGGGCGTTTTGGACCTTCTGGCATCCTGCACAGCTCTTGGTCATCTCTTCGATTTCTCTATCGATTCCCGGCCACCACACAAACGCTCTGGCTAAGTTCTTCATTTTTACCCCACCCAGATGACCCTCATGAAGCTCATTGAGCACTCTATCCGTCAACTTAGGTGGAATTACTACTCTGGATCCACACATCAAGGTTCCTCTGCACACTGACAGCTGTTCTCTTCTCGGCGAGAATGCTGGCAGCAGTGGTTCGCCATGTGCTGGCCATCCCTTCACCATTAAATCATAGACCCGTGATAGTGTCGGGTCATTTCGTGTTTCCTTTTCTATGTTTGCATTCGTCGCAGGGAGACATTCGACTATGGTCGAGTGGAACTCCATTGGATCCACTGCAAGGTCTTCTTCTTCCACCATCGGCAACGGTAGGCGCGACAATCCATCAGCATTCCCATGCTGTTTAGTTCCTTTGTACTCGATGTCATATTGGTATGCCCCTAGGAAAAGGGACCACCTCTGCAGCCGTTGTGCTGTCATTATCGGTACGCCCTTCTGAGGGTTGAAAATGGAGACAAGAGGTTGATGCTCGGTTAGTAGAGTAAATTTTTGACCATGCAGGTAGTGATTGAACTTCTTCACCCCCCACACTAGGCTGAGGGCCTCTCTGTCAATCTGGGCGTAGTTACGCTCGGCAGAAGTTAACGAGCGTGACGCAAAAGCTATCGGCCTCTCTAAACCATCAAGGAATTTATGTGACAGTACCGCCCCAATGCCGTAGGGAGACGCATCACACGCCAGTCTGATCGGCAGTGCTGGGTTGTAGTGAGCCAATACTTCTTTCGAAGTGATTAAGTCCTTACTCTTCTGAAAGGCCCGCTTACAGTCATTGCTCCATTTCCATGCTACTCCCGTTCGTAGTAGGGCATTCAGTGGGTGCAGAATTGTCGACAAATTCGGCAAAAACTTATGGTAGTAATTCACCAATCCGAGGAATGACCTCAGTTGCGACACATTTTCAGGCGCTGGGGCCTTAACAACCGCTTCAATTTTGTCAGGGGACTTATGTAACACCTCTTCATCAATCACGTGGCCACAATATGATATCTGTTTCTTAAAAAACTCGCACTTGGGGCGGTTGGCTCGTAGCCCATGTTCCCGTAGTCTAGTGAGCACCTGTTCTAGGTTGTTAAGGTGTTCACTGTCATCTTCACCTGTCACAAGGATGTCGTCCAAGTAACACTGAGTCCCCGGAATCCCTTGCAGGACTTGTTCCATCGCTCTTTGCCATATCGCCGGAGCCGATGCTACTCCGAATACCAATCGATGATACTGGTAAAGACCTTTGTGAGTGTTTATCGTGAGATACTTCGTAGAGGATTCTTCAACCTCCATCTGCAAATATGCTTGTGCTAGGTCAATTTTTGTAAAACGCTTCCCTCCAGATAGTGAGGCGAAGATGTCTTCTATCCTTGGAAGAGGATATTGTACTGTGTGAAGGACTGGGTTCACTGTCACCTTGAAATCCCCACAGATGCGAACCTTCCTTGGCTCCTCAGACTTATTGCTTAACGTTTTCTTCATGACAGGAATGATGGGTGTCGCCCACTCGCTCCAGTCAACCTTAAACAGCACACCTGCCTTCTCCAGATTCTCCAGCTCTGCCTCGACGGCTGGGCGAATTGCATATGGTACCGGTCTTGCTTTGAAAAACTTGGGAATTGCATTCTCTTCTATTTTTATCGAGGTGGTTACGCCTTTAAGAGTGCCCAGTTCTTGTTGAAATACCTCTTTGGCGTTAGCTAAGATTGTTGACAATCGTCCAGGAGTGACGTCTTCATCTTTTTTACCATCCACCATCATTGCATGAATGGAGTGCCAATCTAAGCTTATCTTCCTGATCCATTCACGTCCCAATAACAGTGGTCCACCATTTTGCAGTATGTAGAGATACAATTTCCGTATTTTCTTGCCATTGTATTCGACAGGCACCCTTATTGTTCCTCTGGGGTATACTTTTTGCCCCGTATACGTCGTCAAGACGATGGATGTCTCTCTCAAGGGTATGTGTGAGAATAGCCGCTCGTAGTCTCGTCGATTCATGATGGTTAGCGCTGATCCTGTATCCAATTCCATTTTAACTTGGGACCCTGCTATCGTGAGGGTGACCCAAATGGTTCGGTGATCCTCTTTTGCAATTACATTGTGAAGCTTGAGACAGCTTATTCTCCTGTTCCCGGATTCACTATCGCTCATCTGGTCTTCGGAACTACTGTCCGTCATCTTTTGTACTTTCTTGTACGGTTCCTTGGTAGCCTTTTTGTTGTCGCTGGTCTCCTTCCCAGACCTGCAAACTCGTGCAATGTGTCCCATCTTTCCGCATTGCCTGCATATTTTGTCCTTGGACCAGCAGTCCTTCTTGTCATGGTTAGTTCTGCCGCAGCGATAACATTTTGCAAATCCCCGTGTCATTTCGTGGGTGCCGTATTCCTGTGGCTTTTGTTGTATTTCCGCAGCTCCCCTGGCTGCTGCTTCGTACGATACTGCCACGCTGAAAGCCTTATCTAGCGTCAGCTCTTTCTCTGAGAGTAACTTCTTCTGTGTTCCTTCACTCAGGAGTCCACAGACAAATTTGTCCCGTAGGGTATCTGCCAGTCCTGCTCCGAACTGGCAGTGCTTTGATAGCTTGCGTAGTTCCGTAAGGTACTCAGCATTGCTCTCATCTTTATGCTGAGTTCTCCTGTGGAATTTAAATCTTTCTGCTATCAGCAGCGGTGCAGGGTTTAGGTGTTCCTGTAGGACAGCAACAATTTCGTTAAAACTCTTCGCCTTCGGTTTGGCTGGAGTAATCAGGTCCCGCAATAGGCCATACATTCTAGCGCCCATTAAGTTTAGCAATACCGATGCCTTTTTCTCATCGGCTATTTCGTTTGCCTCGCAATATACCTCAACTCTTTCCACATACGTGGTCCAGTCCTCTATTGTATTATCAAAGGCAGTGATACAGCCAGTCTTCGGCATCTTGCAAATCTAAAATGGTGCCTCCCGCGCTTTGCCTTCTTCCCTGATTTAACAAAATGGCACCTCCCGCGCTTTGCCTTCTTCCCCGCTGATTAAGATGGCGCCTCCCGCGCTTTGCCTTCTTCCCCGCTGTTGCTAGCACTGCTTTCCGCGGTTTCCGTTGTAACCTGCAGCTCCTCGCGGTTTCCTGCGCGTTTAATATTTCTTTTTTTAAAATTATTTTCCCATCGTGGAACAACCCTGTGGGACTCTTGCCTCCCTCTTCTCGGGTCTGTACGCAGCCCGGCTTTGCAGCACCGGCCGCGCCCTGTGTGCTCCACCCTCTCTCCTCTTCCCGACAACGCTGCTCGGCCCCGTTGCAAGCCACCCGCTCGAGTTTGCGACCGCCGCAGCCCAGGAAGGATCAGTGTACTACCTGCCACTAGCCCGATTAGCTGAAGCACCGTCGACAGGAACCAGGCCCCGCTTTCGACAGCTTCTCCAGCAATCTTCAACTCCGCTAACTCAGGGGTGGATGCCCACGGTCGACGCCCGTTTCTACTGCTTCTTTCTTCCTTCTGGCCTCGACCTCTGCTCACTTCGCTTCAGGAATGGATCCCAGGAGGTGGTGCAGACTGTAGGTAAGTTCGTATCTGCTCGTCACCAGTATTATGTCCGCGTATGATTGAGACACGGACAGCATGAGTTGAACAAAACAAGTCTTTACTGAAAGGAGTCAATCGGGAAACTGAAACTACAGAGGCTCGCTAGCGCCTTTTATACAGGGGTGGTCACTGCCGGTACTGCAGTCTGAGACCAGTTATTCTCTTAAAGGTACATACACAACACAAAGCATGAAGAGGTAAATATTTACACTGGCTGGGATCACATGCGAGTATCAGAGTTGTCAACATTGAATGAATCTTAGGTATGAGATTTACAGTTAACCCCACTTTGCAAATGGAAATCATAGTTAAAATTGTTGTGTATGTACCTTTAAGGGAATAACTGGTCTTAGACTGCAGTACCGGCAGTGACCACCCCTGTATAAAAAGGCCCTAGCAGGCTTCTGTAGTTTCAGTTTCAAGCTGCCTCTTGTTCAGTAAAGTACCTGTTAACTGTTCTCCTGAAGTCCGTGTATTATTGAGGCGCGGACTTTACAAAAAGGGGACCGAATGAGCTAACCAAGCAACATTAAGGTATTTTACTCCCTTGTCCTTTTTTCCTTGTATTTTTCTCTTCTTTCTGTTTGTTCTTCTTTCTGCTTTTCTCTTTTGCTTTTTATTAGCTGCCTGACTACAGGACTTGCAAGTGTTTTCCCTCCAATGAGACGTTAAACCGAGGCCATATCTGCTTTCTCAGCTGGACGTAAAAGATCCCATGGCACTATTTGGACGAAGAACAGGGGAATTCTCCCCGGTGTCCTGGGCCAATATTTATCCCTCAACCAACGTCACAAAAAAACAGATTATCTGATCATTAGCACATTGCTGTGTTTCCTACATTACAACAGTGCAGTGGGGAAAGAGTTAAACTGACATCGCTGGCAGTTTCACTGAATGGTGTAATATAATAAAGACAATAATCTAATAGGCCTTTTTGCAGCAGTAAAGCTTTTTTCCAAGTTGCTGAATTGGCAGTGGAGATAACATAGCCGGACATGGAACCATAAGAGGCCTAAGAGGGTGTAAGTTCTGTTCTGGCAGGAAAGTAAAACAATGAAAGAGGCCGAGAGAGGCAGGAAAGGAGGACAATGAACCAGAAGTACAATGTTGATGAGACCCATCTGGCATAAACAAAGGTCATAGGTGCAACAACAGCTTGGGGAATAACGGCCGATAATAAAGGCGGTACTTTAATGTAACGCGGCATAGGCAACCAATCAGTGAAGATGCATGCAGGCCAAGGCCCAATCAGGTGACAGGAATGAATTTTGACACATGTTGTAATGTATAAAAATGTAGTGTTTGCTGTATCAATTTGGAAAAGTCTGGCTAAGACAGAGCAGACCGTCTCCCCACCGGTGCAATAAAGACGACTTGACTATCGATCTAAAAACCTTGTGTCGAGTGTTGGTTTAAAATACTCAACAAACAGTGACTACAGTTCAAATGTACTGCACCAGCTCAAGTGCTTTGGGACATCCTGAGGTCATGAAAGGTGCATGTAAATTTTTCTTTTCTGTGAATGCTAGGATCGTTCCCAACTCCATTGTGGATCTTTTGGTTTATTTTGCTTTACAGTGAAAGGAAGCAAGAGAAATATCAGGAATTATCAGCAGAGTGCATGCATGAGATCACCAACCTCAGATGGGAGAATGGGAAGTTGCCATCTCCTGAATGAGTTTCCCACTGGATACAAAGAACTTGTTAACCTGCTTGAAGGACTTTCAGTCTGAAATTTGCATAATTTGCTTCTTTTAATCCACATTTCCTAATCACATGGGTTAAAGAAACAGGGTCCAATCAAAACTTGTAAATTAACCCATCGTATATCTTAAAAAGGGGGTATTGTATTGTTAATATTATGTTGAAAATATTGTAATACATCAAGAGACCACCAGAGGGTGTCACAAATAGCAACAGCAAACTTTTAACTAAGATTTGAGAGCGAGTCTGCCCTATTCTGTCAGGACAGAATCTACCTGTATGTAGTTAACAAGTCAATTATTCTGAAATTGGAGATATAGGCATTTCAGTCTATCTCCTATGAGGAGATTCTACTTTGATGCTAAGGTGGCAGATTTTTAACAAAGTAACATTTCCAGTATTAGTGGCAAATAATAATATAATAATAATAATCAACTTTATTGTCATTGTTAGTGCACAAGTGCAGTACAACGAAATGTAGGCTTGCGGCTCCCGAGAGTGTACATTTAGATTAAGACATTTAAACATTCAACATTCATTTGGCTTGTAATACATTAACATAAACATAACCATAATAAAGTGCATTGGCAGATGTGTAGGCTTTAGAGTTTATTTGTGGAGTTCAGTAGGATGACAGCCCTGGGAAAGAAGCTGTTCCTAAATCTGGTCGTTCGGGTGCGAATGCATCTGTAGCGTCTCCCAGATGGCAGGAGGGCGAACAGACTGTGGCTGGGGTGGGTAGGGTCTTTGATGATGGTCCGTGACCTCCGTAAACAGCGTTTCTGGTATATGTGCTCTATGGTCGGTAGCCGGGTGCCGGTAATGCGTTGGGCAGTTTTGACTACCCGCTGCAGGGCTTTCCGGTCATAGTAGCTACAGCTGCCGTACCATACTGTGATACAGTTCGTCAGGATGCTCTCTATTGTGCAGCGGTAAAAGTTAGAGAGGATCAGGGGTGACAGGTTACATCCCTTCAGCCTCCTTAGGAAATATAGGCGCTGCTGGGCCTTCTTCACCAGAGAGGAGGTATTGAGGGACCAGGAGAGGTCTTCCGTGATGTGGACTCCGAGGAACTTAAAGCTGTCCACCCTTTCCACCACAGCCCCATGGATGTGGATGCGGGTGTGACTTCCACTTTTAGATGGTATATGTATATATGTACGTGTATATAATAATAATGCAAATTATACATTTCAGATGCCAAGAGATCCATTTTTCCAAGGCAATTTGCAACAAGCTTTCTGAAATGTAGATTAAAATGGACAATGTATATGTGGTGCAATGTGCTATTGGCATCCATATCATTTTAGCCCACACCTGGGTGATATTTATGTACAGTAAAGTACATGACAATTTAAAATGTGAGCACGTCACTTACCAGCATCTGAGGACATTGTGTGTGCAGCCTGCTCTCTCTAAGCAGCTTAAAGAAATAGAACTTTTATTTTTGCGTGAGTCAGTTTTCTCCTGACACATCCGCAACCTTCCCTATCCTTCTTACATCTTTATTTTGGGCCCAGTTTAAAATCTTTCATCCTTTAATGTAGAGCTATTTCTGCATGCCCATGTGGCTCTCATCATTTTGCAAAATGTGTTGATTTTGTTAGGCTGTTTCAAAATCCAGTGATTGTAGTTCATTTGCTGTTAGAGTCTCTATTATTTTAATAACTTGTTTTTAACAGCGATATAGGGCTCAAATTTCCAAGCCCCGTGGAGGCGGGTTTGGAGGCGGGAGTGGGGGGAAAATTGCAGAATCGGGGGGCACGAACCCTTCCCGCCCCCAACCCGCCTCCGTGCCCGTTTCCCAGGAGGCGGGTACCCGACTTGTGCTGGCAGCCGCCTCCCCGAGGCGGGAAGGGGATTAGTGCCAATTAACTGCCTGTTAACAGGTAGTTAACCGGCAGTTTTTGACCTAATCCCTATTTTTAGCCCTGAAGTGTGGGATTCCCGACGGCTCCAAACCACGCCAAGTTAGTGAGGCGGACCGTCGGGCTGAAGGGCTTGGAGGGTTCGAGATGTCTGGTGTTCAGGTGAGTGATGGGTGCATGAGTGCACAGGTACGTGTGTTTGGTGTGTGTAAAGTGTTTAAATAAGTTTGACTTACCTTTACTTACTAATGCAGACTTCCTTTCTTCAGGTCTCGGGAGTCCCTCATCTCACCGGCACAGAAAGCAGAATGGCCGCGAGCTGTCAAAAGTTGCAGCATTCAGCTTTCTGTTCTGGAGAGATTTCTAACTGAGTCTGTGGAGAAGGTCTCAAGTTAGAAGACAGATTGTCAGTGTTTGACAGCTTCACAGAGCTGTCAAACGCTGATATTTCATCTGTCAAAAGCTCTTGACAGATGAAATGTCAATCCCTGATGTCACCTGTAACCGGGTGTCCCTTAATTGGCCGGCTGAGCCCGCTGGGCGGGCTTAACAAGGGCAATCAAGGGAAAATCATTTGGGTTGGCCACAAATCGATGGAGGCGGGACTACAACCCAAAAAGTGGGAGTCACATCCCCATTGACAAAATCCAGCCCAATTAGGTTCCTTCTCCCTTCAAGCATGCATTTGTATTGCAGTTTTTGCATGCTTTTTTTTTTTTACATTTACCACCAGATCCCTGTACACTGCACTTATTAGCAAAGGTCGAATTTATAGTGTTATATATTACATTCCAGTGAGATGACATTGTTGGCAGTAAATTGCCCTGTACACGTGTGGAAGACAACATTTTTACAACAACAACAAATTGTATTTATATAGCGCCTTTAACGTAGTAAACATCCCAAGGCGCTTCACAGGAGTATTAAAAGACAAAAAATGTGACACCGAGTCACATAAGGAGAAATTAGGGCGTTTGACCAAAAGCGTGGTCAAAGAGTTAGGTTTTAAGGAGTGTCTTAAAGGAGGCAAGGCAGGTAGCGAGGCGGACAGGTTTAGGCAGGGAATTCCAGAGCTTAGGGTCTAGGCAACAGAAGGCATGGCCACCAATGGTGGAGCGATTATAATCAGGGATGCTCAAGAGGGCAGAATTAGAGGAGCGCAGATATCTCGGGGGTGGGGGGAGGGGTTGTGGGGCTGAAGGAGATTACAGAGATAGGGAGGGGCGAGGCCATGGAGGGATTTGAAAACAAAGATGAGAATTTTGAAATGGAGGCATTGCTTAACCAGGAGCCAATGTAGGTCAGCGAGCATGGGGGTGATGGGTGAATGGGACTTGGGGCGAGTTAGGACACAGGCAGCCGAATTTTGTATCACAACTCTGTGGTAGTCTGTGCAAGGCAATTACTGCCAAGAGTCTTTGTGCATGCACACTCAAAATCATCCATCTGCAAGTGAAGGATGCACAAGATCATCAGGCAGGATGTCAATGTTGCTGTTTGTCAATGCTTTGACCTCTAGTGTGTGTCCAAGTAGCCTCGAGTACTGGTATGTATTGTCTACCAGTTCACCGGAAGCTTTTCTTTGCTGCTGGCCAAAGCGTGATATATACACTGTATTATCATGCCGGACCATACAATTAAAGTTAAGTGGCTGAGTGGCTGTTTCTTAAATTTTAGTGTATCTAAAGGATGCGTGGTGTACTTTCTGTTAAAAGTGAGGCTTTAGAAGCCACACGAGGTAAAATTTATAAAACGGGCTCAGAGTCAGTAAACTGGAAGCAGTGAAACCAAACTGCTTTCAGTTCAGCTGAAGTCAGGATGTACATTCATCAACATTTTTTTCCCCCTTTAGAGTTGAAAGAGGAGTGAGTAAAGTTTTATGATGGACAGTATAAATAACCAATTCAAATTCTCTGTTCTAATTACTGCAGGCTACCAACTGGAAAATACACTGAACTGGAACACTAAACATGATTAAAGCTAAATGGATAGGACAGCTAACTTTGGAGTTGGCGCTGATATCTGCTTAGTTCCATCCAGCATCTGCTTGCCCAACACAGTAATTTTGCTGTGAATTATATAATTAAGGACTGATGTTCTTCATGCAATACGCAACAACTTCAATTGAATTAGTTAAATACAAATGAGTGCGTTATGAGGGAAGATTTCCTGTTTGCACTATATATAAAGAAAGAAGGAACATGCACTTATATAGCACCTTTCATGTCCTCAAGAAGACATTCACAGTGCTTTACAACCAATGGATTGCATTTGAAATGCAGTAACTGTTGTTATACAGATAGATGTAGCAGACAATTGTGCACAAAAAGCAAATGACCAGATAATCTGTTTTTTGGTGATATTGGCTGAGGGAGGAAAGTTACTGGAGAAACCTTCTTCTCCTCCTCTTCAGGTAATGCATTTGGGGAGGGCTAACAAGGCAAGGGAATACACAATAAATGGTAGGATACTGAGAAGTGTAGAGGGACAGAGGAACTGTGGAGTGCACTGCCACAGATCCCTGAAGGTAGCAGGACAGGTAGATAAAGTGGTTAAGAAGGCATACGGGATACTTTCCTTTATTAGCCGAGGCGTAGATTATAAGAGCAGGGAGGTTATGCTTCAACTGTATAAAACACTAGTTAGGCCACAGCTAGAGTACTGCATACAGTTCTGGCCACCATATTACAGGAAAGATGTGATTGCACTAGAGAGGGTTCAGAGGAGATTTACGAGGATGTTGCCTGGGCTGGGGAATTTTAGCTATGAGGAAAGATTGGATAGGCTGGGGTTGTTTTCTTTGGAACAGAGGAGGCTGAGGGGAAATTTAATTGAGGTGAATAAAATTATGAGGTGCCTAGATAGAGTGGATAGGAAGGACCTATTTCCATTAGCAGAGGGGTCGATAATCAGGGGGCATAGATTTAAAGTAATTGGTAGAAGGATTAGAGGGGAGTTGAGGAGAACTTTGTTCACCCAGAGGGTGGTGGGGGTCTGGAACTCACTGCCTGAAAGAGTGGTAGAGGCAGAAACTCTCATTGCATTTAGAAAGTGCTTGGATATGCACTTGAAGTGCTGTAACCTACAAGGCTACAGACCAAGAGTTGGAAAGTGGGAGTGGGCTGGATAGCTCTTTTTCGGCCGGCACAGACACGATGGGCCGAATGGCCTCTTTCTGTCCCGTAAATTTTGATGATTCTATGAATGCCATGGGCTCTTTTAAGTCCACTTGACAAAATCATAAATCCACACTTTATAACAGGTTTATGATTTCACAGAAGAAATCTTCATTATTGACAGAGGAACTATGCAACCATAACTTTACCCATGATTTTTAGCAAGGAACAAAATACTGATATAATCAAACTGACTTGAACAAGTGAGCACAGAGTGCTCTGAATGAAGAAATAAGAAACTAGTAAGCATTACTGACAACAAGTAACTGAAGTAAACACTGAGTCATGTAACAAACGGAATAATTTCATTGCGCATTATGAAAAGATAAAATATGTTAGCTTATTGATGACTTTAAATGTAATCTTAGCTCTTTTTTATTGCTAACCGTCTCCTCTCCTGAAAGTGGGATTTAGTACCACAGGTACCAGTAGAACTCTGGTACCTCATTCATGAATCTAGACACTGAGGTGTGATTAAGTCATTAAACAGTGGGGCATATCACAACCCAAGCTTGATCCTGTCTTTTCATAGTGACCACACAAGTGCCCTTTCCAGCAGGGAGCATTGACTAGCGATCAGAAGCAGGAACCCAAGTTCTTCGACCTAGCCGAGGGAGAGCAAGGGCTCTCAGCTGAAATTGGCTAACTCAACACGGAGAAGGTTTATAACATTCTGCATTCCTTGTCTCTGTGCCTATGTGCCACAGTGGGCTGTGCATTTATCCATTGAGCATCAGACAAAAGAACATAAGAAATATGAGCAAGAGGAGGCCATACGGCCCCTCGAGCCTGCTCCGATATTCAGTAAGTTCATGCTGAACTTCTACATCAACTCCACTTTCCTGCCCTATCCCCAGTTTTAGCTTTTCTAAAATGCAAAAACATAAATGGAATATTGACAGTTTATACAGAAATCAATTGAACCACAGCCAAGTTATTAAAAAAAATGCAAAAATAACGATTCATTTTCATAATAAGGAATTTCAGTAACAAAATTGAGATGATATTCATATCATAGAATCATAGAATGGTTACAGCACGGAAGAAGGCCATCAGCCCGTCGAGCCCTTGCCAGCTCTCTGCAAGAGCACCTCAGCTAGTCCCACTCCCCCGCCCTTTCCCCGTAGCCCTGCAAATTTTTTTCCTTCAGGTACTTATCCAATTCCCTTTTGAAAGCCGTGATTGAGTCTGCCTCCACCACCCTCTCAGGCAGTGCATTCCAGATCCAAACCTCTTGCTATGTAAAAAAAAGTTTTTCCTCATGTCGCCTTTGGTTCTTCTGCCAATCACCTTAAACCTGTGTCCTCTGGTTCTCGAACCTTCTGCCAATTATAACAGTTTCTCTCTATCTACTCTATCTGTAGTGTATGTACTTTGCAGAAGGAACTATATTCTGCAGCCCCTGTATACTGCAGTACCAGTAGTGACCACCCCTGTATATAAGCCTGTGTAGTAACTTTTGCATAGTAGTTCCAGTTTGTCTCCATTCAGTAAAGACCTGTTGTAACCAACTCCTGCAGTCCGTGTCTCAATTACACACGGACATAATACTGGCGACGAGCAGATCCGAACTTACCTACAGTTCTGCACCACCTCATGGGGATCCATCCCTGAAGCGAAGTTGTCAGAGGTCGAGGCCAGAAGGAAGAAAGAAAAAAAAACAAACAGAAGAAACGGGCGTCGACTGTGGGCAACCGCCTCTGATTCATCGGAGTTGAAGATTTGCAGGAGAGGCTGTCGAGAGCGGGGCTTGGTTATCCTGTCTATGGTGTTCCAGCTAATCGGGCTGGTGGCAGGTAGTACACTGATCCTTCCTGGGCTGCGGCGAGCTAGAGCTCGATCAGGTGGCTTTTCAACGGGGCCGAGCAGCGTTGTCGGGAAGAGGAGAGAGAGAGAGAGGTGGAGCACACAGGGCGCGGCCGGTGCTACGAAGCCGGGCAGCGTACAGACCCGAGAAGAGGGAGGAAAGTGTCCTGTAGGGTTGCTCTGACGACGGGAAAATAAAAGAAATTAGAAGCACAGAAAGCCGCGAGGAGCTGCAGTTGCCCACGGGAACCGCGGAGAGCGGCGTTAGCAGCAGCGCGGGGTGGAAGTGCGCGAAGACCATAGGGCGTCGCCATCAAGGCATAAAACACCAGCAACAGCACTAGCAGCAGCGGAGAAGACAGAAAGCGCGGGAGGCGCCATCCTAATCCAGCGGGGAAGAAGGCAAAGCGCGGGAGGCGCCATTTTGTTAAATCGGGGAAGAAGGCAAAGCGCGGGAGGCGCCATCTTAGATTTCCAAGATGCCGAAGACTGGCAATATTACTGCCTTCGATAATGCAATAGAAGACTGGACCACGTATGTGGAAAGAGTCGAAGTATATTGCAAGGCAAACGAAGTAGCCGATGAGAAAAAGGCATTGGTACTACTAAACTTAATGGGCGCAAGAACGTACGGCCTATTGCGGAACCTGATCACTCCAGCCAAACCGATGGCGAAGACTTTTAACAAAATTGTTGATATCCTACAGGAACATCTAAATCCTACACCGCTGCTGATAGCAGAAAGATTTAAATTCCACAGGAGAAATCAGCATAAAGGTGAGAGCAATACTGATTACCTTACGGAACTACGCAAGCTATCAAAGCACTGCCAGTTCGGAGCAGGACTGACAGATACTCTACGGGACAAATTCGTCTGTGGACTCCTGAGTGAAGGAACCCAGAAGAGGTTACTCTCAGAGAAAGAGCTGACGCTAGATAAGGCTTTCAGCGTGGCAGTATCGTAGGAAGCAGCAGCAAGGGGAGCTGCGGAAATACAGCAAAAGCCACAGGAATACGGCACACACAAAATTACCCGACACTCTCCTGGGTCTATGATTTAACGGTGAAGGGATGGCCAGCACATGGCGAACCACTGTTGCCAGCATTCTCGCCGAGAAGAGAACAGCTGTCAGTGTGCAGAGGAACCTTGATGTGTGGATCCAGAGTAGTAATTCCACCCAAATTGAAGGATAGAGTGCTCAATGAGCTTCATGAGGGTCATCTGGGAGGGGTAAAAATGAAGAACTTAGCCAGAGCGTTTGTGTGGTGGCCGGGAATCGATAGAGAAATCGAAGAGATGACCAAGAGCTGTACAGGATGCCAGAAGGTCCAAAACGCCCCACCACAAGCCCCTCTACATCCATGGGAGTGGCCCTCATCTCCATGGCAAAGGGTGCACATTGATTTTGCTGGTCCATTTATGGACTCGATGTTTTTAATTGCGGTGGATGCACATTCAAAGTGGCCAGAGGTAATAAAAATGTCCTCAACCACCACGGAAAAAACTATCACAGTCTTACGAACCATATTCGCCAGAAATGGGCTGCCTGAACAGATTTGCTCCGACAATGGACCACAGTTTGTGTCTGAAGAGTTCCGGAGGTTCTTAAAGAACAATGGTGTTAAGCATTACACATCCGCCCCATATCATCCAGCCACCAATGGATTGGCTGAGAGGTTCATTCAAACATTCAAGGAGGCTATCAAGGCAATGTGTAATGAAGACATACCCCTACAACACAAGGTGGATAACTTCTTGTTTGCCTACCGGAATGCGACACATGCGGTTACCAACCAAACTCCAGCCATGATGTTCTTCAATCGAAGACTACGATGCCGCTTGGATTTGGTTAAGCCAAACATCAGAAGAGATGTGGAGAACAGGCAGTTTCAGAATATGAATGAAAGGCCGACCAGGAGTTTTAAGATAGGTCAACCAGTTTTAGCCCGGGACTACCGCACAGAGAAATGGCAGCCAGGAACGATCTGCACACGGCAAGGACCCCTAATGTATACCGTGCATGTTGGAGAGAGCATTGTAAGACGCCATGCTGACCAGATTCTAGAGTCACTGGAAAATGTCAATTCCACACCACGATCCGATACACCTGGTGATGAAACCGAAGTACCAATTGCATCTACCTCAGAATCGGTGATATTGGAAGCAGACGAACCAAACAACGACGTTGATCCCGAATCAACTTTGCCAGAAGAACCTGATACCCTAAAGAGGCGTTATCCAGACAGAATCAGGAAGCCTCCTCAAAGACTGAACTTATAATTGCTTAACTTCAGCTAATGTATCTAGCAACTGTAATTGTAAATATGTTATTTAATTATTAATCGAATGTTATGTACTGTTTAGCTAAAAGGGGAGGAATTGTAGTGTACGTACTTTGCAGAAGGAACTATATTCTGCAGCCCCTGTATACTGCAGTACCAGTAGTGACCACCCCTGTATATAAGCCTGTGTAGTAACTTTTGCATAGTAGTTCCAGTTTGTCTCCACTCAGTAAAGACCTGTTGTAACCAACTCCTGCAGTCCGTGTCTCAATTACACACGGACATAATACTATCCAGACCCCACATGATTTTGAACACCTCTATCAAATCTCCTCTCAATCTTCTCTGCTCTAAGGAGAACAACCCCAGCTTCTCCAGTCTATCCATGTAACTGAAGTCCCTCATCCCCAGAATCATTCTCGTAAATCTTTTCTGCACCCTCTCTAAGGCCTTCACATCTTTCCTAAAGTGCGGTGCCCAGAATTGGACACAATACTCCAGTTGAGGCCGAACCAGAGTTTTATACAGGTTCATCATAATTTCCACGCTTTTGTACTCTACACCTCTATTCATGAAGCCCAGGATCCCATTAGCTTTTTAAATTTCTTTCTCAACTTGCCCTGCCACCTTCAACGTTTTATGCACATATACCCCCAGGTCTCTCTGTTCATGCACCCCCTTTAGGATTGTACCCTTTAATTTATATTTCCTCTCCTCATTCTTTCTACCAAAATGTATCACTTCGCACTTTTCTGCGTTAAATTTCATCTGACACGTGTCCGCCCATTCCACCAGCCTGTCTATGTCCTCTTGAAGTCCATCACTATCCTCCTCACTGTTCACTATACTATCAAGAAAAGCAGTGGTCCTAGAACCGACCCATGGGGAACACCACTGTATACCTTCCTCCAGTCTGAAAAACAACCGTTCACCACTACTCTCTGTTTCCTGTCACTTAGCCAACTTTGTATCCATGCTGCCACTGTCCCTTTTATTCCATGGGCTTCAACTTTGTTGGCAAGCCTATTATGTGGCACTTTGTCGAACGCCTTTTGGAAATCCATGTACACCACGTCAACCGCATTGCCCTCATCAACCCTCTCTGTTATGTTACCTCATCAAAAAACTCAATCAAGTTGGTTAAACACGATTTGCCTTCAACAAATCCATGCTGGCTTTCCTTAATTAATCCACACTTGTCCAAGTGACTGTTAATTTTGCTCCTGATTATTGTTTTTAAAAGCCTCCCCACTACCAATGTTAAACTGACTCGCCTGTAGTTGCTGGGTTTATCTTTCCACCCTTTTTTGAACAAGGGTGTAACATTTGCAATTCTCCAGTCCTCTGGCACCACCCCCATTTTTACAACAACAACAACTTGTATTTATATAGCGCCTTTAATGTAGTAAAACATCCCAAGGCGCTGCACAGGAGTATTTTAAGACAAAAAATTTGTTACCGATCCACATAAGGATAAATTAGGGCAGGTGACCAAAAGCTTGGTCAAAGAGGTAGGTTTTAAGGAGCGTCTTAAAGGAGGAAAGAGAGGTAGCGAGGCGGACAGGTTTAGGCAGGGAATTCCAGAGCTTAGGGCCTAGGCAACAGAAGGCACGGCCACCAGTGGTGGAGCGATTATAATCAGGGGTCCTCAAGAGGGCAGAATTAGAGGAGCGCAGATATCTCGGGGGGTTGTGGGGCTGAAGGAGATTACAGAGCTAGGAAGGGGAGAGGCCATGGAGGGATTTGAAAACAAGGATGAGAATTTTGAAATCGAGGTGCTGCTTAACTGGGAGCCAATGTAGGTCAGCGAGCACAGGGGTGATGGGCGAACAGGACTTTGTGCGATTTAGGATACAGGCAGCCGAGTTTTGGATGACCTCAAGTTTACATAGAGTGGAATGTGGGAGGTCGGCCAGGAGTGGGTTGGAATAGTCAAGTCTAGAGGTAACAAAGGCATGGATGAGGGTTTCAGCAGTGGATGAGCTGAGGCAGGGGCGGAAACGGGCGATGTTACGGAGATGGAAGTAGGCGGTTTTTGTTATGCTGCAGATGTGTGGTCGGAAGCTCATTTCAGGGTCAAATTTGACACCAAGGTTGCGAACAGTGTGGTTCAGCCTCAAACAGATGTTAGGGAGAGGGATGGAGTCAGTGGCTAGGGAACGGAGTTTGTGGCAGGGACTGAAAACAATGGCTTCGGTCTTCCCAATATTTACTTGGAGAAAATTGTTGCTCATCCAGAGCTGTATGTCAGACAAGCAGTCTGACAATTTAGACACCATGGAGGGGTCTAAGGAGGATTAGAAGATTATGGCCAGTACTTCCGCAATTTCTTCCTTCACTTCCCTCAGTGTCCGAGGATGCATCCCATCGGTCCTGGTGACTTATCTACTTTAAGTACAGCCAGCCTTTCTAGTACCTCGTCTTTATCAATTTCTATCCCATCCAGTATCTCCTCTACCTCCTCCTTCGCTATGTCTATGGCAGCATCCTCTTCCTTGGTCTGCCTCCATGTGTAGGTTTCCTTTTTAGTCCCTAATCGACCCCACCCCTCCTCTTACTACCCTTTTACTATTTATATGCCTATAGAAGAGTTTTGGATTACCTTTTATGTTGGCTGCCATTCTATTCTCATACCCTCTCTTTGCCCATCTTATTTTCTTTTTCACTTCTCTGAACTTTCTATATTTAGCCTGATTCTCAGATGTATTCTCCACCTGACATCTGACATATGCGCTCTTTTTCTGCTTCATTTTACTCTCTATCTCTTTCGTCATCCAGGGAGCTCTGGCTTTAGTTGCGCTACCTTTTCCCCTAGTGGGGATGTACCTCGACTGTGCCCAAACTATTTTCTCTTTAAAGGCAGCCCACTGTTCCGTTACAATTTTGCCTGCCAATCTTTGATTACAGTTTACCCGGGCCAGATCCGTTCTCATCCCACTGAAATTTGCCTTCTTCCAATTAAGTATTTTTACTCTAGATTGCTCCCTGTCCTTTTCCATAGCTAATCTAAACCTTATGATACTGTAGTGTATGTAACCGTTCTACCTTTAAGAGAACTATTGTATGTAACCGTCCACCTTTAAGAGAACTATTTTAGGTGTTGCACTACTTTATCTTGGCTGCTGTATACTGTAATACCGGGAGTGACCACACCGGTATATAAGTGCTGTGTAAGGATTTATTGGGCAGATTCGCCCTGACCTTCGAATAGTAAAGTCCTGTTAAAGTTACTCTTGTAGTCTGTGTATTAATTCACCATATAACCCACAGACTTTACAGTGGCGATGGGTTCGATCTTACCCTGCGGCAGCGACACACCCGAAGCAGTTAACGAGCGTCGAGAAGAGGCACCCGCCCTCGTCGTTCGGCTGAGAGAAGACTCGAGTCTGCAGAGCAAGGAAGAAGGAAGGATTCAGACACGAAGCCTTCCATCAGCAACAGGCTGTTATTGTCCCTTCTGCCACGGCGGTGAGTGAGCCGATCAGCCAAGAGAAGCAAGTCGGCCACGTTGACTGTGAGTAGGGGGAAAATAAAAAGAAACGGAGGATAAGGGCGGTGAACTCGACCACGGTCAGGGGAAAGGAGCCGGACAGAAGTCGGGCCCAGAGGCGCTGAGACTGGGGCAGCGTAGGGCACGGAAGCCGCGGTACAAGCGGGAACGCAGCCGGTGTGAGAGACCGGGTTACAAGCGGGCTGGGAGACGCAACAGCGTCGTGAGACAGCTAGACCGCGACCGGCGAAAAAGGCCGGGCAGCTACCGAGGCCACGAGGCGCTGCGACCGGGATCGTAAGGCGCGGGAAGATATAAAAATAAATAAAACCGCGGAGAACTCAGCCGCAGCCGGGGGAGGAAAGGACCGGACTGCGAGAGGGCTGGGAGGCGCGATTGGAAGCCGCTGAGGGAGAGACAGAGCCCGAGTGAAGGGGGAACGGGACCGAGCGAGGGAGACCGAGCGAGATTCTGCCCAGCGGCTGGAACTGTTCGCCGCCAACGGGTTGTCCCCAGCGCCAGTTGCCGGCCGAGAAAAGGGAACAAGGAACGCACTGAAGCCGGCGCGCAGGCTGCGAACTCCGAAAGCCAGCGGTCGTCGCCCGAAGGAAAGCTTACCCCTCCCGCCAGGGGAAGAAACGCGGGAAGCCGCCAGTAGGCGGGGAAGAAGACAGAAGCGGGAAACCGCCATTTTGAAAGTGGGCGGGGAAGAAGACAAGCGTGGGAAACCGCCATTTTTGGAAAAAAAAAAGTAACGAACAAATTCGTTGTGGTTTCTCAAAAAGATAGTGAAGATGCCTAAGCATGGTAACATCAACAACTTCGATTCCGAGGTGGAAGATTGGGCCACGTACGTAGAACGCATCGAGATATATTGTGAGGCCAATAAAATAGCAGATGATGATAAAGCTCTCACCTTATTAAACGCAATGGGGGCGAAGACATACGGGCTATTGAAGCATCTTCTATCACCAGCTAAACCGGCGGATCAGACTTTCGCTGATATTGTTGCTGTCCTGAAGGATCATTTGAACCCCACACCGCTGATGTTAGCGGAACGATTCAAATTTTATGCGAGAACGCAACGGAAAGAGGAAAGCAACACGGAATACTTGGTCGAACTGCGTAGACTAGCGAAATACTGCCAGTTTGGGGAAAATCTGACAGAGGCATTGAGAGACAAGTTCGTGTGTGGGTTGTCGAAGGAAGGAACACAAAAGCGACTGCTCGAAGAGAACGATCTTACACTTGACAAGGCTGTCCTTATTGCAGCATCACACGAAGCAGCCGCGAGAGTCACTGCGGAAATGCAGCTGAAGGCAGCGGTACTCAGCGTGGATCAAATGACTTCGGGTACAACAAAATGTTATCGTTGTGGGAAGACAACACACGACCAGAACCAATGCTGGTTTAAAAACCAGGAATGTAGAAAATGTGGCAAGCTTGGTCACATAGCTAAAGTATGCCGGTCAGGAAAGAAGACCAACAACAGAAAAAAGTCACCGCAGGAAAAGTACAGCAAGGTACACAAGGTGGCTGAGAAGAGTTCAGATGAACAGAATTCGGATTCAGACCCGAACGGCCAAGAACTGGGTAGTCTGAGAATTTACAATGTGAGTAAGGAAGCTGACCTACAAACTATCTGGGTCACACTAAAAGTAGCCGGAGTCCGAGTGAAAATGGAATTGGACACAGGATCAACCCTATCAGTCATAAATCGAAGGGATTACAACCGGCTATTCTCACATATACCCTTGAGAGATACCAAGATCGTATTGCAGACATACACGGGGCATAAAGTATACCCCATGGGAAAGATACAAGTCAAGGTGAGAGACAGGGGCAAAGAACACCAAGGAATGGACTTATATGTACTACCTGAGGGAGGTCCACCACTTCTGGGACGGGAGTGGATCAGGGAAATAAACATGGAATGGCACTACCTAAAAGCAATAACGAGTGAGAACTCGGTGAAGACAATCAGCTCAGACTCTGAAACGGATGACGACAAGACCAGCCCAGGTGCGAAAGACAAGTCTAAAATGGACTTGCTGACTAAGGTTGGAAAAACGAAGGAGTGCATAAATACTGATGCTTCAAAGGAGAACAAAGTTTCAGAACAGAATTCCACTGAACAACAACAACATAGTTTGGCAGAGAATTCTGAGTCTGTCCAGTTTACAGACATGCACAAGTCTGAGGAACACCGGGCTCGAACTCAACTCCATTTCAAATTACACCAGCAATTAGAACAATTGAGTTGCCGTCTCAAGCAAGAGATAAAAGCAATGAAAACGTTCTTTGACACAGAGTGGGAGAATCTGGAAAGACAACAGAAACAGCTGAGGGAGAAAAGGGAGCAGGAGCACACAAACCGTCTGCGCAAGGAGGCCAAACGAATCAAAGCTGATTCGGTTTCTGAAGGTGCGTGCTCTAATCTGGTGGAGCAAGATGTTCAGCAACTGAAGGTGCTTGTTAGCAGATTGCAGGCAGAAAAGGCTGAGTTGGTCGCCATGAATTCCGAGCTCCTACTGAAGTTGGGTGCAGCATCACCGGACGATTCATTTGTGGAAATTCGAATGGTGGAGGCTGCGGATGATGGCGAAGTAGAAACAGCAAAGGAGCCCCAGGGCAAGGTTATAAACAGCCCTGCAGCTACTGGGAAACGGATGAGGTCAGAAGAGTCAACGGTCAGCCAACTCCTTCATATGCTGAGGGACAAGACTCTGAAATGGGAACAATTTGGACATGAGGCTAAATCTTCAAAGGAGAGGGGTTTGGAGCTCCCAAAACTTATTGGAATAGCTGAGGTTGCAACACAGACTGAGAAGATGGCAGCAGAGCAAACCTTGGATGCCAAAAGTACGCTGATTCACGTCAATGTTGAACAACAGAATGCTGAAACTGCTGCTCCAGTAGAGGGATTGAATAATACAATCAATCAATCTCCCAATGAAGTTGAAGTGTTGAAATCATGAATGTGGTCAGTAGTAAAAGACTTGCAGGAAGCCCAGAAAAAGCTGGATGAAACTGAACGCATGAAGAAGTCTCTTCAGGAAAGATGTCTGGATTTGGAACAAAAGCTGGCTAACGTCCAGCTGGGTATGGAGGAAATAGAAGACCCTCTCGCTGGCCTAGCTCTGGACGACACCGAATATTACGATGACCTGCTCTGCCCAGCTTGTGATGAAAACTCCCAAAGTGCAGAAACCATGAAAAATCACCTAAAGTCTAAGGAACATCGGGAGATGGTGGCGCTACTACGGAAAAAGGAGGATGAGAAGGAGGAACGGTGTATGCAGCTGGCAGCTGACAGTGGAGCCCAGAGAGTCTCCAAGAAGCAGAAAAGGAAAAGACGAAGCAGAAGATGATGACCATCTGAACCATTATCACCTCTACCAGGTCACGCACGTGGTCTCTCCGTATGGAGCCAAATCAGTTTGGAAGTAGAAAAACTTCCCAAGGTACTCAAGCTTTTAGAAGTCAACAATGCTGGTTCAGAAGTGATGGAAGTTCAAGCTGTTAAGTCCAGTGAAGGACTATTGGATGAGTCACTCCAGCAACGTGAACCGACTACACCGAGACTGAATCTGTGAACTGTTTTCCGCAGAGACTGAATCTGTGAACTGTTTCCCGCAGAGACTGAATCTGTGAACTGTTTCCGCAGAGACTACATCTGTGAACTGTTTTTACATGAAGCTGGATATATGTTATGTTTAATGGGAATAAGTATGTTGTAAGCTAAAAAGGGAGGATTGTAGTGTATGTAACCGTTCTACCTTTAAGAGAACTATTGTATGTAACCGTCCACCTTTAAGAGAACTATTTTAGGTGTTGCACTACTTTATCTTGGCTGCTGTATACTGTAATACCGGGAGTGACCACACCGGTATGTAAGTGCTGTGTAAGGATTTATTGGGCAGATTCGCCCTGACCTTCGAATAGTAAAGTCCTGTTAAAGTTACTCTTGTAGTCTGTGTATTAATTCACCATATAACCCACAGACTTTACAGATACTATGGTCACTCTTCCTGAAATGTTCACCTACTGACACTTGCTCCACTTGACCCACCTCATTCCCCAGAACCAGATCCAGCAATGGGCCGGAAACATACTGATCAAGAAAGTTCTCCTGATCACACTTCAGAAATTCTTCCCTCTCTCTGCCCTTTACACTATTATGATCCCAGTCTATATTAGGATAGTTGAAGTCCCCCATTATCACGTCTCTATAGTTCTAGCACCTCTCTGTAATTTCTCTGCAAATTTACTCCTCCATATCTTTCCCACTATTTGGTGGTCTATAGAATACACCTAGTAGTGTAATGGCACCTCTATTATTTCTTAACTCTAGCCATATAGATTCTGTCCTTGATCCCTCCAGGACATCCTCTCTCTCCAGCACTGTAACATTCTCCTTAACCAATACATCCACACCACCTCCTATCTTTCCTTTCCTATCTTTCCTGAACACCTTATATCCAGGAATATTTAATACCCAATCCTGCCCTTTTTTGAGCCAGGTCTCCGGTATTGCCACGACATCATATTCCCATGTGGCTATTTGCGCCTGCAGCTCACCAACCCTTGTTTACTAAACTCTGTGGTTCACATACGTACACTGTAAACCTATCTTAGATCATTCTGTGTTCACCTCTTAGTCTGACCCCATCTAATACCTTACTATTTCTTGCTTTAGTGCTATCTGTCTCTCCCAATCCTTTGTGCCCTTTGTTTCTCCTTTCTAATGCTACATCCTGGTGCCCATCCCCCTGCCAAATTAGTTTACACCCTCCCCAGCAGCACTAGCAAACCTCCCGCGAGGATATTGTTACCAGCTCTGTTGAGGTGCAACCCATCCGGCCTGTACAGGTCCCACCTCCCCCAGAACCTGCCCCAATGCCCCAGGAATCTGAAGCTCTCCCTCCTGCACCATCTCTCCAGCCATGCATTCATCTGCTTTATCCTCCTATTTCTATACTCACGCAGGTGGCACCAGGAGTATTACTACCTTTGAGGTCCTGCTTTTTAATCTCTTTCCTAGTTCCCTAAAATCTGCCTGCAGGACCTCCTCCCTCTTTCTACCTATGTCGTTGGTACCTAAATAGACCACAACCTCTGGCTGTTCACTCTCCTCCCTCAGAATGTTCGGCAACCGCTCAGTGACATCCTTAATCCTGGCACCAGCGAGGCAACATACCATCCTGGAGTCATGTCGGCGGCCGCAGAAATGCCTGTCTGCTCCCCTTACTATCGAATCCCCTACCACTATTGCTTTCCCTATCTTCCTCCTCCCCCCCCCCTGTACAGCTGAGCCACCTATGGTGCCGTGGAGTTGGCTCTGGCTGTACTCCCCAGAGGAACCATCGCCCTCACCAGTACTCAGAACAGAATACTGGTTGGAGAGTGAGATGCATTCAGCTACCTGCCTGGTCCTCCTCTTCTGTCTGGCGGACACCCATTCCCTCTCTGCCTGCACATTCCTTAGCTGCGGGGTGTCCACCTCCTGAAACGTGCTGTCCACGTAGCTCTCAGCCTCGCGGATGCACTACAGTGACGCCAGCTGCTGCTTAAGCTCCGAAACCCAGAGCTCAAGCTCCTCCAGCTGACGACACCTCCTGCACACATGGTTGTCCGGGACACGGACAGCGTCCTGGAATTACCACATGGCACAGGATGTGCATTCCGCTGGACCGAGCTGCCCTGCCATGCCTTTATTTATTCGACTATTTACTAACTTTACAGAAACTTAAGACTAAGATATATCTAATTCAAGTTATTAATATAATATAGTATTAACAGTTACTAATTTAATATAGTATTAACAGTTACTAATCTCCAAGCTCCTGCTTTATCCCAAACCAGTTATTTAACCCCGGCCCCTAACTTGTCGAGAAGAAAAACGGGTGTGACCTTTACCAACCAATCAGTTACCAGCTCTCCTGTGATGTCACTCCTTGTGGTTTTTTTGAATCGCCGCTCAGCTCCCTTTACGCTGCTGCCGCTGCCTCTGCTCCCGCTCAGGTCCGCGCTCTGTCCTGGGCCTGCTCCGCCCCTCCCTTTAATAAGGAATCTTAACATTTTTTCTAGAGATAAAATAATGTTTAAGATAATTGAGTACATTACAAAGCAAACATCTGTATTTTTTATCTGCAGTCCGTAAGGGTGACCCTGAGCTTCCGGTCGCCTGTCATTTTAATTCACCGCCCCATTCCCACTCGGACCTCACCGTCCTTGGCCTCTTGCATTGTTCCATGGAAGCTCACCGTAAACTCGAGGAACAGCACCTCATCTTCCGATTAGGCACTTTACAGCCTTCCGGACTCAATATCGAGTTCAACAATTTCAGATCATAACCTCGGCCCCTATTACATTTTTACTTATATTTTTTATCCACACCTTTGTTTTGGCCCTTTCCCCCACTTTCTTTTTTTCTCTCCCACATGGCAGCTGTCTCCCATTCTGCCAGCGCATTTCACACCTAATCTAGAGCTGTCTTTTGTCTCCACTAGTCCTATCACCATCTCGTCTCGTTTTAAATACTTCTTAATGTCTCTTCTCTTTTGTTCTCTCCCAGCCCGGACTCTTAATCTATTTCATTCCCTGTGCCTCTTTAGTCTTGACAAAGGGTTTTCACCTGAAATGTTGACTCTATTTTCTCTCCACGGATGTTGCCTGGCCTGCTGAGTTTTTCCAGCATTTTCTGTTGTTATTTCGGATTTCCAGCATCTGCAGTATTTTGCTATCGTATCTGTATTCTTTTGTCTGGATATATCTACATTTTAATGTTTCTGATGTTAAATTTACAATTTCTCTCTGGTTTGGAGGTGCACCTGATAGTTGCGTAGGGTTTCAGTTTGAAATGCATCCGTGAAATTGTTCAGCCATTCAGTCAGTGTTGGCCAGCTAGAAAGAGTTCTGAAGAAAAACCATCAATCCGAAGCTGTCATGAAGCTGCAGTTATTGATTGTGTGAGGAACGTGAGCTGATGGAGTGGAAAAAAGGAGATTCTTTGCGATGTTCCCCTCTGCCTCAAAAAGTACCAATTCAACTTACTTTTGTTCATTCAGAAAATATTGTGATGTTAAAATCCATCAATATAATTAAGAATTAATGCGCACTATTCACAAGACTTTCATAAAAAAAGATAGATTTTAACTTTAGTGTATAGCAATTTGTAAAAAAAAAGGTACTCACCTCCCCCTAGTTGTGCAGCTTTGATCCCGACCCTGCATAGGACTCCACCCATAGAATCATAGAATCACACAGCACAGAAGGAGGCCATTCGGCCCATTGTTCCTGTGCCAGCTCTTTGCTGTCAAATTTAGTCCCACACCCAGCTTTTTCCCCAGAACCCTGCAAATTAGTCCTCTTCAAATACATGTCCAATTGCCCTTTGAAAGTTCCCATGGAATCTGATTCCACCACTCTTTCAGGTAGTGTGTTCCAGATCACAACAACCCTCTGAGTGAAGACATTTCTCCTCATTTCCCCATTAGTTCTTTTGCCAATTATTTTAAATCTATGACCTCTGGTTACCAACCCACTTGCCAAAGGAAATAGTTTCTCCCTACTTGCTCTATCAAAACCCCTCATAATTTTGAATACCTCGATTAGGTCTCCCCTTAACCTTCTCTGCTCTAAGGAGAACAATCCCAGCTTCTTTAATCTCTCCACATAACTGAAATCCCTCATCCCTGCTATCATCCTGGTAAACCTCCTCTGTGTCCTCTCTAAGGCCGTGACATCCTTAGTTATTGACTACACCCCGCACAATTTTTACACCCCCATTCAGCCTTCAGGACTTCCTAGAATCATAGTATCATAGAATCTTACAGCACAGAAGGAGGCCATTTGGCCCATCGTGCCTGTGCCATCTCTTTGAAAGAGCTGTCCAATTAGCCCCACTCCCCTGTTCTTGCCCTTTTGCTTTGCAATTTTTTCCTTTTCAAGTATCTATCCAATTCCCTTTGGAAAGTTACCTTTGAATCTGCTTCCATCACCCTTTCAGGCAGCGCATTCCAGATCATACCAACTCGCAGCATAAAAACATTTCTCCTCATCTCTCCTCTGGTTCTTTTGCTAATTATCTCAAATCTATGTCCTCTGGTTACTGACTCTCCCGCCAGTGGTATTACCAGTTAATCACGCTGTGTTTTTTTAACACCCTGCTGAACAAGAAATTGGATTAACATCTTATCCAAAGGACATTACCTCCAGCATTGATTTCATGAGTTATTCTTATTTTGTCCTGTTATATCTAGTGGCACAAACTCATAGAAAACCCATTTTGTGAACCTTATATTGCTGGTGTTAGCAATATATGAAGTATGGGATTACAGAGGTGATTTCACTCTTCCAACGGCCTTTGGCGTAGCGGTAGCGTCCCCGCCGCTGGGCCAGAAGGCGTAAGGTTTTGAACCGCGCTCCAGACAGTCCCGGCAAGTGGAGTCGGAGCTCCGGCTCTAAATTCTGGGTTGACATCCAGCGGGATACTTGCGTCCATGGGTGCGGGTGGCCCCCCCCCCCTCGTATGGGTTGTGGGAGCCCGTAAAACCCTCCCGCCATAGGACTAACCACCCTAATGGCTGGTACGAAGATGGTTACGGTCACGGAAGGAGCGTTAATCGCGGCCAGAAATACTTCATACAGTTCCCCAAAGGGAACAGTGTGAAGACACGTACGACGACGACTCTTCCAACGGGGAGCCATGCTGAACAAGACTACAAGCCAGAGACAATGATGGAAATAATGTTCTAGTCCTAACTCTGTCCCACACTCCTATTGAATGCAGATCCTCACTGCAAGTGTGATCGCAGAATTACCATGTATGTACGCTTTCTGAGGCAAAAGTGCTACCAGCAGAGCTGAGCTGATACATGGTTAATATAGTATGTCTTGTAAAGTGGTTCCGTTCACCTTATTGTGTAATAGCTGCTCACATTTGGAGCAATGAATGTGTTTTCCATACAATAACTACACTGGTGCGTGATACAGTATCCATTATTGCCTCTTAAAGCCTCATTAAAAAGAATGTAATTGTTAAGTCAGATCAAGTCAATTAAATCAACTGAAATTAAATAAATTCCCTGTTGCTTTCTCCCTGTAATACAAGGCAACCATATGATGCAAGTGGAAACTGATGTGAGTTAATTTAGATCCGAGCCCTGAATGAATTTCAAGTCAAATCACAAGGGTATAAAATAATTCAAAACTGGCAGTGTGTATGTACTTTCATTTCATAAGTGGATAGAACATAAGTTATCCTCGACTTTTCAAGTGGAAAATTACAGTGCAGACCATATACTTTTTATTAAATGGAAACATCGATTTTTCTTTTTAAAGCTGCAATTGCCATAGTTGACCTGTAATAAAATTTTGTTCATATGTAGTTTGGAAAAAAAGGACGTCAAACTCTGGAAAATTGTGTCCTTTACGTCATATGTTTAAAAGCTATTTAAAATCTTGTAATGGAGTGATTTTAAGACCAGGGTACTTTATGTACTCACCATGTTGTCTTCTTCACTCTCTGGACTGCTGCCAAATTAAAAGGCAGAAACTGTGAATACAGATGTGACTAAAACCATTGTGCTACTGAAATTGATCTCCCCTGCAAAGAAGTGGCTAGCATGAGGGACACTACTTTGCAAAGTCAGGCTGTTTTGACAACTACTTCTAAGAGGGAGTATTCAAAATGCCATTTAGCACCTGTTTTCACCTTTTCACCAAAATAACCCCCTTGGGCTTTTTTTACTTATCCGTTCCTGGGATGTGGGCATCACTGGCAAGACCTGTATTTATTGCCCATCCTTAGTTGCCCCTTGAGAAGGTGGTGGCAAGCCACCTTCTTGAACCGCTGCAGTCTGTGTGGTGAAGGTAATCCCACAGTGCTGTTAGGGAGGGAAGTTCCAGGATTTTGACCTAGTGACGATGAAGGAACGGCGATATATTTCCAAGTCAGGATGGTGTGTGACTTGGAGGGGAACTTGGAGGTGGTGGTGTTCCCGTGCGTCTGCTGCCCTTGTCCTTCTAGGTGGAAGAGGTCTACGGTTTGGGAGGTGCTGTCCACAAACCTTTCAGTCTGTACAGTAGGTATCTGAAAGGTGAGAGATACCATAATTAAGATAATAAACGGGATGGGAAAGGTGAATTAAATTGTGAGAGTAGGACAAAGGGATACAGGTGTAAACTCCAGAAGGTTTTTAGGACTGATATCGGAACATTTTCACACAATGATAAAAGATTATTTTGTGAATTTTTTTGCTATAGTTGGCAGACAAAAACGACGCGTTTCAGAAAAGTTGGGAGGATTTCCCCTCGGTACCTGTTGCGAAGGTGACTGCTCTGTCTCAGGTTTAATCGGGCAGGTGCAATGTGTTTTGCTGCGAAGATTCCTTTCCAGTCTGTGACAGTCCTGCAAGGACCAACAAGCCAGACTGAAAGAAGACGATTTTCTCCAAACCATTTCATCTCAACAATTTTTGAACTGACGTATGGGGGCGATCAAGAGCCCCTTGGTGGGAGATCCTGGAAGGCGCATCATTTAAAGGTCCAGTTCAATGCAGCACCGGGTTGGTTGGTGACTGCTGCCCGGGTGATGGGCTCCAAGATACATCTGACCATCCGGCTCGCTGCTGGGATGTCTGTGATCCCGCCGCTCTCCCCCATCCCAGTCCAGTGTGAGTTTTGATCCTGTGCCATGCATTCTCTCGGATCTCCTGTCACAAAAGCCACTTTCGGGGCACTGTTCCTTTTCGCCATCCTACTGATTCTCTACGTGATCCTCTGGTACATCTGTAGAGATGTAGACCATGCCTACAGCTGATTGCAGATTCTGGAGACTCAATGAAGGAAACGCAGAACTGACTGGGTAAGAAGTCGATTGTAATAATTAAACTGGGGAGTACTGTCACCAATTTGCACCGGTATTATTAGTGACCACACTGTTAAACTTAATGCTGCTCCTCAAGTACAAGCGCCTCATTGCAGCAGCAAGGGGCTATTATTGTTAGACTATTGATTGAAAATCTTGTATTTTAGACAAGGACATTGAGGTAATTCTCTACCACATGCAGACTTAAACATTACAAATGTCCAGCGTGCACAGGCTGTTCAGGGATTGAGCTTGACACTTGTACACTGTGGGGCAGAAATTGCGGTAATATTTCATTTTAAGAACTGCACACAGCACAGTGCCTAGGACGAGAAGTAAGTCGAGAAATCAAACCGCTGTTAATCCGATTACACGGCCGTACTGTGCAGGCTGCCGTTGTATTAGTGTGATCAGTCACCCTGCTTCATGGTTTAGATACAAAGACAGCGAGTGAATGGATTTTTAAGGACACTAATGTCTGAACAATTCTCAATAGTCCCTCATTACAAGAATGGTCCCAGGGATGAGGGACTTCAGTTACGTGGATAGACTGGAGAAGCTGGGGTTGTTCTCCTTAGAGCAGAGAAGGTTGAGAGGAGATTTGATAGAGGTATTCAAAATCATGAGGGGTCTAGACAGAGTAGATAGAGAGAAATTGTTCCCATTGGCCGAAGGGTCAAGATGGTGTGGAAATGCCGGTGTTGGACTGGGGTGGACAAATGTAAGAAGTCACACAACACCAGGTTATAGTCCAACAGCTTTATTTGAAATCACAAGCTTTCGGAGCACTGCTCCTTCATCAGGTGAAGTGGAGAGATGCATAAAAACACAGCTTATATAGTCAGAGAATAATGTCAGATGTTTACAGGTAATCTTTCTAACTGCCATTTATCACACCTCGGCAGAGAGATAATCACAGCAATCAAAGGTGTAAATGGTGTCCAAACAGGTCAGTCAGGAAAACATTACATCAAAGACCAATGAGGTGGGGTCACAAGGGGTCAAATGTTGCAGATGCTGGGGTCTGTATGAAAAACAAAAAAACAGACAAAAAACATTTTTTTTGCTGGAAATCACGGCAGGTCCGGCCGCATCTGTGTGGAGAGAACAAGCCAATGACGACTCGAGTCTGGATGACCCTACATCAAATGGGGTTACATGTAACGTGACATGAACCCAAAATCTCGGTTGAGGCCGTCCTCGTGGGTGCGGAACTTGGCTATCAGTTTCTGCTCGACGATTTTGCGTTGTCGTGTGTCTCGAAGGCCGCCTTGGAGAATGCTTACCCGAAGATCGGAGGCTGAATGTCCTTGACTGCTGAAGTGTTCCCCGACTGGGAGGGAACACTCCTGCCTGGCAATTGTTGCACGGTGTCCATTCATCCGTTGTCGCAGTGTCTGCATGGTCTTGCCGATGTACCATGCTCCGGGGCATCCTTTCCTGCAACGTATGAGGTAGACAACGTTGGCCGAGTCACATGAGTATGTACCATGTACCTGGTGGGTGGTGTCCTCACGTGTGATGATGGTATCTGTGTTGATGATCTGGCATGTCTTGCAGAGGTTGCTGTGGCAGGGTTGTGTGGTGTCGTCAAGAACCAGAGGACACAGATTTAAGGTGATTGGCAGAAGAACCAAAGGCAACTTAAGAAAAAACTTTTTTACGCAGCGAGTGGTTAGGATCTGGAATGCACTGCCTGAAAGGGTGGTGGAGGCAAATTCAATCGTGGCTTTCAAAAGGGAATTGGATAAGTACATGAAGAGAAAAGAATTTGCAGGGCTGCAGAGAAAGGGAGAGTGGGACTAGCTGAAGTGCTCTTGCAGAGAGCCGGCACGGGCTTGCTGGGCCGAATGGCCTCCTTCTGTGCTGTAGCCATTCTATGATTCTATAACAATACAGTGCGTGATTCTATCACCTGGACTAATTACAGTTGCTGGAGGCTTCAACTAGTTGTGTCTGTTCCTTCGGGTGAGTTTGCAACCAATTAATTTTGTTTTGGTTTTTAAAATGTTCAGGAACAAAGACCTAGAAATTCAGTGGGCTTTGCGCCCAGTTACCGCCCAAATAGGGTTTCTGCGCCAGTGTAAGAGGGTGCGCTGATATTCAGCGCTGCGGTAATGGCGGCGGTAGCCGGTAGCGCTGCGCCGACACCGATGACGTCATTGGTGTGCGCAGTGCCCCGGTTCCGCCCCGCTTCCGGCCCAAACCCCATATTTAGTTGCGGCCGCCTCTTCTGCAGCGGCCGCAAACAGCGATTGAAAAACGGGGCCGTACTGCTGCGCTACTGGGGCGCTTTAAGGTGAAGGTGCGGCCGGCCGCTTTTTCGGCGGCCGCCTGCCCGCACCTCCTTCCCCGGCCTCCTCCACCCCCCCCCCGCGGCATTGCCGACTGCTTTCCGCGAGCCCGGCACTTCTCCGTGGTGCCGGGTTCATTTGCCAGCACAATCCAGCGGCGATCTCGCTGTTGCAGGCACCTCCCCCTTAAGAGAAGGAGGAGGCCTGCAGTACCGCAGCCTGCCGCTCCGCAGCGGGGCCTACAGCGAAGGAATTCAGTTTCAGCGCCCCAAGCAGGGGCGGGCACACCCTGGAATAGCGCCCGGTTCCGACTTGGGGCGCAAAAGCTGAATATCTGACGGGCGCACCTGGCTCCGCGCACAGCGCTAACTTTTGGGCGTTAGCCTGCTGGCGGGCCTTAACTGAATTTCTAGGCCAGAGCTTTTAATGCAAATAACCATTAATTAGGATAGTACTGTTAAACCTAATCGCAAATTTGTCCAGTACTGCTAACGGTAACATTCATTATCACTTTTTAAATTAACCTTCTGGTTCATTTTTCACAAAATCTGAAACCTGGCAGATCAATATTTTCTAAACAAAAATTGTAATTAAAAAAAACACCCAGCATTCTAATGCAGATTTAAAATTGAATTCTGTAAATTCTAGAGAGTCATATCCCAAGCCGTGTTCATTTGTCTATTTTATAATCTGAAATCTAACAATAATTTAAAAAGCTAAATGTTTTTCGATAAAGGCAGTTTGAAAACAGGCACCTATTACAGAATGAGAATGAAACTGGGACATCGCAAAATAACCTGCAAAAAAAATCCGAATATTTCAGTACAGTTTTCAAGTTCTATGGGCTCAATTTTCCCAGGCCCGAGGAGGCGGGATTGGAGGCGTGTGAGTTGTTAAAATCGCCAAAACTGGCGGGCGGGCCTGATCCTGTCTCCATCCCACCTCCGAGCAATTTTCCCAAATGCGTGTTTTCTGACCCGCTTTCCATCCCGCCTCCAAGAGGCAGGATAGGCCCTTAAGGCCCTTAACAACCAGTTAAATGCCTCTATAATCCCATTTTGAGAGGCCTTTCCCATTTTAACACATTTCCCCCATCCTACACGCCTCCTCTGGAACACGCCAGGTAATCCTGGCGGCCTCACAAGTGGATTGCTTACGAACAGCTGCAGCTCCACCATTACACAAGAGTTTTCACCGATGATCATTTGCAGGTGGCAGAACTTTGTTGTTTCAGGTCTGGGGGAACTTTTAGCAGGCATACTCAGTGTTGTGGAAGTTTGGAGCCTGACACCCATCTCCAGTGTGACCTCCTGGGAAAACCCTCTCCCCACCTTGACTAAGCGCTTCCTCAACTGAGGCATATACCAGAAGCATGGCAACCATTTAATTCCTTTCCTCCTGGACATCAGATTCGGATGAAGACCAGCCGCGGCAGCAGCAGAACCATGAACAACAGCAGCACTAACAGCAGGAACATCAACAGGAGCGCCAAGCTGCTGCTCACCCACCTGAAGATGCACAGGTCAGAAGGCACCAGAGCGCGACCATATTGCTGCCCGGGATGCAAGGGACGCACTCATGTTGGTCACATTTGCTTAGCCTGTACAATCAATCACTTTTGCCTTGCACCTTCTTGCCAGAGCATCAACAATGGACAAGAACCTGCGGATTCCTGCCACCATAATGACAATTGCAAGTCGCCCTAAGCCCTCAATGTGGAAGTCCCATTTGCGAAATGGCACAGGCCACAACTTCAACAGTTTAGCATCAGAATTTTTTTCACAACAAGCAACTGGTGGCATTTCAAAAATAAACACAACATAACACCCAAGTGACTACCCTTGTGACTACTTGTGCATTATCTTCCTTTTACGCATGCTCCTACGTGGTGCTTCCCCACATGTGGCTTCAGTAGATGTGGAGGCCCCTTGCTCACTTTCTTGCTGCTCCTGTCTCGACACCTTTGGCGGACATCCTCTGGGGTTGCGAGCCTGTGAGGGCTTGGCAACAGTCTGCTGCTCCTGCGGCTGTGCAGGGGATGAGATGCTGATCTTAGTTGGGTGACGACTCTGGTGGGGCTCTGACCGAGGGCTTTGCAGTGGCATGGTCGTGTGAGCGCTTGGAGAGGAGCCCCCACTTCCTTGTTGTCTGCCGCCAACATCCCTCTCATGGGTCAGCCCCACTTCAGAGCTAGCAAGTGGCTTGACAACACCTTGCTGCACTTCAGGGGGGCCATGAGGACCCGTTTCTGCACTGGAAGTCCTACTCCAGAGGACTTCCATGAAGGTCTGGTTTCTCTGCTCAATAGCTGACCATCGCTCCTCAAGAGATGTCAGTCTATTCTGAACAATGACCATGTTTTCACGACCCTCCTCCTGTCCTCGCTCTTTCCCTCTTATTGTGGGCTCTCTTTTCCTGCAGTGAGGGACACAAGTGGATTTGAGTGAGAATGAAGGAGTGAGTGTATAGATTCCATAGCATAGATGCTTAGAAGGAGACAAAGGGCCCTCCCTGTGTGTTGTAAGTTGTCATTGCATCACAGTGATAGAGAGTGTGAGGGCTGCATGGTCGAATAGTTAAGTGAATGTGACCATAGAGAGAGAGGGAATGGGTAAGGGTGCAGGAATGTAAGTGTCAAGTGGGATGTGGAGGAAGAGGTTGGCAAAGCAGAGTGCTGGTGAGGAGAGGCGATGGGGATCAGATTGAGGGTGATGGGAAAGTCAAACTCACTTTCCTGCACTGCAGCCAGGTTCTGCGGCACATAGAGATGGAGTTGACCTCCTGGGCCACTTGCAGCCACACAGCTTTAGTCTGTTGTGGTGGCTTTTTACTCTCTGAAGAAGGGAAGAGCACCTCCTTATTAGATTTTGCTCCTTGCACCAGAACTTAGAGGGAGGGCTCATCAAAGCGAGGTGCACACTTTTGCTTGCTGGTGGACATGGTCGGTAAATGAAGTCCTTCATACAATGTCCAAAGCGGTTCCAGTCTCCAGAAGAAGCAAGGCTGCTTGCAGGCCTTAAATCCAGCAGCACTGATGACGTCATCAGAGGCGACTTTCAGGATGGAAAGATTAATTGGGCCAGGGGTTCCCACACACTGGAAATCAAGTGCCCAATTAGGGGAAAATCGCACTTTTTTGCCACTTCACATCGGAGTCAGGCTCCTGACATGATTTCCACCTGACGCGGCCCAGCCCGCCCACACTGGCAAAATCGAGCCCAAAATTTCAGAAGCTTCGAGTAGGTTGAGAAATAGCAAAACGTGTTTGATCTTTGAGCATTCAAAGTGATAGAAACAAGCGATGCTTCAATATGTGACATAAGGATTGTCTAGCCGGCTCCAGTGGATTGTTCAAGTGCTGTATCATTCTAATGTTGGTCTAAAATACCACGGACCAACAAAAGCTCTAAAATGTATTCAAAAGCAACTTGTTGGAAATCTGAAATAAAAGCAGAAAATGCTGGAAACACTCAGCAGGTCAGGCAGCATCTGTGGAGAGAGAAACAAAGGCCCCGATTTTCTGCCAGCCGTCGGGCGGGTTTTCAGGCGGGCGGGGGCCGAAATTCGCAGAAATAGGGGGTCGCGACCCCCCCGCCTGATTCCCCGCCCCGTCTGATTCCCCGCCCCGAATCAGTCCCGTCCTCCACTGGCGGGACTGGTCGTCGGGACCCTAATCAGCAATTATTGGCATGTTTAATGCCATTTTCAGGGGCCGTTGCGATTTTATGGGGTTCCCCACGCTAAACACGCCTGCGGGGAACACCGCTGATGAGACTTGGCGTGAAGCTTGCCGGCTTGCTTGCTGTCAGCTGCAGGTCATTCGGGGAAGCTGCGATTTAATCGGAGAGTATTTGTATGGTGAAGGACCTTGTTGCTGCAGGCTTGGGGCTACTTCTGCAAGGCTTAGGCACAGCTGTGGAAGGTTGGAGCCTCACACACTTCTCTAATGTGATCTCCTGGGAAGCCCCTCTTGCCACTCTCACTCAGCGCTTCCTCAGCGGAGGCATCTACGAGAAGCATGGGATGCCTTTTTTTCCTTCCCTTCTTGCCATTAGAGGATCTCCAGCAGCAGAGGTGGCAGCAGCAGAACCAGGAACAGCAGGATGAGCACCAGGAGCACCAGGCTGCTGCTCACTCACCTGAAGCTGCACAGGCCAGAAGGGACCAGCGCTTGGAAGTGGCTTGAGAGCACCTTGCTGCGCTTTAGGGGGCCATGGGGACCCGTTTCTGCACTGGCAGTCCTACTCAGAAGGACTTCCATGAAGGTCTGGTTTCTCTGTTCAATAGATGGCCAACGCTCCTCAAGAGATGTCATTCTCTTATGAGCACGCGCCGTGTTTTCCGTACCCTGGCGAGTTATCTCCTCCATGGAGGTTGCCAACCTTTCCATGGTGATGCGTTCATGCGCCAACGACTCCACAAAGGCTCTGCTCATGGTTGCTATAGACTCCTCCATTTGCTCCACACTCGCAGCGACCCTGGAGACAAAACCTGCCAGAGACTCCTGCATCTGTGCATGGAGATCCATCACCTCTTCTCTTGCGGATGGACCCAGAGGCAGAGGGTCGACATGCAGCGCAGCTGAGCTGAGCTGGCAGAGTCCTGCGCCCTCCGACAAGGACTCTCCACTGCTGTCCCTGTCTCCAGAATCTGCTGAGGCTCACTTGTGATCTGTGAAACACCAGGTGACAACACTACTCTATGTCCCGAAGGTCCCCCCGAGGTGTGAGTGTCTGCGCTGGTGCTGGGGGCGCTGAATTCTGCTGACGCTGCGCCCTCAGAGGTTGGAGCTTCCTCTGAGGAGTCTGGCTGCACAGCCTCTTCCTCCTCCACAGTGGGGTCGGGGGCTCTGGATGGTCCTGTGGGGGAGTAGAGGAAGGAGTTAGAGATGTAATGCCAAGGTTACATGCACATTCGAGTTGACATCTGCTGACACCTGCATCCATGCAGCCTTGGTCTCAGTGGGAGGCCTCTTCCTGCCTGACCTAGGGAAGAGGACCTCCCTGTGGGCCCTAACCTCATCCAATAATGCCTGCCATGAAGCTTCGTCGAATTTGGAGGCAGCTCGGGGTCTGGCACTGGCCACAGCTGCTGCAGGCTCCTCTGCCATCCTGTATGGTTCGTTTGGAAGCCTTCAGAGGAAGCAATGCTTGCTGTGGACCTTGAAAGCACCACGAATGATGACATCATACTGTGGGGCTTTCTGACTAGAAATGGACAATTAGCAAGGCTGTCCACACGCTGGAAATTAATTGGCCACTTGAGGGAAAATTGTGTGCAGCTGGCTGACATTTTTTTGTGGGTCAGAACCCCACATTCGGGGAATCCGACCATTTCCCACACAATCCACAAAATCGGGCCCAGAGTTAACGTTTCAGGTTGATGACCTTTCATCAGAACTGGAAAAAGCTGGAGATGTCTTCTTCTTCTTCTTCGGCAGTCCCTCAGAACCGAGGATGACTTGCTTCCACATTAAAAATGAGTTTGCAGGTGATTGATGAGTCCAATGCGGGACCTACAGTCTCTGTCACAGGTGGGGCAGATGTTGGTTGAAGGGGCGGGTGGGTGGGGTGCTTGGGTTGACGTGCGCTCCTTGCGCTGCCTGCGCTTGGCTTCCGCTTGCTCCCAGCGAAGAGACTCGAGGTGTTCGGCGCCTTCCCGGATGCTTCTCCTCCACTTTGTGCGGTCTTGGGCCAGGGATTCCCAGGTGTTGGTGGCGATGTTACACTTTTTCAAGGAGGCTTTGAGGGTGCCCTTGAAGCGTTTCCTCTGCTCACCTGGGGCTCTCTTGCCGTGCCGGAGCTCCGAGTAGAGCGCTTGTTTTGGGAGTCTCGTATTGGGCATACAGACAATATGACCCGTCCATCGGAGCTGATTGAGCGTGGTCAAAGCTTCGATGCTGGGGATGTTGGCCTGGGCAAGAACACTGACGTTGGTGCGCCTATCCTGCCAATGGATTTGCAGGATCTTACGGGGGCAGCATTGGTGGTACCTCTCCAGTGCTTTGAGGTACCTGCTGTACATGGTCCATGTCTCTGAGGCATACAGCAGGGCGGGTATCACTGCTGCTCTGTAGACCATGAGCTTAGTGCCGGGTTTGAGGTCCTGGTCTTCAAACACTCTCTTCCTCAGGTGACCGAAGGCTGCACTGGCACACTGAAGGCGGTGCTGGACTTCGTCGCTGACATCTGCCCTTGTTGACAGTAAGCTCCCGAGGTATGGAAAGTGGTCCACGTTGTCCAAGGCCTTGTCGTGGATTTTGATAATTGGGGGGCAGTACTGTGTGGCGGGGGCAGGTTGGTAGAGGACCTTTGTCTTACGTGCGTGGATTCTTTAGCGCAGTCAAGACCATCTACGGCCCAAGCACCCAAGGCCCTTCCCCACTGTGGGCCAAGAACGGAGAGGTACTCATCAAGGACAGAGAGGCAGTCAGTGCCTGCTGGAAGGAGCACTTCGAAGATCTCCTTAACCACGACTCTGTCTTCGACACGAGTGTCCTCAACTCCATCCCACAGCATGCTACCCGCCACCATCTCAGCACAACCCCAGCCCGGCATGCGGTTGAAAAGGCCATCCGACAACTGAAGAACAACAAGGCCTCAGGAGCAGATGGAATCCCCACCGAGGCACTAAAGCGTGGCGGAGAAGCACTACTGGCGTGAATTCATGAACTCATCTCTCTTATCTGGAAGGAAGAGAGCATGCCAGGGGATCTCAGAGACGCCATAATTGTGCTGGAGATGTAACAGGTACAGGGGCAGGGAAAGCGGGGAGGGGAGGAAAGAACAAAAGGGAAGGTCTGTGATTGGGTGGAAGGCAGGAGAGACTAAATAACAAAAGGGGTGATGGTGCAAGGCAAAAGGAGATTGTAATGGGACAAGTAAAGATGTAAGAAGTCACACAACGCCAGGTTATAGTCCAACAGCTTTATTTGAAATAAACCTGGTGTTGTGTGACTTCTTACATTTGTCCACCCGAGTCCAACTCCGGCATCTCCACACCATGACAAGTAAAGAAACAAAAGATGGGTCTAGAGGAGGTGTAAATGGGAATGGCAGAATCATCAACAGCTGCCGTATGAAAAAATGGGATTATTGAGACTGTAATATTGAGAACAAATGCATCAAGCTCCTTAAACCATCACCAAGTATACATATTAAGTATATATTCGATGAAGTGACGTCTTAGGTATGCAATTCTTCACGCTGCTTGATGTTAGTAAATGTGCCAGTTCATGGTAGTGATTTGATTTTAATTCCAGGTTTTCTCATTTACTGAGAGTGATTGTTAGAATTGCTGTGCGTGGTTATCAAAACAGCAGTAAAATAAATCCCAGAGAAATCACCTAATCCCATGTAATAAAAATGTAATTTGACTTTATTCAGTCACCATAAGCCAGTGGTACAAGCAGATCGATTTTCAGCATTCATTTAAACACATTCCACAAAGAGGATCAGGATTTAAAGGCGCATTCTCTTCGTAAATTGGTTCCCAGGCAGTAAAATCACTGTTATAACAAATCTCTTGCGTAATTGAGCAGGCTCCTTCTCCCAGTGACAGCTGTTATATTTGTAATGATATTTTGCCAAGAACGGTGATGTTGTTCGTCTTAGATTTGCCATTGTGATTACAGCAGGGCAAAAGGCACCAGTAGGCTGCCAAGGTAGTATTCGTTCAGTGATTGCTGATACATAGAAGATAGGAGCAGGAGTAGGCCATTCGGCCCCTCGAGCCTGCTCTGCCATTTAATGAGATCATGGCTGATCATCCAAATTCAGTACCCTGTCCCTGCTTTCTCCCCATATCCCTTGATCCCTTTAGTCTTAAGAAATATATCTAACTCCTTCTTGAATATATTTAATGAATTGGCCTCAACTGCCTTCTGTGGTAGAGAATTCCACAGGTTCACCACTCTCTGGGTGAAGAAATTCCTCCTCATCTCAGTCCTAAATAGCTTACCCCTTATCCTTAGCCTGTGACCCCTGGTTCTGGACTCTCCCGCCATCGGGAACATCCTTCCTGCATCTAATCTGTCTAGTCCTGTTAGAATTTTATAAGTTTCAATGAGATCCCCTCTCATTTTTCTAAACTCTAGCGAATATAAGCCTAATCGACCCAATCTCTCTTCATATGTCATTACTGCCATCCCAGGTATCAGTCTGGTGAATCTTCGCTGCACGGCCTCCATGGCAAGAACATCCTTCCTCAGATAAGGCGACCAAAACTGCACACAATACTCAAGGTATGATCTCACCAAGGTCCTGTACAACTGCAGCAAGACATCCTTGCTCCTGTACTCGAATCCTCTCGCTATGAAGGCCAACATACCATTTGCCTTCTTAACCGCCTGCTGCACCTGCATGCTTACCTTCAGCGACTGGTGCACAAGGACACCCAGGTCTCGTTGCACTTCCCCTTTTCCCAATCTATTGCTGTTCAGATAATAATCTGCCTTCCTGTTTTTGCCACCGAAGTGGATAACCTCGCATTGATCCACATTATACTGCATCTGCCATGCATCTGCCCAATCACCCAACCTGTCCAAATTGTACTGGAGTTTCTCGGCATCCTCCTCACAGCACACACGCCCACCCAGCTTTGTGTTGTCTGCAAACTTGGAGATATTACATCTAGTTCCCTCGTCTAGATCATTAATATATATTGTGAATAGCTGGGGTCCTAGCACCGATCCCTGTGGTACCCCACTAGTCACTGCTTGCCACTCGGAAAAAGATCCGTTTATTCCAACTCTTTGCTTCCTGTCTGCCAATCAGTTCTCTATCCAAGTCAGTACCTTACCCCCAATCCCATGTGCTTTAACTTTGCACGCTAATCTCTTATGCGGGACCTTATCAAAAGCCTTCTGAAAGTCCAAATACACCACAGCCACTGGTTCTCCCTTATCTATTCTACCAGTCACTTCCTCAAACATTTCCAGTAGATTAGTCAAGCATGATAATGATGCTTCGCCAAATTACTGCACCATTCTCAGGGGCAAGGGGTAAAAGCCACAAAATTCAGATTTATGGAAATATTCTTCAGTCAATCGCATTGCTACGATCACTTTAAAAAAAAATAATCTTTGTAATTAGGATTATGTAAATGCAGGTCTCATTTCAGGTTTCAAGAATGGGCATAGGCCAAAATCTACCCCTTAGTGTCCAGTTCAGAACAAGCTGGCCATCTATCTACTCTCCTGGTCACAGATGTCTCCTGGTCTCCAGAGACTTGAACACAAAAATCTAGGCTGACACTCCAGTGCTGTACTGAGGGGCTGCTGCACTCAGAAGTGCCGTCTTTTGAATGAGACATTAAACCGAGAGCCCGTCTGCTCTCTCAGGTCCCATGGATCCCTTGGCACTATTTCGAAAAAGAGCAGGGGAGTTATCCCTGGTGTCCTGGCCAATATTTATCCCTCAATCAACATCATTAAAAAAAACAGATTATCTGGTCATTATCGCATTGCTGTTTGTGGGAGCTTGCTGTGCACAAATTGGCTGCTGCGTTTCCCACATCACAACAGTGACTACTCTTCAAAAGTACCTCATTGGCTGTAAAGCGCTTTGGAACATCCAGTGGTCGTGAAAGGCGCTATATCAATACAAGTCTTTTTTTGTCTTTTTATGTGTGGTTCAGGTAGACTGAAGGAGGATAAAGCAAGAACAAAAATATATTGAAGAGGGAGAGTGTGTCTCTTTAAAAAAGGCACCTTCAATCATATGTTGTACTTTGAAACTAGAGAGCAAGATATGAAACCTATTTTCCTAATTTTTTAAAACTTTTTTATCTATTTGGTGCTTATCAAGGAATCTTAATGTGAGGGAATGGGAGATTTTCCATTTTGAGCACCCATTGTCAACATCAAGCATTGTCAGCTCAGGTGTAGCATAATTAAATGCAGAGTAAAGTTCCCTCTGTCTCAGCCCCAATCTCAGAACAGCTTCCCTTCCTGCAACCATATGACATTTTTCTCATCTCCCACATCACCTATCCTATACTCTCTCTGAGTTAGAATGCCAGTTTAGTGCCAGTGGGTATATCATTGGCGTGGTGATGGCCAAGACCACAAGGAACTGGATTGACTCCATCCGGACTGTTTTCATATTAGAACGTTACAGTCAACAGAGGAGGGCCTAGAAATTCGGTTGTGGGTTCGCCAGGGCTTTAGCGCCAGAAATTTAGCGCCGGCGCTAAGTCCCCCTGCGCGCGCCAAAAATTCAGTAGCGCCGCGCCCAAACGGCTGCCGGCGCTACTAGAGGGTGTCAGCGCCTCGAAATGGGCGCTGAGAGCCGCATTGCGGCGCAATTCCGGCGCTGCGGCACCCGATGCGGTGCGGCAGGCTGGGGAAGTGCAGGCCTCCTCCTTCAGTTAAAGAGGAGCTGCCTGCACCCGCCCGCTGGCCGTTCAAATGTTCAGAAAAATGAGCCCGGCACCTCGGACAAGTGCCGGGCTTGCAGGCCAGACGCATCTGTTCCACGGGGGGGGGTGGTGGAGGAGTCCGGGGAGGGAGGTGCGGGCAGGCGGCCGGCGGGAAAGCGGCCGGCCGCCGCGCGACCTTAATGCGCCGGCGCTAACTCCTGCAAGACTCGGTTGCCAAAGTCTTAGTTGCGGCTGCCACGGGCGAGGCGGCCGCAACTCAATTTCGGCGCTGGGGCCCGTCACCACGGCAACCGGGACGCTGCGCACACCGATGACGTCATCGGTGCCGGCGCAGCGCAACCGGTGTAACGCCGACGGAAGGGCCCCACTGAATTTGCCAACTGGCCATAACTCCGGCGCTAGGCCCTCCAGCGCCCCAAATGGGGCGCTAAGCCTACTGAATTTCTAGGCCGAGATGTTCGTCCTGGATTGAAGCCTGGTCCTAGAGGTGAAAGGTCAGCGTCTAACCCATTGCACTTGCCAGTTGTCTGAACTCCAGCATTGACTGGAATTTGTAGTTAGGCTTCTCCTAAAGAACTGTGCATTGCCAGTTTCTGTAAGATCAGCTTGAGGGGATGGGGAACTTGTACAGAGGGTGGGGTGGGGGATCTCCTTGTGTATTGATGAAACACATGTTTTGTCGATTTTAACCATGGAGAGCCGTTGTTGGGGTCTGTGGAGATGTCTCCTGGCTGGACCGTCCCACTGTACGTATTTAGTAAAGGAGCAAAACTGGATATGGGGCAGAAAATTACACCCAAAAAATGATGGCATCCATCAGTAACTAGATTGTATGGGCTCGATTCTCCTCCGCTATCCCACCCCAAATTGGCAGGATAGTGGCAGAAAAGACAGGCCAATCAGACAGTAAGTTCTACTGCTGCGTCCCACCCAAGCTCAATTTTCCTTCAGCCCCCAATCCCGCCCCCTGTGATGAAATAACTGTGTTCTGATATTTGTACTTGTACTTGTAATGTCTGGAATGTTCCACCGGGGGAACCACTAATGCTCCTCCCTGGCCCCGCCCCTCTTCTGGTATGTTCTACCAAGGGCTCGGTCGATGATGGACTCTGTTAACTCTGCCATGATTCTTATTTAATAAAAGGCTTCAGTCTTAAGCTTTAACTTCGGATTCGGGCAGTTATTTGGCACATCAATTTTATTAAATAACAACTTTTGGAAGATGGATCGATTTTTGAAACCAGAGCGTCTGGATATCGATCCCCATTCGGCAGATGCGTCGAAGAAATTTACGCATTGGCTCCAATGTTTTGAACACTTCATCGCATCATCGACCGATCCGACGGTTAACAAGTTGGGTCTTCTAACCAACTTGGTAAGTCATCAAACTTACTCTATAATTGAAGATATTACTACATATGAAGAGGCCCTCGCAGCTCTTAAAGCCCAGTACCTTAAGTCGGTTAACGAAGTATACGCCAGGTATCTCCTGTCTACTCGCAGGCAATTACCCGAGGAATCTCTGGACGATTTCCTGCAGGACCTTAAGGCTTTGGCTAAGGGTTGCAACTACAAGGCTGTCTCTGCCATAGTGTATCAGGAAGAAGACATCCGCGATTCTTTCATATCTGGCCTCCGATCTAATTATATTAGACAGAGACTCCTCGAGAACGACTCGTTAGTTTTAAAAACGGTTGTCGCTGCTGCTCGATTGTTAGATGTAGCCCAGAAGAATTCAGAAGTGTATGCATCAGCCCATGCATCTCTCTCAGCCTCGTGTGTTCCGAGTATGGAGGCATCCATAACACCAATGGAGCCCCCACTTAATCCTATTGTTGCGGCTGTGCCCCATGGGTCTAAGTGTTATTTTTGTGGCCAATCTAAACACCCCAGGCAAAGTTGCCCAGCCAGAGAGGCTACCTGTTTTAAATGTAAGAAACGGGGACATTTTAGTAAAGTGTGTAAGGGTAATCCTGTACCCGATGTCTTCTCTGCTGCCGCCTATCGTTTTACTCTAGCCTCGGCTACGGTTGACCAGACCATACCATGTTCCTTGTCAAAATCTATGATGGACATTAAGATTAATGGTCGTCCTACTGGGTGTTTGATAGACTGTGGCAGTACTGAAAGTTTTATACACCCCAACCTTGTTAACTCCTGTTCATTGAAGGTGTATCCTACTCGAAGTGAAATTGTGATGGCGTCCAAATCCCTTACTTCGGAGGTAACTGGATATTGTAAAGTCACATTGACCGTTAATGTTAGAATAAAATTTTGCTGGACAAGATTGCTGGACAAGATTTTGCTGGAAAAGACACAAACAACAAATTCACTGACTGGGACTAATTGAATCACTGCACAGTGAGACATGCCACGCTTACGCATGGCTGGAACAAAGTTCATCTCGTGTCCTGACTGGGACTAATTGAATCACTGAGGACTAACAAGGTTCACTGGTATCCTATCATCGAACTAATCACTTGTATCCTATTATCGAACTAATCACATTCCGCTGGGGAACAAGACGGAACGAAGACCTGAAGAGGCAGAATTGGCAACACAAGTGTGTAAACTCCTGACTGGAGGAAAATAATGATATGCGCTAATAAACGAATTGATTGGATGAATGTAAATGATCTAAAACCAACTTCTTGGAATTGTATATAAGCTCGGCACGTACTACAATCGGGGAGAAGGTGCTCTCGCAGACCGCGTGGTTGCAGACGCTTCTCCCAGAGCTCTGTCATTTAATAAAGTTGTCTCTCTTACTCAAAGTCTAGTTTCCGAGGAATCATTTTTCCTACAACAGTTAAGGATACGGAGTATAAGGACTTTAAACTCCTCATATTACCTCAGTTGTGTGTGAACTTAATATTAGGCTTGGACTTCCAGTGTCAGCATGAGAGCGTTACCCTTAAGTATGGTGGATCTCAGCCTCCGCTCACAGTCTGCGGCCTTTCTACTTTAAACGTAAGTCCGCCTACCTTGCTCCTAATTGTAGACCTATAGCGACTAAGAGCCAACGGTATAGTTCAGAAGATAAAACATTTATAAAAGAGGAAGTGGAAAGGCTTCAACGGAAGGGAATCATTGAACACAGTGGTAGCCCGTGGCGTGCCCAGGTGGTGGTGGTTAAAACTAATGAGAAGAAAAGACTTGTGGTCGATTATAGCCAGACTATAAACTTGTATGCCCAATTAGACGCCTATCCTTTGCCTCGTATTTCTGAGATGGTGAACCAGATAGCTCAGTACCGCGTGTTCTCCACTATTGATTTAAAGTCTGCCTACCATCAACTCCCCATCAAAATAGAAGACCGACCTTATACGGCCTTCGAAGCTAATGGGCGCCTGTTCCAATTCCTTCGGGTGCCCTTTGGAGTGACGAATGGGGTATCCGTCTTCCAACGGGAGATGGATCGTATGGTGGATGAATACACGTTGGAAGCAACATTCCCATACCTGGACAATGTTACCATCTGTGGGCGTGACCAACGGGAGCATGATCAAAATCTCGTGAAGTTCCTAGAGACTGCAAAGAGGTTAAACCTGACCTACAACGAAAACAAGTGTACCTTCAATACTACACGTTTGTGTATTCTTGGTTGCGTTGTGGAGAATGGGGTAATCGGGCCAGACCCGGAAAGATTACGCCCACTTAAGGAATTACCTTTACCTCACACTGTAAAAGCTTTAAGAAGGTGTCTGGGATTCTTCTCGTACTATGCCCAGTGGGTGGCTAGCTACTCAGATAAAGTCCGACCTCTTGGTAAGTCGACGTCTTTTCCGCTATCGGCGGAAGCTCAGGAGGCTTTCCTTAATATCAAACGGGACATTGAGAAGGCAGTGGTATGTGCCGTGGCTGAGAAGATCCCATTTCAAGTGGAAAGTGATGCATCTGATTTTGCGTTGGCAGCAACTCTTAACCAAGCTGGTAGACCAGTAGCCTTCTTCTCTCGTACATTGCAAGGACCAGAAGTTCGACATTCTTCAGTGGAAAAGGAGGCACAGGCAATTATTGAAGCAGTCAGGTATTGGAGACATTACCTCGCTGGCCAACGTTTTACGCTCATTACTGACCAGCGATCTGTGGCCTTTATGTTCAACACTAAGCAGAGAGGCAAGATCAAAAATGATAAGATTTTAAGATGGCAAATAGAACTGTCAACATATGACTATGATATTCAGTACAGGCCTGGAGTATTTAATGAGCCATCGGATGCTTTGTCACGAGGAGTATGTGCTAGTCTAGGTACAGATGAGCTTCAAAGTCTCCACGACGCACTCTGCCACCCTGGGGTTACCAGAATGAACCACTTCATTAAGTCCCACAATCTATCCTACTCTATTGAGGAGGTCCGGACAATGACCAGAACCTGTCATGCTTGTGCTGAATGCAAACCCCGCTTCTATAAGCCGTCCGAGCCAGCTCATCTTATTAAAGCAACTCGACCATTTGAGCGTTTGAGTCTCGATTTTAAAGGTCCCCTTCCATCGAGCGACCGTAATGTCTATTTTCTTAATATTATAGACGAGTACTCTCGGTTCCCTTTTGTTATCCCCTGTCCAGATGTGACTAGTGCTGTTGTAATTAAATGTCTCTGCCAACTGTTTTCCTTGTTTGGCATGCCTAACTATATACATAGTGATAGGGGTTCTTCCTTTATGAGCGAAGAATTACGACAGTTTTTGCTATCGAAGGGGATTGCAACGAGTAGAACTACCAGCTATAACCCTCGTGGTAATGGGCAGGTCGAGAAAGAAAATGCGACAGTGTGGAAGGCTATCGTACTGTCTCTGAAGTCACAAGGCCTGCCGACCTCTCACTGGCAGGATGTCCTGCCAGACGTGCTGCATTCCATAAGGTCTCTTTTGTGTACAGCGACGAATGCCACCCCTCATGAAAGGATGTTTAGTTTTCCAAGAAAAGCTACTAATGGAGTATCGTTACCCACATGGTTGACGACCACGGGCCCTGTGTTGTTGCGCAGACATGTGAGAGGCCACAAGACTGATCCGCTGGTGGAGGAAGTACAACTCCTCCATGCTAATCCCCAGTATGCGTATATTCAATATCCGGATGGGCGAGAGGATACGGTCTCTATTAAAGATCTTGCACCTGTTGGAACTCGAAAAGAGTTCGACTCTGAGAGTAGAGTTTTCAATCGTGGTATTGGACCTTCAGAGACACAAACCCTCAGTGTGGAAAATACTGATGATTCTGGGAATTCGAATGAACCGGAGTTAGTACTCCGGGAGGAGCCTCAGCAAGAGTTACGTCGTTCCCAGAGGATTATCAGACCTCCTGACAGGCTGAATCTATAGCAGGGGGTGAATGTGATGAAATAACTATGTTCTGATATTTGTACTTGTAGTTGTAATGTCTGGAATGTTCCACCGGGGGGAACCACTAATGCTCCTCCCTGGCCCCGCCCCTCTTCTGGTATGTTCTACCAAGGGCTCGGTCGATGATGGACTCTGTTAACTCTGCCATGATTCTTATTTAATAAAAGGCTTCAGTCTTAAGCTTTAACTTCGGGTTCGGGCAGTTATTTGGCACATCACCCCCCTGAGCCAGAAAGGCCGCCAGCTGCCTCTTGCCTGCCCGCTGCGTGTAAATGAAGGCAGGGAGGTGGAGCCTGGTCAGCCACCCCATTTTGCTGCCTTCTGCCACTGACCCCAGGGACCTGTCTGAGGCCAGCAAAAGATTTCCCTCCTTGTTCTCCAGGCTCTTGCAAACCCCCACCCCCCCTCCACACCTTCCCCACACCCCCCAGTAAGTGGCCTCCACCTCTTCAGGTGCTGCACTGGCAGTCCCACTGCAGCACTGCCCAAATGTTCCTGCCTTGCCGTGGGAGGCTCTCTCTTGATGGTGGGGATCCTGCTGGGAGCCCACCCTGTATACTTAATGATCCCAACCCAGAAAAATGGGTGGTGGTCACGGCACAGTCGAGAAGTCCCACCCCACGCCAATACTGCCAAAAGGAAGAAAATGTAGGCCATGTCTCCCAAAGTGGCCCATGTCAGTTCTGTCTCTATAAGGCGCTGACTCATCCTGGGATACAATTCTAAGGGTGAACTCATCCATAATTCTGCTGCCTTTACCCTACCTTGCACCAAGTCCCGTTCGCCCATCACCCCTTTGCCTGCTGACCTAGATTGGCTCCCGGTTAAGCAGCGCCTCGATTTCAAAATTCTCATCCTTGTTTTCAAATCCCTCCATGGCCTCGCCCTTCCCTATCTCTGTGACCTCCTCCAGCCCTACAACCCTCCGAGATCTCTGTGCTCTTCCAATTCTGGCTTCCTGCGCATCCCCGATTTTAATCGTTCCACCATTGGCGGCTGTGCCTTCAGCTGCCTCGGCCCTAAGCTCTGGAATTCCCTCCCTAAACCTCTCCGCCTCTCTACCTCTCTCTCCTCTTTTAAGACCTCCTCTTTTGATAGATAGATTTTTGGACTCTGGGGGAATCAAGGGATGTGGAGATCGGGCAGGAAAGTGGAGTTGAGGTCGATGATCAGCCATGATCTTATTGAATGGTGGAGCAGGCTCGAGGGGCCGTGTGGTGGAGCAGGCTCGAGGGGCCGTGTGGCGGAGCAGGCTCGAGGGGCCTTACGGTGGAGCAGGCTCGAGGGGCCGTATGGCGGAGCAGGCTCGAGGGGCCGTGTGGCGGAGCAGGCTCGAGGGGCCGTATGGCGGAGCAGGCTCGAGGGACCTTACGGTGGAGCAGGCTCGAGGGGCCTTACGGTGGAGCAGGTTCGAGGGGCCTTACGGCGGAGCAGGCTCGAGGGGCCTTACGGTGGAGCAGGCTCGAGGGGCCTTACGGTGGAGCAGGTTCGAGGGGCCTTACGGCAGAGCAGGCTCGAGGGGCCTTACGGTGGAGCAGGCTCGAGGGGCCTTACGGCGGAGCAGGCTCGAGGGGCCTTACGGCGGAGCAGGCTCGAGGGGCCTTACGGCGGAGCAGGCTCGAGGGGCCGTGTGGCGGAGCAGGCTCGAGGGGCCGTGTGGCGGAGCGGGCTCGAGGGGCCTTACGGTGGAGCAGGCTCGAGGGGCCGTGTGGCGGAGCAGGCTCGAGGGGCCTTACGGCGGAGCAGGCTCGAGGGGCCGTGTGGCGGAGCAGGCTCAAGGGGCCGTGTAGCGGAGCAGGCTCGAGGGGCCGTGTGGCGGAGCGGGCTCGAGGGGCCTTACGGTGGAGCAGGCTCGAGGGGCCGTGTGGCGGAGCAGGCTCGAGGGGCCTTACGGCGGAGCAGGCTCGAGGGGCCGTGTGGCGGAGCAGGCTCAAGGGGCCGTGTGGCGGAGCAGGCTCGAGGGGCCGTGTGGTGGAGCAGGCTCGAGGGGCCGTATGGCGGAGCAGGCTCAAGGGACCGTATGGCGGAGCAGGCTCGAGGGGCCTTACGGTGGAGCAGGCTCGAGGGGCCGTGTGGCGGAGCAGGCTCGAGGGGCCTTACGGTGGAGCAGGCTCGAGGGGCCTTACGGCGGAGCAGGCTCGAGGGGCCGTGTGGTGGAGCAGGCTCGAGGGGCCGTATGGCGGAGCAGGCTCGAGGGACCGTATGGCGGAGCAGGCTCGAGGGGCCTTACGGTGGAGCAGGCTCGAGGGGCCGTATGGCGGAGCGGGCTCGAGGGGCCGTGTGGCGGAGCAGGCTCGAGGGGCCGTATGGCGGAGCAGGCTCGAGGGGCCGTGTGGCAGAGCAGGCTCGAGGGGCCGTGTGGCGGAGCAGGCTCGAGGGGCCGTGTGGTGGAGCAGGCTCGAGGGGCCGTATGGCGGAGCAGGCTCGAGGGGCCGTGTGGCGGAGCAGGCTCAAGGGGCCGTGTGGCGGAGCAGGCTCGAGGGGCCGTGTGGTGGAGCAGGCTCGAGGGGCCGTATGGCGGAGCAGGCTCGAGGGACCGTATGGCGGAGCAGGCTCGAGGGGCCTTACGGTGGAGCAGGCTCGAGGGGCCGTGTGGCGGAGCAGGCTCGAGGGGCCTTACGGTGGAGCAGGCTCGAGGGGCCTTACGGCGGAGCAGGCTCGAGGGGCCGTGTGGTGGAGCAGGCTCGAGGGGCCGTATGGCGGAGCAGGCTCGAGGGGCCGTGTGGCAGAGCAGGCTCAAGGGGCCGTGTGGCGGAGCAGGCTCGAGGGGCCGTATGGCCTACTCCTGCTCTTCTTATGTTCTTAAGACACTCCTTAAAACCTGCCTCACCTGTCATTATGTGGCTAGGTGTTTTGTTGGATAACGCTCCTGTGAAGCGCCTTGGGACATTTTACTACATTAAAGGCGCTATATAAATGCAAGTTGTTGTTTTTGTTGTTGGGTGCCAGCAGCCCTCTAATATCTCACACAAATCGCCATATTTCACGTATAACTGTAAATAGCATCAGCAAACTATTTGAATGCCAAAGCTTCCCAGTAAGAGTCCCTTGATAGCAATCAGGAGCAGGAATACGGGCTGATTGTTCTCATTCCATACTTCTGAGGCGCTTAGGCCAACTCCTTCTGCTGCCCATTTGGGGTTAGTTGTCTCAGCACAGGCTAGGGATCGGACATGGCACCTTCGTGATCTGCATGGCTCAACGTTACATTGGGAATGTATTCACGGCTGGGCTGTGCCTCATTCACTGGGTCATTGAGGTAGCTACCTCCTGACATTTTTCCTGGTGTATCGCTCATGGATGGACATTGATGGCTTCCATTGAGATATCTCTGTCCAGATGGGATGGGCAATAAATGCTGGCCTTGTCAGCGACGCCCACATCCCATGAACGAATAAAATAAAATCATCCAACCTTCTATACTAAAGAGGACAGCTAAATAGGGCGGGGAAGAGAGAAAAAAAGAGAGAATACAATACAGCAGAGAAGTATTGACATCTATCAATAATAATTCTTCTAGGAAACTGGGGTGTGTTTTGAACATAATATAAGAACGTAAGAATAAGAGCAGGAGTCGGCCATACAGCCCTTCGGGCCTGCTCCGCCATTCAATAAGATCATGGCTGATCATCGACTTCACCTCCACTTTCCTACACTATCCCCATATCTCTTGATTCCCTTCGACCAAAAATTTATCGATCTCTGTCTTGAATATACTCAACGACTGAGCCTCCACAGCCCTCTGGGGTAGAGAATTACAAAGATTCACCGCCCTCTGAGTGAAGAAATTTCCCCTCATCTCAGTACTAAATGGCCGACCCCTTATCCTGAGACTATGCCCCTTTAGTTCTAGACTCTCCAGCCAGGGGGAACAGCCTCTCAGCATCTACCCTGTTAAGCCCTCTCGGAATCTTATATGTTTCAATGAGATCACCTCTCATTCTTCTAAACTTCAGAGAGTATAGGCCCAATCTACTCAATCTCTCCTCATAGGACAACCCTCTCATCCTAGGAATCAATTTGTCCTGATTTATTATTAATTATTATTATTATTTTCACTGATGGCCTGTTGATCTAGCATGGCTATCGCAGTTACTCTGGTTAACAGTTACCATGATGATGGTTAGTGATACTGTTATAATGAGTGTATGTGTTGTGGATTGTGCCACATTATTGTGACAAAATAAGATGCTTTTCAGTTTTGATTAGAAGGATTCTGTATGAGTTTTTCACTCCAAATATTTAAACCAATGTGGAAAAAATTAGAAAGTTTGAATTTGTGTACAAATATTTTCAGCATTCTGACTGTATCATTGCTATCTCCTTAACGCCAGATAATAATGAATTATGGATCCAGATTATGTTCAGCACTGTTCAATATGACAGCAAACAGGGTATAGATTTTCTGATCTGCACAGACATATTTTATCTTGCCAATGATATGAGAATTATGCTGTCGGATTTAATCGGTGTTGCGTTGGAGTATTTTCGAAGCCTTTGTCGGTAAAATCAAATTCTCAGTGAAACTGGAACAATCAAGTTAATGGAATGATGCACTAAAATGTCAGTCGGAACTGAATGTGGCAACTTTTCGGCGTTGGGATTGAAAACTATCATTTTGCTGTTGCATATAAATGAAACACTTCACATTCTTCTCCGTTCGCTGAATAAGACAGAGCAGATTGGTCTCATGTTAGCAATGTAAAACCAGCGTGACTGGCTATTGGTGTACACAGCCTGTCACAAACTGATGAGTGTTGCACAATTAATCTCGGAGTTGAGACCCATTTTCTCTGCCCGGATGCCCTTTCAACTGACTCGAAATAAGTCAATGTAGCTGGCAAAATGTAAACGTTTTGAGGGCACAATTTTCTCTTAATAAATGCCAATTCATTAAACATATTCAAGAAGGAGTTAGATATATTTCTTAAGGCTAAAGGGATCAAGGGATATGGGGAGAAAGCAGGGACCGGGTACTGAATTTGGATGATCAGCCATGATCTCATTAAATGGCGGAACAGGCTCGAGGGGCCGAATGGCCTACTCCTGCTCCTATCTTCTATGTTTCTATGTTTCTAGGTAATGTTCAAGACAGAGGTAGATAGATTTTTGGATACTAAAGGACTCAAGGGATATGGGGATAGTGCGAGAAGGTGGAGTTCAGGTAGAAGATCATCCATGATCTTATTGAATGACGGAACAGGCTCGAGGGGCCGAATGGCCTACTCCTGCTCCTATCTTCTATGTTATGCTTTGCATTGTACTGAAAAAAAATATTTCCCTCTCTTGACTGTTGCAATTTGCATCAAAGTGAAATTGTTCTGTCCAAGCAGCATCTTTTAAATATTTTTGATTAAATGTTTTATTGCAGAGATTGACACTGGCAGAAAAAAAAAGTTTTCTCTCTTATACAATAAGCACAAAGAAAGATGCTTTAAAAAAAAATCAACCTGCATTCACCAGATTTGTTGTTGTCAGCCAGTCAATCAAAGGCCGGAATTTAATTTGGAGGCGGTTAGGGTGCGGGGTGAGGAGGAGATGCCGCCTGCAATGCGGTCGGGAGGCCTGGGAAACCTGCCCACTCGCAGTAAAATTTAAAATGGTGGATCACCATGAGACATGCAGCTTCATTATTATATTTAAAGCACCAACCCGCCTCCTGGGAGCGGGTGGATTGGAGGCGGGTTGTGGTTCGTATTCAGGTTTTTAGCTCCTTAACCTCCCACCCAACCCAACCCACCTGTTTTTTGGGGTTAAAATTCCCCCCGAAGTGTCAGAAGATTGCCATTTGGGCCCAGGGAATAATATCGACTGGGATATATTTTCAACTTCAACAATGACACTTGGCACACACTAAGGAAGGAACTTTCAAAACGGAGAGGAGTGTTCCTACTTGCATTCATTTAATATTGTAATTAGATTCCAGTCACTTTCCTGTCATTATTAATTTATTTAAGTGTCACTGCACTAGTTCAATTAATATTGATAAATCAGTCCAATGAGATGGATATCATGGATTTGGTTCAATTATGAAATTAAATTGAAATTGGCAGGTAAAGTATTGAGAAGGTCACTGCAGCGTTTAATTCACCACATAAGGTGAAACCTGTCAAGTGTCACTTTCATAACAATGAATATTCAAAGATAGAGGAGGAGAAATTCAGTATCTTTCGTGCTAATGATTCCCAGCTTTTAAAAAATTGGGTTTGAGCACGCCAGGGAGGAAGTGGAGGGCTAAATCAAGCGTTCCACCTCCTTTCTGGGGCGCAACAGGCAGCAGGCGGGGCGGAGATGAGCAGCGCTGCACACTGGGCCATGCAGCGCTGCCGCGTTGGAAGGTTTCTTCCCTCCCTTAATGGGAAGGGCCGTCACTGCAGGCTCTGCAAGAGGAAAACTTACCTGGTCCCCGACAGCAGCCGCGATCCGGCCCGATCAGCCCGATGCACTGCAGCAGAGGGCCGGGCTGATCGAGCGCTGCCGAAGACAAAGGGAAAAAAACCGAGCATCACAGAATTTTTATTACTTGACTCGGCCACCTCGCCTTTAAGTATCGCCCCCGAAGCGCCCGGCCTCCCGATGAACGTTTCCTGCAGCTGCCGGTGTTTGCGCCCGGTGATGCTGCAGGGGGCAGAACCGAAGTTCGGCTCCGGGGGCGCTGCGCAGCCAGATGACGTAATTATCTCCGTGAATTTCGCGGGTGGTGGTAACATCGGCGCGCCCAGGCGGTAACTCGTTAGCGCCCCAAGTCTTTGGTACCAACAGTCTGTTTCTCCAATTCAGTTAGTGTTTTTTTTTGAGGAACCTTGAAGTACATTTTTTCTATTCGGCAGTGGAAGTCGACATTGCGATGCCCCTTTGCTGTTCTTAGCAGATGTGGAAGCAACTGTTGAAGCACGACGCCTTGGTGCAGGCAGTGAAGACTTCATTGAACTCAATCTGGGTAATGGTGACATTTTGCAGCAGTGGGGATGGGTGGGGTGGGGGGGGAGGAAAGAGAAGAGAAAGAAAGAAAAAAAAACACATTAGCTGATCGGCAGCAATTTCATTTTTAAACTGTATATTCAGGCTTTTGAGACCACACAAGGCAAGTATTACTCAAGCATTTAATACATTTGTTTGAGGAAATAGTAGTGTATTGATGAAAAAGTACCATTGTTGTGCATATTGATTTACAAAAATTGAATTTAAGCCAACTAGTTATCTGACTTGTGTTTGTTGATTAAGAAAGAGTAAATGTTCCAATTGCTTACACCTATGAGATTAAATTTCCAACAGCAGCAGGCCAGGACAAGCCAGTAGAAACAGCTTCTTTCCTCATTTTTTGATTAAAAAAAAAGTTGAATTGCGAAAACAAACAAAATTTCTGAGGGAGATAGTTCGGAAAGAGGGCAGCTGGGAAACAGGTAGAGGATGAGGTGGGCCTCCAGTCATAAGCAACCTCTCCTTGGAGGTGGGGAAGGGAGAGGGGGCGCAGCAGGTAGACGGAGAGTTAAAGGGGAGGTGAGTGTCAGCAGAGAGAGAAGAAGATACAGGGGTTCAGTGGTTAGTTCAAAAGGAGAAAAGATAGGGTGGTAGAGAGGGCAGGGTTAGTGAAAAGGTGAAGAGTTTGAGGTGAAAAAAGTGATGAGATAGAAAAACAAATGATGGCAAAAGAGCCAAAAACCATGTTACATAGAAACATAGAAGATAGGAGCAGGAGTAGGCCATTCGGCCCCTCGAGCCTGCTCCGCCATTCAATGCGATCATGGCTGATCATCCAAATTCGGTACCCGGTCCCTGCTTTCTCCCCATACCCCTTGATCCCTTTAGCCTTAAGAAATATATCCAACTCCTTCTTGAATATATTTAATGAATTGGCCTCTACTGCCTTCTGTGGTAGAGAATTCCACAGGTTCACCACTCTCTGGGTGAAGAAATTCCTCCTCATTTCTGTCCTAAATGGCCTACCCCTTATCCTTAGACTGTGACCCCTGGTTCTGGACTCCCCGACCATCAGAAACATCCTTCCTGCATCTAGTCTGTCCAGTCCTGATAGAATTTTATAAGTTTCAATGAGATCCCCTCTCAATCTTCTAAACTCCAGCGAGTACAAGCCCAATCGACCCAATCTCTCCTCATACGTCATTCCTGCCATCCCAGGTATCAGTCTGGTGAATCTTCGCTGAACTCCTTCCATGGCAAGAACATCCTTCTTCAGATAAGGCGACCAAAACTGCACACAATACTCAAGGTGTGGTCTCACCAAGGCCCTGTACAACTGCAGCAACTCAAACCCTTTTTATGTTTTCCCACATAAACCTCCACCCCAAAAGCAGTCTTCAAAAAGCTGGTCTCACCCACAATCTGAAAAAGAAAAAAAGGACTAAAAGACAGAAGAGGACAGAGAAAAGCAAAGAAAAGAGTTGGGGAGGGGGAAAGAAACGCCAGCAACCAGAGACAGAGGATTAGCCCAGCAACCAGAGACAGAGGATTAGCCCAGCAACCAGAGACAGAGGATTAGCCCAGCAACCAGAGACAGAGGATTAGCCCAGCAACCAGAGACAGAGGATTAGCCCAGCAACCAGAGACAGAGGATTAGCCCAGCAACCAGAGACAGAGGATTAGCCCAGCAACCAGAGACAGAGACAATTATCCCAGCAACCAGAGACAGAGGATTAGCCCAGCAACCAGAGACAGAGACAATTATCCCAGCAACCAGAGACAGAGGATTAGCCCAGCAACCAGAGACAGAGGATTAGCCCAGCAACCAGAGACAGAGGATTAGCCCAGCAACCAGAGACAGAGACAATTAGCCCAGCAACCAGAGACAGAGACAATTATCCCAGCAACCAGAGACAGAGACAATTAGCCCAGCAACCAGAGACAGAGGATTAGCCCAGCAACCAGAGACAGAGGATTAGCCCAGCAACCAGAGACAGAGGATTAGCCCAGCAACCAGAGACAGAGGATTAGCCCAGCAACCTGGTCAAGTAGGGGAGAAACTGTATTCTCCTACACAGTCTGCAAGGCCACATGAGATACACTAGCGAAACACTAAACATCTGGAGTATTTTGTGACTTCAAACAAGACAATCTGATCTGTCAACATAATCATTCTAGAGATATTTAAAAGCTCTATTCAGAGATGGTTTGTTGTAACAGGAGACTCAGTTGGGAAGGATGATTAAAAGTGATTCAGGCACTGTGTAATTAAATAACCATGATTTAATGTAATAATTCTGAGATACCATAAACTAACCTCAACTGGAGATCCTTCAGCACTGCCCTCAGATCACAACCAGGCTCCTTCTACACAAAAACAGCTTTGTCCCAAGTCTTCAACCATTTTCACCCATTGGATCATTGTTGGGTCCCGAAAATTCTTTAAATGGCAAAATTAGGAGGTGCCATTTCATATTCTGAAACATAAGTTTGGGGCACTGTAATATACCAACCCAGTTCAAAACCCAACTGATTTAAGGTGCCGAGCTCAGATTATGTTTTTATACCCTGCAGAATGCAGACAACCTAGCAGATTAGATACTGAATACAACTACAGCTACACAACTTGCATTCCGTATCCAGCAGCCAAACCCCCAGGAGTCCCAGGAAAAGAAATACTTGCATTTATAACCACCGGACGTCCCAAAGCCCTTTACAGCCAATGAAGAACTTGTTGAAGTGCAGTCACTGGTGTAATGTAGGAGGCAGTTCTCTCTCTCTACAACTTTAAAAAGTGAGCCCAAAATACCAGAATACAAACCTCCCTGACGCCGACCTGCAAGTAAATCCAGCTCCCGAAATCCCAGAGAGAGAGACTGGTCCGGTGTCCAGGTCCTGATCAGCGAGGTGTCGAAGCGGCAGCGACTCACTCAACAAAAAACAGCCCCCCATTCTCGCCTTTTAAACCTGACGCCTGACCCAGGCCTGGCTCCTACTCTCACAAAATTGCCTCTCCCCACCAGGCGCCAATTTCAAATTCACAAAAATGACCTCAATCTGCTGTAGTCACTGGAGATAAAGGCTAGTATCTCAGCTCACTAACCATCATGTCTCCTAATGGCTTGGACCAAGAGAGGGTGCAGAAAAGATTTATGAGAATGATTCCAGGGATGAGGGACTTCAGTTACGTGGATAGACTGGAGAGGCTGGGGTTGTTCTCCTTGGAGCAGAAAAGTTTAAGAGGAGATTTGATAGAGGTGTTCAAAATCATGAGGGGTCCCGACAGAGTAGATAGAGAGAAACTGTTCCCATAGGCGGGAGGGTCGAGAACCAGAGGACACCGATTTAAGGTGATTGGCAAAATAACGAAAGGCGACATGAGGAAAGACTTTTTTACGCAGCGAGTGGTTAGGATCTGCAATGCACTGCCTGACAGGGCAGTGGAGGCAGACTCAATCACGGCTTTCAAAAGGGAATTGGATAAGAACCTGAAGGAAAACAATTGCAGGGCTACGGGGAAAGGGCGGGCGGGGAGTGGGACTAGCTGAAGTGCTCTTGCAGAGAGCCGGCACGGGCTCGACGGGCCGAATGGCCTCCTCCTGTGCTGTAACCAGTCTATGATTCTAAGTTGATTGGGAAGCAATTTCTGAGCTATTTTCTGGATGAATGTTTCCTTTTAATTATTAGTCACTAGCCTCCTGTCTGGCTTTAAGCACTCCTTGTATTTCCCTTTGCTGCCTTCTATGTGCTGCCTTGTTTCTTTAAAACTATCCTGGCGCATTGGCTTGCAGTCTTGTGCAATGATTCTATCTTATTTTATTTCTGTTATGTTGGGAGGGGGAGCAGGAAAACCATGAACCGCTTTGGCCACTGAGATTTGTCACAGATGCTTGATTCAACCCTCAGTCTTGTCTTTGCCTTTGGTATATTTTATGCCGCTTTTGTGACTGTTCCTATGCAAGTTTTCAGGTTTGTTTTGGTTATGTTAGCTCTCTTTCTGTTAAGTGATCTACACCATCTGGTGTTGGTTTTTAATATGGCACCTAGATCATTAAGTCCCATCTAGGATCTTTTTACCTGTGAATGTTTTTGTTTTAGCACTTCATTTAGCCCAATTAACTGTAGCATCCAAGATAACTAGCAAATGCTTCAGATAAACTGCAATATCTGACCACGTGAACAGCCCTGATGTGAAGCGAAAATGAAGCTAATCCAAATGTTGACGGCACAAAATTCATGCATTTCTAAGGCGCCTGGGGCATGATCTCTGGGGGGGGGGGTTGACTTAATGTTAAAAATAATTAATTCTTATTAATTTTAAGAACCATGATCCATTTTTCATTTTCTGATGTTTGAATTTTCAAAAGCCCATTTCCCCAAGTAGGTGGGCACTCTGCCCCCATTCTACTCATTGCCCCCATTCACAAAGACATTCTATTCCCTTTCACAAACATGCACTTTTTTTCCTCCAACCTTCCCAGTTTATACTAGGATTCTTCTTGCTCTGCCATTTAACTCTTCCCTCTCCAGTTTAGTTAAGCTGGAAAAATGAGGAAGCTCGTGGCTACACTTGGTTTTACCACTTTAAATTTATTTTACACACGGGTACAGGTGGTCCTCCAAGCATCAACAAGAGTGCCCACAAACCTTTAGTTCTGGCCTCCAAAAACATTGTGACTGGCATAAAGCGTCCAAGCAGTGCAGTGGGACAGAAGAGACTATGTCCATCCCCGAAGAGATCCAAGGCAGTTGGTGACATGAATCAGTCATTCATGAAAGAAAGACTTATGAAATAATACTGAGCGGCCTGCGGGTGGCGCTGTCCAGGGAGAGTATAAATACTTGGGCACGAGCCTAGCTTGTGCAGGACATTCTTAACAGGAACTAGTGAAGGACACAACTAGACCTCCATGTTGTAAAACAGTTGATTAAAGCTTTGTTTAAACACTTAGACCAAGTGCCTAGTAGTTTTCTTACATCAGTTGGTATGGGTTAAATAACTTTTTTCTGTCTTAACTTGCAATTTGCCCATAGGTTTATTTTAAGGGAAGGATACCCGCTGGGTTAAGTACTAATATTTGAGACCTGTTGCGCCCAGACTGTAAGTGGATACATTGCCCCTGCATACTTTGCTCCAATCCTTTAGTGCCACAGCTGTTGAAATGGAGCTCCTATGAAAAGTTAAATATTGGCAGAATTTGGGGGGAAAAGTAAGTGGGACTTGTCTTGAGGTGAGCATTCATCCCATCTGTTTGAGTCGGATACTTTATTAAAAGGGTGTGTTTCACATTTTTGTCTCATGTTAGTTTGCCTTAAATTAGAATGAGTTGCAAATCCTATCTGAGGAAGTGGGGTACCTGTCCATCAAAAGGACCACCGAGGAATTGCAAGGATCACATGAAAATACAATAATTACATATTTCATGACCACATTATTAAACTTGCTGTAGAATTATCTTGAGTATTGAGTGGTTTTATTTGAAAGCTTGTTTCAAGATGTCTGGGCAATAGTTTGAGGCTGATTCTCTGGCCTTCTATTTTCCATTTGTAGTATAACTATTGCATCTGCATGGCCACCAATTGCATGGTCTGTGCAAGTGAGTGTACTAACTTTTATTTGGGGGCAACTTGCCGTTTCTTTTTTGGTCTCCCTTTTGCTTAAATCAAAGGGTGAAGGTTTTTTCTGTTGCTTGATATACTGGGCGTGGTCACTGACCCAGTGGCCTGAGAGTAGAGTTGAATCTTTTTGTGGGCTCTTGTTTCCTGTTTTCAGGTTGGTGGCTTTTCCAGTTTGGTTTCATGAATTGCATATGGTTGAACCAGGGCTCAATTGTGGCCAGTTTATCAATTGGTTTGTTTTATTTATTTTTTGTCTCACTTATATCTTGTATCAGGGTGAAGATTTTTTTTAATGCAAGGACACTTATTTTCTGGGGTCTGTAATTAAACAAGATTTTTTTTTCCCGGTGCTCTAATTTTGTGGCAGCTTTTAGCTTACTTGGGAGGGAGTGAGTGCAAAGTTTATATATTTAAAATATTCCCATGGCAGTTTTGTGCTTTTGTATTTTGAGTACAGGTAGGCTATCCTTTATCCGAACTTCCGAAAACCGAAACCCTCTAAAAACCGAAAGTTTTTTCGTTCAGCGTAAGTCGTGCGCACGACATGACCAGAGTGGCGCACGACTTACGCTGAGCAGGGCAGAGGGTCACTGAGTTCCCTCCTGGGTAGGAGATTGCAGGCCGAGCCGGGCAGTGTGAAGGAGGTATACCGGGAGAGTGAACCCAACAATACAGCGGCCCGTCCGATAGCTACAGCGGCCTGCCCGATATTCTTTTCTCCCCCCGACCCCCCGCCGACCCCCACCCTTTCGGATAAGGGATAGTGTACCAGCCTTTATCCGCACTTCAGAAAACCTCTGAAAACCGAAAGTGGTGGCTTACGGGGTGCTGCCCCGTAATACCTTCTGAAATCCGAAATTTTCCGAAAACCGAAACACGGCTGGTCCCAAGGTTTTCGGATAAAGGATAGTCTACCTGTATTGTGCCCTACTTTTTGTTTACTCCACTAAAATGTAATCTGTCAAAGTCATAGAGTCATAGAGTAATACAGCACGGATAGAGGCCCATCGTGTCCGTGCCGGCCATCAAGCCCTGTCTAATCTAATCCCATATTCCAGCATTTGGTCCGTAGCCTTGTATGCTATGGCATTTCAAGTGCTCATCCAAATGCTTCTTAAATGTTGTGAGGGTTCCTGCCTCCACGACCCTTTCAGGCAGTGAGTTCCAGACTCCAACCACCCTCTGGGTGAAAAAGTTCTTTCTCAAATCCCCTCTAAACCTCCCGCCCTTTACCTTGAATCTATGCCCCCTAGTTATTGACCCTTCTACTAAGGGAAAAAGCTCCTCAGTATCCATCCTATCTATGCCCCTCATAATTTTGTACACCTCAATCATGTCCCCCCTCAGCCTCCTCTGCTCCAAGGAAAACAAACCCAATCTGCCCAGTCTCTCTTCATAGCTGAAGCGCTCCAGCCCTGGTAACATCCTGGTGAATCTCCTCTGCACCCTCTCCAAAGCGTTCACATCCTTCCTGTAGTGTGGCGACCAGAACTGCACACAGTATTCCAGCTGTGGCCTAACCAGTGTTTTATACAGCTCCATCATAACCTCCTTGCTCTTATATTCAATGCCTCGGCTAATGAAGGCAAGTATCCCATATGTCTTTTTTACCACCTTATCCACCTGTTCCGCCACCTTCAGGGATCTGTGTACTTGCACACCCAGATCCCTCTGACCCTCCGTCTTGCCTAGGGTCTTACCATTCATAGTGTATTCCCTTGCCTTGTTAGTCCCCCCAAAGTGCATCACCTCGCACTTTTCCAGGTTAAATTCCATTTGCCACTGTTCCGCCCATCTGACCAACCCATCTATATCGTCCTGCAGACTGAGGCTACCCTCCTCGCTATTTACCACCCTACCAATTTTTGTATCATCCGCGAACTTACTGATCATACCTTTTACATTCATATCCAAGTCATTAATGTAGACCACAAACAGCAAGGGACCCAGCACCGATCCCTGTGGTACCCCACTGGCCACAGGCTTCCAGTCACAAAAACAACCTTCGACCATCACCCTCTGCCTTCTGCCACTAAGCCAGTTTTGTATCCAATGCGCCAAGGCACCCTGGATTCCATGGGCTCTTACCTTCTTGACCAGTCTCCTGTGCGGGACTTTATCGAAGGCCTTACTGAAATCCATGTATACCACATCCACTGCGTTACCCTCATCCACACACCTAGTCACCCCCTCAAAAAATTCAATCAAATTAGTCAGACATGATCGTCCCTTGACAAAGCCATGTTGACTATCCCTGATTAATCCTTGCCTCTCCAAGTGGAGACTAATTTTGTCCCTCAGAATTTTTTCCAATAATTTTCCTACCACTGATGTTAGGCTCACTGGCCTGTAGTTCCCTGGTTTTTCCCTACTTCCCTTCTTGAATAATGGTACTACATTAGCGGTTCTCCAGTCCTCTGGCACATCCCCTGTGGCCAGAGAGGTCCTGAATATATGTGTTAGAGCCCCCGCAATCTCTTCCTTTGCCTCACACAGCAGCCTGGGATACATTTCGTCCGGGCCTGGGGATTTATCCATTTTTAGGCCTGCTAAAACCGCCAATACCTCCTCCCTCTCGATGTTAATATGTTCGAGCATATCACAGTCCCCCCGCCCTATTTCTATGTCTACATCGTCCTTCTCCATAGTGAAAACAGATGCAAAAATTCATTTAGAACCCCTCCTACATCTTCCGGCTCCATACACAGATTGCCACTTTTGTCCCTAATGGGCCCTATTTTTTCCCTAGTTATCCTCTTACCCTTAATATACTTATAAAACATCTTAGGATTTTCCTTTATTTTGCTCGCCAGTGTTATTTCATGGCCCCTCCTTGATCTCCTAATTTCTTTTTTAAGTATCCCCCTGCACTTTTTGTACTCCTCTAGGGCTTCCTCCATCTTTAGCCTTTTGTATCTGCCAAAAGCCCTCCTTTTTTTCCTAATCCATTCTCGTATATCCCCTGACATCCAAGGTTCCCTGTGGTTTTTGGAACCACCCTTGACCTTTACGGGAACATGTTGCCATTGTATGATCTCAATCTCCCTTCTGAAAGCCTCCCATTGCTCCGATGCGGATTTTCCTACAAGTAGCTGATCCCAGTCCATTTTGGCCAGATCCTGCCTTATCCTATTAAAATCGGCCTTCCCCCAATTTAGAACCTTTATTTCCGGCCCATCCCTGTCCTTTTCCATGACCACCTTAAATCTCACCATATTATGGTCAATGTCACCAAAGTGCTCACCTACTAGCACTTTTTCCACTTGGCCGGCCACATTCCCTAGAATTCGGTCCAGTACCGCCCCCTCTCTTGTAGGACTTTCTACATGCTGGCTCAAAAAGCTCTCCTGGATGCACTTTAAGAATTCTACACCCTCTGAGCCTTTCACACTCTGACTATCCCAGTTAATATTGGGGAAGTTGAAATCCCCCATTATTATTACCCTATTATTTGCACATTTCTCTGAGATTTGCCTACATATCTGTTCCTCTATCTCCCCTTGACTGTTTGGAGGCCTATAGTACACTCCCAGCAAAGTGCTTGCCCCCTTTTTGTTTTTAAGCTCCACCCATATGGCCTCATTAGAGGAACCTGCTAATATATCATCCCTCCTTACTGCAGTAATTGACTCCTTAATTAATATTGCGACACCCCCTCCTCTTATACCTCCCCCTCTGTCTTGCCTGAAGATTCTGTACCCCGGAATATTGAGCTGCCAGTCTTGCCCCTCCCTCAACCATGTCTCCGTGATAGCAACAATATCATACTCCCATGTGTTTATCAACACCTTCAGTTCATCCACCTTATTTGCAAGACTCTTTGCATTAAAATAGATGCCATCCAGCCTTGCCCTTATATATTTGCCCTGTCTACCAAGCTGACTTGTTTTTTTCTCTATAATTGGCAGCACATCACCCCTCTTTCAGCTCCCCTCTGTATCCCATCCCCAAAGTCTATTGGTTTATTTTGTTGCAGGAAAGGTGACTGACAAATTCCCAGGGAAAAGTGGAACAAAACCCATCATCACCACTAGAACCTAAGCAGAAGATGGGAGCGAAGGCAGGAGAAAGTCTAACTTCAGAACCAAAAGTCACTCTGGTATGAAACTGTCATTGTTGCTCGTTTGTGTTGTTTTTCTTTACCCACAGCCAGCGACCAGATGAAACTAAAACTGTTGGATTTTGAGACTCATGGCCGGGAAGACTGTTTCTCCAGGTCTTGGCACTTTACTGTATATAATACTAAAAAAAAATAGCGTGCCCTCTTAATGACCTTATCACATTCAGTCCTTGAGCAGTAACGAGTCAAAATCTCGGCTCCATTATGCTGCACAGTGGCCAGTTATCATGACCAAAGTTCCCTTTGGGCTGTGCGGTTAAAGGGGCCACGCAGCCCCAAAAAAAAGTGGAGAGAGCATCGGTCATGGCTACTTTGTGCGCGCACTTTCCCTTGTGCAGGTTCACCAGGAAAGAAAGACTTTCATTTATATAGCTTCTTTCACGACAGTGGGACATCCCAAAGCGCTTAACAGACAATGATGTACTTATGAAGTGCAATCACTGTTGTAATGTAGGAAATGCTGCAGCCAACTTGTGTACAGCAAGCTCCCACAAACAGCAATGTGATAATGACCAGAATTTTTTATTTTAGGAGGTTGTGTGATTTGAAAGTTAAATTTTGCCTATAATGTAAAAGGCCCTTAAATCTATAGGGTGTCACCTGATGCTTCATTGTCGCCTTTTTCTTCCTTATCTATCCTCCCTGCTGCACCGCCCCCCCCGACCCTCATTTCTGCCTCCAAAAGAAGATTGACATCTGGGCAGACAAACCAGACTCCATTGGCTGAGCCCTAGTTTGCTTGGGTAGCATTTGGGAGTTCTCTTTCCCAACAGGGGCATCTCTTCTGAGTTGCATGTCCCTCTTCAAGAATCAGCCACTAGTTTTGTTCATGGAGAGAGAAATAGAGTCAACGTTTCAGGTCGAAACCCTTCGCCAGTCCTGATGAAGGGTTTCAACCTGAAACGTTGACTCTATTTCTCTCTCCACGGATGCTGCCCTGGCCTGCTGAGTTTTTCCAGCATTTTCTGTTGTTGTTTCGAATTTCCAGCATCCGCAGTATTTTGCTATCGTCGCTAGCTTTGTTATTGGCTCTCTAATCTCCAGTAACATTTCGGCACCAAATTTAATGAAGTTAGTTTTTCTTATTTTGTATTGTGTTTTTCCAGTGCTTTAAAAAGGTATTTGAAATCTGAAATGATGGGCTCTACTTGTTGTTGATCAGAATGGGTTTTGTCTTTGCAGAACAAAACTGCAGCAGAGGAATCCAAATCCAAACGGGAACTTCAGGTGGGTAAGAGTTTTGATTTTGATTTCTCGTCACAACAGACCGTGTCTCCCAAACAACCTCCTTTTATCAGGGAAAAGGAGATCAAGCTGTGATTTTTCCAGTTGGAAAGTGTACAACAACAACTTCTCCAGTCTGAAGGGGAACTCCATCTGTAATGCCTTGGCAAAACATTTTGGGTATAGCTTTTTTATTCTTGGAGTGCCAGAGTGCAGTAGTTACTGTCTAACTCTTTTGATCTGACGAGAAACTGTTCAGTTGGTTGAGCATCAGACACGGAATGAGTAAAGTATTTGATTTCACTGAAATAACAACAGAAAATGCTGGAAAAACTCAGCAGGCCAGGCAACATCCGTGGAGAGAAATTAAAAGTCGACGTTTCGGGTGATTTTATTTCCTTTCCAGTTTTGAAAAAGGGTTCACCCGAAGCGTCGACTTTTAATTTCTCTCCACGGATGTTGCCTGGCCTGCTGAGTTTTTCCAGCATTTTCTGTTGTTATTTCGGATTTCCAGCATCTGCAGTATTTTGCTATCGTATTTGATTTCACTGCATGGCCGCTCTATCTAGAAGCAGATTTGGGTGTTTTTGTTCACTAGAAGAAAACATGACTGTGTAGCGGTTCGTGTAGATCGCCACTAAATAAGAGAGTTTGACTTCGACGAACTATAAATAAGTTGTTTATTTACAGGAACAGGCTAATTACAGCAGGTAAGATAGCAGGTAAGATGGCTGACTGTAGGAGCACCGTGGTGTAGGTCTGGTCCCAGCGGGGACTCCACGAGGACTGAGTTCGCAGTCCTGTGGGGAGCGTGATGACGTCATTGCGTTTGTGTTGTGACGTCATCACGTTGCTCGCGTTTCCCGCGCTTAGGGCATCACGTGATGCGCGTCGTTGCGTCACTGGCCGTTGAGGCCGAGGTCGCGAGGCCGGGCTGTGCCGGTGCTTGCCGCGGGAGCGGAAGATCGCGTCGCTCCCGTCAGCTGGCCGTTGAGGCCGAAGACGCTAGGCCGGGCTGTGCCGGTGCTTGCTGCAGGAGCGGAAGATTGCGTCGCTCCTGTCGGCTGGCCGTTGAGGCCAAAGACACTAGGCCGGGCTGTGCCGGCGCACGCACATCACGTTGTACGTGACGTGACGTCAGCGAGCTAGGGCGTGTCTTAAAGGGGCAATGGCCCCAACAGGTAAGTTAAAAGGGCAACGGCCCCAAAAGGTAATTTAAAGGGAATTATGTGTCTCAATGTAAGGGACAACCAGTGGTACCGCCACATAGGCCCCCCCAGAATTCGCTTTAACGAAAGTCCAAGGATGAGATGGTCTGACGAGCTGGTGGTCACGGCGGTCATGCTGTCTCGACTTGGTAGGCGAGGTATGAAGATGCTGCTCGTGAGCGGATCCTTACGTGCGTCGTGGCAAATAAAACGTATCCGTCAGGCGAAGGACCATGGAGACATGCGAAACAGCAGGCCTTGTCAGAGTGACGGGCAGATTGGGCGGACGCGGGCGATGTCTCCGTTGATGGGTGAGCGAAACCTTCGGGAGGCTGGAACGCACGGAACGGTGCGTGCCATAGTGCTACGACGTGAACACAACGGAGGGTGAAGAGTTTCTGCGTTGATCAGTGATCGGTGAGGCTAGCAACTTTCACGTGGCTGATCGCGGCCGCAGGATGCCCGTTGGACCCGTCCTCGATGTGTGCAGCTTCAGTAGACGTTTGCATTTGTTAAAGGGAAAACTGGAGAAAGGGCGGCAACGGTCCAGGTTGTTGTTGCTTTCAGGAGGGGTAACTCTGCCTGGAGGGCGTCAACACTTGTAACAGTTGTAGATTTAGGAGATAACAGCCAGGAGGGCGGCACGTCTTTTGTTCACGCCGAATCGTGCAGTAGGCAACACAACCAGCAAGCTGAAGGGCTGGTGCGCCGTCGGCGGAGAAGGAGTCGTCGGTGTTCACGAGGGATGGGTTCTCATGGTTCGCGAGGGATGGGTCCTCGTGTGCGAGGAGTGCGTCCTCGTGTTTTGCGGGGGTGAGTCCTCGTGGTATCCCCGTGGGGCGCGCTCCGATCTTGTGGGCCCGAACATGCTGTACCCCGCGCTTGGAGAGATGTATACTTGCTGTTGCTTTGGATGTAGAGGCGGACGATCCGTGTGGCGGTAGAAGAGTCGAATACGGAGACCGTGAGCACGTGCGTGGTCTGTGCCGCATCGATGTTCTCGGCGAACAGGGCTTCTACCTGCATAAAGCATGAGGGAGACCGTGGCTCCCTGGATTGCGGTAGCGACAGCAGAACGGCTGATGCTTCCGTAGCGTGCTTCGTTTGTGAAAGACGTTCACAAACCCACCAGTTGTAGCGCTGGTGGATGACGGTTGCCGTTGGTCGTGCTCTACCTCTGTGAAATCGTTCGTGAAAAACGAGCTCACCTCCAAGCTGCGCTTCCGTTGCGAAGACGTTCGCAAAGACGGGGTCGCTTGTGGTGGAATTGGTGTTAGGCGGTTGCTGTTCCGTGGTTGTTCGTCGGTTGTGCGTTGGTCGTCTTGTGGGAAGACGAGGGTCAGGCTGCGCGTTGCTACCATGAAAATCGTTCACGGATACGGGTTCACCAATTGTAGCGTTGGAATTGATGAGCTCCCGTACTCACGTCGTAGGGTCACCAATGTAGCGGTTCGTGTAGATCGCCACTAAATAAGAGAGTTTGACTTCGACGAACTATAAATAAGTTGTTTATTTACAGGAACAGGCTAATTACAGCAGGTAAGATAGCAGGTAAGATGGCTGACTGTAGGAGCACCGTGGTGTAGGTCTGGTCCCAGCGGGGACTCCACGAGGACTGAGTTCGCAGTCCTGTGGGGAGCGTGATGACGTCATTGCGTTTGTGTTGTGACGTCATCACGTTCCTCGCGTTTCCCGCGCTTAGGGCGTCACGTGATGCGCGTCGTTGCATCACTGGCCATTGAGGCCGAGGTCGCGAGGCCGGTGCTTGCCGCGGGAGCGGAAGATCGCGTCGCTCCCGTCGGCTGGCCGTTGAGGCCAAAGACGCTAGGCCGGGCTGTGCCGGTGCTTGCTGCAGGAGCGGAAGATTGCGTCGCTCCTGTCGGCTGGCCGTTGAGGCCGAAGACACTAGGCCGGGCTGTGCCGACGCATGCACATCACGTTGTACGTGACGTGACGTCAGCGCGCTAGGGCGCGTCTTAAAGGGGCAATGGCCCCAACAGGTAAGTTAAAAGGGCAACGGCCCCAAAAGGTAAGTTAAAGGGAATTATGTGTCTCAATGTAAGGGACAACCAGTGGTACCGCCACAACTGCATCAATTTGTGTCGCCATAAGGTGACGCAGGTACTGTAATGCAGTAAAAGTGCAGTTGTTGCCTCTGGGCATACAGACAACTGGTGTTTTGTAGAAAAATGCTTTTACTTGCTTTGGGATTGGTGAGCAGAGCCCATTCTAACAATGTGCACCTGTTTGATCCCCAGTTTTTAGTGTTGGTGTGTTGAGCTGTATATGATGTATTGGGAATGTGAAGCTCCACTAGTCGTCAGTTTTCCCTTGTTTGGTATCTTCATGGCCTGCACTCTCCTGTGGGTAGATGACACAGGTTTACATCAATGTCACTATTGAGCTGGCACTTGAGAGATGTGAAGTGAGGCATCTTGTCCTGCTGTGGTAGATGCCTGGTCTCCTTTTGCTGTCCAGATCTAGGAAGGAAGGAAACTAGCACTGGAATAAAGGGCCTTTCTAGACAATAATTAAAACACTGTAATCTTGTATTGAGGTGTTCAGCAAATGACCTGGCCCTAGGTGATCATAAAATGCATAGGGATTGTTTCTCCAGCCCCACCCATACTACTTTGCAGTACGGGAGTCAATGGGACAAAGGGGAGAAATTTGCATAACCTGTTGTGTGAAGGGTTTGCGCCTGATTGCTAAAGCTAAGCCTCTTTCATTTCAGCAAAGCTTCAGAGAAAAATCAAGAGTTGGAGGAGAAAGTTGCTGTGCTGGGGCGGGAACATTCTGATCTTCAGCAGGTGAAGAGAATCCCACACCTGTCCCAGAAGAAGAATCTAATTTTTAGTGCCTTTGTGAAGTGTTGTCCCTATATTTGCATTCTAAACTCCTATGTTACAAGGTAGTGTAATAAATTTGCCTGAGATTTGACTGATCGGGCAATAACTCAATTTGTCAAAACTAAGTGGCAGTCGGATTGCATTGTTCGCTGAACAGCAGATACAACATTTTTAAAACTCCCAGTTGTAGTGTATGTACCTTTAAGAGAGAACTACTTTTACAGCTCCTGTATACTGTAGTACCGGCAGTGACCACACCTGTATATAAGCTTGAGCATGCCTCTGTACCCCAGTCTTGAGACTACCCTACTCCAGTAAATACCTGTTGATTGTTAAGTTACAGCATCCGTGTAGTTATTGAAAAAATCATACTCTCAGAATCACGGATCTAACAGTGGCGACGAGTGTCGTTTCGAATCTACCTGCAACTCTGCATTTCCCTTCGAGGATTCGCTCCGGGAGGGCAGTGGAAGAAAGTCGAGGCCAGAAGCACGGGCGTCGACCACGAGCAACCGCCCAGTCGTCCGGCAGAGGGTGAACATCGCAGGGGAGACTGTGGAGAGCCGGGCTTGGTTCCCCAGCCACGACGATCAGCAACAGACTGACGACAGGTACAGCGCAGACCCTTCCCGGACAGTGGCGGCTGGAGCCGACCGACGGCAGAGAAAAAGCCGAGCAGCGTCGACGGGGTAAGATAGAGGGTGAAGCGCACAGGGCGCAGCCGGGGGTTGAAAACCAAGTGGCGTCGAGGAAAAACAAAATGGAGAGAGAGAGGGTAAAGCAGCAGCCGGGTTCAGGACCGAGCGGCGGAAACGGGAAAGGCGCACAGAAAAAAAAACGCGCAGAGCACAGCCAGGGCTCAAGGGCTGAACAGTGTCCGCGGGGAGAAGAAGGGAGAGCGCGGGAGATGCCATTGAGCCGCGGAGAAGAAGGAAAGCGCGGGAGACGCCATTTTGGACAGTTAAATCACACACAGGGATGCCGAAGAGTGGCAGTATCTCTACGTTCGACAATGAAGTCGAAGATTGGGCGACATATGTGGAACGTATTGCGGTGTACTGCAGGGCGAATGAAGTGCCAGATGCTAGGAAAGCACTGGTTTTGTTAAATTCCATGGGTGCAAAAACTTATGGGTTACTGCAAAACCTAATAACCCCAGAGCAGCCCGTGAATAAGAATTTCGAAAGCATAGTAGAAATCCTACAGGACCACTTAAACCCCACACCGCTGCTGATAGCAGAATGATTTAAGTTCCATAAAAGGAACCAACACAAAGACGAAAGCAATGCTGAGTACTTAACGGAACTGCGCAAGCTATTGAAACACTGCCAGTTTGGAGTGGGACTAGCAGATACGTTAAGGGACAAGTTTGTGTGTGGGCTTCAAAATGAAGGAACGCAGAAACGACTTCTATCAGAAAAGGATCTTACGCTGGACAAGGCTTTCAGTATGGCAGTATCACACGAAGCAGCCGCAAGGGGCGCTGCAGAGATACAACGGAGACCGCAAGAATATGGCACCAATGAAATGTCCTATGGAACAGGGAAGTATTATCGCTGCGGCAGAACAACACACGACCAGAAGGACTGTTGGTTCAAGGACCAAGTGTGCAGACAGTGTGGAAAAGCAAGACACATAGCAAGAGTCTGCAGGTCTGGGAAGAAAACCAACAGCAAGGAATCTCCACAGGAGAAGTACAAAAAGGTACACCAGTTGATGGACAGTAGTTCAGACGAACAGAAAAGTGACACAGACTCTGGAAGCAAGGAGCTGGGTTGTCTGAAACTACATAAGGTAACCAAAATGGAGGATCACCAGACTATCTGGGTTACACTCAAGATAGACGGAGTCCAAGTGAAAATGGAATTGGACACAGGATCAGCCCTAACAGTCATAAACCAAAGGGACTACAAGCGGCTATTTTCACATATACCCTTGAAAGCTACAGAGATTGTCTTGAAGACGTACACGGGGCAAAAAGTCTACCCCAAAGGAAAAATAAGGGTGAAAGTGATATACAAAGGCCAGGAAATACCTAAAATGGACTTACTTGTATTGCCAGATGGAGGACCACCACTGCTAGGACGTGAATGGATCCGGAAGATACAATTAGATTGGCATTCCATACAGGCACTGAAGGTTGAGGCCAAAAAGGATGACGACGTCACACCTGGATGACTGTCAAAAATGCTAACTGATGCAAAAGAAGTGTTCCAGGAGGGACTCGGAACACTAAAAGGCATAACAGCAACGATTAAAATAGAGGAAAATGCAAGCCCAAAGTTTCTTAAGGCCAGACCAGTGCCTTATGCGATCAGACCAGCCGTCGAAGCAGAGCTGGAAGGGTTGGAACGTTCAGGAGTACTGTCCAAAGTAGACTGGAGCGAGTGGGCTACACCCATTGTTCCTGTAATGAAGAGGTCGTTGAGTAATACGCCTGGGGAACCAAAGAAGGTCCGCATCTGTGGGGATTTTAAGGTGACAGTGAACCCAGTTCTTCACACGGTACAATATCCGCTTCCACGAATTGAGGATATTTTCGCCTCGCTATCTGGAGGTAAACACTTCACCAAAATTGATCTAGCCCAGGCGTACTTGCAAATGGAGGTAGAAGAAACCTCGCAACAATACCTCACGATCAACACTCATAAAGGTCTCTATCAATACAACCGGCTGGTGTTCAGGGTAGCATCGGCTCTGGCTATTTGGCAAAGGGCGATGGATCAAGTCCTGCAAGGGATTCCAGGGACCCAGTGTTATTTGGATGACATCCTGGTCACGGGCGAAAATGACAGTGATCACCTCGCCAACTTGGAGAGGGTGCTCACCAGATTAAAGGAATATGGGCTACGAGCTAATCGCCACAAGTGCGAGTTTTTCCAGAAGCAGATCTCGTATTGTGGCCACGTCATCGATGAAGAGGGGTTACATAAGTCCCCTGAAAAGATTGCGGCAGTAGTCAAGGCTCCAGCACCGGAAAATGTGTCACAACTGAGGTCGTTCCTCGGGCTGGTAAACTACTACCATAAGTTCTTACCAAATTTGTCCACGGTATTACACCCACTGAACACCTTACTGCAAACAGGGGTACCATGGAAGTGGAATGACGAACGTAGACAAGCTTTCCAGAAGTGCAAAGAATTGATTACATCAAAAGAGGTGTTGGCCCATTTCAACCCAGCACTACCAATTCGTTTGGCATGTGATGCATCACCCTATGGTATTGGAGCGGCGCTGTCGCACAAATTCCCAGACGGGTTGGAGAGGCCAGTAGCCTTTGCGTCTCGGTCACTAACCTCAGCCGAGCGCAACTACACCCAGATTGACAGGGAGGCCCTCAGCCTAGTATGGGGAGTAAAAAAATTCAACCACTATCTGCATGGGCAGAAGTTCACCTTGCTGACTGACCACCAACCACTTGTCTCCATCTTTAATCCTAAGAAGGGCGTTCCAGTGATGACTGCACAACGGTTACAAAGATGGTCCCTGTTTCTAGGGGCAAATCAGTATGAAATAGAATATAAAGGCACGAAACAGCATGGAAACGCTGATGGGCTATCCTGCCTGCCACTGCCTACTGTGGAGGAAGCACCAACAGTGGACTCTATCGAGATATTTTATTCGTCAATAATTGAACGATTGCCTGTAACGAACGCGGATATAGAAAAGGAGACCCACAATGATCCGACGCTGTCGAGGGTATATGATTTGACGGTGAGGGGATGGCCAACACATGGCGACTCACTGTTGCCAGCATTCTCATCCAGAAGAGAACAGCTGTCAGTATGCCAGGGGACAGTGATGTGTGGATCCAGAGTGGTGATTCCACCCAAGTTAAGGGAGAGAGTGCTAAATGAGCTTCATGAAGGTCATCTGGGGGGAGTGAAAATGAAAAGCCTTGCTAGGGCTTATGTGTGGTGGCTGGGAATCGATCAACAAATCGAAGACCTAACCAAGAGCTGCTCAGGATGCCAGAAGGTCCAAAATGCACTACCACATGCCCCTCTACACCCATGGGAGTGGCCCTCCTCTCCATGGCAACAGGTGCATATTGATTTTGCTAGTCCATTCATGGACTCCATGTTCTTAATAGCAGTGGATGCTCATTCAAAATGGCCTGAGGTGATAAAAATGTCCTCAACCACTACAGAGAAAACGATTGCAGTCCTACGGACCATATTTGCCAGGAACGGCTTGCCAGAGCAGATTTGCTCTGATAATGGACCACAGTTTGTGCCCGAAGAGTTTCGAAAATTTATGAGAAGGAATGGGGTAAGGCATTACACATCCGCCCCGTATCATCCAGCCACAAATGGATTGGCTGAGAGGTTCGTACAAACCTTTAAGAAGGCGATAAAGGCCATGTGCGACGATGAAATTCCACTACAGCATAAGGTGGACAATTTCTTATTAGCCTACTGAAATGCGACACATGCAGTTACCAACCAGACCCCGGCCATGATGTTCTTTAACCGAAGGTTGAGATCTCGTCTGGACTTGCTCAGACCAAATGTGCGAAGAAATGTTGAGGATAAACAATTCCAGCACATCAACGAGAAGCCGACAAGGAGCTTCAACGTAGGACAACCAGTCTTGGCCCGTGACTACCGAACAGAGAAATGGCAACCCGGAACGATATGCACAAGGCAGGGGCCATTAATGTACACAGTGGATGTCGGGGAGAACATTGTGAGACGCCACGTCGATCAGATCTTAGCGTCACAGGAACGAGTCAACCCCATGTCTCGCGTACCTGGGGATGAACCCGACATACTGGTAGCATCTACCTCCGAACCAGTAGCAGTGGAAACCGATGAACTAACCGACGAAAAGGGGCCAGAATCACCTCAGCACCAAGAACAAGAACCTCAGGAAAGGCGCTATCCCGAAAGGATCAGGAAGCCGCCCCAAAGACTGAATCTATAAATGGACTATTGTTGTTTAATGTACATGTTAAAGTGTTAATTGTTATTTGAATATTATGGGTACTGCTAATCTAAAAGGGGAGGAATTGTAGTGTATGTACCTTTAAGAGAGAACTACTTTTACAGCTCCTGTATACTGTAGTACCGGCAGTGACCACACCTGTATATAAGCTTGAGCATGCCTCTGTACCCCAGTCTTGAGACTACCCTACTCCAGTAAATACCTGTTGATTGTTAAGTTACAGCATCCGTGTAGTTATTGAAAAACATCATACTCTCAGAATCACGGATCTAACACCAGTATGGATTTGTTTACACCTAGATCTTAAACCAACCAACAAACTTTCAAACACAGCACAATTTTGATTGCTTTTATCACCTGTTTCTAAAGTGCCTTAATGCAAGATATTTCAAATGTGTTAAAAGGATCTTGTGGAAGGTGGATAGATTCACACTAGTTAGTGATGTGCATTAGTCTATTAGCTTATTTATACCCTTGTAATTACTCGTGTCTCAATTTAAATTTACCCAAAATGTACATCTGTGGGCAAACCTCTGAATTGTCAGCTAATTCCGAGATAACTCTATAATATTCAGGTTGAATTGTGACCCCAGGGTTGCTGACTTGTCATATGTTAAGTAACACTGCTATAATCAAGTGTGACGCCTCAACATGCTCAGTCTACCTTATTTTTGTCTGTGGTAATTGTGTATGTGATTGTGTGTATCTGCAGTTGCCTCGATATTTAACTTGTCATTTTCTTCTGTCTGACTTGCTTGCTCTTTTAAAACGTGTTTACAAAAATTGAAAACAAATAAAATTTGTCAACATCCAGTCACTGCTGTGGGTGTATTTTCTGAAGATTGGTTTCATCACTTGACACTTTTGGCAATGGGATTTTTGATGCCCCGGCCCCCCAGAAACAGCTGGCGAGGCTGGTGTGTAATGGTTAGAATTTGTGGTACTTTTTCATTTCGTTCGTGTTTGTTGTGTTGTCAAAGCTGTACTGCCTCCATCTTAACCAGATTGTAGCATCTGATTGGTTTGCATCTAGTTTTGTAAACAGTTCAGTCCTTTCACCTCAAATTGATTTTGACTTCGGCTCCATGTTTTGGAAGCTGTCTCCTGCTGTAAATGATGGATTTTTGGTCGGCCTCAACCAAATCCCTACCGGTTGTGGCCCACCAGCATGAAGAACCGCCCATAACTATGACCTTTCACAGTCAAAGGTTACCTCTTTCAGGATGTGTTTGAGCGACTGGTCAGTAGTGCTCGATACTGATGCTCGGGGCTTGCCCTGGGGAACTGTTCTCTTCTACCAGTGACCCTCATTCACCCCCTCCCCCAGAAAGCTGAAGGGTGGATGAAAGAGGGAAAATACAGCTCACTTTGAAGTCACTGACTCCGCTGATTTTAATAAGATTCCTGGAGGATTGCATCCAGTGGCCGTAATTCACATTGTATCTGGTTCTGACTCCTAGTGGATAATTTTCAATTTACCTCTGGCGCATCAATCTGATGTGGGTCAGGTGCCCATTATAGAAACCACCAGAGTTTTCTTTTTCATTGATTTTTTTTTTTCCTTCCATTGGTTTCAAACGAGTATTGTGACTTATCTTTTACATTTATAGCTTTGTTAGTATGCAGTAAAGTGACCCTTTTACTTAGTAACACTTTGAAAATACAACTTGCACAAGCACTGAATGTTCACGGCAGTATAAAAAATATTAAAGCCTAGAATTTGAAAAAAGAATGTAATCTATATTGGCAAATACAATTATTCATCTTCTTTAGCCAGGTTTGCAGCTGGGCTGAAGCTGTGACTGGTCTAATGTCTGTGAATAGTTCCCACTTTATTGTGCAAGATTGGATTATGTCCCAGCCATCATGCCTGGAGTTTAACCAATAAAACAATAACTGTGTGGAAAATCTTTATTACTAATGCTCTTTTTGCTTAGTAAATGTATTTCATGGTTGTGTTGTTATGACTCTCAGCCACACTTGGTGCAATAACCATTTTAACTGTGACTATGGGGCGGGTTGTCTGGGCTGATGCTACCAGGGAATTTTAATTTTTGACTTGTGTATTTGTTGGAATAGAATCTGTTTTCTCTCTAGTCTGAACTGTAGAAGTGGGTATACGGCAGAATGCACCAAATGTTGCACTGCTTAAAAAGGTGCTCGTAGAAGCGTGAACAAGTGGAACTGCTGCAGATGGGCAGCAGGATCAATGAGCCCTCTTCCTATTTCAAAACCGAGAAGCAAAGTATACATGGCAATGTAGATAACTAGCAAAAAGGCAAAATGGCCCCAAAGGAATGATCACTCGGAATGGCCTTGATCCTAATCTGCTGGAATGCAGTTACGTTGGTGTCAGCCTTGGCTCAGTTGGTAGCGCTTCCGCTTCTGACTCGGGGCCTCAGTGAGGAAGGTGCCGGATGAGAAGTTCGAGGCCCTGTCTGCTCTCAGCTGGACCTAAAATATCCCACGGCACTATTTTGAGGCAATTGTCCGGCACATGCTCCCCATGGAAAAAATTGTATGTTGCATTTGTTTTAATTAGTTTTATGCTTCACAATCGGAAACATTTGGATTACAAACAGATCAACCAAAGCATCATTCCCAAAAGCCAAGTCAACAATCTCGCACCCAAGCTCAAAGACTGTACCCTATGCAGTTTCACATCTCTTTCCCCAACCCCCCTTTCTACAGTGACACTTTCTCCTCCTTCCTCCCCTCCCAGATCATACAGGCACTGTTGCCACTCTTCACATCACCCCCATTCACCCTGGCACTCCCCTCCAACACCATTCACATGGGTATTCTTCCACTCCCCATTCTAGCTGGCAATATACCCCAGTTAAAGATGGCAGTTTTATCACTCCAACCCTCATTTTATGCTGGCACTCTTTCTCTTCCTGAATGCTGAGGTGCTGCCCTGGGGGGAGTGGCAGTGGACCAGTGGAGCAGGACCCTGCTGTCATAGAATCATCGAATGGTTACAGCACAGAAGGAGGCCATTCGGCCCATCGAGCCCGTGCCGGCTCTCTGCAAGAGCAGTTCAGCTCTCTCTCAGGATGACAGCATTCCTGTTCCTACCACTGCCACTCCACATTAGCCCTTGTCACTGCCTGTCAGCCATCCAGCCCAGACTGCTGCCACCCATGCCGAGGTGGTGCAGTCTGCAGCCAGGCCTTCTGGGGCCAGAGCTGCTCGAGGTCATCCTGCGAGACCATCTGAAGTCTCCCCTATCGAAACTCAGCAGTCTTCCACCAGCCATGCTGCAGTTAATGGGGAAGCACTTCGTAGGAGCACTAGGACAGGAAAGGGCACTCGAACAATAAGCACTAAGGGATTGTACAAGGGTGATTAGTTCATATCATAAGTGTATAAATGTGTGAATTGATTTTTGATAAATTTGTTAATTTTGTTTGGAAGCTTTTGCGGTGGCTCACATTTCAGCTTTGTGCCCAGGAGGACGCTGTGATATTTCGTGACTGAGGGATGGTATGATGGGGATGTGTTGAGTAACAGGAATCTGGGGTTTCATTCATTAGAATCAGAGTCTGATGAGGCGTTCACTGACAGCCTGCCCGGAAGGGGGTTGGCTGCCCGCCTCCTCCCTCCCTCCTCATCCTCTTTCAGTTCCTCCGCCTCCTCCGCCTCCTCCTTCTCATCCTCCTCCTCCTTTCCCTTGTTCTCCTCCTGAGGTGGTCCCACAATCCCTGGTGGCAAGGGCTGCATCCTCATGACGGCCAAGTTGTGGAGCATGCAGCAGACCACCAGGAAATGAGTCATCCACTCCGCCGAGTACTGGAGGGCTCCTCCCAAGCAGTCAAGGCAGCGGAACCGTTGCTTCAGCAGCCCGATGGTCTGCTCGATGATGTTCCTGATGGAAGCATGGTTCTCTGTGATTATTTGCAAGAACACCGTTGCGGCCTTCTGCACATGCGCGCGGTATATCGGAGCCACGCATGCACAGTACCCAATGGTGCCACAGTTGCAGCCTGCACCATGGGCCATGTTTTCCTCAGATCCGTGCAGAGAAGGTCAGGGGATCTGTTGGTGGCCGGGGGGGAGGTGGTGCGGGGGAAGAGAGAGAATCGAAAGGGGAGAGAGTGAATCGAAGGGGGGAGAGAGGAGATCAGATGGAGAGAAAGTGGAGATTGGAGGAAGAGAAAGAGGAGGTCGGAGAGAGAGGAGATCAGAGAGAGAGAGGAAATCAGAGCAAGAGAGAGGAGAAAGGAGATTGGAGCAGGAGAGAGGAGATCGGAGGGAGAGAGAGGATCGGAGAGAGAGCAAGGGAGGAGAGGAGATCGGAGAGAGAGCTCGGAGCTCAGAGAGAGAGGAGGATCGGAGAGAGAGGAGATCGGAGATCGGCAAGAGAGGAGATCGGAGAGAGAGAGGAGATCAGAGAGAGAATCGAAGGGGGGAGAGAGGATCGAAAGGGGAAGAAAGAGGATCAGAGGGAGAGGAGCTCGGAGGGGGAAAGGAGGTCAGGAACACGGGGGAGGGAAGGTCAGGAACTCGTGGGGTGGTGTAAAGAGCACGGAGAGCACAGTGGGGATGGGGGAAGAACATAGTGATCCAGGTCTAAAGCGGGGAGGGTGAGAGCGAGAACGTGATCCAGATGGGAAGACAGATCACGTTCATTTAACCCCACCCCCTGTACACCCACACCATGTTCTCCCTCTCCTCCCCCTAGACCTGGTTGATTTCTCGAAAAGCTCGATGTGTGTGTGGCAAGTGGCATCATTGGACTGGATGAAATATGGAAGTCATGACACTATTCACTTCATAGCCAATAAACCTGCTAACAATCCATGACCCACACACAATGCCCATCTATTGGTGGGGGGAAGGTTAGGATCTTGTTGGGGGGAGAAGGTCAGGAACTCCGGTGGAGGGGAGAGGACGGTCAGGGACTTGGGCAGGGGGAGAACGTAAGGAACCCGGGGGGTGGGGGGGGAGGTTAGTAACTTGTTGGGGGTGGGGGCAGGAACTTGTTTGGGGTGGGAGAAGGCCCTAACCCGTGAGGGTGAGCCCTGTCTGTTCTCTGTGAGCTCTGTGTGGAGGCTGGCAGTCAGAACGAATGGCTCAAATTACACATTGCAAAGTACTTGATTACTTAGGCAGGCAGGATCTAATTACACATTCCAGATATACTGCTGGGCGTGTCTTGTCCTCCAAGGAGACCAATCAGAAATCTGGTGTTGCAAATAGACGCGACCTAATTTTAAAACTGGGTGGTTGATGTAAGAAAACTACTAGGCACTTGGTCTAAGCATTAAGCAAAGCTTTAATCAACTGTTTTACAACATGGTGGTCTAGTTGTGTGCTTCACTAGTTCCTGTTAAGAATGTCCTGCGCAAGCTGGGCCTGTGCCCGAGTATTTATACTCTCCCTGGACACCGCCACCCGCAGGCCGCTCAGTATTATTTCATAAGTCATGAATGACTGATTCATGTCAGTGGTTCCTCTACTGCCTTACCAAGATGAATGTACCACATGGTGTGGTAGTGAGCTGTACATACCAGGAGTGTCCCAGATAGAAGTTGGATTCAAAAGATACGTAGGTGCCCATGGCATGAGAAAGGCTGCTGCTGGTGAGCTTCAGTACTTGTCATTAATGGCTGTGCTATTTGCTTTGTCCAGATATGTATGAACCACGCATGAATTAACTCCAAAAACTGAACCAAAATGTAACATTGGGAGCCTGCAACATCCAATATCTAGATATTTAACAACATTTCGATACGAGCTGTACAAATCCCCTGTCGTTGTTGCTCTATTTCTGTGACAGTTTCATTTAGGTTCCTTCATGCTTACAAGTTTAAAAAAAAAATTATATCCAGAATGAATACCTTTCTACGATGTTAAATGATATATTAAAATTGTGTAATTTTGTATTAATGCTCGTAAGATTGCAGTATTTCCATTCAAACTGTCTGGCAGAATTTCAATTTAACTGCACAGTGTCAGCTAAAAAAAACTATAATTTCACTAAGTTATTAAATGCGTCTACATTTACTATTAATTAGCACATTTTCACTTTTATGTAGGGAAACTACTCTTATGGATGCTAAAAGGAAAAGCTGAAGTTTCATTTCATGATTCAGGGTGGCCCTAGAATACACAGGAGAAACAGCAATGATGCAGTTTTGGTCGCCTTATCTGAGGAAGGATGTTTTTGCCATGGAAGGAGTGCAGCGAAGATTCACCAGACTGATACCTGGGATGGCAGGAATGATGTATGAGGAGAGATTGGGTCGATTGGGTTATACTCGCTGGAGTTTAGAAGAATGAGAGGGGATCTCATTGAAACTTATAAAATTTTAACAGGACTAGACAGACTAGATGCAGGAAGGATGTTCCCAATGGCCGGGGAGTCCAGAACCAGGGGTCACAGTCTAAGGATAAGGGTTAAGCCATTTAGGACAGAGATGAGGAGGAATTTCTTCACCCAGAGAGTGGTGAACCTGTGGAATTCTCTACCACAGAAGGCAGCGGAGGCCAATTCATTAAATATATTCAAGAAGGAGTTAGATATATTTCTTAAGGCTAAAGGGATCAAGGGATATGGGGAGAAGGCAGGGACGGGGTACTGAATTTGGATGATCAGCCATGATCTCATTGAATGGCGGAGCAGGCTTGAGGGGCCGAATGGCCTACTCCTGCTCCTATCTTCTATGTTTCTATATGAAGAAAAAGAAAGACTTGTATTTCTGCAGCTCCTTTCATGACCACCAGACATCCCAAATCGCGTTACAGCCAATGAAGTACTTTTTGAAGTGTAGTCACTGTTGTAATGTAAGAAGTGCAGCAGCCAATTTGCGCACAGCAAGCTCCCACAAACAGCAATATGATAATGACCAGATAATCCATTTCAGTGATGTTGATTGAGGGATAAATATTGGCCAGGACACCGGGGATACCTGCCCTGCTCTTCTTTGAAATGGCGACCTGGGATCGTTTACGTCCACCTGAGAGAGCAGACGGGACCTCAGTTTAACATCTCTTCTGAAAGACAGCACCTCCAACAGTGCAGCACTCCCTCAGCACTGCACTGGAGTGTCAGCCTGGATTTTTGTGCTCAAGTCTCTGGAGTGGGACTTGAACCCACAACCTTCTAACTCAGCGGCGAGTGTGCTAACCACTTTTTAAAAAATTATATTCTTTATTGAACATTAAGAACATTTACAACATCGTGATCATTCCATTGTATCATACAAATCAATTCCGCCACTCTGCGCAGCCATTCCTGCACCACATATTAACATCAAAACCTGAAGTTTAATTTGTCTCCCGTAACATATATTAATTGATTGTAAAATACTATCTTTAAATTCCTTTTTGAATAAAATATCCACAGAGCCTTATAATGATCTTTTAGCTTATATTTAAAATACTCTTTTAGATTGATTCTCCTCCCCTTAAAAAACAGAGCATTCCTTCTTTGCACAATCACGATTCTAGCCAAACGGAACATTAAATTAATTGCCCCTCCGCTAGACTCGGGCAGACTCTCCTGCAATCCCCATCTCAAAATTGAGTCCCACGGGATTCCCATTCTCGCTCTTCGGTCCCCACCCAGCAAAAAAACTTCACACAACTGTTGAACATAGTACTTAAAATCATTTAACTACGGACATAACACCAGTAAATGGGACAGAGTCTCATCCCGTGTCCCACACACTGGGCAATTTGCCCCTTCCACTCGTCCAATCTTGCACAAGACCGTCATGGTAAAAATCCGGTTATGAGCCAATTTGAAATCCAGTTCAATCCACTTTGGACATTTAAAATTCGCCCACACTCCCTTCCAAATCCTGTTGAAGTCCAGCTGTGGATATATACTCTGCCAAAACTCCTGACCAGCAGGTGTCGTGAATCTCCATTCTCTAAATACCTCATAGAAATCTCGAGTATTACAGTTGTCAAATTGGACCAACTTTCCCCCTTTCTCCAGCAGAAAGCTTGGAAAAGCAGGACACATTTTACTGCCTTTAGAGATTTCCGCATTTATTTCTTCCATCCAATCCTGTGGCATTGCCCTCACCATCTTCTCATACATGATCCCTATTGCTTTTTCCTATACCTCCTGATCCTCCTCCCACACCATGTCCCTCACTATTGCTTCCAGCAACCAACCTGGAATCACCTCGTATAATATATCTTTCACACATATAACACCAGATTTTATAAAAGCTTGATTAAATAAAACCTCTCCTTTGATGTTGACCCAGCTGTTCAAAAATAAGGGCTGTTGTAAAAATTCCTCAGCCCCCTTATAAAACCTAGGGAGAGGTTTAATCGATTTCAAAAACATATTATTGTATTCTATATACAATATCCTCTGCTCTCCTATCCCACTTCATTTTTAAAAATGCTCGAAACAACTCTTCCAAAAACTTGTATTTGACTTCTGAAGAAATCTCCTCACCCATTTGATTCTAAAGGATTTTTTCTTCAAATCAATATCTGGGAAATTGAGTCCTCCCTGATTTCTCCGTCCAATGATGGTATTGTAAGCAACCAAGGCTGGTTTCCCTTCCCATAAAAACCTCACACAAGCCTCTCGGATGGACTTTTCCACCCACTCAGGAATATCCTCCACCGTCAATAAGTACCATAGCTTAGATAGCAGGAGAGCGGACACCACTGTCGCTCTTCCTTGCACTTTCAACCACCTTCTTTCCCATCTTCCCAAAATCTTTTTAATTTTCATAACCTTTGGTTCCCAATTTAATCGATCCACTTCATCCCTGCCTTTCTTGCACCCCATATGCACCCCCAGAACTTCCAAAACCTCCACCACCTTAAAGGGACATTCCCCCAACCATTCCCCCCTACCCCTTCCTGCAACCAGGCATTGGGACTTACGATAATTCACTCTGGCACCTGAAGCTCTACAATATTCCTCCACTACATCCATAGCTTGCCTCACTGACTCCCCATTTCTCAATCTTAAGTTTGTGTCATCTGCATATTGGTGTATCACCGACACCAGCCCGGAACTGGGTACCACAATCCCAACTACACCTTGTTTCTTTCGCATCATGTAACCTAATGGTTCTGCTACCAATGTGTACAACAATGGGGACAGGGGACAACCCTGTCTCACTGACCTCTGTATCGGAAAATACTTAGATAAAAAACCATTACATTTAACACAGCTAAATATGTCTGAATAAAAAATCCTTATCCACTCAATAAAATTTTCCCCGAAACCAAATGCTTCCAAAACCTTCAATAAAAACTCATGAGAGACCCTATCAAATGCTTTCTCTTGATCTATCTTTAATACATAAGCCTCCCTCCCACTCTCTTCCATGAGTTCTATCGCATCTCGGATTGAGACAACAGAGTCTGCGATGTCCCGGCCTATGACTCCATAGGACTGAGAGGGAAAAACTATCTGCGGCAATACATCCTTCATACGATTTGCCATAACCCTCGCCAAGATCTTATAATCCACATTTAATAATGTGATGGGCCTCCAATTCTTCAGATCCCTTCTATCCCCTTTATTTTTATATAAGCTAAGTTTATGACACCTCTCCTCATAGATGGGGCCAGGCTTCCCTCAACTTTAGTTTCCTAAAAAACTTCTAAGAGCAATGGACTTAAAATCTCAAAAAATTCTTTATGAAATTGTGCAGTTAGTCCATCGGACCCTGGGCTTTCCCCGCACCCTCCCCCCCCCACCACTTCATTCCACTTATTGCTACTTTTATTTCCGCTAATCCTACTTCTTTGTCACACATGCTTCTCTCATCCTCTTTTAAACCCTCTTCAATAAAAGCACTAACCTTCTCCATCGCCAAATTGGAAATGTCTTCTTTTGTATATAACTCTTGATAAAAGCTGCTAACTGCCTCTAAAATCTCTCCACTTTCATGAATGATCTTCTCCCCACCTTCACTCTCCAATTAATGATAATCTCTGTTGCAGCTTCTCTTGCTCTAGAAAATATCCAGTGCATCTTTCGCCCTCCAATGCATCTTTAGCCTTTGCACAGAGAATGGCCCCCTTGCATTTTTCAGCTTGCAATAATTCCCACTCTTCCTTTAACACCCAGAACTTAGTCTCAGCTCCCTTATCCCTTCCGTCAACTGCTTTACAGACATCCGTAAACCTTTTGTTTATATTCTCTTCTCGACGCCGGTTAGCTGCCGCTCTCTTTTTCCCATAACGTACCGAAAAAACTTTTACCTCATATTTGAAATTGTCCCACCAAACTTTTCTTTCTTTCACGAACAAAAGTTCCTTCCGAGCATTCTTTATTTTATTTAAAATCCCTTCTTTATAAGCAATTTCTTTCAGGTATTGGTTGTTTAAAATCCACACCCCTGAACCGATCTTAACTCTGCTGTTCCTAATTCTAAGAACCAAAGCCGAGTGATCACTAAAAAATACTTTTTTATAATAAACCTCCATCACCTCAGAACTTAACCCTTCCCGCATTAAAACAAAATCTATTCGGCTCTGTTTTAAAACATCACCCACCCAACCTGTTCTGGAGAACTCCCTTTTTATGGGGTTCCGGTCCCTCCATAAGTCTCTCAAATTTAAGTTTGCCATCATATTTACAATCATCCCTCTGGAGTTATCATCCTTAAAGGTCATCTGGGCTGAAATGTCCATCCAAGATAAAAATACATTAAAATCCTCCACTATACAAGGATTTTCCACCTCTGCCACTTCAGTGAATAACCCCCAAAAAAACTCGCGACGCTTGCAATGGTCGTTCGGTACATAGATATTAAAGAGATCACAATTAAATTCTTCCGTTTTTACCCTTAGCCGTAAAAATCTCCCCTCAGTGTCCTTGTCCACCAAGGCAATGTTCTCTTTTATGGACGGACTCACCAAAACAGCCACCCCTCTACGGTTATTGTTTGCACAACTTGCAAACACCTCTCCCTTCCAAACCTTCTGAACTCTTTCTAGGATATCCTCATCCCAAAAGGTTTCTTGCAGACAAAAGAAGTCCATGCCTTTAAAACACTGCAACAACTGCTCCAATTTCTTCTCACCCCTCAGTCCGTTCACATTAATCGAGACCAATGTAATCATGGCTCCGAATAAGGGAAGTATGCCTGATAATTTCCCCATCATTAAATCTCTGGCCCTTCCCTCCTCTCATGCTCCTTCCCAACTTTTTGGCTAACTGTTGCTTTTTCCTGCAGCCTCTGGCTCTTTTTCACCTCCTGTTTGAACCTTCCCTGCTGTTTCAGCCTCTTCCTTGCATTAAGTTTGGGCCAAGGAGCTGCCCCTTCTCCCTCCTTCTGCCCCTCACTAACCTTTCCCTTTCCACATGATGCCACCCCACCCCCCACTTCCATGTCTCTGCCCCCCTCTAATTCCTCACTCTCGAGCTCTTCTGTAACCTTCTGTGGCCGCTCCCCGCCAGATACATAATCCTGCTCCCCGTCAGATACATCATCTCCCATAGAGAGTCTTCCTGCTATCGTGGTTTCTCCAACAGTGCCGCTCCCTTCGACCTCATCTCAACCGTTGACCCTTGCTCCCTGATCCTTCTCTCTCTGGGACAATGGCGCACCTATATTGCTCCCTTCTGGCGTCTTTGTCTCACCACTCCCATCCTGTCTCTTGCACCCTCTCCTTGTCTTGCCCCCTCTTGCTCACCGAGATGTCCGACTCCCCATCTTTCTTTGGAGTACTTACATTTACCACGCACCCCGCTCCCGCCTCCTCTCCCCCCACGGACACGAGATTCTTTAGGGAGAGCTGAACCATATTATGGCTCAACTCTGCCCTCGCCCCGTGCTACCCTCTGCTGTCTTTGTTCTTTTCCACTGTACTTGGTGTGTTTTCCACCATCTCCATCCTGTTCGCTGCTCTGCAATTTTCTGCCTCTTCCTCTGCTCTTTTCTCCTTCAATTCACCAGCTGTGTCCTCTGACTGCTCTGCTCCTCCAACCGTTCCACTCACACCTCCTGCTCCTTCTCCCATCTCCTCGTCACTCATAGAGCTTTCTTCTGCCTCACACTCACAGCGGATGGGGCCTTTGTGACACACCCCACAGTTCTCCGCCTTGCAGCTCCGAGCGATGTGTCCAGACTCGCCGCAATTATAACAGTACATGTCCGGACAGTTTCTTACAAGATGGTCGTGTCCAAGCCAATAATAACAAACCTTCACTTGGTTATCATGCAGTATTCGGAAGTACTGCACTCCTTCCATTGTCTTGAATTTCATGCTGTATGGTAATGACTTCACCCCCTCTGGGAACCGCACCTTTATGTAATGGGTTCCATCTGCTACCCGTGTTCCTGGGTAGTATGTCCTCTTTATTGCTGAGCAAATTTTAATGTCCCACGACTCCAACTTTTTGATTAGCGCATCATCCTCAATATAAACTGGCAAGTTTAAGAATGAGACCACCACCTCTTCCGAATCTAGCAGAGATACCTCCAAGAACTTATCACCAACCTTCAAACTGAGTAAAAGTCTTTCCACCTCCACTTGGCCACTGACCATCACCTCGAACCCAACATTCGGCTTTGGTCAGCAGGCAAAGCAGCTTCCCTCGCCACAGTCCTCATGTGCCGCTTGGATAATATCCCAAGCTCGTATCTCCTTATCCTCGCACTGAACCACCACCATGTTTTCTTTTCCAAACCTCTTAGGATCCCGGCCCAAATCTTTGGGCCTTTTTCTCTCCCTTCCAACCACAGTTTCTCCCCTGATTAAATTCTTCTTGGGACTCCGGACCCCTCAGTAGCCATCTGGCTGCTGTTTGTGGGCCAAAAAGGCCCTAAAACCGGGGAAAAAACCACCACCAACTTTTTACAAGCTCACTCCAACTTCCTGCAGCAATCAGGCAACCAGCAGCATCTGCTTACTCCTAGCCACTCCCACCTAGAGAGTGCTACCCACTGAGCAACTGGCTGACACTGGCTAAAATAGCAGTGTTGTCCATGGAACGTAATGTCCTCCCCTATGTCTTCAACGTAGCCTGGTCCCTCATTGTAGAAGAAGAAAAACATAAACTTACTTTGATGTCTGTGGTGAGACATTTCATGGAGGGGGAGATAAAGTGAGAATTGAGCCACCATGGATCAGAAGATTTTCAACAAGACAGGCCTCTGTTTTCATCCAAGGGAACGGTTTTTGTGAAACAATCCATGAAAGGAGGTCCAGTTTCTATAGCTACACGTAACTCATGCAGAGTGCTGGTTATTAAAGTGAAGGTTAAGGCACACGGTGGGAGGCAGGGCACAAAAGGACGTTTAGCACTATAAAGACTGTCATGTTCTTTGCCATTTAATAACTCCCAATACAGTACTTAGCGTTCATGAATATTCTTGTAAAAAAAATATAACCAAGTCCGTAGAAATGCATAGCTGATGGCATCATAAACATTCTTAGCAAAATACTTAGAGTGCAGTGGATTCCACTTTGTGGATGAGTGAGCCTCAAATTAAACAGAATCATACCAAAGGAAAATGGAGTAGAGGGGCCTAACATGCCCAATATCCAGATATTTAGCAATATCTGCATACCAGGCAATACAAATCTCCTGCTGTTATCTACCTCATTTTTCAGCTTGGATTGAGTCAGGGTTTTATTACATTACATAGAATGACATAGAATTTGCAGCACAGAAACAGGTCATTCGGTCCGTGCCGGTGTTTATGCTCCACATGAGCATCCTCCCACCCTAGTTCATCTCACCCTATCAGCATATCAACAACAACTTGTATTTATATAGCGCCTTTAACATAGTAAAACGTCCCAAGGTGCTTCACAGGAGTTTTATAAGACAAAAAAATTTGACACTGAGCTACATAAGGAGAAATTAGGGCAGGTGACCAAAAGCTTGGTCAAAGAGGTAGGTTTTAAGGAGCGTCTTAAAGGAGGAAAGAGAGGTAGAGAGGTGGAGAGGCTTAGGCAGGGAATTCCAGAGCTTAGGGCCCAGGCAACAGAAGGCACGGCCACCAATGGTTGAGCGATTATAATCAGGGATGCTCAAGAGGGCAGAATTAGAGGAGCGCAGATATCTCGGGGAGTTGTGGGGCTGGAGGAGATTACAGAGATAGGGAGGGGCGAGACCATGGAGGGATTTGAAAACAAGGATGAGAATTTTGAAATCGAGGCGTTGCTTAACCAGGAGCCAATGTAGGTCAGCTCGCACAGGGGTGATGGGCGAACGGGACTTGGTGTGAGTTAGGACACGGGCAGCCGAGTTTTGGATGGCCTCAAGTTTACGTAGGGTACAATGTGGGAGGCCAGCCAGGAGTGGGTTGGAATAGTCAAGTCTAGAGGTAACAAAGGCATGGATGAGGGTTTCAGCAGCGGATGAGCTGAGGCAAGCGCGGAGACTGGCGATGTTACGGAGGTGGAAGTAGGCGGTCTTTGTTATGCTGCGGATATGTGGTCGGAAGCTCATTTCAGGGTCAAATATGACACCGAGGTTTCGAACAGTGTGGTTCAGCCTCAGACAGATGTTAGGGAGAGGGATGGAGTCAGTGGCTAGGGAACGGAGTTTGTGTATCCTTCTATTCCTTCTCCCTCGTGTGTTTATCAAGCTTCCCCTTAAATGCATCTATGCTATTCACCTCAACTACTCCCTGTGGTAGCGAGGTCCACATTCTCACCACTCTCTGGGTAAAGAAGTTGCTCCTGACTGTCCTATTGGATTTATTAGTGACTATCTGATATTTATGGCCTTTAATTCTGGTCTCCCCCACAAGTGGAAACATCTTCTCTACGTCTACCCTATCAAATCCCTTCATAATTTTAAAGACCTCGATTAAGTCACCCCTCAGCCTTCTCTTTTCTAGGGAAAAAAGCCCCAGCCTGTTTAGCCTTTCCTGATGGTTATAACCTCTCAGTTCTGGGATCATCCTTGTAAATCTTTTTGCACTTTCCCCGGTGCCTCTATGTCCTTTTTGCAATATGGAGACCGGAATTATATGTAATCTATATATATAAAGCGGCTCTTCTGTCTGTCTGTCCCGATGTCTGTCTGTTTGTCTGTCCGCCTGGTCTCTATACGTTTGGAAGTTACAGAGCGTACCGACGCGCGCGTCGCCTCAAAAGAAAGCTTGCGATTCCGGACCGGTCATAGGCGTATTTACGTTTTGGCCGGACAAAAATCCCGCCCGCGGTATCCCAAAAACGTTCAGCGTTCCGCTCATTAGCATCTCATTAGCGACCGTGTGACGTCGAGGTCTTCCTACAGTTGAGTGTCGAGTGACTCGACGATTGACCAATCCTACGCTTCGGTGACCTGACCAGTCGACCAATCGGTGCATGTGTGGGCGGGCCTTATCCTTCTGAACCGAGGTGAGTGGCCGCCATCTTGATTTTCCACGATTTTTTCCCTCACACTTTCTGTGTGTTAGGGAACTAAGGTAAATATTTCAATTATGTGTTAGGCAATTAATTAACAATTTATTTGAGTTTTATATTGTGTTTAGCAACCCCCCCCCCTCACCCTCACCCTCGTGCAGGGGGGACTCGGGGCCTGAAGCTGAAAAAATGTCTCTCTCTCTCTCTCTCTCTTTCTTCCCTCTCTCTCTCTCCTTCTCCTCTTCCCTCTCTCTCCTTCTCCTCTTCCCTCGCTCCTCTTCCCTCTCTCTCCTTCTCCTCTTCCCTCTCTGTCTCTCTCTACTTCCCCCTCTCAGGTGTCGCGGACGGAGCGCGGGCGCGCCGCCCGAAGTTTCCCGCTCGCTAACGGCCTTGCCGGCTCCCGCGGGCCGCTCGCACTGACCGCGCATGCGCCGCCCGCACTCACCGCGCATGCGCCGCCCGCCCGCACGCAGCGGCCGTCCATCAGCTGCGCGATACGCGGGGGACCTCAGCAACGGCACCGGACCTCAGGCGCTAGGCAGGGGGAGGGGCCGGAGAAAGGGACAGAGGGGAGTGGGGGAGGGGAGAGGGGGAGGGGAGTGGGGGAGGGGAGGGAGGAGGGGAGGGAGGGAGAGAGGGGAGGGGAGGGAGAGAGGGGAGGGAGGGATAGGACAGGGAGAGGACATGACAGGGAGAGGGGGGACACACAGGGGCAGGGAGACCAAACGCCCCAAAATTGCCCTCGCGCCCCAAAATTGCCCTCGCAACGCGGGGCTCACTAGGCAGGGGGAGGGGCCGGAGAGAGGGACAGAAGGGAGTGGGGGAGCGGGGGAGTGGGGGAGGGGTGGGGAGGGGAGGGAGAGAGGGGAGGGGAGGGAGGGAGAGAGGGGAGGGGAGGGAGAGAGGGGAGGGAGGGATAGGACAGGGAGAGGACATGACAGGGAGAGGGGGGACACACAGGGGCAGGGAGACCAAACGCCCCAAAATTGCCCTGGCGCCCCAAAATTGCCCTCGCAACGCGGGGCTCCCCAGCTAGTATAATATAAAAGTGTTCTTTTCCCCAGGCCTAAGTCTCCACTCTCTTCCATTCCAGTTCTTAGGCTTTAGAGTTTATCGTCCCTATAAGTCGTGTTTTTTGTCAAAGTGTTACTGTTTTCACAGCGAATACCTTTCTATGATATTAATTGTATAAATGCGTACTAAAGTTACATATTTGTAAACCGTGAGCTATAGCAAAATGTGTAAAGAAATAATTGTAAGTGTCAAATACTCTACAGAGCTCATTCTAAGTTCCTGCACTCCCAGCGGAGAACCCACTCTCAAAGGTAATAGGTAAAGCAACTGTTGCCCCCGATGGTCGGGGAGTCCAGAACCAGGGGTCACAGTCTAAGGATAAGGGGTAGGCCATTTAGGACAGAGATGAGGAGGAATTTCTTCACCCAGAGAGTGGTGAACCTGTGGAATTCTCTACCACAGAAGGCAGTAGAGGCCAATTCATTAAATATATTCAAGAAGGTGTTTGATATATTTCTTGAGGCTAAAGGGATCAAGGGATATGGGGAGAAAGCAGAGACAGGGAATTTGGATGATCTGCCATGATCTCATTGAATAGCGGAGCAGGCTCGAGGGGCCGAATGGCCTACTCCTGCTCCTATCTTCTATGTTTCTATGTTTCTCTGGCTCACGCTCGCTGTGATCATGGCTTCCCACTGGGATCGTGGAATTGTGTCTTATAGTTCAGAATAAACTATACTCTCTCTGAATGTGGTGGCTGATTAAGGGAAAGGAATAAAAGCATCATCGACCAAATATTAAAGACTTTTCCTTTGTTACCAAAATATGTCCAAACTTGTCCAACTTGGCTTCTTTCTTTCAAATACGTGTGCTCAGGGACAGACATGAGTGTAGCAATTGATGCTCCATGACATCACTGAGGTGGAAGATGGTGGCATCTGTCTGGGTGTTGGGGTCCTCTACATTTCCCAGAACACCTTTCCAACGCTATGTGCAAAGAGGCACATGACAACGTAAAGCTGTGAAGTTGCTGTACCAGCCTCCATTACAAAGCAGGCCTAGTAAGCAGGCCTGTTGCCAAATAAATCAGTAGAGCGCTGAGCTTCTGCCATACATCAGCTGGACCCCTCACCGGCCACCATCGCTGCAACGTCTTCCCCACACGTGCTTAGTGTCAACCGTGGCTCAGCGGTGGCCTAAGAGTCAGAAGGTTGTGGGCTCAAGTCCCAGTCCAAAGGCGTGAGCACAAAATCTAGGCTGACACTTCAGTGCAGTGCTGAGGGAGCGCTGCACAGTTGGAGGTGCTGTCTTGCGGATGTTTTGATTTCTTTTTGGGTTCAATAAAGACTCATTTCTGAAAGAGAATGTTGTTTAATCTAAAGTCTTGTTCAAGACTTTCTACAGCTTTTTACAGAACACACTATGCTGTGATGCATCTAGAATGAAACTGAAAGTAAAACTCCTCTGGACTGCTTGTCTCTCACATGACCTCTGCTGGTCAGGCACAAGTAATCAAAAACACAGACAAATATCATCACTATTTGCTGATATCATTACATCTCCCTTTCTTAAAACAAAAGTATTTTACTTTTAACTAACAACATTTAATGAACTTACATTATCATTATCATGATCAAGGTTTTTTACCCTTGCTTTGTGTGTTCACATGAAATATGTCAATACACTAGAACTTGAAGAAAGAATAAGATAACATTACTTCCTTCTATAACAATAGTCCTTAAATTTGCTCAATGAGTCTCTCAGGAGGCTTCACGTGTCTTGAGGATTTTCTGATTGATTGTCCTTGAATCTGAGTTGTTGCCTCAGATGATTGGTTCTCAGCTGTGTGATCAGGTTGTTCACCAGTATCAGTCTCTTGACCTGCTGTGGCTGGTCCCATGAGAAGATCTCGATGATTTCTTCTCAGAACAGCACCCTCATCTGTCTGAATGGTGTATGATCTTGGTTGAACTTCACTCAGGACAGTTCCCTTCTGAGTCCATGTGTTTGTTTTGTCTTTCAACCTTACTTGGTCACCAGTGTGGAGTTCAGGTAGGTTTTGTGTTCCTCTGTCATAGTAGTACTTTTGCTTTTCTTTCTGTTGCTCTTTGAACTTCCTCACTTTCTCCCCCTCTTTTGTTTTCAGGAGGTTCTCCGGGATGGGTAGGTTTGACCTTAGCCGACGTCCCATCAGGAGTTGGGCTGGTGACATACCACACTCGAGCGGAGTTGTGCGGTATACAAGCATGCTTTGGTAGAAGTCAGTTCCACTGTCTTTTGCCTTGTACATCAGTCTTTTCACTGTCTGGACCGATTTTTCCACTAGTCCATTGGACTGTGGATAGTGAGGACTTGACGTTGTGTGGACAAAGTCCCACTCTTTGGCAAAGTGTCGGAAATTTGCATTGTTAAACTGGGGTCCGTTGTCTGTGAAGACCTCGCTTGCCACGCCATGTCTGGAGAATATGGCTTTCATACTTCTTATCACAGCTTCTGCAGTGGTGGTGTACAGTCTACAAACCTCTGGATACAGGGAGTAATAGTCTGTGACGACAAGATAGTCCTTCCCTTGACATACGAATAGGTCAGCGCCTACCTTCTGGTAAGGTCTGTCTGGTGCTGGGTGTGGCTTTAGTGGTTCTACCGGATTGCTTGCTCGATATTTCAGGCATATTGTGCAGTTTGACACCTCATTTGTCACATCTTGGTTGATTCGTGGCCAGTACATCACCTCTCGTGCTCTTTTCTTACACTTTTCGATTCCCAGATGTCCTCCATGGATCTTTTTTAGCATCTCTCTTCTCAGACTCTTTGGGATAACTATTTTACTTCCTTTGTAGATGATGTCTTCGACCACTGATAGTTCCGCCCTGCAGTTCCAGTACTCTGCTATATCAGGTGAGCAGTCTTGCTTCATGTTGGGCCATCCATCCAAGATGCTTTTTCTCAGTCGTCTCATTGTTTCATCTTTGTTTGTCTCAGTCTTTATGAGCTCCATTTTTGCATCTGCTATGGGCAGTGCACTTGTGATCATGTCCACGTAGGCGTTCACTTTTTCATCCATTGTGGTGTTTGCGGGCTCACTTGGGTCAACAGCTCTGGACAACGTGTCTGCTGTATACATCAGCTTACCCGGTGTGTACGCAACATTCAGTGTATAGCGTTGCAGCCTGATCATCATTCTTTGTATTCTAAGTGGACAGCTATTCAGTGGCTTTTGGAACAATGCAATCAAGGGCTTATGGTCAGTCTCTACACTGATTGCTTGTCCTGCCACAAACTGGTGAAATCTTTCACAGGCGTATGTGATGCTGAGCAGCTTCTTTTCTATTTGAGCATATCGCGTCTCCGCGTCTGTCATTGAGCGCGATGCATATGCAATAGGTTGCCAGTAGTCATATTGTTGCAGAAGAACGGCACTGAGCCCACTCTGTGATGCATCTGATGATATCTTGATGGGTCTCGCTGGGTCATAAAACCTCAGAACTGGTTCCTCTGTGAGCAGTTTCTTTAGATCGCTCCATGACTTCTCATGCTCATGATTCCATTCCCATTCTATGTTCTTTTCAGTTAGTCTTCTCAGTGGCGCTATTTTTTCTGAGAGGTTGGATATGAATTTACCCATGTTGTTGATCATTCCATTAAACCTCTGCACGTCCTTTTTGCATTGTGGCTTTGGCATATTCTCAATGGCGGACACCTTTCTGGGATCTGGTCTGATGCCCTCACTGCTAAGGATCTCCCACGAATGTCAGTTCTGTCACCCCGAGCTGGCATTTCTCTCTATTCAGTTTCAGGTTTGTTTTCCTTGTTGCTTCCAGCACTTTTTTCAGTCTCTCGTCATGCTCAGTTCTCGTGGTTCCCCATACTATGATGTCATCCATTGATGTATCAACTCCCTCCAGGTGCTCATAGATCATGTGGATAGTCTTGTGATACACTTCAGGAGCTGAGGCAATGCCAAATGGTAACCTTAGGAATCTGTATCTGCCAAATGGAGTGTTGAACGTGCACAGTCTTGAACTTGCTTCGTCCAGCTTCATCTGCCAAAATCCTGAGGATGCATCTAACTTGCTGAAATATTTTGCATTTGCAAACTGTGCCATGATTTCCTCATGTGTAGGAAGCTTGAAGTGCTCTCTCTTTATTGCTCTGTTTAGATCTCTTGGATCCAGGCAAATTCTGAGCTTTCCATTCTTTTTGTCCACTACGACGAGGGAACTCACCCACTCAGTTGGCTCATCTATCTTCTGGATCACGTTCAGGCTTTCCATCCTGTCCAACTCCGCCTTCAGTTGCTTTTGAAGAGCAAACGGAACTTTTCTGCATGGATGTATGACCGGTGTCATACTTTTATCTACTCTGATCGTGTGTTCTCCTGGAATGCAGCCTAGACCCTTAAATAGGTCTTTGTACTCTTTCATGAGTTCATCATAGACTGTCTCTCCTTTGCTTTCCACAACGAGGACTCTCTTTACCAGGTTCAATCTCTCACAGGCTTTTAAACCTAGTATGGCTTGCACATCCTTAGGCACCACGATTAATGCTAGCGTATGCTCTCTGTCCTTGTGTGTTACTTTGACAATGCATTTTCCTTTCACTGGTATATCAGTACCTGAGTATCCAGTCACTTTCACTTGTATTCCATGTAACTTTGGTCTGGGTCTAATTCTCTTAAAATCGGTCTCTGATATCACATTAACCTGTGCTCCAGTATCCAATTTAAATGGAATGTGTATGTCATTCACTTTTAGTGTCAATATCCAGTCTCTTTCTTCTTTTTTGTTTTCAGACACAACATCTACATTGAATTCCTCTATCTCGCTTTCATCTACTGTATGGACCTTGCTTTGTTGCGCTTGGTTTTTACAGCAACGGGCATAATGGTTGTTTTTGTTGCATCTATTGCAAGTTTTACCATATGCTGGACACTTTCTTGGTGGATGCTGTGTACCGCATCGACTACATGACTTCCGATTGTCTCTTTCATTTTCGTTTGCTGGCCACGTCTCTTTTTTCACATTGGCGCTCTCTTTGTTAAACGGTTTGTATCCGTTCTTTCTCACTGCATCCACGTTGCAGCTACTGTCACTGAACAGCTCCTTTGCCTGCAACTTCACAGTCTCTGTAACCCTACACAGTGCTATGGCTTTTCCCAGGTCTAGATCTTGCTCTCTTAGCAGTCTTTCCCTTAGACCATTATCTGGAATACCACACACCAGTCTGTCTTTTATCAGCGAGTCTGTCAGTCCCCCAAATTCACATGATTTGCTTCGGTTTCTCAGTTCAGTCACATACTGACCAATAGTCTTGCTGATTTTCTGTACACATGTGAAAAATTTGTGCCTCTCAAAGGTCACGTTACGTTTAGGTATGCAGTAGGCCTCAAACTGTTCCATTATTTTATGTAGCTTCATTTTGTCTCCATCAACATCAAATATGAAATTATTATATACCTCCAGCGCTGTATCACCCACGACATGTAAGAACAGTGACGATTTCTGTTTATTACTTTTCTCGTCAGCTCCGATAGCTGATAAATACAACCCCACACGTTGTTTGAACCTTCTCCAATTTTCAGCCACATTACCTGTCAATTGAAGCGTCGCCGGTGGGTGTAAACCTTCCATTTTTTCACTTCATTAGCTATTCTCTAATGGTAAGCAACAATGCTCTCTTCTGGCTTGCTAATATGTGGAGAGCTGATTTCGCTTACTTGCCACAACTGCTTTCACTGTCCCATCAAGTTGTTAACTTCAGATTTTTTCTCTTTCAGCCACTTCTGACATCATGTTTTGATTTCTTTTTGGGTTCAATAAAGACTCATTTCTGAAAGAGAATGTTGTTTAATCTAAAGTCTTGTTCAAGACTTTCTACAGCTTTTTACAGAACACACTATGCTGTGATGCATCTAGAATGAAACTGAAAGTAAAACTCCTCTGGACTGCTTGTCTCTCACATGACCTCTGCTGGTCAGGCACAAGTAATCAAAAACACAGACAAATATGCTGTAAGGCATAAGTAATCAAACACAGACAAATATCATCACTATTTGCTGATATCATTACAGCGGAAGAAACATTAAACCGAGGCCCCTTCTGCCTTCTCCGGTGTAAAAGATCCCGTGGCACTATTTTGAAGAAGAGCAGAGGAGTTCTCCCCGGTGTACCAGCTGATATACCTATCAATTCATCCAATGAAAAGCGACGAGTTAAGACAGTAACTATAGGTTTTTATTGGCTAAATAACAGAGCCCACCCTCGTGGGTGATCGGATCCAACAAGGAGGAATACCAGCCAGTCGACCACCTTTATACCTGGGCAAGTAGGTGGAGCCATGGGCGGAATCAGCAGTGGTCAGCCCAGGTATAACAGCGTGACAAGAGGTGACCTCGTGTAGTGATACAACAGTGTAACCAGTGATAACCATAGTGTAACGATATAACAGTGATAACCATAGTGTAACGATAGTGAACGATAAAAGTGGTTTACCACATTCACCCCTTGTTTAGATTTGAGTCCGGCGGGGTGAAGTGTACTACCAGTTTGGGTATGTCAGTCTGTCCGGAGGCCTCGTAAGCCTTTCCGATTGTCGCAGCAGCGGCGGCGGTGATGCAGTATCCAATGTTAATGCTGGTGTCTGCGTGGTCGGCGAAGGCTCGTGGGGTTCCGGCATGCCGTCTACCTGGGCTGGATTTGGGGGGGTGGTGGGGGGTAACGGTGGTGGCTCAGGGATGCCCGAGGGTGCGAGGTCTCGTAAGGAGACTGTGTCCTCCCGCCCGTCTGGGTATGCCACATAGGCGTACTGGGGGTTGGCGTGCAGGAGTTCCACCCTCTCGACCAGGGGGTCCATTTTATGGGCCCTCGCGTGCTTTCGCAGCAAGACGGGCCCCGGAGAGGTCAGCCAAGTTGGTATCGCGGTTCCCGTAGTCGACTTCCTGGGGAAAACAAACATTCGTTCATGGGGGGTGGCGTTAATGGCAGTGCAAAGCAGTGACCGGATGGAATGCAGCGCTGCCGGGAGGACTTCCTGCCAGCGAGAGGTTGGGAGGCCCTTGGACTTTAAGGCTAAGAGAACGGCCTTCCAGACAGTCGCGTTCTCTCTTTCCACCTGGCCGTTCCCTCGGGGGTTGTAGCTGGTGGTCCTGCTTGCAGCAATACCTCTCGCTAGTAGGAACTGGCGAAGTTCCTCGCTCATGAAGGAGGAGCCCCGGTCGCTATGTATATAGTTCGGGAACCCGAACACGGCGAAGAGGTCGTTCAGGCATTTGATGACCGTGGTACTGGTCATGTCTGGGCAGGGGAAGGCAAAGGGGAAACGGGAGTACTCGTCAATGATGTTGAGGAAGTACACATTACGGTCAGAGGACGGGAGGGGCCCCTTAAAATCGATGCTCAAGCGCTCGAAGGGGCGGGTGGCCTTGATCAGGCTTGCTCTGTCCGGCCTAAAGAAATGCGGTTTGCATTCGGCACAGGTTTGGCAGTTCCTGGTCATGGTCCTGACCTCCTCGATGGAGTAGGGCAGGTTGCGGGCCTTAATGAAGTGGTAAAGTCTGGTGACTCCGGGGTGGCAGAGGTCGTTGTGGAGGGTCTGCAGTCTATCAATTTGCGCGTTGGCGCATGTACTTCGTGATAGAGCATCTGGGGGTTCGTTCAGTTTACCAGGCCGGTACAAGATCTCATAATCATAGGTGGAGAGCTCGATTCTCCACCTCAAGATCTTGTCGTTCTTGATTTTGCCCCTCAGCTTGTTATTAAACATAAAAGCGACCGAACGCTGGTCGGTGAGGAGGGTAAATCGTTTGCCTGCCAGGTAATGCCTCCAGCGTCGTACAGCCTCCACGATCGCCTGGGCCTCCTTCTCGACCGAGGAGTGTCGGATCTCAGGGCCCTGGAGGGTCCTTGAGAAGAAGGCCACCGGTCTCCCCTCCTGGTTAAGGGTTGCGGCTAGGGCAAAGTCGGATGCATCGCTCTCCACTTGGAAAGGGATAGACTCGTCCACCGCGTGCATTGTGGCCTTAGCAATGTCTCCCTTAATGAGGGAGAAGGCTGCGCACGCTTCTGCCGTCAGGGGGAAGGAGGCGGACTTCATGAGGGGTCTGGCTTTGTCCGCATAATTCGGCACCCATTGGGCATAGTAGGCGAAGAGCCCCAGGGTCCTCTTCAGCGCCTTTGGACAGTGGGGGAGGGGAAGCTCCATGAGGGGGCGCATTCTTTCGGGGTCGGGGCCGATGACTCCGTTCTCTACTACGCAGCCGAGGATGGCAAGGCGCGAGGTGTTAAACACACATTTCTCCTTATTGTAGGTGAGGTTCAACCGTTGGGCCGTACGGAGGAATCTCTCCAGATTAACATCATGGTCCTGCCGGTCGCGGCCGCAGATGGTGACGTTATCTAGATAGGGGAACGTGGCTTGCAGCCCGTTCTGGTCAACCATCTGGTCCATCTCCCTTTGGAAGACCGAAACCCCGTTGGTGACGCCGAAGGGAACCCTAAGGAAGTGGTAGAGGCGGCCATTCGCCTCGAAGGCGGTATACTGGTGGTCCTCAGGGCGGATAGGGAGTTGGTGGTAGGCCGACTTAAGGTCGATGGTAGAGAATACTCGGTACTGTGCAATCTGATTGACCATATCAGATATGCGGGGAAGGGGGTATGCGTCCAGCTGGGTGTACCGGTTTATGGTTTGGCTGTAGTCGATGACTAGGCGGTTTTTATCGCCGGTCTTAACGACTACGACCTGGGCACGCCAGGGGCTGTTGCTCCTCTCGATGATGCCCTCTTTCAGGAGACGCTGCACCTCAGAGCTAATAAAAGCTCTGTCCCCGGCGCTGTACCGCCTGCTCTTGGTAGCGACGGGTTTACAGTCGCGGGTGAGGTTGGTGAACAGGGAGGGGGGCAGAACCCTGAGGGTGGATAGGCCGCAGGTGGTACGCGGTGGGCGGTTTAAAGGCTGTTGGTTGTCGACTGTGAGTGGGGGGAGGGGTCCACCGTATGCCAAAGTGACACTTTGAAGGTGGGATTGGAAATCCAGCCATAGTAGGACGGCAGCGCAGAGTTGGGGCAGGACGAGAAGTTTAACATTTTTATACTCCGTGCCCCTAACCGACAGGGTCACAACACAGTATCCGCTGATGTCTGTTGAATGGGACCTCGACGCCATCGAGATCCGGTTGCGCGTTGGCTGGACAGTGAGGGAGTAGTGGCTCACCGTGTCTGGATGGATGAAACTCTCCGTGCTTCCGCTGTCGAACAGGCAGGTCATGGCGTGGCCGTTTACTTTGATGTCCATCATGGACTTGGACAGGTGATGCGGGCGAGCTTGGTCCAGTGTGACGGAGGTGTGATGAAATATTCATCATCATCACTGCCTGTGACTGAGATCGGTTTCAGTGCCATTTCCCTTCCCCCAGACCTCATTGTATTGTGTACTGGAATGTGCTGTATTGTATACTGGAATGTGCTGGAATGTGCTGTGTGTAGGGCTCCGCCCATACCTGGCCCCGTTTGTAGGCTGGCTCAGTCTGGCCTCAGCCTCCAGAAGGAAGACATCTCTCTCGCTTACGTGTTACGTTCTAAGTTAATAAAAGTCTTGTTTTGTTCTGCTAACTTCGAGTCTCGGAATTATTGAGGCACATCAATTTTATTAACTTATTTTTCAACACTATGGATCAACTCCTGAAACCCGAACGTTTGGATTTGGATCAACATGCTCCGGATGCATCAGCACACTTCGGACACTGGTTTGAGTGTATGGAATTCTTCCTGGACAATTCCGCAGCCGTCAAAGACGCTACGGACGCTGCGAGGATGAGACTCGGAATTCTGCGGAATTGGGTAAGCCACCGGATTTACCCCCTCATCCAAGACGCCGAGACGTACCTGGCCGCCTGCGACATCTTAAGGGCGCATTACCAGCAGCCTACGAATGAGGTGTATGCTAGGCACCTGCTCGCTACCCGCGCACAGCGACCTGGGGAATCGGTGGAGGAGTTCCTAAGCAGCCTGAAAATGCTTGGCAAAGACTGCAAGTGCCGAGATGTAAAAGCTGCAGTGTACACTGACGAGCTTGTTCACGATGCCTTCATCACAGGCCTCAGCTCCACTTACATCCGGCAAAGACTGCTGGAAAAAACGGGGTTGGACCTGAAGCAGGCTGCGGACACCGCGCGATCCCTGGCTGTGGCCCAGAGAAACTCGGACGCCTACTCTTCAGCCCGCGCCGTCCACGCCGCCACGTGTGCACCGAGGGCGCCGCCATCTTGGAAGGCATCTTCCCCGCCCGACAGCCCGACACCGGCTGGGCCCCGCTCTCCCCCCAGAAGCCCTACGACATCCGCGACGTGTCAGGGACCCAACTGCTACTTCTGCGGGCAGCAAAAGCACACCAGAAACCTGTGCCCGGCGAAAGGCACCACCTGCTTTAAGTGCGGTAAGAAGGGGCACTTCGGGAAGGTGTGCAGAGGGAACCCCGCCGGAAAACCAACCGCCGGAAAACCCGCCACCGCCGCGTGTGCGCCGTGGGAGCGGCCATCTTGGACGCCATCTTGCCCGACCTCGTGGGGTCCGCCATCTTGTGAGCAGACAGCGTGGACGCCATCTTGTATCGATCAGGGCCCTACAGTGGCATCGGTCACAGTGGACCAGACCAGGCCGCACCCGCTATCCAGATCAATGGTGGACATCGAGGTAAATGGGTGCCGGGTTAAATGCTTAATTGACAGTGGAAGCACGGAGAGCTTTATCCACCCAGAACTGGCACAACAACTCTCCCTAAAGGTGGTCCCTACTCAGGGTACCATCTCTATGGCTGACAAAACCCAGACATCGACCATTCTGGGTTACTGCACGGTACAATTGTGCGTTAACGGAACTGTATATGATAATTTTAAAGTATTAATCATGAAGAACCTATGTGCGAGTGTGATCTTGGGCCTGGATTTCCAGTGCAACCACCAAAGCATCACGCTCAAGTACGGTGGGTCCCAGCCGCCCCTCACAGTGTGCGGTCTGGCTACCCTGAAGGTAAAGCCGCCTTCGCTATTCGCGAACCTTACCCCTAACTGCCGGCCAATAGCGACCAAAAGCAGGAGGTACAGCTGGGAGGACAGGCGGTTTATCGCGACCGAGGTAGACAGGCTCCTGAAAGAGCGCATTATTGAACGCAGCAACAGCCCGTGGCGCACCCAAGTGGTAGTGGTAAGGGGTAGCGAGAAGAAACGGATGGTGATCGACTATAGTCAAACGATCAACAGGTACACCCTACTAGACGCCTACCCGCTACCCCGCATATCAGAAATGGTGAACCAAATCGCCCAATACCGGGTGTTCTCCATCATCGACCTCAAGTCAGCGTACCACCAGCTCCCTATCAGACCAGAGGACCGCCCGTACACCGCCTTCGAGGCGAACGGACGCCTCTACCAATTCCTCAGAGTCCCCTTTGGGGTGACGAATGGGGTCTCGGTCTTCCAGAGGGAGATGGACTGCATGGTCGATGACCACCACTTGCAGGCAACCTTCCCCTACCTCGACAACGTCACCATCTGCGGCCACAATCAGCAGGATCACGACTCGAACCTCGAGGGGTTCCTGGAAACCGCACAAAAACTCAACCTCACCTACAACGAGGACAAGTGCGTTTACAACACCACGCGCCTCTGCATACTAGGCAGCGTGGTGGAGAATGGGGAAATCGGACCAGACCCCGACCGATTGCGCCCCCTACGGGAGCTGCCCCTGCCCAACACTCCCAAAGCCCTGAAAAGGTGCCTGGGGTTATTTTCTTATTATTCCCAATGGGTCCCCAACTACTCCGACAAAGCCCGCCCCCTCTTGAAAGCATCCTCTTTCCCGCTCTCTGCTGAGGCCCACGCCGCCTTCAAAAGCATTAAGCAGGATATTGAGCGGGCCACGCTACAGGCAGTGGACGAGAACACTCCATTTCAAGTGGAAAGTGATGCGTCTGACTTCGCCTTGGCGGCCACCCTCAACCAGGCGGGGCGGCCCGTAGCTTTCTTCTCGAAGACCCTCCAAGGGCCCGAGATCAGACACTCCTCCGTGGAAAAGGAGGCCCAAGCCATCGTGGAGGCAGTGCGCCACTGGCGCCACTACCTAGCCGGCAAACGCTTCACCCTACTTACCGACCAGCGGTCGGTAGCGTTTATGTTCAATAATAAACAGAGGGGGAAGATTAAAAATGATAAGATTCTTAGGTGGCGGATCGAGCTCTCCACCTTCGAGTACGACATCATTTACCGGCCAGGGGCCCTTAACGAATCCCCTGACGCCCTCTCATGAGGGATGTGTGCCAGCGCCACCGGGGATCGGCTACAGACCCTCCACAACGACCTCTGCCACCCAGGGGTCACGCGGCTGTTCCACTTCATAAAGTCCCGTAACTTACCCTACTCGATTGAGGAAGTTCGGTCCCTGACCAGGAACTGCCGCACTTGCGCTGAGTGCAAGCCTCGGTTCTACCGCCCAGATAGAGCCCACTTAATCAAAGCTACACGGCCCTTTGAGCGGCTCAGCTTAGATTTCAAGGGCCCCCTCCCGTCCGTCGACCGCAATGTTTACTTCCTGAACATTGTGGACGAATACTCCCGGTTCCCATTCGCCTTCCCCTGCCCAGACATGACCAGCGCCACGGTCATTAAATGCCTCAACAGCCTGTTCTGCCTGTTCGGTATGCCGAGCTACATCCATATGGATAGGGGGGCGTCCTTCATGAGTGAAGAGCTACGCCAGTACATGCTGTCCAGGGGGATCGCCACGAGCCGTACCACCAGCTACAACCCCCGGGGTAACGGCCAAGTGGAGCGAGAGAACGGGACAGTATGGAAAGCAGTCACTCTAGCTCTAAGGACCAAGGGCCTCCCTATCTCCCGCTGGCAGGAAGTCCTCTCGGATGTGCTCCATTCGATACGGTCGCTATTGTGTACGGCCACTAATACCACGCCCCATGAACGAATGTTTGTCTTTCCCCGGAAATCCACCTCAGGCGTATCCATGCCATCATGGCTCTCCACCCCAGGTCCGGTACTCGTGCGAAGGCATGTGAGGGGCCACAAGACGGACCCTCTCGTGGAGCCAGTACACCTACTCCACGCCAACCCCCAATACGCATATGTCCGGCACGCCGACGGAAGGGAGGACACCGTGTCCATAAAAGACGTCGCCCCAGCCGGTATCGACAACAACCACGGCAATAGCGGCAACGACGATCACAGCAACTCTTACCCACCCACTACTCTTTCATCAACCCCGGAAGAACACCGACCAACGGCACCCCCACCAACTACCCCTTCAACAACCCTGGCGGCACCCCCAGCAGAGACCCAGGAGGCTACCGGGGACACCCAGCCGACACCCGCGGCACCGCAACAGCCACGTCGGTCGCAGAGGACTATCAAACCCCCGAACAGACTAAATCTATAGAAGGGGTGAATGTGATGAAATATTCATCATCATCACTGCCTGTGACTGAGATCGGTTTCAGTGCCATTTCCCTTCCCCCAGACCTCATTGTATTATGTACTGGAATGTGCTGTATTGTATACTGGAATGTGCTGGAATGTGCTGTGTGTAGGGCTCCGCCCATACCTGGCCCCGTTTGTAGGCTGGCTCAGTCTGGCCTCAGCCTCCAGAAGGAAGACATCTCTCTCGCTTACGTGTTACGTTCTAAGTTAATAAAAGCCTTGTTTTGTTCTGCTAACTTCGAGTCTCGGAATTATTGAGGCACATCAGGAGGCTAGTGTATGGCTGAGCGAGCTGCTGTAGTCTGCGGGTGAGGCTGTGGTCGGGTCTGGAGACAAGGTGGCGGTCGAGTGTGGTGAACAAAATGGCGGTGCCCACGATGTTGCATAAAATGGCGGAGAAGATTGCCGCCCCCACAACTCACATGAGGCACTGCCGGTGTCGGTGGCCTTGATCAAAGATGGCCACCCCCACGACTCACACGAGGGGATACTGGCATCTGTGGCCTTGATGAAAGATGGCCGCCCCCACAACTCGCATGAGGCACTGCTGGCGTCTGTGGCTTTCCCCCTGCAGGCCTTCGCGAAGTGGCCTTTCTTGTGGCAGTCGGAGCAGGTCGCGTTTCTTGCAGGGCAGCGCGCCCTCGGGTGTTTCGCCTGGCCACAGAAAAAGCAGCCGGCGGCCCGATCGCGGAGCTCCGATGTCGCAGCCGGTACCGGGGGTGGCGGTCCCGATCGGGTCCGGGACGCCGACGCTGAGGTAGGTCCCAGAGGTGGCGGTGTGAGGGGTATTGCGGTCGGGGTCGGGCCCGAGTCCCAGGGTCGCGCAGCACAGTACCTGGAATACGCCTCGAGGTCCCGATGGGCCACTTCCAGAGAGCGAGCGAGGGCTGCAGCTGTGTTCAGGTCGAGGTCCTTTGATTCGAGCAGTCTTTGCCGTGAGTAGTCGGACCGAAGGCCTTTCACGAAGGCATCGCGGATATTCTCTTCAGTATTTTCTGCAGCCGTTACAGCTTTAAAGTCACAGTCCCTGCCGAGTGTTTGTAGCGCCCGTAAAAATTCATCTACAGACTCTCCTGGCTGTTGCGGGCGGGATCTTAGGAGATGTCTGGCATACATAGAATTTACCGGGCTCCGGTACTGCTCTTTCAGCAGGTTGAGGGCGGCCTCGTATGAAGTAAGGTCCTGGATGAGTGCAAATACTTTAGGGCTCACTTGGGCGGTCAGAACTTTTAGTTTGGATCTCTGAGGCACGCCGGATTCTCCCAGGTAGGATTCGAAACAGCTCAGCCAGTGTTTGAAGTCGAGGGCTGAGTTTGCTGCCTGTGGGTTTAGATCCAGGTACGGCGGTCGGAGGGCTCGCAGCCAGGCCGGCTGCTGTGGCTGTTGTAGCTGGGCGTCTGACTGGTCGTTTGGCTGCTCCGTTAAAGACATTTCAAAATTTAGCCAATAAAATTGATATACCTATCAATTCATCCAATGAAAAGCGACGAGTTAAGACAGTAACTATAGGTTTTTATTGGCTAAGTAACAGAGCCCACCCTCGTGGGTGATCGGATCCAACAAGGAGGAATACCAGCCAGTCGACCACCTTTATACCTGGGCAAGTAGGTGGAGCCATGGGCGGAGTCAGCAGTGGTCAGCCCAGGTATAACAGCGTGACAAGAGGCGACCTCGTGTAGTGATACAACAGTGTAACCAGTGATAACCATAGTGTAACGATATAACAGTGATAACCATAGTGTAACGATAGTGAACGATAAAAGTGGTTTACCACACCAGCCAACATTTATTCCTCAAGCAACGTCACTAATAAAACATTAACCGGTCATTATCACATTGCTCTTTGTGGGACCTTGCTGGGCTACAAATTGGCGGCCACGTTTCCCACAACAGTGACTACACTTCAAAAGTACTTCATTGGCTGTAAAGCGCTTTTGGGCGTCCTGAGATTTTGAAAGGCGCTATACAAATGCAAGTCTTTTTAGTGCTTCAGCTTGTGCTCTCAGCAATATCACCAACTATTCTCTCTACAATGTGTGTATTTGTGCTGGTGCCTGCTTTAGGTGGGAGTGGCAATAGTTTATGCCCAAGTTGAGATGCATTCCAGGTGCACCTGATAGACTGTGGGGTTCACCCTATTCTGCGAAGAGACAGCTGGTATATTTGGGTAAATTCTTTGATTTAGCACTCCTAGTGCAGAGCTTTCCGCTACAGGAGCACTGACATTGAATCATGGAGGCCACGAAACTGGGGCATAGCCCTCCATCCCAAAATTCCTGCTGTGTAAAGTTCTACACTTGGAGCAGTAAATCATAAAATCTACCCCATTATGGTTACAGAAGCACAGAAGTTGTTCCCTTACATTTCAGTCTCCACTGCTGTCATGCTAAAGGCAAAACTGCACGTAGAAGGAGCAAGGCCCTGGAACAGATGGAAGAACTGGACACATGTATCATATTTGGGTTAACAACAGAAAATGCTGGAAATACTCAGCAGGCCAGGCAGCATCCGCGGAGAGAGAAACAGAGTTAACGTTTCAGGTCTGGGACCCTTCATCAGAACTGGAAAAATCTGGAGATGTAACAGATATTAAGCAGGTGCAGAGACAGTGGGGGGTGGTTTAGGAGGGGAGGAAGAAATTGAAAGAACATACTGTGCTTATGTAAGAGGCAGGAAAGATAAAATGTTGCAAATGGGAATGGCAAAATCATACAGCATGAAAAATGGGGGCAGGGATTATTGTCTGAAATTGTTGAACTCAATGTTGAGTCCGGAAGACTGTAAAGTGCCTAATCAAAAGATGAGGTGCTGTTCCTCGAGCTTCCGTTGAGCTTCATTGGAACAATGTAATAGGCCGAGGACAGAGAGATCAGAGTGGAAGTGAAGCGGAGAATTAAAGTGACAGGCGACCGGAAGCTCAGGGTCACCCTTACGGACTGAACAGAGGTGTTCCGCAAAGCGGTCGCCCAATCTACGTTTGGTCTCCCCAATGTAGAGGAGACCACATCGTGAGCAGCGAATACAGTATATTAAATTGCAAGAAGTACAAGTAAATCGCTGTTTCACCTGGAAGGGGTGTTTGAGGCCCTGGACAGTGGGAAGGGAGGAGGTAAAAGGGCATGTGTTGCATCTCCTGCGCTTGCACGGGAAGGTGCCAGGTGAAGAAGAAGGGCTGTTAGGGGTGATTGAGGAGTGGACCAGGGTGTCGCGGAGGGAGCGGTCCCTTCAGAATGCTGAAAGGGGAGGTGAGGGGAAGATGTGTTTGGTGGTGGGATCACGTTGGAGGTGGCGGAAATGGCGGAGGGTGATCCATTGAATGTGGAGACTGGTGGGGTGAAAGGTGATATCATATTTGGGTACTGCATTGTTGCTACATGCACTTTGATTCATTTGTACACAATGTGTGTGGAATATATAAATAATATGGTGCGTACAACCAGTGCTTCCATCTGTTGCAATGTCTTCTGAATTCTCCTCCCCTGAACAAATTAACCATAGCTGCCTCATACAGTGTGAGTTCCTGAACATCTCTAGCTCCCCTGCTGTTGCACTCTCCGTCCTCTATTTATGTGTCAGTTTTGCCTTTAAATATTAGAGCAGTGGGAGCTGAGACATAAGGAAAGAAATTCTGTGCCACTGTTGCACCTGCAGAAATGCGATGGGGCGGAACATCCACTGTTTGCTGTGATTAGCCGATGACTCTGTTTCAAATTTCCCAGGGCGGGGTTATTTGAATATTCAGGGTGGGTGTCTCGCACCTGTAGCAGCACAACACGGGGAGATGGGTTGGGGGTGGGCAACCCATAGACACGATGGAACTCTGAGAGGGTAACTATTGTTGGGGCCTTCTGAAGGTCCAGAAGATGACCTTGATGAAACCTGGCTGCAGTGATGTAATCTGCATCAGTTTCCCCATCTTGGCTACAGGGACTGTGCAGAAACGTGTGGGTCTTTGTAAAACCATAGGGGCGCTACTACACTTTATTCTGGTCAGTTAGGACCACGCTAACCATTAGAGCTTTAGTTTGCAAGGTGCTCTGGAGTTTAGTTGAAAGAATTCCAAACATCCAGTGATCAGTCTACAACTTCATGCTGCAACCATTTCTGCTTGGGGTGTACCTGGAAGAGACGCCGAAATATCACCCGACCCAATATGACGTTTGCCGAACTTCCAGCGCTGTTTGGGTACCGGACATACCGCCATGAAATTAGTGCTTTTTGGCACCCCCCCCTCCCCCACCGTACAGCGCCCAAAAAAAGGGGTGAGAGGATCCAATTTTGCCTCCAATGTGCCTGAAATATCCTGTTTGTACTTAATCTCTTTTTCCTCTCTCTAGAAAGCATCTACTCTGGCACCTCTGTGTCTATAATCGAGGTCAGAATGGTACTAAAGATTTTTGAAAGGATCAGGGAAGCTATCTGTACCTTCAAAGTTACAATTGAAGGACGTGGTATGGCAGTAAATAATCACCAATTTGACCTGCTCACATGACAGGTGGTAAACAAAAACATTCTTACGAAGATTTTGGGCTGAATTTTGATTGAGGAGGCGGGTAGGAGGCGGGACTACAACTTTCAGGTTGTAGTCCCGCCTCCATCGAGTTCTAGCCAACCCACGCGATTTTCACTTGATTGACCTTGTTGAGCCCACCCAGCGGGCTCAGCAGGCCAATTAAGGGCCACCCGGCAACAGGTGACATCACAGATTGACATTTCATCAGCAAATGGGGACAGGATAGGACAGAGTCAACATGGATTTACAAAGGGTAAATCGTGCTTGACTAATCTATTGGAATTTTTTGAGGGAGTAACTGGTAGAATAGATGGGGGAGAGCCAGTAGATGTGGTGTACCTGGACTTCCAAAAGGCCTTCGATAAGGTCCCACATAAAAGATTAGCATGGAAAATTGAGGCTCATGGGATAAAGGGGAAAGTTTTGGCGTGGATAGGGAACTGGCTGTCAGATAGAAAACAGAGAGTTGGAATAAACGGCTCATTTTCTGAATGGCAGGCAGTAACAAGTGGGGTACCACAGGGATCTGTCCTGGGCCCCCAGCTGTTCACAATTTACATTAATGACCTGGATCAGGGAGTCGGATGCAGCATTTCCAAATTTGCAGACGACACTAAACTAGGAGGGGGGGTGGGCTCAGAGGAAGAGACCAGGAAGCTCCAGAGCGATTTGGACAGACTGGGCGATTGGGCGGATAAATGGCAGATGCACTATAATGTGGACAAGTGCGAAGTTATCCACCTTGGGTGCAGGAACGGGAGGGCAAATTATTATTTAAATGGCAATAGATTGGGAGAGGGGGAAGTACAGAGAGACCTGGGTGTTCTTGTACACCAGTCACTGAAGGCGAGCATGCAGGTGCAACAGGCGGTCAAGAAGGCAAACGGTATGCTGGCCTTCATAGCAAAAGGGTTAGAATACAGGAACAGGGATACCTTGCTGCAGCTGTACAGGGCACTGGTGAGACCACACCTCGAGTACTGTGTACAGTTTTGGTCGCCTCATCTGAGGAAGGATGTTCTTGCCATGGAGGGGGTGCAGCGGCGATTCACCAGGCTGATACCAGGAATGGCGGGAATGACCTATGAGGAGAGACTATGTAGTTTAGGGATGTACACACTGGAGTTTAGAAGATTGAGAGGGGACCTCATAGAAGTGTATAAAATTCTGACAGGTCTAGACAGACTGGATGCAGAAGGAATGTTTCCCTTGGCGGGTGAGAACAGAACTAGAGGACATAATTTAAGGATAAGGGCTAAACCATTTAGGACAGAGATGAGGGGGAATTTCTTCACTCAGAGAGTGGTGAACCTGTGGAACTCATTGCCACAGAGGGCAGTGTACGCCAGCTCATTAAATATATTTAAGAGGGAATTAGATATATTTCTACGGGCAAAAGGGGTTAAGGGTTACGGAGAGAAGGCGGGGACGGGATACTGAATTAAAGGATCAGCCATGATCTCATCGAATGGCGGAGCAGGCACGAAGGGCCGAATGGCCTACTCCTGCTCCTATCTTCTATGTATCTATGTAAAACATAGAAGATAGGAGCAGGAGTAGGCCATTCGGCCCCTCGAGCCTGCTCTGTCATTTAATGAGATCATGGCTGATCATCCAAATTCAGTACCTTGTCCCTGCTTTCTCCCCATATCCCTTGATCCCTTTAGCCTTAAGAAATATATCCAACTCCTTCTTGAATATATTTAATGAATTGGCTTTTGACAGATGAAATATCAGCGTTTCACAGCTGTTTGAAGCTGTCAAACACTGACAATCTGTACTCCAAGTTAATTCCTTCCTCTCAGGCTGATTTAGAGATCTCTCCAGAACAGAAAGCTGAATGCTGCAACTTTTGACAGTTTGTGGCCATTCTGCTTTCTGTGCCACTGAGATGAGGGACTCCCGAGACCTGAAGGAAGGAAGGAAGGCTGTAAAGGTAAGTAAATGTAAGTAAAACTTCGTTAAACACTTTACACACACCAAACACACTTACCTCTGAACTCATGCACCCATCACTCACCTGAACACTGGACATCTCGAACCCTCCAAGCACTTCAGCCCAAAGGTCTGCCTCCTCTAACTTGCCGTGGTTTGGAGCCATCGGGAATCCCATACTTCAGCAATAAAAATAGGGATTAGGCTAAAAACTGCCTGTTAACTACCTGTTAACAGGCAGTTAATTGGCACTAATCCCCTTCCCGCCTCGGGGAAGTGGGACCCAGCACAGGTCGGGCATCCGCCTCCTTTGAAACTGGCATGGAGGTGGGTTGGGGGCGGGGTGGGTTCGTGCCCCCCGATTTTGAGATTTTAACCCCCCACACGCCTCCAATCCCGCCTGCACAGCCCAATGAAAATCCTGCCCTTTAAGTGAGTTTTCAGACATGACTCAGTAGTCACTGAAAGATGTCATCAGAGGCATCTCCTGAGACTAGATGATGGAAATGAGGATCGCATCTATATCTTCTATATATATATATATATATAAAGTGGTTTGTCTGTTTGTCTCTCTGTTTGTCTGTCTGTCCGCTATATACTCAAAAGTTATACAGCGTACCTACACGCATGTTATATCAAAAGAAAGCTTATCATTAGGGGAGTTTAATAGGCATATTTACTTTTTGGTCAGACAAAAATTGTTCCGACAGTATACAAAAAAGGTTCAAAAAATGGCAAAATTCCGCTCATTAGCGGTTGACCAATCCTACCTCTCATTAGCGTTGAGTGACGTGCTGGTTGACCAATCCTACAGTTCAGTGGCCTGATGGTTGACCAATCAGTGCGTCACGGGCGGGACCTAATCCTCCAGCCTCCCAAAACTTTGCCGCCATTTTTTCCCCTCAAACTGCCATTAGTCAGGTGAGTGGCAGCCATTACAGACCGGCCGGGCCTCAAGCTCAAAAAATTTCTCTCTCTCCTCTTCCCTCTCTTCTTCCCTCTCTCTCTCTCTCTCCTTCCCCCTCTCTCTCTTGCCGTGAGTGCGGGACCGGCAAAAACGGGGCTTTCCAACCAGCCGTCCCCGACCGCAATCAGACACTGGAGTCCGCAGCGAAAAGCGTTCCTCTGCCGCCCGGCAAACTGGGTCCAAACGCCCGCCGCGTTAACCATCAGCAACCCCGGGCTCGCTTTGGACCGCTGGGCACCCGGCCTCCTGTTGTCGGACTGACTCCGTTCTGCTACCGACGTGAGTCCGGCCGGGCCTGAGGTGCTAGCAACGGACAGGTGAGGCACGGAGAGAAATGAAAGGAGGGAGAGACACGCAGAGGGAGGGAGAGAGAGGGAGGGAGAGAGAGGGAGGGACAGACAGGGGCAGGGACACAGACGGGGGGGAGACACAGAGGGGACACACAGAGGGGCAGGGACAGAGAGGGGCATGGAGAGAGAGGGGGAGGGAGAGAGAGAGGGTCACGGAGGGAAAGAGTGACAGAGCAGGGGAGCGGCAGCGCCCGGCCGTAAACCGCGCGGCCCAAAATTGCCCTGGCAACGCCGGGCCCCCCCAGCTAGTATGAAATAAAACACTGAGAGTAAATAACAAAATTCAAACGCAGAAGTGAATGGGTCTTTGATTCAAACCTATTTTAGTGAAATGCTTAAGAACATATTATGGTAAAGGATTTCTCAAAATTTGGTGTAATTGCAACTATTTTTCATCTAAAATGGAGGGAACAAATATTCCTTTAGTGCTCTTAAGCTGATTATCTTATTTATACTACACGAGGTGAAACTTATACCCAAATCACAGTTTATCTTTCAAAGAATAGGCTAATGGTTTAAAAAAAGAAAAGACTTGCATTTCTATAGCGCCTTTCATGACCACTGGACGTCCCAAAGTGCTTTACAGCCAATGAAGTACTTTTTGAAGTGTCGTACTGTTGTAATGTAGGAAACGCAGCAGCCAATTTGCACACAGCAAGCTCCCACTGTGACGGGGTTGGGGAGCCACGGGGCCGTGTTCACACAGGGCCGTGCTCTCCAGGTAATGTAGGTTCTGGACCCAAGTGCAGAAACAAGGCGAGAGGCAAATATACAGTACTTTGTTTGAACTTTACTAGATTCACACATAACTAGATTCACACAAGGAACACAGCAACATACATAAAAACTAGAGACAAGTTACAAAACGACTAGTCAAGATAGGAACTCAGGACAGCTTCCATGAGGCCACCCACTTGTCCATACTGAGCCTGAGACAAGCTACCACAAGGGCAACCGGCTTGCCGAGACGAGACTCGAGACAAGCTACCACAGGGGTAATCGGCTTGTCAATACAGAGCTCAAGACAAGCGCCAACATGGCAACACGCTAGTCCAGCCCAGCACCTTATCAAGACTAAGAACAACAAGAACACAGACTTAGATACATCTTAAATACAGAGCTAGAGAACCATGGCAGCCAGCTAGTCAAAGCCGGCAGCCACAGAGCAAAGGCTAGTCCCAGGTTCCCCGGTTAGGACTGAGCACAGAGGGAAGCAACCACAGAACTTATATACCAAGAAAACCTGGTGAAACCCATGAACAGCTAACAGGCCGTTAAGAATTAACACAGGAGGCTAGGAACAATTAACAAAGCGCTAGGAACAATTAACAAAGGAGACAAACAAGTGAAGGTGCCATCTAGAGGTAACAGAAGGAACTGACTGGCACCCTCACACAACCTCATTGTGGACCTTGCTCTCAGTAGAGCAGGTTGTGCTGCTGCTGTTCCTGCTGCTGCTGTGTGGTTGCCTTGGCCTGGGAGTGGAAGGGAAGGAGTGACCCCAGGCCACCACTACCAGCAACCTACCTACAACCAACCAACATCATCTACAGAGGTGCCTGGAGAGGGAGGAGTAGAGGACAGAGGAGGAGGCCAGCATTACACCTGGAGAGGCCTTCCATCACTGCCTCCCAATTTGGCCTCCAGCCCAGGAGAGGGAGAGAGGGGAGAGGAATACCACTCCGCTACAACTTGGAAGGAGGGGAGGAGCTGCTGCAACTTTCAACATCTGCAGGTGGGTGTCTTTGTGCATTCCCCTAAAGACTTTGCATTCTAGGCGGGGGGAGGAAAGAAGACGGGCCGGAAGCCTGGCCTGGGTTGGCTGGAGCCTGCCCAGGTGAAGCTTGTTTCCATCGCATCAAGAAGACCTGGTGTGGGCTGAGCCTGGGCTTTTTCCAGCCTGCCCAGGTGAAGACGTCTTCTCCCCCTGCCCGAAGACCTGCTTAAGACTTTGTGTTCCATCGGGGGAGTGCATCCAGCTGACACCCACCCACCGAAACAACATCTAAGTGGGGACCCTGCCTTTGCGGCCCCCCTCCTTCCCGTCTCCCCTCTCTCTCTCTCTCTCTCTGTCCTCTTTCTGCCTCTCAAAAGGCACCTCCTTACTCAATTAATTGCCAATTGAGCAGAGGGAGGAAAGGGCCCTCTCCCAATTGACACCATTAAGGGGAGAGGCAGCCCAGTTAATTTACACTCCCTCTGCTCAGGACTCTCTTACCTGAGGCCATTTAACACCTTCAGACCTGTGACTTTTGGGGTGTGTGTAGCTCTTTTTTAAGATTCACCCCACTATGTCGTCTACATCTGCGGCGGCGGCGGGGCCGGCGAGGACATACGCGGCAGTGGCGACAAAAGCCGCGGCCACTCCCGCTTCCGCTGCTGCCCCGTCGCCGTTCCGCCTAATGACCAAAAAACTTGGGGTGAAGAGCTACACCCACCCCAATATGACAATTGAGGCGTGCGTTAAGGCTATGGCCGGGGTTGTCGGCCCTCCGGCCATAGTGGCCGCCTCAAAAATGTACGGGAAGGCTGTCTTCTTCCTGGAGTCCGAGCGGGCGGTGGCCCTGGCCATCGCCCAGGGGCTCACCGTGGGCGGGACTTTCCTGCCGGTGGACCCGCTGGAGGCCACCACGCAGAGGGTTGTTTTGTCAAACGTCCCGCCCTTTATCACCAGTGAGCTCCTCCTCCCCCACCTACACCAACTTGGGGAGGTGAGGTCGGGGATTTCCCCGATCCCGCTCAGACTCCGGGAGAGCAGCCTTCGCCATGTCTTCTCCTTCCGGCGCCAGGCCTTTATTCAGCTGGCGCGGGAGGGGGAGACGGACGGGGCTTTCACGGTCCTCCACGGGGGGACCCCGTACCGCGTCTTCTGGACGATGGACGGCGTGCGGTGCCACGCCTGTATGGAGGTGGGGCACGTTCGGAAAAACTGCCCCGCCTCCAAGGCCGCCAAGTCATCTGGCGTGGCCAAGGCTGGCGCCGCCGCCGCTCCTCCCTCCGGGTCTAGACGCGCCCCCTCTCAATCAAACGCTACCGGGGCGCGGTCGTCGTCGGAGGCCAACGACATCCAGGCCTCCGGCGGGGGGGAGGAGGGAGGTCCGGTCGGAAAGAAGGCGCGGTGCAAGACCAGAAACCGTAGGGTGGGTCCCCCCGCGGAGGGCGTACCCCTGGATTTGGAGGCCCTGACGCCCGAGCGCGTCATTGAAATAATCGCGGAGTGCGGAGGTGGGGGGGACCTCGTGTCTGAGCCTGTGGCCGCGATCGCCGAGGCGGTAAAGCCAGAACCTGCGGCCGGGCTCGGGCCCGAGGGACCCAAAGATCTCGCTCCGCCGGAGGGAGCAGGGGAGGCCCCTGAAGACATGGAGGCCTCCCTCTACCCCTCCGCACTCAAGAGGAGGCGCGACTCCCAGGACGAGGAGGAGGACCGGGAGGTGGAAGGTCCCTCCGGTCGGGAGGAGTCGTCACCCGCCGCGGGCGCCGCGCCCCACACCACCGCTAACACCATCGGCGAACGGCAGGGGTCGCCTGTCCCTGGGGAGGCTGAGGCAGAGGCGTCTGCCCAGCTCGTACCTCCCGGGGATGGGGACGAGACCCTGCCCGTGGGGGGGGTTGCGGAACAACCCGCGGCGGCAATCGATCCCTTAACGGTGGCTCTCCCCCTCGACGGGTCGGGCGGCCAGGGGATCGGGTCGGGCGAGCCGTCTGAGGACGAGCTCGCCCAGAACGACCCGGATTTTTCCCAGGTGCTGCTCGACCTCGTCGAGGTGTGTAAAAATTTCACCCCGTCTGCTGGGTCGGAGGCCGGTGGCGTCGCAGAGGAGGGCCCTCTGTCTGTGTCTCCGGCGCCGGGCGACTTGGAGGAGGTCCGGTTTTCATATTCTCCGGTCTCTCCGGTCTCTCCGGCGCCTGGGGCGGAGGGGGTCTCCGAACCGCCGCTGTCTTCTGGCCCGGGCTCCCTAGAGGAGCCCAGGGAGAAATCCTCCGCTACCGATCCTGGGGGTGGGATCCGGGCGGAGGCGGGGCCGGCCGTCACGGCCGAGCCGCCCGATGCGCACTGCGTGGCGGACGGTTTGGCCGACGGTGGCGACCCCCCGGAGGAGGACGGGGACTCGGTGGTAGGGGCGGAGGAAGATCTAGATGCCGTCGCCGAGGAGGCGATGGATGACCTCACGCCCCTCGCCGGGAACCCCCTCGTTCTAATTCCCATCAGGGACCTCCGGGACTTTGTGGCCACGTGCCAGGGTCGCCGCACTACCCGGCGGGCCCTCGACAGATGGTCGGAGCTGGCGCTGCTCATCGGGTCGGCCCCCATCGCCTACAGGACCATGGGCGAGGACGCGGGCACGGACCCGCTCGAGCTGCGTCGGTTCCGGCTGTTTCTCACTGGGCTGCTAAGGAAGTGGCGGTCGACTAGCGGCCGCCCTTCCTTCCCCCGTTAGTTATAAGTAGGGGTTGATTGTGCTTCTGAAATGAAGATAACCATAGCCAGCCTCAACGTCAACGGCAGCAGGGAAGCTAGCCGCAGGTTTAATAACTTTTCGGTCCTCCGGGACGGGAAGGATGCGGTGTGCTTCCTGCAAGAAACCCACACCGTTCCGGGAGACGAGGCCACGTGGCTCCTGGAGTGGCAAGGAGGGGTCAACATGAGTCACCTCTCCAGTGTTTCCAGTGGGGTGGCTATCTTGTTGGCCCCGCATTTTCAGCCGGAGATCTTGGGGGTCAAGGAGCTCGTGCCGGGCCGCTTGCTCCAGGTCACTGTTCGCCTGGGGGGCGTGCCGTTCCATCTAGTGAACGTGTACGCTCCCGGGGCCGGTGCGCAGCAAGCGCGCTTCTTTGAAGAAGTGTCCACTCTTTTGGGCTCCATCGACGCGGGCGAGTGCGTCATCCTCGGGGGGGATTTTAATTGTACCCTTGAGGCGAGGGACCGCACGGGTACCCAGCCGTGCCCGGCGGCGATGGGGAAGTTGAGGGACCTGGTCGGGTCCCTCGACTTGGTGGACGTCTGGCGTAATCTCCATCCCGACTCCAGCGCCTTCACTTACGTAAGGTCTGGGGGAGGAGCGTCCAGGATCGACCGCCTCTACATATCGCGGGCATACGTCTCCTGCGTTCCGGCGGCTTCCCTGCGGTCGGTGCCGTGCACGGACCACCACCTGGTGTGGGCGGAGCTCGTTCCGCTGCGCGCGCGGTGGGGTCCGCGTATTGGCACTTTAACAACCGGCTGCTGGAGGACGCGCGGTTCCGGGATTCGTTCGGTCGGTTCTGGGCCGGCTGGAGAAGGAAGCAGGGGGGCTTCCCCTCCTTGAGGCTATGGTGGGATGTGGGCAAGACTCACATCCGTCTCTTCTGCCAGGAGTACGCGAAGGGGTCGACCAAGAGGCGGGAGGCCCGGGTCGGGCAGTTGGAGAAGGAGGTGCTCGACCTGGAGTCCCGTCTCGGTCAAGTCGTCGAGGACCCGGCCCTGCGGCTGGCGTACGAAGAGAAGAAGGGCGCGCTGAAGGACCTGCAGCTCATTGGGTCACGAGGCGCGTACGTGAGGTCGCGGATCCAGTTCCTGCGGGACCTGGACCGCGGCTCCCCCTTCTTCTACTCGCTGGAAAAAAGACGGGGGGTCCGTAAGCAGCTCTTGGAGCTGCTGGCCGATGACGGATCTCTGGTCTCGGATCCGGAGGGAATCCGCGCGGAGACCCGTGCCTATTACGGGGCTCTGTTCTCTCCGGATCCATCCAGCGAGGACGCGCGCAGAGTTCTGTGGGAGGACCTGCCGAAGGTCGGCCTGGAGGGCGCCGAAAAATTGGACACTCCCCTGAGTTTGGAGGAGCTGTCCGGCGCCCTCCGCCAGCTCCCTAGGGGGGAGTCCCCGGGGCTGGACGGGCTGACCGTGGAGTTCCACAGGGCGTTCTGGGGCGTCCTGGGGGGCGACTACGTGCGTGTCCTGGGGGAATGTTTGGCGACCGGGGAGATGCCCCTCTCTTGGCGCAGGGCAGTGATCGTCCTGCTGCCTAAGAGGGGTGATCTCCGCCTTCTTAAGAACTGGCGCCCGGTCTCCCTCCTCAGCACGGATTATAAAATCTTTGCCAGGGCCATGTCCGTTCGCCTTGGCGCCGTGCTGGCCCACATGATCCACCCCGACCAGTCCTACACGGTCCCGGGCCGGACCATTCATGATAACATCCATCTGGTCCGGGACCTGGTCCACCATTCCCAGAGGGCTGGTCTGTCGGTCGCCTTCCTTTCCTTGGATCAGGAGAAGGCGTTCGACAGGGTGGATCACGAGTATCTTTTCGGGACTCTGCGCGCATTCGGGTTCGGGACGCATTTTGTCGCCCGGATCCGACTTCTGTACGCTGCCGCGGAGTGTCTGATTAAAGTTAACGGGTCCTTGACGGCGCCCCTTCGCTTCGGGAGGGGGGTGCGTCAGGGATGCCCCATGTCCGGCCAGTTATATGCCATTTGCGTGGAGCCTTTCCTGCGCCTCTTGCGGAAGAGGTTGGCGGGACTGGCTCTGCAAGGGCCGGGCGTGGAGGTGGTCCTCTCGGCTTACGCCGATGACGTGCTCCTCATGGTCACGGATCCCGTTGACTTGCGGAGGATGCGGGAATGCCAGCAGATTTACTCGGACGCATCCTCCGCCAGGATCAACTGGGGGAAATGTTCTGGACTCCTGGTGGGTCAGTGGCAGGTGGACTCCCTGCCGGAGGAGTTCAGGCCCTTCGCCTGGAGCACAACGCACCTCCTCTACTTGTGAGTCTACCTCAGCCCGGCCGAGGACGCCTGGCCGGCGAACTGGCACGAGTTGGAGGCCAAAGTCACCGCTCGCTTAGGACGCTGGACAGGATTGCTCCGAGTGTTGTCCTACAGGGGTCGGGCGTTGGTCATAAACCAACTGGTGGCCGCCATGTTGTGGTACCGGTTGGTTACTCTGATCCCCCCCCCTGCGTTTGTCGCCAAGATACAGAAGAAGCTCGTCGACTTCTTCTGGGACAACAGGAGGCACTGGGTCTCTGCCGCGGTTCTGAGTCTCCCGCTTAGGGAGGGCGGTCAGGCGCTGGTGTGCCTTCGCACCCAGGCTGCGACCTTCCGTCTTCAGACGCTGCAGAGATACCTGTACGTTGAGGATCCTCCCAGATGGTGTGCGCTGGCGACGTATTTCTTCCGCCAGCTGCACGGCCTCAATTACGACATGCAGCTCCTGTTTCTGGAAGTGGGCAGCAGGCGTGCCAGCCTGCAGGAGCTGCCTGTCTTTTACCAGGAACTGCTATGGGTTTGGAACTCCGTCGCCTCCAGGCGGAGCTCTCCCCCGTCAGGAATGGCGGCTGTCCTTCGAGAGCCGCTGTTCAGGAATCCGCACCTCCGCGTCCGCGAGTTCGGGTGGCTGGCGGAACAGAGGGCTGTGCCTGGCAGGGTGACTAGAGTCGGGGACCTACTCGATGGCAGAGGAGCGGGCTGGATGGCGCCGGAGGAGTTGGCGCGGCGCATGTCTTGGGACAACGTCCGGCTCGCGGTCGATGCCATCGAGGCGGTGAAAGTGACGCTGCCCCCCGGCACCACGAGGTGTATCGAGGCGGCTCAAGCGCGTGGGGTGATCCCGTCCGAGCTTGCCCCCGTTCGGACGGAATTCCTTATCGGCGCCCTGCCCCAAAACTCCCCTCGGGGATTGGCGCCTCACAACTTGAGCCGTCTCGAGGAGATGCCCTCCGTGCCTTTTCATTCTGCACGGAGGGGTTTCCTGTACGGGCTGCTCCTGCACACCTTCCACTTTGCCATCTTCGCCTGCCGTCCGGACACGCCGTGGCGTGCTGTTTTACCTTCCGACGGAGGCGGAGGTCCCCAATGTGGGGCTCTCTATGCGGGAGTCCTCCCTTGTTCTATTGGGGACTTGGCCTGGAGGGTGTTGCACAGGGCAGTCCCGTGCAATAGGCTCTTAAGTAGGTTCACGGACTCCCAGACCGCCTGTTTGTTCTGCGGTCTGGAGGAGTCCGTGTTCCATGTTTACGTTGAGTGTGAGAGGTTGCAGCCCCTCTTCCATTATTTGAAGGGGCTGCTCCTCAAGTTTTGGTTGCACTTCAGTCCCACGCTCTTGATCTACGGTCACCCGGTGCGGAGGGGAGTGGGCAGGCTGGAGGACCTCCTCGTGGGTCTGCTCCTGGGCCTGGCAAAGAAAGCCATTAATTGGTCCAGGCAGCGGGCGGCCGAGGGGGTCGTCCCGCCAGATTGCCTCCCTCTCTTCCATGGCCATGTTCGCGCCCGGGTGGCCCTGGAGATGGAGCACGCGGTGTCTGCTGGCGAGCTCGAGCTCTTTCGTGACCAGAGGGCGCCGCGGGGACTGGAGTGCATAATCAGTTTAAACGACCAAATTTTAATTTGATTTGTTAAGTTTTATTTAATGGTTTATTAGACTTTTAGTTACAGTTTATTTGTTTAATGTATTTTGGTTTTGGTCTTACACAAAGAGGAGGCTAGGAACAATTAACAAAGGGCTAGGAACAATTAACAAAGGAGACAAACAAGTGAAGGTGCCATCTAGAGGTAACAGAAGGAACTGACTGGCACCCTCACACAACCTCATTGTGGACCTTGCTCTCAGTAGAGCAGGTTGTGCTGCTGCTGTTCCTGCTGCTGCTGTGTGGTTGCCTTGGCCTGGGAGTGGAAGGGAAGGAGTGACCCCAGGCCACCACTACCAGCAACCTACAACCACTTCAACCATCTACCGAGGTGCCTGGAGAGGGAGGAGTAGAGGACAGAGGAGGAGGCCAGCATTTCAACTGGAGAGGCCTTCCCATCACTGCCTCCCAATTTGGCCTCCAGCCCAGGAGAGGGAGAGAGGGGAGAGGAATTCCACTCTGCTACAACTTGGAAGGAGGGGAGGAGCTGCTGCAACCTTCAAACATCTGCAGGCGGGTGTCTTTGTGCATTCCCCTAAAGACTTTGCATTCTAGGCGGGGGGAGGAAAGAAGACAGGCCAGAAAGCCTGGCCTGGGTTGGCTGGAGCCTGCCCGGGTGAAGCTTCTTCCCTTTTATATTGAGAAGACCTGGTGTGGGGCTGAGCCTGGGCTTTTTCCAGCCTACCCAGGCGAAGACATCTTCTCCCCCTGCCCGAAGACCATCTGTTAAGACTTTATTTTTCCATCGGGGAGTGCACCCTGCCGACACCCACCCCCCTGAATACCATCTTGAGTGGGGACCCTGCCTTTGCGGCCCCCCCCTCCTTCCCACCCCCCCTCTCTCTCTCTCTTTGTCCTCTCTCTGCCTCTCTAAAAGGCACCTCCTTCACCTACTAATTGCCAATTGAGCAGAGGGAAGAAAGGGCCCTCTCCCAATTAATACCATCAAGGGGAGAGGCGGCCCAGTTAATTTACACTCCCTCTGCTCAAGGGAAGACATTTTTTGTACCAAGGCCATTAACACCTTCAGGCCTGTGACTTTTGGGGTGTGTGTGGCTCTTTGAAGATCCACCCCACTATGGCGTCCACATCTGCGGCGGTGGCGGGGCCGGCGAGAACATATGCGGCAGTGGCGACTAAAGCCGCGGCTACTCCCGCTTCTGCTGCTGCCCCGTCGCCGTTCCGCTTGATGACAAAGAAGCTTGGGGTGAAGAGCTACACCCACCCCAACATGACCATCGAGGCATGCGTAAAGGCTATGGCTGGGGTTGTCGGCCCTCCGGCCATAGTCGCCGCCTCGAAAATGTATGGGAAGGCTGTGTTCTTCCTGGAGTCCGAGCGGGCGGTGGCCCTGGCCATCGCTGAGGGGCTCACCGTGGGCGGGACCTTCCTGCCGGTGGACCCTCTTGAGGCCACCGCGCAGAGGGTCGTACTATCTAACGTCCCGCCCTTTATCTCCGGTGAGCTCCTCCTCCCCCACTTACACCGACTTGGGGAGGTGAGGTCGGGGATTTCGCCGATCCCGCTCGGATTCCGGGAGGCCAGCCTTCGCCATGTCTTCTCCTTCCGGCGCCAGGCTTTTGTGCAGCTGGCGCGGGAGGGGGAGACGGACGGGGCCTTTTCGGTCCTCCACGAGGGGACCTTATACCGCGTCTTCTGGACGACGGACGGCGTGCGGTGCCACGCCTGTAAGGAGGTGGGGCACGTACGAAAGAACTGCCCCACCTCCAAGGCCGCCAGGTCGTCTGGCGTGGCCGAGGCTGGCGCCGCCGCCGCTCCCCCCCCGGGTCTAGCCGTGCCCCCCCCAAACAAATGCTACCGGGGTACGGTCGTCGTCAGAGGTCAATGCCATCCAGGCCTCCGGCGGGGGGGAGGAGTGGTGTCCGGTCGGGAAGAAGGCGCGGTGGAAGACTAAACACCGTAGGGCAGGTCCCCCCGTGGAGGGCGTGCCCCATAACATGGAGCCCCTGACGCCCGAGAGCGTTGCCGCATTGATCGCGGAGTGCGGCAGTGGGGGGGACCTCGTGCCCGAGACTGTGGCCGTGACCGCCGAGGCGGGAGCACTAGAACCTGCGGCCGGGCTTGGGCCCGAGAGACCCGAAGAACCCGCTCCACCGGAGGGAGCAGGGGAGGCCCCTGCAGAAATGGAGGTCTCCCTCTGCCCCTCCACTTTAAAAAGAAGGCGCGACCCCCTCGATGAGGAGGAGGACCGGGAGGAGGCAGGTCCCTCCGGTCAGGGGGAGTCATCGCCCGCCGCGGGTACTGCGCCCCACCCCACCGCTGTCAACATCGTGGGCGAACGGCAGGGGTCGCCTGTCCCTGGGGAGGCTGAGGCAGAGGTGTCTGCCCAGCTCGTGCCTCCCGGGGATGGGGACGAGACCCTGCCCGTGGGGGGGGTCGCGGAACAACCCGCGGCGGAGATTGATCCACTGTCAGTACCGTTACCCCTCGACGGGTTGGGCGGCCTGGGGTCCGGGTCAGGCGAGGACTCGCAAGATGAGCTCGCCCAAAGCGACCCGGTCGTTTCCCAAGTGCTGCTCAACCTCGTCGAGGGCTTATCCGGGATTACCCCATCTGCTGGGACGGAGGCCGGAGGCGCGGAAGAGGAAGGCCCTCTGTCTGTGTCTCCGGCGCCGGGCGACTTGGAGGAGTGCGTTTTTACGTTCTCTCCGATCTCGCCGGTCGTTCCGGCGCCTGGGGCGGAGGGGGTCTCCGAACCGCCGCCGTCTTCTGGCCCGGCCCCCCTAGAGGAGCCCAGGGAGGAATCCTCCGCTACCGATCCTGGGGGTGGGATCCGGGTGGAGGCGGGGCCGGCCGTCGCGGCCGAGCCGTTCGTTGCGCACTGCATGGCGGACGGGTCGGCCGCCGGTGGCGACCCCCCGGAGGAGGACGGGGACTCGGTGGTGGGGGCAGAGGAGGACTGGGAGTCCGTCACCGATGAGGAGATGGAGGACCTCACGCCCCTCGCCGGGACCCCCCTCATTCCCATTAAGGATCTCCGGGACTTTGTGGCCACGTGCCAGGGTCGTCAGAGGACCCAGCTGGCCCTCGGCAGATGGTCGGGGCTGGCGCTGCTCGTCGGGTCGGCCCGCATCGCCTTCAAGACCATGAGCGCGGATGCGGGCGTGGGCCCGTTCGAGCTGCGTCAGTTCCGGTCATTCCTCACTGGGCTGCTAAGGGAGTGGCGGTTGACTAGCGGCCGCCCTCCCTTCCCCCGTTAGTTATAAGTAGGGGTTGGTTTATGCTTCTGAAATGAAGATAACCATAGCCAGCCTCAACATCAACGGCAGCAGGGAAGCTAGCCGCAGATTTAATAACTTTTCGGTCCTTCGGGACGGGAAGTATGCAGTGTGCTTCCTGCAAGAAACCCACACCGTTCCGGGAGACAAGGCCACGTGGCTCCTGGAATGGCAAGGAGGGGTCAGCATGAGTCACCTCTCCAGTGTTTCCAGTGGGGTGGCTATCTTGCTGGCCCCGCATTTTCAGCCGGAGATCTTGGGGGTCAAGGAGCTCGTGCCGGGCCGCTTGCTCCAGGTTACTGTTCACCTGGGGGGCGTGCCACTCCATCTACTGAACGTGTACGCCCCTCAGGCCGGTGCGCAGCAAGCGCGCTTCTTTGAAGAAGTGTCCACTCTTCTGAGCTCCGTCGACGCGGGCGAGTGCGTCATCCTCGGGGGGGATTTTAATTGTACCCTCGAGGCGAGGGACCGCACGGGCACCCTGCCTTGCCCAGCGGCGACGGAGAAGTTGAGGGACCTGGTCGGGTCCCTCGACTTGGTGGACGTCTGGCGAAATCTCCATCCCGACTCCAGCGCCTTCACTTGCGTGAGGTCTGGGAGAGGAGCGTCCAGGATCGACTGCCTCTACATTTCCCGGGCATACGTCTCCTGCGTTCCGGCGGCTTCCATGCGGCCGGTGCCATGCACGGACCACCACCTGGTGTGGGCGGAGCTCGTTCCGCTGCGCGCGCGGTGGGGGTCCGCGTATTGGCACTTTAATAACCTGCTGCTGGAGGACGCACGGTTCCGGGACTCGTTTAGTCGGTTCTGGGCCGGCTGGAGAAGGAAGCAGGGGGGCTTCCCCTCCTTGAGGCTATGGTGGGATGTGGGCAAGGCTCACATCCGTCTCTTCTGTCAGGAGTACGCGAAGGGGTCGACCAAGAGGCGGGAGGCCCGCGTCGGGCAGTTGGAGAAGGAGGTGCTCGACCTGGAGTCCCGTCTCGGTCAAGTCGTCGAGGACCCGGCCCTGCGGTTGGTGTACGAAGAGAAGAAGGGCGCGCTGAAGGACCTGCAGCTCGTCGGGTCCCGAGGCGCGTACGTGAGGTCACGGATCCAGTTCCTGTGGGACCTGGACCGCGGCTCCCCCTTCTTCTACTCGCTGGAAAAAAGACGGGGGGTCCGTAAGCAGCTCTTGGAGCTGCTGGCCGACGACAGATCTCTGGTCTCGGATCCGGAGGGAATCCGCGCGGAGACCCGCGCCTATTACGGGGCTCTGTTCTCTCCGGATCCGTCCAGCGAGGATGCACGCAGAGTTTTGTGGGAGGACCTGCCGAAGGTCGGCCTGGAGGGCGCCGAAAAATTGGACGCTCCTCTGAGTCTGGAGGAGCTGACTGGCGCCTTCCTTTCCCTGGATCAGGAGAAGGCGTTCGACAGGGTGGATCACGAGTATCTTTTCGGGACTCTGCGCGCATTCGGGTTCGGGACGCATTTTGTCACCCGGATCCGACTTCTGTACGCTGCCGCGGAGTGTCTGATTAAAGTTAACGGGTCCTTGACGGCGCCCCTTCGCTTCGGGAGGGGGGTGCGTCAGGGATGCCCCATGTCCGGCCAGTTATATGCCATTTGCGTAGAGCCTTTCCTGCGCCTCTTGCGGAAGAGGTTGGCGGGACTGGCTCTGCAAGGGCCGGGCGTGGAGGTGGTCCTCTCGGCTTACGCCGATGACGTGCTCCTCATGGTCACGGATCCCGTTGACTTGCGGAGGATGCGGGAATGCCAGCAGATTTACTCGGACGCATCCTCCGCCAGGATCAACTGGGGGAAATGTTCTGGACTCCTGGTGGGTCAGTGGCGGGTGGACTCCCTGCCGGAGGAGTTCAGGCCCTTCGCCTGGAGCACTACGCACCTCCTCTACTTGGGAGTCTACCTCAGCCCGGCCGAGGACGCCTGGCCAGCGAACTGGCACGAGTTGGAGGCCAAAGTCACCGCTCGCTTAGGACGCTGGACAGGATTGCTCCGAGTGTTGTCCTACAGGGGTCGGGCGTTGGTCATAAACCAACTGGTGGCCGCCATGTTGTGGTACCGGTTGGTTACCCTGATCCCCCCCCCTGCGTTTGTCGCCAAGATACAGAAGAAGCTCGTCGACTTCTTCTGGAACAACAGGATGCACTGGGTCTCTGCCGCGGTTCTGAGTCTCCCGCTTAGGGAGGGCGGTCAGGCGCTGGTGTGCCTTCGCACCCAGGCTGCGACTTTCCGTCTTCAGACGCTGCAGAGATACCTGTACGTTGAGAATCCTCCAAGATGGTGTGCGCTGGCGACGTATTTCTTCCGCCAGCTGCACGGCCTCAATTACGACATGCAGCTCCTGTTTTTGGAAGTGGGCGGCAGGCGTGCCAGCCTGCAGGAGCTGCCTGTCTTTTACCAGGAACTGCTATGGGTTTGGAACTACGTCGCCTCCAGGCGGAGCTCTCCCCCGTCAGGAATGGCGTCTGTCCTTCGAGAGCCGCTGTTCAGGAATCCGCACCTCCACGTCTGCGAGTTCGGGTGGCTGACGGAACGGAGGGCTGTGCCTGGCAGGGTGACTAGAGTCGGGGACCTACTCGATGGCAGAGGAGCGGGCTGGATGGTGCCGGAGGAATTGGCGCGGCGCATGTCTTGGGACAACGTCTGGCTCGCGGTCGATGCCATCAAGGCGGTGAAAGTGACGCTGCCCCCCGGCGCCACGAGGTGTATCGAGGCGGCTCAAGCGCGTGGGGCGATCCTGTCCGAGCTTTCCCCCGTTCGGACGGAATTCCTTATCGGCGCCCTGCCCCAAAACTCCCCTTGGGGATTGGCGCCTCACAACTTGAGCCGTCTCGAGGAGATGCCCTCCGTGCCTTTTCATTCTGCGCGGAGGGGTTTCCTGTACGGGCTGCTCCTGCACACCTTCCACTTTGCCATCTTCGCCTGCCGTCCGGACACGCCGTGGCGTGCTGTTTTACCTTCCGACGGAGGCGGAGGCCCCCAATGGGGGGCTCTCTATGCGGGAGTCCTCCCTTGTTCTATTGGGGACTTGGCCTGGAGGGTGTTGCACAGGGCAGTCCCGTGCAATAGGCTCTTAAGTAGGTTCACAGACTCCCAGACCGCCTGTTTGTTCTGCGGTCTGGAGGAGTCCGTGTTCCATGTTTATGTTGAATGTGAGAGGTTGCAGCCCCTCTTCCATTATTTGAAGGGGCTGCTCCTCAAGTTTTGGTTGCACTTCAGTCCCACGCTCTTGATTTACGGTCACCCGGTGCGGAGGGGAGTGGGCAGGCTGGAGGACCTCCTCGTGGGTCTGCTCCTGGGCCTGGCAAAGAAAGCCATTAAGTGCATGTTGTCCGCACAATTAAACGATAGAATCATTTTAGCTCTAAAACAGACTGCTCAACATTAAAGAAAGTTGTGGGGGGAGGTTTTCCTCTGGAGTTGCACTGGCTCCCTGGTATAACTCCAATGGATGTGGAAGGAAAGGCAGTCAGGGAGTCATTCCAAACAATTCAAGCCATCACCCAAGCTTTTGGCCGGGGAACTTCCCAGATAATTTGCTCATAAAAATCTTCTAAGCTAAAGCCCATAAAGCAAATAAGGCCATAAAAGGTCACATGTAATGGCGGCAGAAAGGATTGTGTTTATACTACAGACAGATGGCAGACTTGTTAAATGAATACTTCGCATTCATTTTCACAGTAGAGAAATAGGACAAAATACTTAATGGGCCATATATTCCGATCCCTATGGGTGGGTACGCCCAGTGGGTAGGGACATTGGAAATGCTGGTTTCAGGCATGCCAAGCGCATGCGCTGAAAACCGACATTTCCAATCTGTCAAGAATGCTCTTGACAGGTCGGACGCCTGCCCTGGAGAAGGGCCTCTGCGGGCGGATAGTTCTGCTTTCTGGAGACCCTCTGTCTGCAGAAAACCCTTAGAAATCTTACGCCTGGTAAAAGCGCATAAGAGTTGAAAAAAAGTTTTTTTTTAATTTCACTCATTTATCATTCAAAAATACTTTAAAAAAAGGTAAGTTTATTTTTGAGCCCCGTAAAAAACTTTAATTACTTTTTCAAAAAAATTACATTTTTGTTTAAAATATTTAATTTATTGTAATTTCAACTCATTTTAAAAATGTGATATATTTTAAATTTATTTAATGTTTTACAGTGTTTTTGGGGTGATCTCCATTCATATATTTGACAGGTCTATCTGTCAAGTGTATGAAGGGAGATTCCTTTCTCCTATTGGCTCCCCATGGCCCACGTGATCCCAGGGACGCTTGCGAACCACCTGCGCCTCTGGGATACGTTGGCCCTGTGCATTTCGAGTTGGCGAGGCCCAGGAATGCACCTCAGGAGCCCTCAGGTAAGTCCGTAGATTTTTTCCAGAACAGAGGCCTCCGCACGCAGGAAGCCTCTGATTGGAAAATACGGCCCATTGTATTTATTCTAAGTAAAACAAATGGTAATGGAGAAAATAAGATAAACAAATCTCCAGGACCTGATGCTTTCCACCCGAGGGTATTAAAAGAAACAGGTGGGGAAATTGCAGATGTATTCATTATAATTTTCCAAAACTCACTAGATTTGGAAATTGTGCCTTTGAATTGAAAAATTGCAAATTGCAAATTTAAGGAAGGAGTGAGGGGGAAAGCAGGAAGCTACAATCTGTCCATTTAATGTCAGTTGTGGGAAGGTTACTGCAATCTATCATTAGACATCGGGCGACTGAGAAGTTAAACAAGTATAAGCTGATCAAAGAGAGTCGGCATGGATTTGTGAAGGGTAGACCATGTCTAACTAATCTAGTTGAATTTTTTGAGTTACTAGCATGGTGGATGGGAGGGTCTATGGATAGTTTACAAATGAGTGATAAACTTTACCTTCTTTAGTAGTTAGAATGTAGAACTCGCTACCACATGGTGTAGTTGAGGCATATAACATAGATGCATTTAAGGGAAAGCTAGATAAGTACATGAGGGAGAAAGGAATAGAATGATATGCAGATAGGGTGAGATGAAGGAGGGAGGGAGGAGGCTCATGTGGAGCATTAACACCAGTACAGACCAGCTGGGCCGAGTGGCCTGTTTCTGTGGTGTAAATTCGATGTAATTCTTCTTTAAAAACATTTGACAAAAAATGTAAAAGGCTCTCCCCATACTTAGTAATGCTCCCGAAAGTTAGTATCCACAATACTTCCATTTTGCTTCCCCTCAGACCAGTGTCACAAAATGTCTGCTCTTAAAGTTGACAGTAATGAGTTTGTCACATTTAAATTGCAATAAATGACCAAGCCCATTTTAAAATTATTTTCAGGATGTGAGGAGTTATTCAGCAGCAGCTATTAGTGTGATGTTCATTTTTCAGTGCACGGTGTTCTTATTGGCTTGATTTCCATGTTGAACACTAAACAGCAATCTGTCCGCAGCATATTCAGATCTTTGCATAGCCACCTAATGAACAATAAAGTATTTAATTTACAGGACACATTGCTACATCAACATGCAGAAAGCCAATATAGATTTTTTAATTATAGCAATAGGAAAAATAATGAAGAAAAAAGGTTTGAAAATAGCTAAGATACAATTACAGGAGCAGAAAAAAACAGAAAAAAGAAAGACTTGCATTTATATAGCGCCTTTTAAAACCACCGAACGTCCCAAAGCGCTTTACAGCCAATGAAGTACTTTTGGAGTATAGTCACTGTTGTAATGTGGGAAACACGGCAGCCAATTTGCGCACAGCAAGCTCCCACAAACAGCAACGTGATAATGACCAGATAATCTGTTTTTGTTATGTTGGTTGAGGGATAAATATTGGTCAGGATACTGGGGATAACTCCCCTGCTCTTCCTCAAAATAGTGCTGCGGGATCTTTTATGTCCACCTGAGAGAGCAGACAGGGCTTTGGTTTAATGTCTCATCTGAAAGACGGCACCTCCGACAATGCAGCACTCCCTTGTGAAGGAATAAGCCAAATAACCTATTTGAATAATACACCATTCTATGAAAGAATTCTGGGCTTATTAAAACATGACAAACTGGGTCTGGAAATCTAGAAACCTAACGATGAAAAAGCTGTGAAAGCATTCTGGCTATTGAGATAAGATAGTTGTTGACACTGAATCAATAACCTTATTGAAACAGAAGGTTAAAGGCTCCTGACAGTCTGAACCTTTGGGAACAAGACAATAGTTCACCCTGTACAAGGTGTTCTAATTTACACCTCGTAAAGAAGCACATAAAAGTAACAAACATCTGCCTTCGTAAAAATGATACCAAGTAAAGCGCACCTGCTGTTACACCGTTTTTTATGATAAACTTAGAACACCTAGAGGAGAGACATGGTTCTCTAGTGCTACCAGCTGAGGTGACTGTAAGAATTGCAGGGGTCAGCAGAAAACTGACTAGAGATAATTAGCTTACATCAGCAGAAAACCTTAAAGGAAATACCACTGGAAAAGGGTATAAATATTGAACTCTCAAATGGGATAGTAGACTCGCTTTAAAGGGGCAAAGCGATTCTCAGCTTCAGAGGCGGCTCTGTAAGTCTCCAACTCTTTGTACCTCGGGGATCAAAGGTACTGTATTTGATTTTGGTGGATATCCTGTAGAAAACTAAGAACTGTAAAACTGTAGCAAAGTTAAGATTTGAGAATAGGTTCTCTGATAAAATTGTAAGCTTTCTCTTTTTGGAACTGTTAATGTTGCGATTGACTCACCAACTGTAAATTATATGTCGGTTCTTTAATAAATCTATATATTTTTAGAATTATCTCACATAATATTTCTGTATCAAACTCGCGAACTCAATCTCTGTACAATCTTTGGTAAAGAGTTGCAGAATTCTGGGGGAGTTTTCTGGACCCTCATAATATCCGGAATGTTACAGTCTAGCTAAACTTATTAAAAGTGCTATCTGGAGAACGGTAACATTTTCAGGTTGTTCCTTTCCTTTAGGGAGAGGTAGTCCAGACCTTTAGACCCAAGTAAGCATCATTAGGATTCAGCTACCTCAAACTTTAGTGAACATCTGAGGAATACACCTGATCTGGGGTAGTCCTAAAGGGGCTAGGACTAGTAATTATCCCTTCACCCTCAGCACTGCACTGTCAGCCTAGATTTCTGTGCTCAAGTCCCATGGAGTGGGACTTGAACCCACGACTGTTCTGACTCAGGGGCGAGTGTGCTACCCACTGAGCCACAGCTGACACTCAAGATAATTACAGCTGAGGAAGACCATTCAACCCAATTTAATTCATCTATCCAAGAAATATCCCCAAAGTCTCCCCATTGTAGACTCCAGTTTCTTAAATGATTCCAGGGTTTTCGCCTTCATTACTCTATCTGGCTGTCCATTCCATATATCTCTGTGAAGAAGATCTTCCTGGTGCCAGTCCTACATTTTCCTTTTACTAATTTGAACCTTAGTTCCCTTGTCCTCACTATTTACTTTCAAGCAATTTTCTGGATTTTCCATTTATTTTAACATTACTGCATCCTTTCTGCGACCTTCTGTGCACTTTCCACTGCCTAGTGACCCTGGACACCCATTGCACATGGGAGTGACTTAGACCTGATGTTTAGCATGCCAGAACAGCAGTAAATAGCATGCGGGGGTGGGGGGGGGAACACATATTTCAATGAGTAATCTGTCTGTTTGTGGTGGAGAGGCTACCACCGTTGCTGCTCTCGCCCCTGGAAACTGCATCATGGTGCAAAGTGACAAGACAGAACTTCTGCCCATCTTCTGTTATTGGATGCATGAATTACGCCACAAAATTGGGAAGCTAGCGGTGGAAAATCCAATCCCGCGCTTAATATCTTTCTTAGCTCTTAATTAACACAGAAAAGCTTTGTGGTTCTAAATTGCCAGTTAAATTGATCACTTAAAGTGCCAAATAGGTTTCCACATACCTGTTGTCATTTTAAGACATTGCAGGGTATCATGTATTTTTTTAAAGCTTTGATTATCCATCAGTTAGTCGCATTAATAGCTTGGACTGTCTAGAAAAAAGCTCTATTCTATTGGGCGCATGGATTATACAGTTTATAAAATGTCTTTGTGGTGTAATTTATGATGTGTGAACTCCATGCAGAGTCCTGACTAACTGGGATAAAGCTACTGGAATCACACACAAATGGTAATGCTGTAAAGGGCTGCCGCCTCTAATTGTTTGCCATTCCTTGAGGCTCCCCAGCTTAATTTGTCACTTCAATCACTGCTTTGTACTATTACTGACAAAATTAAAATATTGATCCCACACGATCGCAAAAGGCAATAAATAGTCGGAATGTACAGCCTGCTGCAAATGTCATTTCTTCTGGGCCCTCTGTAAAGGTCAATGTATGCGCCATAAAAAAAGTGTTCTCAACATGACGCTGTTTCATTTACTAAATGCAGTGTGCTAACCAAAGGCAAGCCTGCTGAGTAATCATCCCATTGATATGTTGAGGTGAATTATTGCATGTGAGATAGCATGTTTTATTGGGTTGTGTAAATTATTGTTGGCTTGACTGCTTTAATGTGGCAGACATAACATCAGCTGTCAGAGGGTATTTCATTTCTGTTTAATAATATTTGCATTGCTGCTAATGAGCTGCAGAATGACGCTCTCGTACCACACACTCAGAAGACTTCATTAAACATCCCCTATCACAATATTGAAAGACAAAAGGAAACCACGCTGCTATGGAATTCTTTTAACTCGCTCTTCAAAGTCATGTCTTTTCCCCTGTGTAAACATCTTAAATGCTACAGATTGAATGTTTAAGTTCCCTTTGGGAAAGACAACATCTAAAAGGGCAAAGATGGCTTTGTAACATTTGTAAAGAATGTCAGCTTTTGTAATATGTGCTTGAGAGAGAGCCTGATGACAGAACTGTGGTGAAGGTGGCCTATTACTCAACCTGAAGTATCCCCTGCATACTGATCAGTGAGTCTACATCAGGTTCAAGCAGTGTCAATGGGGTCGATTTTGTCGAACCTGTCGGGAAGAAGGCGGGACTTCCCCTTTCGGATTTCTGACCTGCCTACTTCGACGTCCGGCCAATCTGCGCGATTTTCCCTTGATTGACCTTGTTGAGCCCGCCCAGCGGGCTCAGCAGGCCAATTAAGGGCCACCCGGCAACAGGTGACGTCACAGACTGAAATTTCATCTGTCAAGATTTCTGACAGATGAAATATCAGTGTTTCACAGCTGTTTGAAGCTGTCAAACACTGACAGTCTGATTTCTAAGATGAGTCCTCCTGCGCAGACTCATTTAGAAATCTCAGCAGCACTAAAAGCTGAAGGCTGTCACTTTTGACAGATCGCAGCCGTTCAGCTTTCAGTGCCGGCTGAGTGATGCACTCCTGACGGTTACAGGAAGAAAGGCTGCTAAGGTAAGTAAAGGTAAGTAAAAGTTCTTTACACACTTTAGACACACCAAACACACTTACCTTTGCACTCATGCACCCATCACTCACCTGAACACCGACATCGCGACCCCTCCAAGTCCTTCAACCCGACGGCCCGCTGCTCTAACCTGGCGTGGTTTGGAGCCGTCGGGAAAGCCACACGAAACCCCTCAAAATAGGGATTAGGCTAAAAACTGCCTGTTAACTACCTGTTAACAGGCAGTTAATTGGCACTAATCCCTTCCCGCCTGGTTTCAGCGGGTCCCAGTGTGGGGCGGGGACTTACGTGGGGCGGGGTTTTGGGCGGGATGGTGTCGGGACCCCCAAAGTCGGGATTCCCCCCCCCCCACATGCCTGAAACCCCGCCTGACGGCTCCCCGAAAATCTAGCCCAATGTGTTTATTGCTGTTGTTACCTCCAGACTCGACTATTCCAATGCTCTCGTGGCCAGCCTCCCACCTGGCACCCACCATAAACTTCAGCTCATCCAAAACTCTGCTGCCAGTATCCTAACTCGCACCAAGTCCCATTCACCTACCACCCCTGTGCTCACTGACCTGCATTGGTACCTGGTGTGGCAACACCTCAATTTTAAAATCCAGATCCTGGTTTTCAAATCCCTCCATGGCCTCGCCCTTTCCCTAACTCTGTAACCTCCTCCAGTCCCACAACCCTCCGAGATCTCTGCGTTCCTCCAATTCTGGCCCCTTGCGCATCCCCGATTTTCTTTGCTCCACCATTGGTGGCCGTGCCTTCTGTTACCTAGGTCCCAAGCTCTGGAATTCCCTCCCTAAGCCTCTCCGCCTCTCCACCTCTCTTTCCTCCTTTATGGTGCTCCTTAAAACCTACCTCTTTGACCAAGCTTTTGGTCACCTGCCCTAGTATCTCATTAACTGGCTCGGTGCCACATTTTGTTTGATAATCGCTCCTGTGAAGCGCCTTGGGACGTTGTACAATGTTAAAGGCGCTATATAAATGCAAGTTGTTGTTGTTATTATTACTCATTAATATTTCGCATCAAGCTGGAATGTGAATCTCTCCACTGTTTGCTCTTAAAGAGTGCTCAAGTGGTAAACGTAATTATTTGTAGTTCTCAGCCATAGACACTATAGAGGACTCCAAGAACAAGTTGGAAGTTTTTGAAAGCATGAGTAACATCGCCCGCTTGTGTTAAAATGGCCTCAGCGGCAACGCTGTATCCAACTTTTGAATCACTCGAAAAAGTGACAAAGTAGCAGTTACACTCACAGGACACATTTCAGTGTCAATTTGCAGTACATGATGTAATTACAAGAATATGTTTGATTTACATTTGTACCAGGCGTAGCGACCCATCCCAAGGTGTATCACATTTGTACAACTGCAGACTCCAGACCTTCTGAAGTCAGGTTGCAACCGGAGTGAACGGCACCTGCTGATAGCGTTCAATGCATTCACCCTCAGTGTCGGCGCAAAGCTGTCTTGGCTTTGCTCTGATGCTCCTAACCTTGTGGATTGTAAATCGGGTGTCAAGGCCAAAGTGACTGCAAGTGGAGTCACTCCTCCTCTTCACTTCAGGGGCTCCTCACTGCAGATTCAGGCTGCATTTGCACTGTAAAGCAATACTGCTTCACACCAACACTGCAGCTGTAGTGTGAGCACAACCTTAGACAAAAGGCTTACTGCAGCTTCATAATGGCTGGCACTACCACTACAATATCATAGACCGGAAACCCAGGGCCAGAGTGAGAAACACTGGAGTAATGTCAGTTGGAAGAGTTTACGTATTGTGGGATAGATGAACACTAACATCCCTAAGTACAAAACGTAAGAAATATTGGGGGAGAAATTCGGTTGGTAGCGCCACCGATTAACGCCTAAAGAGGCTGAGAAGTGGGGCGCTAGCCAATTTCCGGGCGGGCGCAGGGTGCCTAACGCCTCGCCCCATATTGCCCATGCATTTAGCGCTGGCGCAAACTCGTAGCGCCCGCCCATGGGCGCAGGCAAATTATGACGTCATTTCAGTGTGCAACGCCTTTTGTGCACCCTGGATTGGAAATTTAGTGGCGCCCCCCTCCGTAGTGCCTGGCGCTATTAGTGACAGCTTACAGGGAACCTTACCCAATCGCTCTCGGTCTGGGTGGGCGTTATTTAAAGGGGACTGGTGTGGTTTAAAAACGGCAGCCATTTCTGGAGCACAACTGCTTCCTGAGTTACAAAGAGTTGCTGAGCTGCACACAGAGAGCCTTTTGACCACTGAGCCCGCGCAAGCAGAGGAACTTCAGCCTTCTGACCATCACCTTGCTGCTGGTGAGCTTTTACAAAGGGGACACTTCCTGTGCGCACTGATTATGGGGGCTGCATTGGAGGGGAACGTCCTGCTGCAGCATCATCTAGAAAGGGTACTGAGACGCAGGGAGAGGGGGCCGGCCATGGCCAGACGGAGGAGGGCCAACAGACATCGCCACACCAGACCTTACGCTGCCAGGCTTTTCCGACAGCAGTTTTCCTATATGAACATGTCGGAGGAGCAGTGTCTCAGAAGGCTGCGCTTTGGAAAGGAGGTCGTGAGTGAGCTGTGCCACCTGCTTCGGACAGATCTGCAGCCTCAGATAAGGTGCAGGACATCTCTGTTGGTGGCTGTGAAGATGACTGTTGCCCTGAACTTCTACGCGACCGGCTCTTTCCAGTCCGCATCTGGGGACATTGCCAGCATCTCACAGTTCGCGGTGCATTGCTGCATCCATCAAGTGACTGATGCCCTGTTTCGAAGGGGGTGGCAGTACATCTCCTTCCCAATGACCCCGGACAAGCAGCGGGAGCACGCAGAGGGCTTCACACTCCCCATGGTGCAGGGTGCCATTGACTGCACGCACGTAGCTTTGCGGGCACCTGTTTTCAATCCGGAGGAGTTCCGCAACCGCAAGGGGTTCCATTCCTTGAATGTACAGCTGGTCTGTGACCACCGGCAGCTGATCCTCGCAGTCAATGTGCAGTTTCCAGGCAGCAGCCACGACGCCTTCATCCTGCGCCAGACTTCTGTTGCTGACCTTTTCGAGGCCCCGGCTCACCCAGAAGGCTGGCTTCTTGGGGACAAGGGCTATCCTCTGTACCCGTGGCTGATGACCCCACTCCGGATCGCCAGAACCCCTGCTGAGGAAAACTTCAATGCGAGCCATCTGGCGATGAGGAACATTGTCAAACACACAATCGGCGTGCTGAAGCAGCGGTTCCGCTGTCTCGACCATTCCGGGGGAGCTCTGCAGTATTCGCCCAAGCGAGTCTCGCACTCTGTCGTTGTTTGCTGCATGCTCCATAACCTCGCCATCCTACGTTCCCAGCCAATGCCAGCAGACATTGACACACCAGCAGAGGAGGAGCAGGAGGAGGAGGAAGAGGAGGACCAAGATGGGAGGGAGGGACTTTCTGGAAGGGCCGTGCGTCAGAGGCTCATCAGAAGTCGCTTCTAGGCCCCTCTGATGGAATGCTTGTGGCCATTCCAGGAGCAGGATTGGAGCCGCCCTCATGCCCCCAAGCCAGTGAGGGGCAAAAATCATGTAAAAACCAGACTTGGCCTTTGCAAATGAATAAAGTGTTTTAATACAAAGAAATTGCTTCATTTCAACATGAAAAAGGAATAACAACAGAAAGCTTAAAAAACACAGACACATAATTGCCTCTCCCTCCCGTGAGACTGTCCAAAACATGAGGTTCTCTCATGGCATCCTCTATGGCCTTGATTCGACCTCAACAGAGGCTTCATCACCCCCCTTTACTCTTTGCCCCCGGATGGGGATCTCGGTCTCTTGCGGCTCTGGCCCCTTCCCTCCCTGCAGCTCCTCCTTAATGTGACCCCAGTGGCTGCAGCAAGGCTGGGGGAGGCCTGCTGACTGTCCCTGAGCGCAGATGCCCCTGAGGTGCGGCCTGGACGACCTCTGTGCCTAGAGGGCCCAGCTGCTGACTGTTCCACCTGTGCATGGGTGGAAGCAGTCTGTCCTGCAGGTGGTGGCAGCTGCAGTGGGGAAATGCCAGTGGTGGCAGCAGGAATGCTGTCATCTTGAGAGAGGACAGCACCTCCCTGCTCCAGCAACACACTGGCACTCCCACGGGGCAGCGCTTCAGCATCCGGAGCAATCTGCTGGAGCATAGATTGCTGGCCTGCTGTGGTGCTCTGAGGGCCCCGGGTAATCCTGTCTGAGCCATCGAGGGTGGCAGCAGTCACTGGTCACCTGGCCTCACTCTGCGAATGCAGTACACCAGCGAGTGATTGCGTGGCAGCACTCAGCGCTTGCGTTGCAGGTGCCAGTGCTTCGGCAAAGCCCTGGACAGCCCTTTCCAATGCTGACCCGAAGTCCACCGCACTCCGGGCCTGTGCTGTGCCGATGTCTTGGACACTCCGCGCCAGTGTCCCGATGGTTTCAGACAACCTTCCCACTGCAGCCATGAGCTCAGTGTTCCTCCCGCCAGCCTGGGCGCTCATTTCCCTGCGGGCACGCACCTCCTCTGCGCTCTGTGCAGCAGCACTGGCGGCCTGACTCGCCCTCCGGGGAGACGGCACCTGAGCTTCCCTCACCCCACTGCGTTGCTGCAGCCCGCTGGTGCCTGGAACTGCCTCCTCCTCAGAGCTGGTCCCCCCGCCCCCCTCCAGGGAAGTTGTGCCCCCAGTCTGGCGTTGGGCTCACTCGCCTGAGGTTGGTTGGGATGGTCCGGCATCCTCCTGGTCGTCGCCTCCAGAGTCACTGAGAGTGGCAGCTTGAGGGCCCGCAGCCTCACCTGGCGATTCACCATCTGAAAGCAGGGAGGTACAGGAGTGGCTTTAGCGTGAGGACAGGGTGGCAGCGAGGGAGACATAAGTGCTGCAATGTACTGTAGTGGCTCAGCAGTGGAGAATCATGCTGGTGGGGGGAGACTTACCATCGCTGTCCACTCTGGGGTCGGCAGCTCCAGAGGCGACTGGTCCAGTCAGTCGGTGTCCCACTATCCTCTGCACTCTCAGCTCCAACTCACTTAGGTTCTGCAGGTGAGGCGGGCCTCCACCGGTGGCCAGCTGCTCCCGGCAGTTCCTCGCCAGCTTTGCCTGCAGGAGAAAGAACGGGAAGTGTTGAAGCATTATGCAATGAGCTGACATTACATGCCCCCCATGGTAGATTAGCCCTTACATTGTGCAATGAGCTGACATTACATGCCCCCCATGGTAGATTAGCCCTTACGTTGTGCAATGAGCTGACATTACATGCCCCCCATGGTAGATTAGCCCTTACATTGTGCAATGAGCTGACATTACATGCCCCCCATGGTAGATTAGCCCTTACATTGTGCAATGAGCTGACATTACATGCCCCCCATGGTAGATTAGCCCTTACATTGTGCAATGAGCTGACATTACATGCCCCCCATGGTAGATTAGCCCTTACATTGTGCAATGAGCTGACATTACATGCCCCCCATGGTAGATTAGCCCTTACGTTGTGCAATGAGCTGACATTACGTGCCCCCCATGGTAGATTAGCCCTTACATTGTGCAATGAGCTGACATTACATGCCCCCCATGGTAGATTAGCCCTTACATTGTGCAATGAGCTGACATTACATGCCCCCCATGGTAGATTAGCCCTTACATTGTGCAATGAGCTGACATTACATGCCCCCCATGGTAGTTTAGCCCTTTCATTATGCATTGAGCTGAATGTGCGTGTGTGTTTCCTGGAAGGGCCATGGGTGCAGGCAGACAGATGGCCTTTGGGGGTTCGGGCACCCTCCAGCCATTAAGTCAGGTGCAGATGGAGGGATGAGAATGATCGTGGAAAAGGCACTCACCCTGATGACCCGAGTGAGGTCATTGAACTTTTTCCAGCACTGTACGGCGCTCCTGGCCACCACACTTCTGCAGGTCACTCTGGTGGCCACATCCCTCCATGCTCGCCGGTAATCTGCATGTTGAGCCCTCCTCCCATCCTCAGGGTAGAGAATATCATGCCTGCGGTCCACAGCGCCTACCAAAGCTTCAAGGGCCTCCTCGGTGAAGCGCTCTGCCCTCTGTCTCGCCCTCTCCATGTTTTGACAGGATGGAGCGCCTCAGGTAAGTTAGCGCCGAATTTAAGGCGTGCCAGGAAGTGCTGGGTCTGGTGATCCTACTCGACCCACCCCTTTAAGAGCTGGCCGGCGCCAGTGTGTCTCGGGGTCAGTGATTATTGAAAGCACCTGCGCTGCGCCCCGCCGCCGCTAAATTGGGTTGCGCCCCCGGGATAGCGCCTTAAGAGCCTCGTGCACCGCCTGATTTAGCACCGCAATCGCCCTCAGGGGCGCAACGACCCAATATAGCGTCAGGTGGCGCTAAATCGCAACTGGTGCTAGGCTTTGCGCTTCGCCAGATCTAGTGCCCCAAACGGGGCTATACCCAATTTCTCCCCCATTGTATCCAAAATCTCAATTTGTAATCTATATTAGTTGAAGAGTATCCTCCCCACTCCACCCCTTCTTAGCATGTACACAGCAGAACATTGGATTAGGATCAACCATTCATTACTAAGGTTGATATGATGCCTAAGTTAGCTCACCTTTAGGCTGGCCCACATAAACCAGTCCTAATTATATCAATAATTACCTGAACCAAATCAATCACAACAGGACCGCAGTATAACAGTGATTGAAGACACACACACATATGCAATGACTAACGCTACTTTATTTACTAACATCTATGTCAACACAATTAATGCCTTACCAGGTTACACACTGAGGATTACATAAGCTTATGAGATATTTACTATCAATCAACTAAATCGAGAACATCATAAGCCGAACAGTAATTTAAGTGAAATACAAATGTCTGGTGTCTACTTTGATTTGATTGTAAACCAGTTTCCTGTTCTCTGATCAGTGTATAATGCCTAAAAAAAAGGTGACAAAAATAAATCCTCCCTCCCTAAACCTCTCTGCGTCTCCACCTCTCCCTCCTCCTTTAAGTCGCTCTTTCACACCTTCCTTTTTGACTAAGTTTTTGGTCTCCTGACCAATGTTCCCTTTAATTTTTTTTGGGGGGTGCACGGTCCCTTTAAGGGGCTGCGCGGCCCATTCAAAATGGCGCGCATGCACGGTTTTTCCCATTTGAAAGCCGGTGAGCCGGCTGCGCGGGAGCTCCAGAGCCGCGCAGCTTAAAGGGAACGCTGCTCCTGACCTAATATCTCTTTATGTGGCTCAGTGTCAACTTTTGTCTGATAATCGCTGCTGTGAAGCACCTTGGGAGGTTTTACTATGCTAAAGGTGGTATATGAATGCAAGTTGTTGTTGTAAATTAGAAAACGCTTTATACCATCTCTGGTCTTCTTTCTGACCCTGAAGATCCAGGTATTCCCTTCTTTTCATAGATACCGTGGGGTAATAGCCAGGCAACATTCTCTTCTGCCAAAGTGAGGCACTGAAGTGGCAAAAGCTCTCAGGTGGCTTTCACGGAGTATTTGGTGGTTGCCAGTTTCTCCTTGACCTCTCTGTAGACATCAGACATCAGGAAGCTGCTTTCCGTAGTCTTCCCATTCCTCTCAACCTGACAGGTCACATTAATTTGGTCTTATATTTTTCCATCAGCTTTCTTCCTCTACTCAAGCCTGAGTGCACGATATTTTGGCTTGTGTAGTCCATTTTTGCATTTTAAAGTCCTTTGAAAGCAGTGTGAAAAAATAGTTATATATTTATATAGCACCTCGTCACATCTTTCAGAAATGTCTCGAAGCACTTCACATACAATGAATTACTTTGAAACGCAGCAACTGTTTTTATGCAACTCAAATCAAATCAACTTTTATTGTCATTGTTAGTGCACAAGTGCAGTACAACGAAATGTAGGCTTGCGGCTCCCGAGAGTGTACATTTAGATTAAGACATTTAAACATTCAACATACATTTGGCTTGTAGTATATTAACATAAACATAACCATAATAAAGTGCATTGGCAGATGTGCAGGCTTTAGAGTTTATTTGTGGAGTTCAGTAGGATGACAGCCCTGGGAAAGAAGCTGTTCCTAAATCTGGTCGTACGGGTGCGAATGCATCTGTAGCGTCTCCCAGATGGCAGGAGGGCGAACAGACTGTGGCTGGGGTGGGTAGTGTTACGTTCATTAATAACTAGACATTCTTATTATGAACACAGTTAGCTTCTAGCTAGTTATTTATTCAGTACACGTTCTCTAGGTACAGTATCTGTAGAGGCTTCCATGTGTGCTCCTGTGTGCAGGCTGTCATCTTGACTGTTGCCTTCTGGGTAGCCTAGTGCCTCATGGGTAATGTAGTCTTAAACATACAGCTATATACAGCTCTACACAGCTCCACCTAGTGTCCACTATGGAATGACATGCTATTGATCACTACAGGTAGGGTCTTTGATGATGGACCGTGACCTCCGTAGACAACGTTTCTGGTATATGTGCTCTATGGTCGGTAGCCGGGTGCCGGTAATGTGTTGGGCAGTTTTGACTACCCGCTGCAGGGCTTTCCGGTCATAGTAGCTACAGCTGCCATACCATACCGTGATACAGTTTGTCAGGATGCTCTCTATTGTGCAGCGGTAAATGTTAGAGAGGATCAGGGGTGACAGGTTACATCCCTTCAGCTTCCTTAGGAAATATAGGCGCTGCTGGGCCTTCTTCACTAGAGAGGAGGTATTGAGGGACCAGGAGAGGTCTTCCGTGATGTGGACTCCAAGGAACTTAAAGCTGTCCACCCTTTCCACCACAGCCCCATTGATGTGGATGGGGGTGTGACTTCCGCCTTTAGACCTATCACCTTGTGTGTATTTTCTGCTGTATTTTTGTAATTTCCCTCGGGGCGGGGATGGGGGGGTGCTGTGGCATTAGGAACTAAGTGCCTCTCCTGTTTATTTAGGTACCTTCGGATCACTTAAGAATGGATACCAAAATCGGAGAAATTAGAGGAAGAATTGAACCATGAATGTGGTTGCATGAAATTGCTTTACCTGCTATTATAACGAAGCCATTAACCCATTTATTTTAAACTAGCTGGGGGGGCCCGGCGTTGCCAGGGCAGTTTAGAGGGCCGTGCGGTTGACGGCCGGCCGCTGCCGCTCCCCCACTCTGTGTCTCGGGCCGCGCGGTTGACGGCCGGCCGCTGCCGCTCCCCCACTCTGTGTCTCAGGCCGAGCGGTTGTGAGGCCCAGCCCGAGTGACCCCAACTCACCTCCCGCTCCGGCGAGCTGACGCAGCTACCCCGCTCGCTGTTGAGGAAAAGCAGGGGAAAAAATGGTGGCTACGTTTCGGGAGGCTGCAGGATTAGGTCCCGCCCGTGACGCACCAATTGATCAACCATCAGGTCACTGAACTGTAGGATTGGTCAACCATCACGTCACTCAATGCTAATGAGCGGTAGGATTGGTCAACCGCTAATGAGCGGATTTTTGAACGTTTTTTGTATACTGTCCGAACAATTTTTGTCTGACCAAAAAGTAAAAACACCTATGACACCCCCCTGATCATCAGCTTTCTTTTGATATAACATATGTGTAGGTACGCTCTAACTTTTGAGTGTATAGCGGACGGACAGACAGACAGACGGACAGACAGACAGACAGACGGACAGACACCACTATCCTTTTATATATATATAGATAGATAGATGTGTTAATATCTCCATTAAAATAGAGACAACAATTTCACAGGAAATGAATTAGTTCATTACTATATCACACAATGTAATTTCACCGCACATTAATAGTAATACGAACGAACAAAAAAAGTCAATTATAATTTTTGCTTGTCTGTTATTATTCCTATTAAGTTAATTGTGTACGCTTTGGAGCACACACAAATCAGTAATGTGTATTCACAGAGGTTACCACACAAAGTAAGGCAAATATCTCCATCAATCACAGTAAATGAAACAGGTGCCGTAATTCTTTGTAGTCTATTAAATCTGCTTTTATTTGTTGTTGAAGCTGACACTGTTAATCATGATTAAACACAGTTTTCTTCAGGATACAGTTGTGATATCACCTGTATTTAATGTCTGAACTGTAGGAGTATATTGTATCTACATTATAATATCTAAATTATTGGAAACATTGAAGGCAATGTGTCGCAGTCTTGCAATATGATTGGTCCATGGGAACCATGTTCCGATGCCACAAATCGTCTTCCACCAATCTGATTGGTCTGTAGGAGCCACAAGACTCACAGGGGTGAGGGGTCGCTAGATTCTTTTTACAGTAATGCATCTGCTCTTCTGCTCCGCTCGACCCTGGCCCTTCTCTTACTTCTACTTCACTGGCCTGGGGCTACAGCTATCCCTCCCAGGCTGTTGGTCTCACTCTGTCAGATGCTCCAAGGACTCCAATTTTCCAGCTCACAGGCCCCAGCCTCCACCTGCTCTCCTGGCCCAGCCGCCCCACTCCCCTGCACTCTGTAGCTTTGCTCCACTCCCCCAGCATGGGCTGCCTCTGCTCTGCTCTCCAGTGCTTTACAGTCCAATCAAGCAATCTCTTCAAACCCACCACTCCCACACCTGTCCATACCACACACGCAACCTGACCTCATTCCTACCCCTGAGTTGAATTTCGGGTTTGCCCCAACCTAAGCCTCACCCCCCAGTATACACTCTTCACCTGGACCTGCCCCCGCTACAACTTGGCCTCATTCTCAGCCTGCCTGCAATGTTGCGGTAAACCAACTGACGTTAGTCAAACATCGGAAGATGCAATAAAGAAAGCAAATTAGAATGAAATTTCACAGCCATCCAATTATGCTTTCTGTGCAAAGGGGAACTTAACTGAATAACTTGGGGGGGGGGGGGAAGAATAGCTTTGGTTGTTAGGTGTAGAATGCATTCAAAACAAACATGATTCTGATTTGCTACTCATAGCAAGCTAAGAAATTCTTCACCCACTGTAAATGAACTGACATTTCTGTCAGTCGGTTTCCAAAGAAAGAAGCAAAGTGTAATGGAAGGACAGCAGATCATCATAAAGAAGAATTGATGAGCCATGACTCCAATCTGAGTTGACCTTAATCCAGCAATTACCAATTTCACAGAGAAATTATTCTTATTATATTATATATGAACATGGGAGCAAAGCTGGTTAATTACTGGCGTAGCAGCCCTCAAGCTGACTGTGTTAGCTTGGCTCATTGACTAGTGCGTGGAGATGTTAGTGTGCTCCTTTCAAGTGTTCCACCCTTGGGATCGACCGAATAGGATCATTGCAAACCTATCAGCTGGTCCCTAAAGATATCCACGAATGACCGCATCCCAGTCTTACTGCCTGTGAGGGCCAGCGGGAGTGCTTGTCACAGGCTTCCCTGTACTAAACCAGGCAGATCTCCTGGTAACACTCACAACCTTTCTCCCCAATGGAGCTTCCAGGGGAACTTTCAACTCCCTGGTAATAGTCCTACTTTTGGTGCAACATGAAAGGAACCTCCTACATGCTGTTCTCTCAGATTAGAAGCAATCAGCAAATCTATGCAGAGTGGTCAGAATCTGCATCTTGACATCTATCGAATTACATTTTATTCAAAAAAAAATTGCTCCTCCCAAAATTGATATATGAGGACCACTTTGCTTTTGGGGTCTCCACGGGTGAGTACGCACAGGGTACTCACCCGTAGGCCCAATGGAAGTGCCAGTTTCCTGCATGCACTGCACATGCACGGGAAACCGGCACTTCCGTTCCTCTGAACGACGGGGTTCAGAGGTCGAACGCGTGCACAGGAGGGGCTGCGCATGCGCATCGAACTTCGGTCTTTTTTACCGGTTTTCCCGGGAACGTAAGCCTGCAGAATTTAGAAATGTAAAAAGCAGGTGCAAGGCCTGCTTTTTACAAGGTAAGTGGTGAATTAATTAAAATTAAAACATTTTTTCCACAGGTTTATTATTTTTAAATACTTTAAAGGTAAGTTTATTTTTAGCCCCATTAGAAAATAAAATTATTTTTTTCAAAAATTTAAATTATTGTTTAAAATAGTTATTTCGTGTAATTTATAGTTTATTTTAAAAATGTGATTTAAAAAAAAAAATTATTTGAAGATTTAGTGCTATTTTGGGGCCGTAGTATTTATAAGTCTTGACAGCACTTCCTGTCAGACTTATGAATGGAGCATTCCCTGCTCCAATTGGCTCCCCATGGCCCACGTGATCCCAGTGGACGCATCGAACTAATGGCGCCCCTGGGATACGCAAGCACTGCGCGCCGGCAGCTGGACCAGGCCCCGGATTGGAATTCCACAGGGGCCCACAGCTCAACGGCCGGCGCGCTAGGTAAGTGCAGGTCGGGGGCTTGCACCCGCAGGAAGCCTCCGACCCGAATTTCTGGGCCAATATATATTGCGGCGTTCATGTCCCCAGCTGTAATTATTGACCAGTAAGTAGTAGCCATTTGTCCATCAATCCTGCACTTCAATTAGGACTGTGAGACAGTACTTCGCCAAAGCTCTTTTTAATCACAACCTTCACTCTCGCCCCATTCCAACAAAATTGCACCTTGACCCAGCTGCTGCAAAATGGCCGCTGCTGAGAACTATTTTACTAATCCCTAATATGTATAGTGAAGCTTGATTGTAGTTCTTTATTTTAAACCGCAAAATAAAATAAAAACAAGTTGACAAAATATTGGCTTTAATCTCAACATACCAATACAGACTATTGCTAAAGGGAAAATGCCAGCACAACAGATTGGGCTCAGGAGATGGATGCACATGGAGCAGTCATAGACAATCACAACTTATCATAAGGAGAACAGAGTAACTCATTTTCTTATATTGTATCGAGAATATTTTAGCAACAGTTTTTCCCCAATTTCTTTCCTTTTTATTGAGGAGGGTGAGAGGGCAGGTATCAGTGTTGGGGTTCCACACCACAGTCAGTCGCCAGGCAACAATTGAGAGTAGGAGCCTGGGCTGATTCTTTTTGCCTTCTCTAGACTAAAAGCATAACAAGTGTTATTATAAGTAGTTTCAAATATATTTGCTACTCAAGGGCTATATTGAAGGAATATGTAGCAATGTTTGGTTTATTTTAGGAAAGCCTATATATGTCTTTAGTTAAATTGATTTCAACTTCTTCAGTATGTCTTTGCCCTAACCCTGACTATGGGTCAAACCATTCCCGATAATGCATGTACTATATGACTGGAAAATCGCTGGGAATCAAATCGGGGTTTAACGTGTATTTTCTTCAGTGTCAAAGCAATAATAGCAGAGAACTTTTAAGTATGACTGTTTCTTACGTTATTTATGCAAGATTTATTTATGCAGCATGGTGGCATAGTGGTTAGCACTGTTGCCTCACAGCACCAGGGACCCGGGTTCGAATCCGGCCTCGGGTGACTGTCTGTGTGGAGTTTGCACATTCTCCCCGTATTTGCGTGGGTTTCCTCCGGGTGCTCCAGTTTCCTCCCACAGTCCAAAGATGTGCGGGTTAGGTTGATTGGCTATGATAAATTGACCCTTAGTGTTAGGGGGATTAAATACGTGGGGTTACGGGGATAGGGTGGGATATGTGTTGGTGTAGGGGTTACGGGGATCGGGTGGGATATGTGTCGGTGCAGGCTCGATGGGCCGAAATGGCCTCTATCTGCACTGTGGGGTTTCTGTGATTCTGTGATTTGCATTTGAATCAACTACAAACTTACAGCACATGTGAATATACAGCTATTGTGTACAGAGGGGCTGAGATCAGGCTTACCTTTGCAGTGGGACTTAACCTGACTTGTGGGTAAATTCACTCAAACTGTAATGTATTATCACATGGTTTGTCACATGGTTTGGAATGAGCTTGCTCAGTTTGGTCTGGCCTAATAAAGCAAGCACATGGACTAGCAACTCATTGGGGTCGATTTTTGTGGAGCCGTCAGGCGGGGTTTCAGGCATGTGGGGGGTGGGAAATCCCGATTTTGGGGATCCCGACACCATCCCGCCCAAAACCCCGCTCCACGCAACTTTCAGAGGCAGCGGGTACCCGCCCAGCACTGGGACCCGCCGACCGCAGGAGGGAAGGGATTAGTGCCAATTAACTGCCTGTTAACAGGTAGTTAATAGGCAGTTTTTAGCCTAATCCCTATTTTGAGGGGTTTCGTGTGGGATTCCCGACGGCTCCAAACCACGCCAGGTTAGAGCAGGCGGGCCGTCGGGTTGAAGGAGTTGGAGGGGTCGCGATGTCGGTGTTCAGGTGAGTGATGGGTGCATGAGTGCAAAGGTAAGTGTGTTTGGTGTGTCTAAAGTGTGTAAAGAACTTTTACTTACCTGTACTTACCTTAACAGCCTTTCTTTCTGTAGCCATCGGGAGCGCATCACTCAGCCGGCACTTAAAGCTGAACGGCTGCGATCTATGAAAAGTGACAGCCTTCAGCTTTGAGTGCTGCTGAGAGTTCTAACTGAGTCTGTGCAGAAGGACTCATGTCAGAACTCAGACTGTCAGTGTTTCACAGCTTCAAACAGCTGTGAAACACTGATATTTCATGTGTCAAGCACTCTCAACAGATGAAATTGCAGTCTGTGACGTCACCTGTTGCCGGGTGGCCCTTAATTGGCCTGCTGAGCCCGCTGGGCGGGCTCAACAAGGTCAATCAAGGGAAAATCGCACGGATTGGCCGGACGTCGATGTAGGCGGGACTAAAACCCGAAAGGGGAAGTCCCGCCTTCTTCCCAACAGCTATGGGAAAATCGACCCCATTGTGTCTCTGTCCTTCATTTGTTCTACCCACATATATTACATTTTGGCGACGAGAATGGGATCCCAAAGCCATTTTTAGGGATCATGGAAGGACACAGTGTTCAACCTTCAAGTGGACAAGTTTAAGGTGAATTTGTGACACCTAAACTGAATTTTTGCGATGTTTTACTGTTAATGCTGATGCAGAATCGTCTGCGCTTCGCCTTCGTGTGTATGTATACACAGCAACAGCGCCGTTGATTCTCACAGGTACACAGGTAGCATGCTGAGTCACTGTTCAACGGGATTGGGACAATCATGGCCGCACCTACGGGATTAATCGGAAGCCTCGGCTTGTATGACCGAGCTCGTGAACCATTCAGTTCTTACACTGAGCGGACGGAGATGTTTTTTAAGGCCAATGACATTATTGAGACCGAAGGTGCAGATGAGAATGTTCAAGCTCAAAATAAAGTAATTCGTGAATGTAAGAAAGCAATTTTTCTAACGGAGATCAGGTCAAATGTCTACAGAACATTGACAAACCATGTGATAATACATTACACTAGCTACCAGACTAGGTTCAGCAGTAGTTTCACTGTGGTAGGTCTCGGACTTTGACAATCCAATTACACACTTGTGCAGAAAGGATCCTTGGAATATCAAAGCATCACACCAGATGATTAGTGCCTTAGTGCCTGGACACATGCGGACGAGATAAAGCACTCTCTCCAGCATCAGATAATAGTTAACATAGTATAATATCTAGGGGTGAGGATTGCACAGCAGAGAGTTGAGTGCATAACAGTATCATCAGAATCATTTCAATCAAAAGTGGTAGATAAAGTAACTGATGTTTTTTCTACATTCCTACAAAATAAAAGAGCACGTAAATAATTATGAACAACTATGGCACTTACTTTACGGATGCATTCATATTTTGAATTGTGAAAAGTGTCTCACCTTCTATCTCAAAGCCTCTCCACCATCTACAAGTCTCAGGTCAGGGGTGTGATGGAACACTCCTCATTTATCCGGATCAGTACAGCCACTACAACATCCCAGATGCCTGCTATCATCCAGGACACAGCTGTGTGCTTGATCAATACCCCTGCCATTGGACTCCATGCCCACTCCCTCCACCACTGGCACACCGTGGCTGCCGTGTGTACTAGCTACAGGATAAACTGCAGCAACTCACCAAGGTTATTTCGACTGCACCTTCCTCCCCTGTGACCTCTTTAACTGAGAAGGACATGTGCAGCAATGCCATGGGAACATCGTCGCCTCCAAGTTCCCCTCCACGTCACATACTATCCCGACTTGGACAGGTATCTCCATTCCTTCGTCGCCGCTGTGCCAATATGCTGGAATTCCCTACTGATTACCACTGTGGGAGTACCATCACCACAGGGACAGCAGCAGTTCAAGCACCACTGTCTCAGGGCAAACAGGGAAGATCCTCACAGCTGCACTCCCAGTTGAAAAGAATAGTGTTGACGTGGGCGGAAGGGTGTCCAGTTTAGAAGCATAGAGACAAACACGAGGGGGAGAGTTTCAGATTCGCTCGTATAAACAAAAGCCGTGCAGCTGAACACCTAAGAGCCTTATGATACAGCCTTACTCTAGAACAGCCGACAAAACTCTCTCTGGGGAAAACAAACTCAAAACTCAAAACAGCATTGATAACATGATGTAAGGGTATTATTGTTCCATTTAATAATAGCTGTCTTAAAACAGTATGCACAAATCTTATTTCAGTTCCAATATTCCAATGCACTCCTGGCTAGCCTCCCACGTTCTACCCTACATAAACTTGAAGTCATCCAAAACTCGGCTGCCCGTGTCCTAACTCGCACCAGGTCCCGTTCACCCATCACCCCCATGCTCGCTGACCTACATTGGCTCCCGGTTAAGCAGTGCCTCGAATTCAACATTCTCATCCATGTTTTCAAATCCCTCCATGGCCTTGCCCCTCCCAATCTTCGCAATCTCCTCCAGCCCCACAACCCCCCGAGATATCTGCGCTCCTCTAATTCTGCCCTCTTGAGCATCCCTGATTATAATCGCTCAACCATTGGTGGCCGTGCCTTCTGTTGCCTAGGCCCTGAGCTCTGGAATTCCCTGCCTATACCTGTCCGCCTTGCTACCTCGCTTTCCTCCTTTAAGACGCTCCTTAAAACCTACCTCTTTGACCAAGCTTTTGGTTCTCTGCCCTAATTTCACCTTATGTGGATTGGTGTCAAATTTTTTGTCTTATAATACTCCTGTGCAGCGCCTTGGGATGTTTTACTATGTTAAAGGCGCTATATAAATACAAGTTGTTTTTGTTGTTGTTGATGTCCTATACTATTAGTTTTGGTTCCTCAATTTAAAAATATATAAAAGGAGCAACCTAATTGAAATGTACATATCTTTGCTGAGTGACATTTACAGCTAATAATCAGTTGATTATTAATTTGATCCACCAAACTGCCTCAACTCTTGATTTAATTTTGCACACACACCTTTTATCTCACTTATGTCACACTCATCTGGCTTACCTGTTTTTCTACTGTTTTCCCCATAAAAAGGACACTTGGTAGTGATTAACAAATATCGCCTAATATCTCAAGTATAAGCTGGCATCATCTGCCCAAGATGAGAGTTTCTCAAGTAATATTAGTATAACTCTCTGCCATCAATTGCTTATTGCGTCTTTGTCTGTTTACCTGCAACCTCAGAGCTACTGTTGCTCTCTCCTCCTTCCATCTGCCCGACTCCCCATCTATACCAGCCATTCTTATTGTGGAACCATTTTGTTCAGTTAAAATGTAAGTAAGAGACTTTAGTATGCAAACACCGAATTTAATGCATTTCTAAGATTGATTGCTCTCCCCACACTACACCTCAGCCAACATGTTGGATGTGTGATCTTCTCTCAGAATTTTGCTAATGCCGCTCGGTAACCATGGGCTGGATATTGCCAGCCCTGGGGAGGCAGGTTTGGAGGCGGGACTGCCAGGAAAATGGCAGAATTTGGGGACGGAAGCCCAACCCGCCCCCAACCCCGCCTCCGTGCCGCCTTTCCAGGAGGCGGGTAGCCGTCCCGCGCCGGGTCCCATCTCCTTGGAGGCAGGAAGGGATTACTTCCACTTAACTGCCTGTTAACGGGTAGTTAACAGGCAGAAAATAGGATTATCCCCTTTTTGCCCACACAAGTGCGGGCTTCCCGAAGGCACTGAACCCCGCCAGGTCAGCGAGGCGAGCAGTGGGTCTGCAGGGGTCGGTGGGGTCCAAAAGTGTGCTGTGGAGTTGAGTGATGGGTGCAAGTGTGGAGAGGTGAGTATCTGAGGTAAGTGTAACGTGTTAGAAAAAGTGTACTTACCTTTGTTTCTTCCTCCAGGCTTCAGTCGGTGGGGATGCGGAGAGTCTTGCATCTCCGCGTTGGAGATGACAGATGGCCGTTGCATTCTCAGATGCAACAACCATCTCATTCCTGCAATAGAAAGAGTTTTGATGAGGTCTTGAATTCAAGACCTCATCAAACTACAGAGAATGTCACTGTCTGACAGCTTCACAGAGCTGTCAAACGATGACAATTCATCTGTCAAAAATTTTTGACAAATGAAACGTCATACGTTGACATTCTCTGCAACCGGCTTTCCCTTAATTGGCCTGCTAAGCCCACTGGGCAGGCTTAACAAGGTTAATCAAGGGAAAATAGCGTGGGTTGGCCAGAAGTTGATGGAGGCAGGACTGAAACCCAACAAGTGGGAGTCCCGCCTCCAAAAGCTCCCCATTGAGAAAATCACCCCCCCCCCATGTATCAAGAACTGTGTAATAGCACCCTGTGATGTCAGAAACTGCCCATCCTTATCTTTGCACCGCCCAATGTGGAGGAGATAAATCACTCTCTCCAGCATCAGATAATGGTTAAAAAGTGTAATACCCAGCAGTGAGGATTGCACAGCAGAGTGTTAAGTACACATCAGTATCATCAGAATCATTTCAATAGAAAGTGGTAAAGTAACTGACATCCCAGGGTGCTATTACACAGTTCTTGATACATGGTTACAGAGCGGCATTAGCAGAGTTCTGAGAGAAGGTCACGCATCCAACATCTTGGCTGAGATCACTCTGTGCGGAGTATTGCGAGCTCCAGTGGACTTTCACTGTATTGTAACTTAGATACATTTGCCAGTGGTACACGTCTTAAAAACACGTTGGGGCATGTCTTAAAAACACGTTGGGGCACATCTTAAAAACACGTTGGGGCACGTCTTAAAAACAAGTTGGTTAAAATGTTGTGCAATTTTGGTGGGTGGAGTAGTTCTACATTGGTGGAAGAAAGTGGTCACATTGATAAGTACAGTAAATACAAATAATACCATGTAATATGTTCATCAAGTAGAAAGCCCTCAAGGGAAAACTGTGACGTCTTATTTCTCCCAAATTCCTCTCCCCAGCCTCCAGGCACGAAGGCTAATTCTGCAACCTATTTTCATTAACTATTATTATACATTGTCTTCAAAGCTATCAAACAAAGTACAAAACCAAGTTTCCAACCCTGAGTAAATATTCCCTGTAGTGTCAGCCGTGGCGCAGTGGGTAGCACTCTCTCACCTCGAGTCAGAAGGTCGTGGGTCCGAGTCCCACTCCAGAGACTTGAGCACAAAAATCCAGGCTGACATTCCAGGGCAGTAATGAGGGAGTGCTGCACTGCCAGAGGTGCCGTCTTTCAGATGGGACATTAAACTGAGGCCCCACCAGCTCTCTCAGGTGGATGTAAACGGTCCCATGGCACCATTTCGAAGAAGAGCAGGGGAGTTTTCCTGGCCAATATTTATCCCTCAATCAACATTACTAAAAAACAGATGATCTGATAATTATCACATTTCTGTTTTGTGGGAGCTTGCTGTGCACAAATTGGCTGCCGTGTTTCCTACATTACAACAGCGACTATACTGAAGTACTCCATTGGCTGTAAAGTGTTTTGGGACGTCCTGAGGTTATGGAAGGCGCTATAGAAATGCTATATTGGTTGAAGAATCCTGAACATTAGTTAGCCATGTCAGTTGCAAGTTCAAAAACGATATTTTAGTCAATAACATTTTCAAAAGTTACCACCAGATTTCAGTATCCCTGGAACACACCTGCAACAAGTTAATAGGGACTTTGGGGGTAACTTTAACTTTGGGCGACAGTGTAACACGGGCGATATCGGATCAGATGCCATCGTACACCTGTCCGGATTTCCATTTCTATTGACTTCACTGGAAATGAAAATTGAGAGAGATGTATAACAGGTGGCCAATCCGATAATGCCCATTTTACACTGTGCCAAAAGCCCAAATTACCCCCATTGTGTCTTCTTAATTACTGATACATCTGTGACCTCCTAAAAGAAACTGATGTGAAACACAGACAGTAGCCACATGGCACAGTGTCAATTTATTTAATCCTTTTGTACTGTTTGTGCAGAACACTTTGTGCACTATTTATGAGCTTTGTAAATGGACAAAGAGCTCTGTGACATCAATTCAATGACTGCATGCAAGCATGTTAGGAGTCATGATTTGTTTATTTCAAATCAACCATCAAATAGAAATTGCTAAGATTGTATGTAGATCAGATTAATAGCATTATTGCGTGTTTTATTTTTCTTAATCTTGGTAATGGTCCATTTAAGTAATATATGAAAAGCTTTGTCTTTGCTATAGAAACATACATCAGTGGCCTAATTATTGTTAAAGAGAATATCAATTATAAATGTTTATTCCTTTTACAGAATGTAGTGTGCAAATGATATTGCATATTTTGAGGAATTTTCTGTTAAAATAAGATTTCAGTGCTCCTCCGATCATGCAAATGTTGAGGGGAAGTCTATAAATGTAGGAGACAGCCCTTTTCAGATTCAGCAATATTTGTGGCAAGAGACACTGATTTGCAGCATACCATCTGAGGCTATCTCACTCGCTCCTGTCACTGAATTCCAACAGACTGCCTGGGTCACTGGGAAGTCACCGACTGACTTCTCAGTGACCCGGCTGATCAGTTAGAACTGCTAACAGTCTGGCTAGAGCAGTGGGAAGGCAGGAGAGTAATAGGTTGTAGGAAGTTACCTCCTGTATCTGTATGTCTGCTGCAAATCAACAGCCCATTTAATAACCAGAGATTTTGTTGTGAGTTTCAGTCAATGTTCCATACGGCTTTCACCAATTTCCAATCAGTGACTGAAACAGAATTGATTTAGAAAATTGATTTCAGGAGAAAAATGGATTTATACATCAGTCAAGAAGCAATTTTAAAATCAATTCCATCCCAGTCAAATGAGACATCTGATTGTCTTTGCCTATTATTACAAAGGGTGGGAGGCTACTGAGACACTTATGTAACACTACTCGCTCAGCAGAAAGCTGGCGGGCGGGCAGTTAAAATCGTCCCAGCTCGTACCTGTCCGAAAGCCGCCATGATCACAACATCTGCAATTTTAACCTGCTCTCCTGAGCAGGCAGCAAGGACACACGCCCGGAGCCAACAGGGGTCCTTCTTTACATATGCATGTTGCGGCCCGATGACATCATTGAGACCCGACTGTAATTTTAACTCAGGCCTGAGCAGGGGGAATCCACCTGGAGTTAAAAGCGGGGCCGAAGGGAGGGCAGTCAGTGAAGCACTTGGGCAGGTGGTGAGGCATTCAGGTAGAGGCACTCAGTGTTATTTACTTCACTTAAAGCATATAACTCTGGGCTGTACCTTCAAATGGGTGGGCACACACTTTGTTTTGTTAAAAGCAGCGGATATCCCGTAGTGATGCACAGGGCCACTGCTGGAGGTCAGGAACTGACCATATCTTGCAGCCAAACTCAAGCCCCAGGGTTCTGTCAGAAATGAGGCCTCGGGTGGCAAAATGTAACACAAGCATTGCCAACAGAAATGGCTAATTTTTGAGGGTGCTAACATTTGCAAATCATCACATTTTTTACATCTAAGTACTCTTCTTAGTTGGGTGATTAACCAAATGGACTGTAGCTCAATAAAACGTTAAAAGAAACTCAACAAATTAAATTAAAATTTGATTGGCCGGGGTGATGATGCACTCCAGTCCCCGCGGCGCCCACCGGTCGCGGAATTTACTTCTATGTAATGTTAAAATTGTATTCTAAACTTGTGTGTCATCAGCTGGCTGATGAAACAAGAGCTGATTTTCCTGAACCCCATCTGCTCAAGATGCTAAACAGGATAGCACACACGAAATGCGCTGAACATGGGATTGCCCCTAATAACAACAGAAAACGCTGGAAAAACTCAGCAGGCCAGGCAACATCCGTGGAGAGAGAAACAGAGTTAACGTTTCGGGTCGACTTCAGAACTGAGAAAAAAGCAGGAAATGAAACAGATGAAAAAGCAAGTTAGGGGGCTGGGAAATGGGGGAGGGGATGAAAGAACAAAAGGGAAGTTCTGTGAGGTGAAGAGACATTAAGAGATATTCAAGGCGAGACGAGATGGTAATAGGACAAGTAAAAGGACAAAGGATGGCTCTAGATGAAGTGTGAAATGCACTGGCAGAATGTTGTCCCTACCTGATGCAGTTTTTGAAATTGTTGATTATGGTTTTTTCTTTCACTTGTGAGTTGTTCATTGCCAGACTCCATATCTGTTCACTTGTGATTTTTTTATCTGTTATATTATGGGTTGGAAATTTTAGGGAATCTCCCATGGCATTGCTCGCAATTATAAAAAAAATTTTTGATTGGGGTGTTTAGATTGTTGTTTTTATTAGTGTGTCTTTCTTCCTGCAATTTTTTTTTAGAGGTTACACCGCCACCTCGGGAGCTAGCAAGAACAAGCATTACCATTCCGGTTACAGTTTTACTGTTGATTTCATTACAACTCAAAGATTTTAGTGCATTAGATAGATAGGTTTGCTTCAGATGGCACAGTATAAGGATTGGCTGAGGATGGTGTGGTATGGCTGGTGCGTTGTAGCGACTTGATTTGGATTGGTGATTGGGTTTGCTGTTATTGCTGAGCCGGTGGGCGCGGTTGCTGGTCCTCCTGGGCAGGGGGCGCTGCGGCGGTTGCTGGTCGTCCTGGGCAGGGGGCGCTGTGGCGGACGCGGTTAGTGGTTCATAGCGAGAGGATTCGAGTACAGGAGCAAGGATGTCTTGCTGCAGTTGTACAGGGCCTTGTTGAGCCCACACCTTGTGTATTGTGTGCAGTTTTGGTCGCCTTATCTGAGGAAGGATGTTCTTGCCATGGAGGGAGTGCAGTGAAGATTCACCAGACTGATACCTGGGATGGCAGGAATGAAATATGACGTATGAAGAGAGATTGGGTCGATTAGGCTTATATTCGCTAGAGTTTAGAAGAATGAGAGGGGATCTCATTGAAACTTATAAAATTCTAACAGGACTAGGCAGACTAGATGCAGGAAGGATGTTCCCGATGGCGGGGGAGTCCAGAATCAGAGGTCACAGTCTAAGGATAAGGGGTAAGCCATTTAGGACAGAGATGAGGAGAAATTTCTTCACCCAGAGAGTGGTGAACCTGTGGAATTTTCTACCACACAAGGCAGTTGAGGCCAATTCATTAAGGCCTAGAAATTCAGCATCACCACGTTTGGCGCTAAGTTGCGCCGGGCGTTCGCTAAATTTAGCACCCGGCGCAACTTAGCGCCACCTTCGCCAAAATTGAGTTGCATCGCCCCAAGAGGTTGCTGCTGCGCTAAAGCAGGCGATGCACGACTATCATAAGGTGTTAAGCCAGCGAGCCGAGGCGCTAACACCGAGGGTGGGTGCAGCGCAGGTGCGGCGAGTTGCTGATTGAAGGCAGACACGCTGGCGCCGGTCAGCTCTTAAAGGGGGAGGGTCGATTTGTTTGGCTGGCACGCCCTGCACACTGCAGCCCTGAAGCATGGCCTGACGATTGCTGGTTCATCAGTTCTACGCCCAGGACCATGGAGAAGGCCGCTATTGTTCCACATCCCATTGCACGCTCTTGCTGCTTGCCCAGGGTCATGGGGAAGGAGATGTACTGACGTCTCCTTCTGAAAAGGGCATTGGCCACCTGGCGGATGCAGCAATGTACCGCGAACTGGGAGATGTTGGCAATGTCCCCAGTAGCGGATTGGAGGGAGCCGGTGGCATAGAAGTTGAGAGCCACCGTCACCTTCACTGCCACCGACAGAGACGTCCTGCTCCTCAGCTGTGGCTGCAGATCTCTGCGAAGCAGGTGGCAGATCTCAGTGGCCACCTCCCTTCTAAATCGCAGCCTCCAAACACACTGCTCCTCAGACATGTTCAGATATGAGAACTGCTGGCGGTATACCCTGGGTGGGTAAGGCCTCCTGTGCCGACACCTGTTGGCCCTTCTCCATCTGGCCATGACTGGCACTCTCTCACGGCGTCTCTGAGCCCTTTGAATGCAATGGAGAAGCCCAACATTTCCACCCATTGCAGCCCCCATTATACGTGGCGACTCAAGGCTATGGCACTGAAAGTTAAATCCAAGTGCAAAGCTCTGGCCTGAAGCCAGAAGTACCTGTGCGAGCGCTGAGTCAAAGCAGAAGGCTCGCTCCCTTTGTCTCTCTCCAAATATCCGTCTCTCACACAGGATTGGCACAAAATGGCTACCACTTATAATGTAGGAGGAGTCCCCTTTAAATAGCACCCCCGTGCCCTGCAGCGACTGGGAACCGTTCCCCTCTACCAGTCACTGGGGGCGCCAGGCGCACAGAAAGGCGGCGCCACTGAAGTTTCGGTTCGGGGCGCGTTGCACCATGAAATGACGTCAGGATCTGCGCGCGCAGCTGAGCGGGCGCTGCGGTTTTGCGCCGCCGCTAAATCTTGAGTGAAGTTCACGAGAGGCACAGATCGCGCCGCACCCGGACGCAAGCCGCTTAGCGCCCCACTTCTCCTCCTCCTAAGGCGCTAGCAGCTGGCGCTAACAATTGAATTTCTAGGCCTAAATATATTCAAGAAGGAGTTAGATATATTTCTTAAGGCTAAAGGGATCAAGGGATATGGAGAGAAAGCAGGGACAGGGTACTGAATTTGGATGATCAGCCATGATCTCATTGAATGGCGGAGCAGGCTCGAGGGGCCGAATGGCCTACTCCTGCTCCTATCTTCTATGTTTCCTCCTGGGCAGGGGGCGCTGCGGCGGTTGCTGGTCCTCCTGGGCAGGGGATGCTGTGGTGGGCGCAGTTGCTGGTCCTCCTGTGTAGGGGGCGCTGTGGCGGTTGCTGGTCCTCCTGGGCAGGGGGCGCTGTGGCGGGCGCGGTTGCTGGTCCTCCTGAGCAGGGGGCGCTGTGGCGGGCGCGGTTGGTGGTCCTCCTGGGCAGGGGGGCGCTGTGGCGGGCGCGGTTGCTGGTCCTCCTGGGCAGGGGGCGCTGTGGCGGACGCGGTTGCTGATCCTCCTGGGCAGGGGGTGCTGTGGCGGACGCGGTGAGTGTCGGTTGCTCCCCTCAGACTGTAAGATGGCGGAGGAAGCGGTGCAGAGCTCGTTCGGGTCCGGCGTCTTGCAGGAGATCTTCACCAGCCCCATCAACGTCAGCCTGCTCTTCCTCTGTCTCTTCCTCATTTACAAAATCGTGCGGGGGGACCGGCCGCCCGAGAGCGACCCGGCGGATCGCGAGCAGCAGCTGCCCCGCCTCAGGAGGGACTTTACCCCGGCCGAGATGCGGGAGTTCGACGGCGAGCAGAACCCGCGCATCCTCATCGCCGTCAACTGCAAAGTCTTCGATGTCACCAAAGGCAGGAAATTCTACGGACACGGTACGGACACACACACAAATGGCCCCGACTGACCGCCAGCAGCTGCACTGCTGCGGCCGGCTTTGTGAAGACTTCCATTCACTCCCTTCTCCCTCCCTTTCTCCCCCTCCCTTTCTCCCCTTCTCCCCCTCCCTTTCTCCCCTTCTCCCCCTCCCTTTCTCCCCTTCTCCCCCTCCCTTTCTCCCCTTCTCCCCCTCCCTTTCTCTCCTTCTCCCCCTCCCTTTCTCTCCCTTTCTCTCTCTCCCTTTCTCTCTCTCCCTTTCTTCCCCTCCCTTTCTCTCCCTCCCTTTCTCTCCCTCCTTTTCCTCCCCTCTTTCTCTCCTCTCTTTCTCTCTCTCTCCCTTCCCTCGCTCCCTCCCTTTCTCCCCTCTCTTTCTCTCCCTCCCTCTCTCTCCCCTCTCTTCTCCCCCCCCCCCCGAAGTTTGCATTTTTAATTAATTATATATTTGAAGGTTTAATAATTTTGGGGGCACGAGGCAGGCTACAGTCTCTTTTGGTGTAGGTGGGCAAAGATCATCATATCTGAAAAGCTATTTCTTAAAGACATGATTGCCCTTTGGCTGGATATGTTCAAAAATTTCCACCCAAAGATTTAGTTTATCTTTCACAGAATCACAGAAACCCCACAGTGCAGATAGAGGCCATTTCGGCCCATCGAGCCTGCACCGACACATATCCCACCTGATCCCCGTAACCCCTGCACCAACACATATCCCACCCTATCCCCGTAACCCCATGTATTTAATCCCCCTAACACTAAGGGTCAATTTATCATAGCCAATCAACCTAACCTGCACATCTTTGGCCTGTGGGAGGAAACCGGAGCACCCGGAGAAAACCCACGCAAACACGGGGAGAATGTGCAAACTCCACACAGACAGTCACCCGAGGCCGGATTCGAACCCGGGTCCCTGGCGCTGTGAGACAACAGTGCTAACCACTATGCCACCGTGCTGCCCCCACAACAGTGCTAACCACTATGCCACCGTGCTGCCCCCGGTCTTTGTCCGGGTTTAATTTATAACTTAAAAAGGAGTAGATTTGTATACATATTTGAAGAGGTTAATATCTGTTTGCAAGACAATTTCAGGGTTGGTCAACAGTGCACATGTGATATCATCTTGTAGACACGTGTAAAATTAAGAAATATAGCAGATAACAGAAACTGTTGAAACTCCTTCCAGTCTTTTCTCATGCAACTACATGGTTGTGGGGGGCGGGGGGGGGAGCTAAGAAGTGTTTAGTCAGGATGCTCCATCCATCATGGTGTTGGGCAGTCCTGATGGATCAGCTGATTTTTTTCCTGCCCGCCAATTTCATATGTTCTCACAGAATCACAGAAACCCCACAGTGCAGATAGAGGCCATTTCGGCCCATCGAGCCTGCACCGACACATATCCCACCCGATCCCCGTAACCCCTACACCAACACATATCCCACCCTATCCCTGTAACCCCACGTATTTAATCCCCCTAACACTAAGGGTCAATTTATCATAGCCAATCAACCTAACCCGCTCATCTTTGGACTGTGGGAGGAAACCGGAGCACCCGGAGGAAACCCACGCAAACACGGGGAGAATGTGCAAACTCCACACAGACAGTCACCCGAGGCCGGATTCGAACCCGGGTCCCTGGCGCTGTGAGGCAACAGTGCTAACCACTATGCCACCGTGCTGCCTCCTATTTTCCCAGCTCCCCTTCAAAACCGCCTACTAGAATTTTTTTTTTTGGTGTATACTATTGTAAAAAAAAATTTAAGAAGTCATACGACACCAGGTTATAGTCCAACAGCTTTATTTGAAATCACAAGCTTTCGGAGCGCTCGTCTGAGCAGATCCCGTGTATTCGCAGGGCTTGTCCATAGGGGATGGCTTCTTTAACGTGGTTAGGGTGGAAGCTGGAGAAGTGAAGCATCGTGAGGTTGTCCGTGGGCTTGCGGTAGAGAAGTGCTGAGGTGTCCGTCTTTGATGGAGATTCGTGTGTCCAGGAATGAGACTGATTCTGAGGAGTAGTCCATGGTGAGTTTGATGGTGGGATGGAACTTGTTGATGTTATCGTGTAGTCGCGTATCGTGATGTTATCGTGTAGAACGCGATGGACACCTACAGACACTGAAAGACGCCCTTGTAAGAACGGGATATGACGCTCGACTCGTCGATCGACAGTTCCGACGGGCCACAGCGAAAAATCGCATAGACCTCCTCGGAAGACAAACACGGGACACAACCAACAGAGTACCCTTCATCGTCCAGTACTTCCCCGGAGCGGAGAAACTACGCCATGTTCTTCGCAGCCTTCAACATGTCATCGATGACGACGAACACCTCGCTAAGGCCATCCCCACGCCTCCACTACTCGCTTTCAAACAGCCGCCTAACCTCAAACAGACCATCGTTTGCAGCAAATTACCCAGCTTTCAGGAGAACAGCGACCACGACACCACACAACCCTGCCACAGCAACCTCTGCAAGACATGCCAGATCATCAACACAGATACCATCATCACACGTGAGGACACCACCCACCAGGTACATGGTACATACTCATGTGACTCGGCCAACATTGTCTACCTCATACGTTGCAGGAAAGGATGCCCCGGAGCATGGTACATCGGCGAGACCATGCAGACACTGCGACAACGGATGAATGGACACCGCGCAACAATCACCAGGCAGGAGTGTTCCCTCCCAGTCGGGGAACACTTCAGCAGTCAAGGACATTCAGCCTCCGATCTTCGGGTAAGCATTCTCCAAGGTGGCCTTCGAGACACACGACAACGCAAAATCGTCGAGCAGAAACTGATAGCCAAGTTCCGCACCCATGAGGACGGCCTTAACCGAGATCTTGGGTTCATGTCACGCTACATGTAACCCCACCTGATGCAGGGTCATCCAGACTCGAGTCGACATTGGCTTGTTCTCTCTACACAGATGCGGCCGGACCTGCTGTGATTTCCAGCCAAAAAAAATGTTTTTTGTCTTTTTGTTTTTCATACAGACCCCAGCATCTGCAATATTTGACCCCTTGTGACCCCACCTCATTGTTCTTTGATGTAATGTTTCCCTGACTGACCTGTTTGGACACCATTCACACCTTTGACTGCTGTGATTATCTCTCTGCCGAGGTGTGATAAATGGCAGTTGGAAAGGTTACCTGTAAACATCTGACATGATTCTCTGACTATATAAGCTGTGTCTTTATGCATTTCTCCACTTCACCTGAAGAAGGAGCAGCGCTCCGAAAGCTTGTGATTTCAAATAAAGCTGTTGGACTATAACCTGGTGTCGTGTGACTTCTTACATTTGTCCACCCCAGTCCAACTCCGGCATCTCCACACCATGGCTACTAAAAAAAAATTGCCTGCAGTTTCCCCAACAGAAACGTGGGTATGAGAGCATAGTGGTAATGTTACTGGACCAGTAATCCAGAGGCCTGGACTAATGATCTGGAGACCACGGCAGCTGGGGAATTTGGTTTGGTTAATTAAATCTGGAATAAAAATAAGTAACAGTGACCATGAAACTACCGGATTGTTGTAAAAACCCATCTGGTTCACTAATGTCCTTTTAGGGAAGGAAATCTGCCGTCCTTACCCAGTCTGGCCTACATGCGACTCCAGACTAGTCAAGCAACAGCCTGACTTGGTCATACTCATACCTTTCAGCCCACGTCCCAGACTCTTCCATCACCATCCCTGGGTATGTCCTGTCCCACCAGGGGTGGTGGCACAGTGGTATACAGTCGGCAAGGAGTGGCCCTGGGAGTCCTCAACATTGACTCCGGACCCCATGAAGTCTCATGGCTTCAGGTCAAGCATGGGCAAGGAAACCTCCTGCTGATTACCACCTACCGCCCTCCCTCAGCTGATGAATCAGTGCTCCTCCATGTTGAACACCACTTGGAAGAGGCACTGAGGGTAGCAAGGGCACAGAGAACGCATTCGGTTGGGGGACTTCATTGTTCATCACCAAGAGTGGCTCGGTAACATAGCTGCCAGGCTGGGTCTGCGGCAGGTGGTGTTAGAACCAACATGAGGGAAAAACCTACTTGACCTCGTCCTCGCCAATCTACCCGTCGCAGATGCATCTGACCATGACAGTATTGGTAGGAGTGACCACCGCATAAGTCCTTGTGGAGATGAAGCCCCCGTCTTCACACTGAGGACACCCTCCATCGTGTTGTCTGACAGTTCCACCATGCTAAATGGGATAGATTCAGAACAGATGTGGCAGCTCAAAACTGGGCATCCATGAGGCGCTGTGGGCCATCAGTAGCAGCAGAATTATATTCCACCACAACCTGTAACCTCATGGCCCAGCATATCCCTCACTCTACCATTACCATCAAGTCAGAGGACCAACCCTGGTTCAATGAGTGCAGAAGAGCATGCCAGGAGCAGCACCAGGTGTACCTAAAAATGAAGTGCCAACCTGGTGAAGCTACAACACAGGACTACAAAATGCTAAACAGCATGCAAGAGAAGAGACGGAGCTAAGCGATCCCACAATCATCGGATCAGATCAAAGCTCTGCATCCTGCCGTATCCAGTCGTGAATGGTGGTGGACAATTAAACAACTAATGGCAGGAGGAGGCTCTATGAATATCCCCATCCTCAATGATGGTGGAGCCCAGCACATGAGTGCAAAAGACTCTGAAGCGTTTGCAACCATCTTCAGCCAGAAGTGCCGAGTGGATGATCCATCTCCACCTCCTCCTGAGGTCCCCACCACCACAGAAGCCAGTCTTCAGCCAATTCGATTCACTCCACGTGATATCAAGAAACAGCTGAGCGCACTGGATACAGCAAAGGCTATGGGCCCTGGCAATATTCCGGCTGTAGTGCTGAAGACTTGTGCTCCAGAACTAGCCACGCCTCTAGCCAAGCTGTTCCACTACAGCGACAACACTGGGATCTACCAGACAATGTGGAAAAATTGCCCAGATATGTCCTGTTCACAAAAAGCAAGACAAATCCAATTTGGCCAATTACCGCCCCAGCAGTCGACTCTCGATCATCAGCAAAGTGATGGAAGGTGTCATCGACAGTGCTATCAAGCGGCACCTACTCACCACTAATCTCACCGATGCATAGTGTGGGTTCCGGCAGGAGCATTCGGCTCCAAACCTCATCACAGCCTTGGTCCAAACATGGACAAAAGAGCTGAATTCCAGAGGAGAGGTGAGAGAGACTGCCCTTAACATCAAGGCAGCATTTGACCGAGTGTGGCATCAAGGAGCCCTAGTAAAACTGAAGTCAATGGGAATCAGGAGGAAAACTCTCCACTGGCTGGAGTCAGACCTAGCACAAAGGAAGATGGCTGTGGTTGTTGGAGGCCAATCATCTCGGCCCCAGGATATCACTGCAGGAGTTCCTCAGGGCAGTGTCCTAGGCCCAACCATCTTCAGCTGCTTCATCAATGACCTTCCCTCCATTATAAGGTCAGAAGTGGGGTTGTTCGCTGATGATTGCTCAGTGTTCCGTTCCATTTGCAACTCCTCAGATAATGAAGCAAGACCTGAACGACATTCAGGCTTGGGCTGATAAGTGGCAAGTAACATTTGCACCACACAAGTGCCAGTCAATGACCATCTCCAACAAGAGAGAGTCTAACCACTGCCCCATGACATTCAACGGCATTGCCATCGCCGAAACCCCCACCATCAACATCCTGGGGGGTCATCATTGACCTGAAACTTAACTGAACCAGCCACATATACTGTGGCAACAAGAGCAGGTCAGAGGTTGGCCATTCTGCGGTGAGTGACCCTCCTGACTCCCCAAAGCCTTTCCACCATCTACAAGGCACAAGTAAGGAGTGTGATGGAATACTCTCCACTTGCCTGGATGAGTGCAGCTCCAACAACACTCAAGAAGCTCGACACCATCCAGGACAAAGCAGCCCGCTTGATTGGCACCCCATCCACCACCTTAAACATTCACTCCCTCCACCACCGGTGCACCGTGGCTGCAGTGTGTACCATCTACACGATGCACTGTAGCAACTCGCCAAGGCTTCTTCGACAGCACCTCCCAAACCCGCGACCTCTACCACCTAGAAGGACAGGGGCAGCAGGTGCATGGGAACACCATCCTTGAGTTAGCTACATGCTCGTTGGCCTCTCGGCAGTGCTGCATTGTAACCAGCTGATGACTGGTCACAATGCAGCACTGCCGGAAGCCTGGGAGTTTAGGATTGCAGCGTGACTCAGCATCTCATTAGATGTTGCTGGCTGTGAAGAATTGCTGTGTGAAGGGGGTTGACAAAGTTGATTACAGCAAATCCAAGGTGGGACAAGTTGGAATTTGGGAAAGGAGAAGAAAGTTGGCTGGATAGACCTAGAATAAATGACCACGAAGTCCCATGGTCTTGGACTGAGTAAGAGGGTTTAAAAGGAATTGGGTGGGTTTCTGGAGGAAAAACAGATTGAGGATCAAAGTGAAAGAGGGCTGGTGGGGTTGAACTGTTGGGGGAAAAAAACAGGCTTTTTGGGCTTTGTGACCTTTTCCTCAAAGATCTTAGAAAATGACTTTTACTCAGCAAAGGTTAGAATGGATCATATGGAGAGTAGTGGGTGTGGACCTTAATGTTTGCATTCATACTTGGGGTGCTGGGCCACTGTTCTTCCTGTTCACCATTTATTTTTGTTTAAATCGGTAAGCCCTCTATTCAGTAGATCCCCGGCGGCAGGCTGCAACGGGGCTGGTCTGTTTGCACTGTTCCTGTTGGTGGTCTTTTTATTTTTAAAAAAGTGAGCTTCGTTAAACATTGGAGCGCCCCCGCCCCACACTCAGTCTGTGCTGTTGGTAGACCTAAATATAGGAGTCATTTAAAAAAAAAAAAAAAAAATGTCTTATCATACATGTACAGCTTATAAAATACTGTTACAATAGCAAAATACTGCGGATGCTGGAAATCTGAAATAACAGAAAATGTGCTGTGTTCCCGATTACCCATTGCAAACTATCACAAAGTATCAGTAATCACAACAAATTTGTGTAAAAGTTAATATGTCACGTAAGTGGTAGTTTGGGTACCAACCCCAGCAACTTGTAGCTGTTTGTGTAATTTTGATGTTGGGACCCTGGCTTTATTCCAAAGGCGAGCCTGCTGATTATAATTTGATTTGATCTTTTAAGAGCAAACATTGATTATTTGAGAGTTCCTGTAAACTTGGTGGAAAGTATGGGGAAATGAGGGTGATCGGGACGGTTGCTACATTTTTATCATTGTGTTGCGGGTTCCTTTTGAAGGATAACCACATTTAATGGGCAACTTGGGCTCTGTGGTAGATATATCAAAGGTGGTGGCTGGTTTATGACCTTGGTACATCCTTTCTAACGCGACTTCGACCGTATTTGAATCAGATTTTCATATAAACCTGTAGGCTATGTGGCGCTACGTAATTGTTGATCCTCAGCTGCGGTTTTTGTACAGGAATGTCTCGCTGAGCTAACAGGCTCGCAATTCCTGATGAGCATGCACCTGAGTCGCCCGAGAGCCCTTCACCTAAATCGCACCTGGCAGTGCTCCAAGGTAATTTTGGTATGGGTCAGTAGGTTTTCTGCTTTAATCTCTGGCTGTACTCTGAGGAACATTTCCCTGTGGCCTGGAAATGCCGATTTTTGTTTTGAAAATGTTTCTCTTGTCTGACTGTTTTACTCTCTGGTTCCGAGTGCTAGTCTCAGGACCTGTTCTAATTGTTTAAGGACTCTGCAGGCAACGGCTAAAAATGGGTTCTGACTTGCACAATACTCAACCAAAAAATTCAGTTGGTTGCAACATGGAGTCTGACGGCACCGTTGCATTCCGCTTAATTTCAAGGTCCTGCAATGAAATGTCTTTTCTCTGACACTCGTCTTTATGGTAATGAAGTATTTTGATCCACTTGTGACTGAAATAATGTGACCAAGCTGGAACCTTTCTCCACCAAATGTGGTATGTTGATGTGGCTAAACCTGTTTAGTTAGACACAGCTTCAGATGTTGAGGTGTAGCAAACGTTTTCACAGTTACACTTGTGAAGTCGACTGTGACATTAGCTAGAGCAATCAATAGGCTTTAAACAGAGAGACCTTCTATGACCAGCTTAGCAAACAGAACAATATGTTCGCATGTATAGTACTAAGTTGATGAGATCTAGAAGTAGGGCAGTGGCATAATTACGATAGCTTCTCTTTATATTGTACAAAGCGTGCACCAGATGTAGCCAGCCAATATTTATCCCTCAATCAACATCACTAAAACAGATTATCTGATCATTCTCACGTTGCTGTTTGTGGGAGCTTGCTGTGTGCAAATTGGTTGCCGTGTTTCCTACACTACAACAGTGACTCCACTTTTTTTTTTTTAAGTATTTATCGGCTGTAAAGTGCTTTGGGAAGGCCGGTGGTCTTGAAAAGGGCTATATAAATGCAAGCCTTTTTTCTTCATGCTATTTAGTTTGAGGTAAGTTGTGTCGCTGCTTGGAGCTGAATAGTAAGCAACTAGACATCGTGTAAGAAACATCCACTCATCTTCCCCCTCCCTCCAATGTCTCATCCTGATCAGCTATCTTGCTGTGTTTCTGTGTTTGTAACTGGCTGCAGGCCCTTTACCTCACTCATTAACTCTGCTACAAATTCAAGGGCAGTTGTGCTCCTTTAATGGAGGGGGAAAGTTCCTAATGGTTTGAGACCACGTTTGGAGTCTCTTTATGTTCTATTTCTCCCTCCGGCCCTCGATTCCCGTGGAAGGGTGCATGTGATCTGTCCCCTGCCTCGGCCAATGCTGGCTATTGGAAAATGCACAAGAGTAAGCAAGGTAAAACACATCAAGGTGATGGAGGAGGGAAAAGAAAGACTTGCATTTCTATAGCGCCTTTCACAACCAGCAGACATCTCAAAGTGCTTTACAGCCAATGAAGTACTTTTGAAGTGTAGTCACTGTTGTAACTTTTCAAAGATAAAACTCCTCTTGGATGTTGTTTTTGTGCGCGTTTGTCTAGCCTTTCTTCCTGTAACGGCTGGAGGTAGGATCATGCCATAAGCCGATGAGCCCGTGTGATGGCGCTGCTGCTGTTGTACCTGAAATCCAAAATATTTTTGGCAAACAAGTATTACTTGTGGGGGGTGGGGAAATAACTTATGTACTTCAAGTACTTTGCTGCGTATTTGCTTGGGCTGTTTGGTCACTGATTCATACGGCTAAATCTTGAAGATTATTAAGAAATCAAATGGGGAATTCAGGAGAAACTTCTTTACCCAGAGAGTGGTGAGAATGTGGAACTCGCTACCACAAGGAGTGGTTGAGGCGAATAGTATAGATGCATTTAAGGGGAGGCTAGTTAAGCATGTGAGGGAGAAGGGAATAGAGGGTTACGCTGATAGTTAGATGAGGAAGGACAAGAGGAGGCTTGTGTGGAGCATAAACTGGTTGAGCCAAATGGCCTGTTTCTGTGCTGTATATCCTATGGCATCAAATGTAAATTCTTGGCATGAAACTGTTCTCAATGTTTCTGAATTGGTACTTGTATTGATTGTAATTTGTCTCTGTTGTGGAATCCTCTAGTTATAGCAGAAGCACTAAAGAAGATTGGTTACCTTGGGTATTGTAATTAAAATGTTTTGCCCAATACCCCTTGGTGCCTTACAGTTCAAATACCCTTGAATACCACCAGATGCTGCTGAGCTGGTAAATGGGACAAATGCCACTTTAGTGCGAATGCAATCTAGTTCTCATCAGCACTTTGGTGGTTTGCCTTAGCTGCAGTCTTTGGTATAATGACATTTTTACTAGAAATGTAACAGCAGGAGTAGGCCATTCAGCCCCTCGAGCCTGTTCCACCATTCTATTAGATCATGACTGATCTGTACCTCCGCTCCATTTATCTGTTTTTGCTCCTTATCCTTGATACCCTAGCCTAATAAAATGTCAATCTCAGTCTTAAATTTCAATTGGCCCAGCATCCTAAGCCTTTTCTTGGGGTGGGGAAGAGTTCCAGATTTCCCCTGTGTGAAAATGTGCTTCCTGATCTCACTCCTAAATGGCCGTGCTCTCATTTGAAGATTAGGCCCCCTTGTCCTGGATTTCCCTACCAGAGGACATTATAGCTACCCTATCAAATCGTTTTATCATGTTGAAGGCCTCCGTTAGATCGTCCCTCGACCATCTAAACTTAATTTCCTTCTCTTGAGCCTGGGTAGGGTTCTGTGGGCATCTATCAGTACATCAGCTAAGTGACACATTGCAGCTTTTCTGGATTTTGCTTTTCCAGAAAATTGTGCTAAATTGCAACAGGTTCAAACTAGTAAACAGCAAATTTAGGATTGATAGCAGGAAGATCTGGATAGCTGGGTCAAAGGTAAATCCAGAAAATGATGCTAAATTGTAAGAGTAGAACAAGGGGGCACAGGTTTACTATCTTTTATAGCTCTAAATAATTTCAAAGTTTAAAAAGCCCAGGTTTTGCAATCCTATCCTCTGAAATCAGTGCTCTAAACACCAGGCAATAATCAGCCTTGTGGCTGTGTGTGCGGCCTCCAATGTGTGATTGTCAGTTTTGGGCTATAGAATTCAATATTCCATCAGCTTTGTTCTTCTCCCTCTTTCACTCCTCCCCTGCCCTGGCCTGGGGATGTGAAGTCCTGTGTATCCTCAATACTGAGCCAGCTGAGATGCAGCAGAGACTGAGGGTTGAACCTGGGGTTATTCTAGTCATTCAGTAACTATACTGTGCAAAATCCACCCAGATAAATCAGGAAAGCTTGGTTTATTAAAAAAAAACTTTTAATCATTTCCCCTTCCCTGCAAATTGATTTGTGATGTTTAACTAGAGCAGCCTGTAAGAAATCGTGAATTGGAAGAAATAACTAGAGACAAAAACGTCTCTTCAGACTGGTGTTAGAATAACTGGAGAGATGCTTAGAATTTACTTGTGTTCTTGGTTCCCTGCGGATGTTATAACATTCTGCACCGTGGCGGTGACCTTGTTTCCAGACTAGCTGTTTGTGTGCTAGAAAGGTTGTTGACTGTATCTTTGATAATCTACCCTAGGCCCACCCCTAAAAAGAGAGTGAACGAGATATCTAAAGAGCTTTTAGCACAGATGGTGAAGGGAAGGGAAGAGCTGTTCGCGCACTCCAGCCGTCTGTCTGATCGGGATCGATACCAGCTGCTTGTCGCGGTCGTACGTCTACTGTGTCTATCTTGATTGCGTGTTGTAATTAACTTAAACTGCCGCGCATTAATACAATGCCTTACAGCTCCTAAGACCCTTTGGGTAATTTGTGTGTGACCCGTGATCCAGATCTTACAAGCCTAAGTGACTGACAAATCCTTTTTGGTAGAGGGAGGACTGGGTGGGATTGGGGTGGTCTGGCCCACAGCAGGCATGTCTGCTGGCTGACAGAAGCTGGAGAAGCTTTACCAGCAGGAGATCCAAACCATAAATGCACAGAGCTGCTTCAAAATGTGGCTGCACATTGTAAGTAATGTTAGACTATCTGTTACAGTTCAACACCTCAAACTGTGTGAAGCAGGATTGCTTTTATGTTTCCTTGGAAGAGAAGATTTTCTACGGGGGGAAAAACCAAGTGCAGATCCATCTACCATAGTGTGTCTATGTAAATGTGATATTGTACAGTTCCCAACGTGTTGTTCATTGGTCCATGCTAATCACATGATACCATGGGCCAGTTAGACGCCACAGTTGTTTTATGTCTACTCTCCACCCATTCTTTTCATATTTTTAATTCGTTTTATTTTAAGCTTTCTGTTCCGTAAATTATGCTTGCTGTTCTTCACCACCTCCCAGTGGATCAGCCTCTCTGCCCATTTAAAATCTTGCCTCCTTCCAAGTACAGGAGACTTTGTTATATCCGGCACCGACGGGACCGAGCTGTTGCCGATCTATCAAAACTGCCGGACGTACCAGCGTTAATGTTGAAGCATACGGAGGTTTTCATCTCCGTATCTGACAACAAACACTGTTGCTTAGCAACAGCTTCTAAACAGTCGGCCCGTACTTTGGAAGCGTCTCTGTAGCTTAGCAACAGCTTCAGAGAGACTTTCCAGAGCCTGACTGTTGGAAAAAAAAACCTAACAAAACGGTTCCTGATTTCTGCCAGTAGATCGAGGTTTCCAGACATACAACCTCCGGATAAACCAAAGTCTCCTGTATTGGGTGCATGTTGAGGCCTGGCTTGCTCCGCTCTTGTGTGACTTGATACTGACCCAACCTGGCGTCTTCCTGACCACTTCATCACTGGTTGGCATGCACTGACATTGAGTACTTTCACTGTTATTGCTCCCTGGAAGACCACCTCCAACCTGCCTTTTTTTCTCACCACCTGTTCTTGTTCTTCCCTTCCTCTCTTCTTCCCCCGCCCCCCCCCCCCCCCCCCCCCCCCCCAAAACTCATTTGCCCTACAGATGACCAGAAATAAATAGTCGGGCTGGGGGATAGTTGGCCTCGCCTCTCTGGTGCCCGTTTGAAGTCTGATGGGTAAACTGAAAAATCTCAATTTTTTTTAAACAATAAGGCTACTATTAACTGCGAATTATTCAGATGGTATAATACTCTTCCAAAGAATGATGGATTGAAACAGATCTAACAGACACAAGTGTGTGAAAAATATAGACAGCGAGCTAGATGAAGACAATGAATTCAGAGTACAGGGCAAGCAGCGACACTGTTTCATCATGACTCTCTTCTGCTGTATGTCACATCACCTAATCTATAATGCATAAGTGACCGGCTTCTATATCAAAATAACTACTTCACTACAATTAACATCCTTAAAATAAGTACCTTTTAACAGTTAAAAGTAATAATACAGACCTTGAAATTACGCTGTGGGATATTAGCATACGACTGGTTAATGGGATTAACAACGTCTGATAGAGTGGACTGGAATTTCAGATGACATGTTAACCATTCCCACATTAATATCTCGGTATAATTTCAAGGGCAACGTCCTTGTTAAAAAACCAGAAATGAGAATGTTTGAATTTCAGAAGGAAGTCTCCTATCCTCCTAACTCAAATCTTATTTGTCCGTGAACGTGGGCGGCTTTGCTGCCTGCTCTGGAAGAGGAGAATGTTCACCATCTTACGACTGGTTTTCTTTCTGTTTTCACTCGGTTAGGATTCTCAATTTCATATCTTTTAGTTGATTCCCCGAATAAAAACTCTAAACTAGGAAGAGGACTCCTACAGCTAATGAATGAAATTATACTCAAATTAATTGCTGTCATGTTGTGTCTTTGTCCTCTGTGAGGGCATTTCACCCAGTATCTTTATAAAAAGAGTTGTTAAAGAGGTGAAACATCACTTGAAGGAAAACATTGCACTAATAAATTACAATTTTTTTTTGACTAGAGGGTCCTTATGGTGTGTTTGCTGGTAGAGATGCATCACGAGGCCTTGCCACGTTCTGCCTGGATAAGGAGGCACTGAAGGACGAATACGATGACTTGTCTGATCTCAATGCCATGCAGCTGGAAAGTCTTCAGGAGTGGGAGATGCAGTTCACTCGTAAGTGTTCTCGTCCTTTGATGATGGGAGTCTGACACTCCAGTAGTGCTAACTAGCCAGGTGATCCAACAAAACTCATCTCGTTTCAAACCCAGGGCTTTGCAGTACAGATGCAGCAGGAAGGAGGAACAGCATCACAGAATTAAGCTCTGTTCTGTTGTATGGCCATGCAGATTGTAGGACTGTTTAAAGCCTCTGCATAACGTTTTCTGTCTCCAGTGTTTAAAATGTTAATGTGTTTGCAGATATATTCAGCACGGTGGCATAGTGGTTAGCACTGTTGCCTCACAGCGCCAGGGACCCGGGTTCAAATCCGGCCTCGGGTGACTGTGTGGAGTTTGCACATTCTCCCCGTGTTTGCGTGGGTTTCCTCCGGGTGCTCCGGTTTCCTCCCACAGTCCAAAGATGTGCGGGTTAGGTTGATTGGCCATGATAAAAAAATTGGCCCTTAGTGTTAGGGGGGGATTAAATACGTGGGGTTACGGGGATAGGGCTTGTGTGGGATGGCTGTCGGTGTAGGGACCGGGTGCTAGGGTTTGGATGATCAGCCATGATCTCGTTGAATGGCGGAGCAGGTTCGAAGGGCCGAATGGCCTACTCCTGCTCCTATCTTCTATGTTTCTATTTAGAATCTAAGGAGAAATACCGGGTTCCTACTGCAATCCTTATTGATCTGAAATCCTTGAAGGTTTTGACTGTTCAACTGTCAATTTTATGCTCCAGAATCTTGCACGTAGAAGTTTGGTACCAGTTGGTAGTTGGCCGAGATAGTCCTGCCCTGTTTATTGAGGAGGACCTGGATGTTATGGGTTAACATTGTGGAGGAGACAAATGTACAAAAGTTTACATTTTTTGGACACTTAAGGGAATCAAGGGATAGGGTGGGAAAGTGGAGTTGAGGTCGAAGATCAGCTATGATCTTATTGAATGGCTGAGCAGGCTCGAGGGGCCGTATGTCCTACGCCTGCTCCTAATTATTATGTTCATACATGTAGCAGAATTATGGATTCAGTTTTGATAAAGGCCAAAGCCAGTGCAGCAAGTGATGAAATTGCTCAGTCACAGAACGGTGTGAATTTTAATTTGTGCTTGGGGTCCTTATACTTCCAAAATAAAAGTGCAGAATCCAATTAGAGGATGGAAGTCTCTGTATGGAAGAGATAAAGAAACTTGTGCCACAGAGGAGGTTCTGCACCAGTGAGAGCGTTCATCTTTAACAGCTAATGCTTCTTCTGCAATCCTCAGAAAAACGGACTGGAAATGTTTTCAGCATCTAATACTGAACTAGATAATGTGTGTGTTTTCTTTTAATATAGCTGTGTCGTTCTCAATACTTTTGGCTATTAAATCTTTTTATGCTTGCATGTTGTAAATTGAAGAAAACTACTTATTCGCAGCTCAACCTCCACGCTTAATGCATATAACCTTTAGATAGCAACACATTTTACAAGCATTGATTCATTTTTGGAATGGAGGACTGTGGCCTTTCAAGTTTGCTGATCTCAGACGGCAAGAACGTTGTGCTTAGCACTCTGCATATTTGGATTCTCACTCTCTCCAAGGTCCCGCCGAGAATGCCATAGAAATTATAACCACCTATCTTAATGCACTCTTAAAAGTTGACATGGTTTCAGCTTCAATCACTAACTCTGGCAGAGCGAGCCTTTGGCTGGTGGTAGCATTCCTGCCTCTGAGTCAAAGTGCAGGGTTCAAACAGTGAGCGAAGACTGGAGCTCCGGCTCTAAAACCAATGGGATGCTCGTGTCTGGTGGGTGTGATGGCCCCGTCCCTCATCGTATGAGTTGTGGGAGCCCATAAAACCCTTCTACCGACGAGAACTAACCACCCTATGGGCTGGTATAAAGATGGATACGGCCACGGAAGGAGCACTCGCATTGCAGCCTGCCGGACTGTGAATCCTTCCACTCTTTCACACCGAGGGAAGAGTGAAGGTAGGAAAAACAAGACGACTAACTCTGGTAATGCATTTCACAGCCTCACAACTCTGTGTCTCTCTTGTGCTATGGCCCTCGTTGTACACCCCACAATCACTGGAAACAGTTTGTTTCTGTCTATTCTATTTTGGTACTTCGTGAGTCAAATCACCTTATTCTCTTTTAAAAATAAAAACAGCTCCACAGTCAGGTTTTTGTTGAATTTGCTGTTGGAATTAAATGAGTAAAATGACCATTTTGGTCCCTTGCTATCTTTATTGCTACCAATCTGAGTTACTTTTTTGAATTTTCAAAAACATCCGTACAGATTTGAAACCATTGTACATCTTGATTGCGCAGTGGTTGTGGGCGGAGTGCATTGATACATCCAAGTCTCTGGGTGTGACTGTGCTGGTGCTGGGATCAACACGGATCAAGGGTTTGATGCAGCTTGTTTGGTTTGATAAGTGTAGAACACATTTATTGCGAGCTGAGGGAAGGGGTTGGTGATCTCTCAACCCTGCATCTGTGTAATGGGGCACTCGGTGATTTACCAGCGAAGCAAGCTGGGTGAGGAGATAGTGAGAGATTTCTTCCCCTTTTCACAGGAGCACACTGGAGTGGGAACTAAATATTGGGAAGACCGAAGCCATTGTCTTTGGTCCCTGCCACAAACTCCGTTCCCTAGCCACCAACTTCATCACTCTCCCTGGCAACTGTCTGAGGCTAAACCAGACTGTTCATAGGTAGGAAGAGGGATGCGGTTCTGCAGGCAGATTTCAGGGAGCTAGGAAAGAGATTAAAAAGCAGGACCTCAAAGGTAGTAATTTCTGGATTACCCCCGGTGCCATGTGCGAGTGAGTATAGAAATAGGAGGATAGCGCAGATGAATGCGTGGCTGGAGAGATGGTGCAGGCGGGGGGGCTTTAGATTCCTGGGGCATTGGAACCGTTTCTGGGGGAGGCGGGACCTGTACAGGCCAGACAGGTTGCACCTCAACAGGACCGGAACCAATATCCTCGTGGGGAGGTTTGCTAGTGCTGTTGGGGAGCGTTTAAGCTAATTTGGCAGGGGGATGGGCACCAGGATGTAACATTAAAAAGAGGAAATAAAGTGCGCAAACGATTGGGAGAGGCAGAGAGCACTAAAGTAAGGTATGGGGGGGGGGGGGGGGCAAACTAAGAGAGAATACCGGATGGTCTAGGATGGGTTTACAGTGTATGTATGTGAACGCACGAAGCGTAGTAAACAAAGTCAGTGAGCTGCGGGCACAAATAGCCACATGGGAATATGATGTGGCAAAGAGAGGGTATGAGAATAGTCTTCTATGGGCATATAAATAGTAAAAGGTAGTAAGAGGAGGGGTGGGGCCGATTGGGGACCAAAAAGGAGACCTATGCATAGAGGCAGAGGGTATGGCTGAGGTACTAAACACATAATAGGCTTGCCAGCAAAGTTGAAGCCCATGGAATAAAAGGGACAGTGGCAGCATGGATACGGAATTGGCTAAGTGACTGGAAACCGAGAGTAGTGGTGAACGGTTGTTTTTTGGACTGGAGGAAGGTATACAGTGGTGTTCCCCAGGGGTCGGTTCTAGGACCACTGCTTTTCTTGATATATATTAATTAATGACTTGAACGTGGGACCTGGCTCAAAAAATGGCAGGATTGGGTATTAAATATTCCTGGTTGTAAAGTGTTCAGGAAAGATAGGGAAGGAAAGGAAGGATGTCCTGGAGGGGTCAAGGACAGAATCTGTATGGCTAGAGTTAAGAAATATTAGAGGTGCCATTACACTACAGGAAACTTTGTGCTATCCGGCACCCATGGGACCGAGCTACTGCTGTTTTTTTAAAAGCTCCGGATAGACCAGCATCAATGTTATCAGATAGGAGCTTTTCATCGCAGTATCTGACCACAAACACTGTTGCTCAGCAACAGCTTGTAAACACTCGGCCCGTGGCTTGGAAGCGTCTCTGAAGCTGTTGCTAAGCGACAAAGACGCTTTCCAGAGCCTGCCTGTGAAAAGAATGCTAGGAGAAAAAAAAACACCTAACCAAAACGGCTGCTGATTTCTGCCGTTTGATCAAAGTTGCCGGACATTCAACTTCCGGATAGCTCAAAATTTCCTGTACTAGGTCTATTCTATAGACCACCAAATAGTGGGAAAGATATGGAGGAGCAAATTTGCAGAGAAATTACAGAGAGGTGCAAGAACTATAGAGTAGTAATAATGGGGGACTTCAACTATCCTAATATAGACTGGGATTGTAATAGTGTTAAGGGCAGAGAAGGGGAAGAATTTGTGAAGTGTGTTCAGGAGAACTTTCTTGATCAGTATGTTTCCGGCCTGACGAGGGAGGAGGCATTGCTGAATCTGGTTCTGGGGAATGAGGTAGGTCAAGTGGAGCAAGTGTCAGTAGGTGAACATTTAGGGAACAGTGATCATAGTATCATAAGGTTTAGATTAGCTATGGAAAAAGACGGAGCAATCTAGAGTAAAAATGTTTAACTGTGGGAAGGCCAATTTCAGTGGGATGACAACAGATCTGGCCCGGGTAAACTGGAATCAAAGATTGGCAGGCAAAACTGTAATGGAACAATGGGTTGCCTTTAACGAGGAAATAGTTCAGGTACAGTTGAGGTACATTCCCACTAGGGGGAAAGGCATCTAAAGTCAGGGCTTCCTAGATGATGAAAGAGATGGAGAATATGATGAAGCAGAAAAAGAGCGTGTATGATAGATGTCAGGTTGCAAATACATCTGAGAATCAGGCTATATATAGAAAGGTCAGAGGAGCAGCGAAAAAGAAAATAAGAGGGGCGAAGAGAGGGTATGCTCACTGACCTACATTGGTTCCTGGTTAAGCAACGCCTCAATTTTAAAATTCTCAACCTTGTTTTCAAATCCCTCCGTGGCCTCGTCCCTCCCTATCTCTGTAATCTCCACCAGCCCCACAACCCTCCGAGATATCTGAGCTCCTCTAATTCTGCCCTCTTGAGGATCCCTGATTATAATCGCTCAACCTTTGGTGGCTGTGCCTTCAGCTGCCGAGGCCCTAAGCTCTGGAATTACCTCTCTTTAAGTTGCTCCTTAAAACCTACCTGTTTGACCAAGCTTTTGGTCATCTGCCCATATCACCTTACGTGGCTCGGTGTCAAAACTTGTTTTATAATGTTCCTGTAAAGTGCCTCGGGACGTTTTACTACGTTAAAGGCACTATATAAATGCAAGTTGTTGTCCCAGCACTCTTGCACCTTTTTGGGACAAGCAGTGGGATTTCCGCAAGACTGGAATGTTAGGAGAAGTTAATTCTAACAAAGATCTTTTTAACCTCGGGCGACTGTCTGTGGAGTTTGCACATTCTCCCTGTGTCTGCGTGGGTTTCCTCCCACAGTCCAAAGATGTGCGGGTTAGGTTGATTTGGCTATGATAAATTGACCCTTAGTGTTAGGGGATTAAATACGTGGGGTTACGGGGATCGGGTGGGATATGTGTCGGTGCAGGCTCGATGGGCCGAAATGGCCTCTATCTGCACTGTGGGGATTCTGTGATTCTGTGAACAGTCATGTTTTCTTTGTTGTCAATCTTTTGCAGAGAAGTACTATTATGTTGGAAAACTCCTGAAACCAGGAGAAGAGCCAACAGAATACACTGATGAAGAAGATACGAAAGATGGAAAAGAGGCTAAAGAATTGATAAAGAAGTGAAGTTCTGCAGTTTGGAGAGATCTATTTTTGTAGAATTGATCACAGCAACAACATCGTATTGAATTTTTGGAGTAAGATTTCTGTGGGGAGGGGGCGGGCATGATCATCGCAACTGTTCAGTGTCATTACTCTGGCAGATGTTTAGTGTTGGAGTATAAGTGAAGTTGTGGAAAAACTCTTAAATTGTATGGAGGAGGTACATCTTTCAAAAAACAGCACCAAGCTGTAAATATTGTAAAACTGTAATGTTAACACTATTTGTCCCAGCCAAGGCAGAGCAGCCTAGTCTGATAATCAAGCTACTCAATTCAGTCCAGTTAATTTGAAAAGTCTTAACCAAAGCTTTCCCTCGTTTCTTTAATGGGAGTGGGCAAAGGCCCTTTGTTGCGTACTAGAAATTAAGTTCCTAGAAATGCATAGATGCTGCAGCACGGAAACAGGCCATTCAGCCTGACCAGTCCGTGTTGGCTATTACCCTTCACGCGAGCAAATAGTATTAATCACATTCCCGTAAAGCTAACCTTTATTTAGCTGAAGTTGAGCTTCTAGCAGAGTTGGCGGTCCACAAAAATGTGCAACGCAAATACCAATTTACTGCTGCAAGGTCAGCTGTCAATTCTGTTCAAACGTGTTTGTCTCTTGTAAATGCAACAGAGCCCTTCTCATCGGGTGCAGTGCCTCGGTGGAAGTATGTAGCAATAACTGAACAGGATAACACAGACAGTTTGAGGGTTGAGTTCGCAGGAAGTGTGTGGAACCAGCTCAGTTACAACCACATTCCCCCTTTAAAATAATGGCATGTGAACCAAACCATTTTAATATGCATGTGAAATCATTCCAGCAGTAACCAACAAAACGTTTAGTTTCAATAATTTTTCTAATTGTGAGAACGTGACCTGTTTCTGTGTCCTTGTATAATCTGATGTACTAAGCCATCACACGTGGAGAGCTGATTTGTGACTTCTTCAAAGAATTGTGATTTTTTTTTTAAATTTCGAAAGGCCCGTGTATGCGTTTGAATGTGTTTAACTAGGTTAAAAAGTTGTATACTAAACCAAGTATAATTGAATCTACAAATATACATCAGATGATACTGTAAGCAGTCTGTTTACTTTTTTTGTTGAAATAAAGAATGCCTACTTGGATTTCAAAAAAAGTTGATTTAATTGTGTAAAAATTAGAACTTATTGACTGTACAGTCTTTATTAGGAAGTGCAATCCTTCAGAACTCCTGTGGCCCAGTTTGCCGATGTACTTGATATAGATTAAGGGTACAGTAGTGAAGTAGCTACAGTACTGGACCAGCAACTCGGTGGTTGAGAGTTCAAATTCCACCAAGGCAAGTTATGAAACTGTATTCAATGAGTCATGGTCATTTGTGAGTTGTGCCAGACAATAACCTTGAAAACTGCTGGATTGCTACAGAAACTCAACTCATTCATTAGTGTCCTGCCTACCCATTCTGATCTCACACTGTGGTTAAGGACCTTTAAACTTAGGTTTTTCAAAATCTATGTCTCCAAATGTTCAGTTTTTATTTTTACTGTCGAGAATCAGGGTTAAAAAAATAGAGCTCAAAAAAAAGGTTAAATTTTAAAAGAAAATCAGGAAAAATCAGTTTTAATCTTGAACGTCACTAAAATGCTCTACAAAAAGGGATATGTGTACTCCAATGCAATAAGTAACCTCGTTCAAAAAATACTGTCAAGCTATTTTAATAGTAAAATACATTTATAGTATTTGTCACTGGACTGCATCACAAAATGTTGACTGCTAAAATGTATATTTAAAGTAGCTCATCATCATTGTATCTTGAAACTAATTCTTACCGGGCTAGACAGGGTAGATGCAGGGAGGATGTTTCCCCTGGCTGGGGAGTCTAGAACCAGGGGTCACAGTCTCCGAATAAGGGGTCGACCATTTAGGACTGAGATGAGAAATTTCTTCACTCAGAGGGTGGTGAATCTTTGGAATTCTCTTCCCCAGAGGGCTGTGGAGGCTCAGTCGTTGAGTATATTCGAGAGAGAGATCGATAGATTTTTGGATATTAAGGGAATCAAGGGATATGGGGATAGTGCGGGAAGTTGGAGTTGAGGTCGAAGATCAGCCATGATCTTATTGAATGGCGGAGCAGGCTCGAGGGGGCCGAATGGCCTATTCCTGCTCCTATTTCTTACGTTCTAATATTTTTAACATTTGACATGAAAGTTGGTGCTAAAATATAATTTTGCAGTATGTGCTGTGAATGTTGCATTCTGATCATTGTGTGCAGTCTATCCATTTTGTTAATAGCATAGCTGTGGTTATTAATGCTTTTCATTTTGTACATTTTGCTTTATTTACAGTATAAAAGCTCTTAACATCTTGATGCAGATTTTCATTTCTTGTTCCATCATCATTATAAGCTCTAAATGTACTTTCTTTGCTTACTTGAGTATCTTGAATATTGATCAGTGGTGATGTTTTGCGTAGCTAGTAATCGGCATTCCTGTCACGTGTACAAGCCCATAAAATTTTGTCTCTGCCTATTTTTGAATACCACCTTCATTTTCCTTTTGGCACCACCGGTCAGATAGGGAAAGCACCTTGACAGCCCTTAAAGAGCTCAGCTCAGATTTGGCACTGCAGCTTGTGTCCTGGGATGTGTGCACATCATGCCAGTGACACCATCTTGTATGTTGCATAAATGTGTCATTGCAACATTCATCATTTTGGGATCCACTTTTTACAGGTCAGAATTGGGTAGAAATCTTCCCTCCCCCCCCCTGATTTTAACCTCACCCTCTCAAATCCAGGAATATATTGGAAGTCATTGGAAACTGATTTTAAAGATCACTGCTGGATCTTCATGCCATCTGAAGTAGCTTAGCAAGTCAGTCAGCTGTAAAACAATTGCTACAATGGGCCTACCACCTTCTCAATAAATGTGGCCTTGTTACTGTGGATCACAGAAAAAGTGCAGGACAAGCTACATGCAACAGACTTTTAGACAAACTGGAGTTTGTGGAGGATGGCAGCAAAGAAAGACAGACTTGCATTTATATAGCGCCTTACACGACCACTGGATGTCTCCGCACTTTACAGCCAATGAAGTACTTTTGGAGTGTAGTCACTGCTGTGGGGAAATGCTGCAGCCAATTTATGCACAGCAAGCTCCCACAAACAGCAATGTGATAACAACTAGATCATCTGTTTTAATGTTTATTGAGGGATAAATATTGGCCAGGACACTGGGGATAACTTCCTTGCTCTTCTTTGAAATAGCGCCATGGGATCTTTTACGTCCACCTGAGAGAGCAGATGGGGCCTCGGTTTAACGTCTCGTCTGAAAGACAGCATCTCCAACAGTGCAGCTCTCCCTCAGCACTGGAGTGTCAGCCCAGATTTATGTGTTCAAGTCCCTGGAGTGGGACTTGACGCCACAACCTTCTGAGGCGAGTGTGCTACCCACTGAGCCACAGCTGACAGAAGGGGTAGCAATGGCATGTTTTGGCATTGCAGAGGGGGAACTGGTGTAGGAGCAGAGGCAAGAAACGTGGAAGTATGTGGTCTCTGTTAGGATACGAGGTTTGCTCGGTCGAACAAGACTCCATAGTTGCAAAGTCGGGTTCAGCCTGAGAGGGAATGGAATCGGGAGTGTAATTTGTGGTGGGTGCCAAAGACAGTAGCTTCAGTCTTCCTGATGTTGAAACAGTAAGATTCAGTCAAGATTGGATGTTGCATAAACAGTCTTGTCAATGCAAAGGCAATCGCGGAGTCAGGTGAGGTTGAACTGGTTGTCTTGGGTGAAGGTGTGGAAGGTAACCTGCTGTCTTGATATTGCTGGAGATGTTTTAATTCAGGACTGACCATTCACTGCTTCTTCAATCCTGAAGGATGCTTCCTGAACTGAATAAACGGTTCAAATGAAACAGCCACAATTGTCTTAAAGATGTTTACATGAAATGAAAGTAATTCAGTGCTGCTTTTTGAGATCAAATTGTCTTGAATATTTTGATCTTCACGGCCATTGCAGCGTGTACATTAATTAAAAGGTACACACAAGTTTTGTACAATAATTGACCAATCCAAGCTGCTTGCCATGGAAAGTAGTTAGGTTTTAGAATAAACTTAAGCAGTCCTCAACAGGATTGAGAGTACTGTACCTCATCTGAGAAATGCACCAATTGAAAATCAGGAAAAATGTGATGTAGACTGCTGGGGGAAGAACTGCCTGAAATAAATATTTTACCTATCAAAAAGTTGAATTTGGACACATTCTGTAAGTGAACCCTTGACTGAGTTGGGGAAAGCTGCAAAGGATTAAATGTAGTTGGCAAGTGCGGTGACGTTTTGGGGATGAGGACATAAACTAGTTGATTATAATTTGTTGAATCTTGACTACAATTACCACGAAGTAGAATTTTGCTGCCCTGTTCCAGTAATAGACTACAATTACCTCATAAATAAATTGATTTCCTTTCCTTCGTCTGCGTGCCCTGGTCCAATTATCTCCTGCCTTCTAACCTGAATACCACACTTGGTCTTAATTCCCCATGTGCGACACCACAAAAACTTGCATTTATATAGCACCTTTAATGTAGTAAAATGTCCCACTGCGCTGCACAGGAGCGCTATCAAACAAAATTTGACATCAAGCCACACAAGGAGATATTAAGACAGGTGACAAAAAACTAGGTCAAAGGAGTGTCTTAAAGGAGGATTGACTAAGTAATAAGTGTGCAAAATATTTAACCTCAGCCTTGTCTTTACTTAATTAGAATGCACAAGGTGCTACTTTCACCATCATAAACCCTTGGAGTTAGCTCACTAATATCATTAGCAGCAGTGCAATGTTACACTGAAGGGTACAGTATGAATGGATAAAAGATTTTACAAAAAAAAAATTGCACCGCTTTCCCTTTACATTTAAGGAGCAAACGGGCGGTGACGCAACAAATGACAGCATAGAATCTGCAAGATGTCTACGGTTCTCAATCCAGGTTCAGTTCAGCAGAAATGACGTAGGTCTTAATCAGGTAGATCTCAGTTTGCTTTGGTTTTACACTGCGGCACAAGTGCAAAGTAAATTTTTTAAAGTTCCCACAAGCTATGTTTTTAACTCTCTAAGCTCTTCGATAACATTAGAGAATGTCATCAGCTTTTGGAGACCAGCGAATGGACCGATGAGCGTCATGCAGAATTCCACCTCCCTAAACAGAGAACATTGCTGTGCCAGCAGTGTGACTGAGCATTGCTCGTTCTAAGCCAGTACCAGTATCAGACTATGTATCATGCAAAATACTGCGGATGCTGGAAATCTGAAATAAAAACAGAAAATGCTGGAAATACTCAGCAGGCCAGGCAGCATCTGTGGCGAGAGAAACAGAGTTAACGTTTCAGGTTGACCTTTCGTCAGAACTGGAAAAAGTTAGAGATGTAACAGCTTTTAAGCAAGGGCAGGGAAAGGGGGGAGGGGAGGAAAGAACAAAAGGGACGGTCTGTGGTGATAGGGTGGGAGGCAGAAGAGATTAAATGACAAAAGGTATGATTGTACAAAGCAAAAGGAGATGGTAATGGGACAAGTAAAGAAACAAAAGATGGGTCTAGATGAGGTGTAAATGGGAATAGCAGAATCTTCAACAGCTGCCATCTGAAAAAATAGGGGCCGAGGTTATGGTCTGAAATTGTTGAACTCGATGTTTGAGTCCAGAAGGCTGTGAAGTACCTAATCGAAAGATGAGATGTTGTTTCTTGAGCTTACATTGAGCTTCGATGGAACAGTGTAAGATGCCGAGGACAGAGGTCAGAGTGGGAGTGGAGCGGAAAATTAAAGTGACAGGCGACCGGAAGCTCAGGGTCACGCAGACTAAATGGAGGTGTTCCGCAAAGCGATCACCCAATCTGCGTTTGGTCTCCCCAGTGTAGAGGAGACCACATCGTGAGCAGCGAATACAGTATACTAAATTGCAAGAAGTATAAGTTAATCGCTGTTTCACTTGGAAGGGGTGTTTGGGGCCCTGGACAGTGGGAAGGGAGGAGGTAAAAGGGCAAGTGTTGCATCTCCTGCGCTTGCACGGGAAGGTGTCGTGGGAAGGGGAGGGGTTGTTCGGGGTGATTGAGGAGTGGACCAGGGTATTGCGGAGGGAGCGGTCCCTTCGGAATGCATTTTCTGTTTTCATTTATAATGCATGTCGTGAATTAAATCTGCTTTGAACAAATGCATAGAGTCATAGAGTAATACAGCACAGATAGAGGCCCTTCGGCCCATCGTGTCCATGCCGGCCATCAAGCCCTGTCTAATCTAATCCCATATTCCAGCATTTGGCCCGTAGCCTTGTATGCTATGGCATTTCAAATGCTCATCCAAATGCTTCTTAAATGTTGTGAGGGTTTCTGCCTCCACAACCCTTTCAGGCAGTGAGTTCCAGACTCCAACCACCCTCTGGGTGAAAAAGTTCTTTCTCAAATCCCCTCTAAACCTCCCTCCCTTTACCTTGAATCTATGCCCCCTAGTTATTGACCCCTCTACTAAGGGGAAAAGCTCCTCAGCATCCATCCTATCTATGCCCCTCACAATTTTGTACACCTCAATCATGTCCCCCCTCAGCCTCCTCTGCTCCAAGGAAAACAAACCCAATCTGCCCAGTCTCTCTTCATAGCTGAAGCGCTCCAGCCCTGGTAACATCCTGGTGAACCTCCTCTGCACCCTCTCTAACGCGATCACATCTTTCCTGTAGTGTGGCGACCAGAACTGCACACAGTATTCCAGCTGTGGCCTAACCAGTGTTTTATACAGCTCCATCATAACCTCCTTGCTCTTATATTCTATGCCTCGGCTAATGAAGGCAAGTATCCCATATGCCTTTTTTACCACCTTATCCACCTGTTCCGCCGCCTTCAGGGATCTGTGTACCTGCACACCCAGATCCCTCTGACCCTCCGTCTTGCCTAGGGTCTTACCATTCATTGTGTATTCCCTTGCCTTGTTAGACCCCCCAAAGTGCATCACCTCGCACTTTTCCGGGTTAAATTCCATTTGCCACTGTTCCGCCCATCTGACCAACCCATCTATATCGTTCTGCAGACTGAGGCTACCCTCCTCGCTATTTACCACCCTACCAATTTTAGTATCATCCGCGAATTTACTGATCATACCCTTTACATTCATATCCAAGTCATTAATGTAGACCACAAACAGCAAGGGACCCAGCACCGATCCCTGTGGTACCCCACTGGCCACAGGTTTCCAGTCACAAAAACAACCTTCGACCATCACCCTCTGCCTTCTGCCACTAAGCCAGTTTTGTATCCAATGTGCCAAGGCACCCTGGATTCCATGGGCTCTTACCTTCTTGACCAGTCTCCTGTGCGGGACTTTATCGAAGGCCTTACTGAAATCCATGTATACCACATCCACTGCGTTACCCTCATCCACACACCTAGTCACCCCCTCAAAAAATTCAATCAAATTAGTCAGACATGATCTTCCCTTGACAAAGCCATGTTGACTATCCCTGATTAATCCTTGCCTCTCCAAGTGGAGACAAATTTTGTCCCTCAGGATTTTTTCCAGTAATTTTCCTACCACTGATGTTAGGCTCACTGGCCTGTAGTTCCCCGGTTTTTCCCTACTACCCTTCTTGAATAATGGTACTACATTAGCGGTTCTCCAGTCCTCTGGCACATCCCCTGTGGCCAGAGAGGTCCTGAATATATGTGTTAGAGCCCCCGCAATCTCCTCCTTTGCCTCACACAGCAGCCTGGGGTACATTTCATCGGGGCCTGGGGATTTATCCATTTTTAGGCCAGCTAAAACCGCCAATACCTCCTCCCTCTCGATGTTAATATGTTCGAGCATATCACAGTCCCCCCGCCCTATTTCTATGTCTACATCGTCCTTCTCCATAGTGAAAACAGATGCAAAAAATTCATTTAGAACCCCTCCTACATCTTCCGGCTCCACACACAGATTGCCACTTTTGTCCCTAATGGGCCCTATTTTTTCCCTAGTTATCCTTTTACCCTTAATATACTTATAAAACATCTTCGGATTTTCCTTTATTTTGCTCGCCAGTGTTATTTCATGGCCCCTCCTTGATCTCCTAATTTCTTTTTTAAGTATCCCCCTGCACTTTTTGTACTCCTCTAGGGCTTCCTCCGTCTTTAGCCTTTTGTATCTACCAAAAGCCCTCCTTTTTTTCCTAATCCATTCCCGTATATCCCCTGACATCCACGGTTCCCTGTGGTTTTTGGAACCACTCTTGACCTTTATGGGAACATGTTGCCCTTGTATGATCTCAATCTCCCTTCTGAAAGCCTCCCATTGCTCCGATGCGGATTTTCCTACAAGTAGCTGATCCCAGTCCATTTTGGCCAGATCCTGCCTTATCCTATTAAAATCAGCCTTCCCCCAATTTAGAACCTTTATTTCCGGCCCATCCCTGTCCTTTTCCATGACCACCTTAAATCTTACCATATTATGGTCACTATCACCAAAGTGCTCACCTACTAGCACTTTTTCCACTTGGCCGGCCACATTCCCTAGAATTAGGTCCAGTACCGCCCCCTCTCTTGTAGGACTTTCTACATGCTGGCTCAAAAAGCTCTCCTGGATGCACTTTAAGAATTCTACACCCTCTGAGCCTTTCACACTTTGACTATCCCAGTTAATATTGGGGAAGTTGAAATCCCCCATTATTATTACCCTATTATTTGCACATTTCTCTGAGATTTGCCTACATATCTGTTCCTCTATCTCCCCCTGACTGTTTGGAGGCCTATAGTACACTCCCAGCAAAGTGCTTGCCCCCTTTTTGTTTTTAAGCTCCACCCATATGGCCTCATTAGAGGACCCAGCTAATATATCATCCCTCCTTACTGCAGTAATTGACTCCTTAATTAATATTGCGACACCCCCTCCTCTTATACCTCCCCCTCTGTCTCGCCTGAAGATTCTGTACCCCGGAATATTGAGCTGCCAGTCTTGCCCCTCCCTCAACCATGTCTCAGTGATAGCAACAATATCATACTCCCATGTGTTTATCAACACCTTCAGTTCATCCACCTTATTTGCAAGGCTCCTTGCATTAAAATAGATGCCATCCAGCCTTGCCCTTATATATTTGCCCTGCCTACCAAGCTGACTTGTTTTTTCCTCCATAATTGGCAGCACATCCCCCCCTACTTCAGCTCCCCCCTGTATCCCATCCCCCTGCCAAGTTAGTTTAAACCCCCCCCCGACAGTGCTAGCAAACCTCCCCGCAAGGATATTTGTCCCGCTCTGGTTCAGGTGCAACCCGTCCGACTTGTACAAGTCCCACCTTTCCCAGAAGCAGGCCCAGTGATCCAGGAAAGTAAAACCCTCCCCCCTACACCAACTCTTTAGCCACGCATTCATCTGCTCTATCCTCCCATTCCTATACTTACTAGCACGTGGCACTGGGAGTAATCCAGAGATTACACCCTTTGAGGTCCTGCCCTTTAATCTGTTACCTAGCTCCCTAAATTCTTGATGCAGGACCTCATCCCTCTTTTTACCTATGTCGTTGGTACCAATGTGGACCACGACCACTGGCTGTTCACCCTCCCCCTCCAGAATGCCCTGCAGCCGCTCAGTGACATCCCTGACCCTGGCACCAGGGAGGCAACAAACCATCCTGGAGTCACGTTTGCGGCCACAGAACCGCCTATCTGTTCCCCTTACTATAGAATCCCCTACCACTATTGCTCTCCCACTCTTTTTCCCCCCCTCCTGGGCAGCAGGAGCACCCCCAGTGCAGTTCAACAAAGGCCGGAATTTAAATATTCTGAATTTTTATTTTAACAAGTCACCTCCGAAACAAATGAGAGTTTGAACCTAGCAGCAGGAATGTGATGCGGTGAAGCAAGTTTCTCCATGGGCTTCTGAGGCATATAATTTATATAAATACTTACATTATCAATATCTCTACTAATACTACAGTTCCTGAGCTGAATGCAATGGCAATTTAGATTGGGGGAGGGGGGAGGTAAAATATTCAGTGTAAAACCTGCAGAGTTATTTATTCCAGTCTTCAATCAGAAGTTTAAAAAAAACTTTCATCTCCGGCCTCGAATGAAAAAAGAAATTCAACTGCTTGGCAATAACTCCCAGTACCTAATGCAAATCACCGACCGCGTTAGAAAAAAAACATAGGAGAAGATATGCGTCAGATTAGGAATTAATTGGTGGGGGGATGGGCACCAGGATGTAGCATTAGAAAGGAGAAACATGGTGCACAAAGGATTGGGAGAGACAGCATTAGAGTAAGAAATAATACAAGAAGGCCTAAAATAGGTTTACAGTGCACGTGTGTAAATGCACAAAGCGTGGTAAATAAGGTTGGCGAGCTGCAGGCGCAAATAGCCACATGGGAATATGATGTGGCGATAACGGAGACCTGGCTCAAAACAGAGGCAGGATTACATACTAAATATTCCTGGATATAAGGTGTTCAGGAAAGACAGGGAAGGAATGAAAGGAGGTGGGGCGGCAGTACTGAGCAAGGAGAATATTACAGTGCTGGAGAGAGAGGATGTCCTGGCGGGGTCAAGGACAGAGTCTATTTGGTTAGGATTAAGAAACAACAGCAGTGCCATTAAACTACTAGGTGTATTCTATAGGCCACCAACTAGTGGGAAGGATATAGAAGAGCAAATTTGCAGGGAAATTACAGAGAGGTGCAAGAACTATAGCGTAGTGATAATGGGGGACTTCAATTCTCCTAATATAGACTGAGATAGTAATAGTGTAAAGGGCAGAGGGGGGAAGAATTTCTGAAGTGTGTTCAGGAGAACTTTCTTGGTCAGTACGTTTCCGGCCCGACGAGGGAGGAGGCATTGCTGGTTCTGGGGAATGAGGTCGGTCAAGTAGTTGCAAGTGTCAGTAGGGGAACATTTAGGGAACAGTGTTCATAGTATCATAAGGTTTAGATTAGCTATGGAAAAGGTCAGGGAGCAAGCTACAGTAAAAAATACTTAATTGGAGGGCGGCCAATTTCAGTGGGTTGAGAATGGATCTGGCCTGGGTAAACAGGATTCAAAGATTGGCAGGCAAAACTGTAATCGAATAGGCTGCCTTTAAAGAGATGGTTCGGGTACAGTTGAGGTACATTCCCTCAAGGGGGAAAGGTAGGGCAACCAAAGTCAGAGCTATGTGAAGAGAAAAAGATTGGTGAAGTCAAGCGTAGGTCCCTTGCAGTCAGAATCAGGGGAATTTATAATGGGGAACAAAGAAATGGCAGACCAACTAAATACATATTTTGGTTCTGTCTTCACAAAGGAGGACACAAGTAACCTCCCAGAGATGCCGGGGAACATAGGGTCTGATGAAAGGGAGGAACTGAAAGAAATCAGTATTTGTAAGGAAATGGTGTTAGGGAAATTGATGGGATTGAAGGCTGATAAATCCCCAGGGCCTGATAATCTACATCCTAGGGTACTTAAGGAAGTGGCCCTAGAAATAGTAGATGCATTGCTGATCATCTTCCAACATTCGATGGAATCTGGAACAGTACCCATGGACTGGAAGGTAGCTAATGTTACCCCACTATTCAAAAAAGGTGGTAGAGAGAAAACAGGGAATTACAGACCTCGGTAGTGGGGAAAATGCTGGAGTCCATTATAAAAGATGTAATAGCAGAGCACTTGGAAAACAGTGACAGGATTGGACAAAGTCAACATGGATTTACAAAGGGTAAATCGTGCTTGACTAATCTACTGGAATTTTTTGAGGATGTAACTGGTAAAATAGATAAGGGAGAACCAGTGGATGTGGTGTATCTGGACTTTCAGAAGGCCTTTGTTAAGGTCCCGCATAAGAGATTAGCGTGTAAAGTTAAGGCACATGGGATTGGGGGCAAGGTTTTGACTTGGATAGAGAACTGGTTGGCAGACAGAAAGCAAAGAGTTGGAATAAACGGGTCCTTTTCCAAGTGGCAGGCAGTGACTAGTGGGGTACCGCAGGGATCGGTCCTTGGACCCCAGCTATTCACAATATATATTAATGATCTAGACAAGGGAACTAGATGTAATATCTCCAAATTTGCAGACGACACAAAGCTGGGTGGGCGTGTGTGCTGTGAGGAGGATAACGAGAAACTCCAGGATGATATGGACATGTTGGGTGATTGGGCAGAAACATGGCAGATGCAATATAACGTGGATAAATGTGAGGTTGTCCACTTTGGTGGCAAAAACAGGAAGGCAGATTATTATCTAAATGGCAATAGATTGGGAGAAGGGGAAGTGCAACGAGACCTGGGTGTCCTTGTGCACCAGTCGCTGAAGGCAAGCATGCAGGTGCAGCAGGCGGTTAAGGCGGCAAATGGTATGTTGGCCTTCATAGCGAGAGGGTTTGAGTACAGGAACAAGGATGTCTTGCTACAGTTGTACAGGACCTTGGTGAAACCACATCTTGAGTATTGTGTGCAGTTTTGGTCGCCTTATCTGAGGAAGAATGTTCTTGCCATGGAAGGAGTTCAGCGAAGATTCACCAGACTGATACCTGGGATGGCAGGAATGATGTATGAGGAGAGATTGGGTTGATTGGGCTTGTACTTGCTGGAGTTTAGAAGAATGAGAGGTGACCTCATTGAAACTTATAAAATTCTGACAGGACTGGACAGACTAGATGCAGGAAGGATGTTCCCGATGGTCGGGGTGTCCAGAACCAGGGGTCACAGTCTAAGGGGTAAGCCATTTAGGACAGAAATGAGGAGGAATTTCTTCACCCAGAGAGTGGTGAACCTGTGGAACTCTACCACAGAAGGCGGTGGAGGCCAGTTCATTAAATATATTCAAGAAGGAGTTGGATATATTTCTTAAGGTTAAAGGGATCAAGGGGTATGGGGAGAAGGCAGGGACCAGGTACTGAATTTGGATGATCAGCCATGATTGCATTGAGTGGCGGAGTGGGCTCGAGGGACCAAGTGGCCTACTCCTGCTCCTATCTTCTTCTTCTCCCTGGATGATGAAAGAGATAGAGAGTAAGATGAAACAGAAAAAGGGGGCGTATGGCAGATGTCAGTTGGAGAATACAAGTAAAAACCAGGATGAATATAGAAAGTTCAGAGGGGAAGTGAACGAGGAAATAAGAGAGGCAAAGAGTGAGAGATAATATATTGGCAGCTAACATAAAAGGCAAGCCAAAAGTCTTCTACAGGCATATAAATAGTAAACGGGTAGTAAGAGGAGGGGTGGGGTCGATTAGGGACCTACACATGGAGGCAGAGGGCATGGTTGCAGTACTAAATGAGTACTTTGCATCTGTCTTTACCAAGGAAGTAGATGCTGCCAAAGTCATAGTGAAAGGGGAGGCAGTTGATATACTGGGTGGGATAAAAATGGATAAAGAGGTACTAGAAAGGCTTAAAGTAGATAAGTCACTAGGACCAGATGGGATGCATCCTGGGATGCTGAGGGAAGTAAAGGTGGAAATTATGGAGGTACTGGCCAGAATCTTCCAATCGTCCTTAGATACGGGGGTGGTGCCAGAGGACTGGAGAATTGCAAATGTTACACCCTTGTTCAAAAAAGGGTGCAAGGATAAACCCAGCAACTACAGGCCAGTCAGTTTAACCTCAATAGTGGGGAAGCTTTTAGAAACGATAATCCAGGACAAAATTACTTGGACAAGAGTGGATTAATTAAGGAAAGCCAGCACGGATTTGTTAAAGGCAAATCGTGTTTAACTAACTTGATTGAGTTTTTTGAAGAGGTAACAGAGTTGATGAGGGCAATGTGGTTGACGTGGTGTACATGGACTTCCAAAAGGCATTCGACAAAGTGCCACATAATAGGCTTGCCAGTAAAGTTGAAGCCCATGGAATAAAAGGGACAGTGACAGCATGGATACGAAATTGGCAAAGTGACAGGAAATAGAGAGTAGTGGTGAACAGTTGTTTTTCAGACTGGAGGAAGGTATAGTGGTGTTCCCCAGGACTCGCTTCTAGGACCACTGCTTTTCTTGATATATATTAATGACTTGGACTTGGGTGTACAGGGCACAATTTCAAAACTTACAGATGACAAAAAACTTGGAAGTATAGTAAACAGTGAAGAGGATAGTGATAGACTTCAAGAGGACATAGACAGGCTGGTGGAATGGGCGGACACGTGGCAGATGAAATTTAACAGAAAAGTGCGAAGTGATACATTTTGGTAGGAAGAATAAAGAGAGGCAATATAAACTAAAGGGTACAATCATATAAACTAAAGGGGGGGTGCATGAACAGAGACACCTGGGGGTATATGTGCACAAATCGCTGAAGGTGGTAGGGCAGGTTGAGAAAGCGGTTAAAAAAGCATACGGGATCCTGGGCTTCATAAATAGAGGCAGAGTACAAAAGCAAGGAAGTTATGATGAACCTGTATAAACACTGGTTCGGCCTCAACTGGAGCATTGTGTCCAATTCTGGGCACTACACTTTAGGAAGGATGTGAAGGCCTTGGAGAGGGTGCAGAAAAGATTTACAAGAATGATTCCAGGGATGAGGGACTTCAGTTGCGTGGATAGACTGGAGAAGCTGGGGTTGTTATCCTTAGAGCAGAGAAGGTTGAGAAGAAATTTGATAGAGGTGTTCAAAATCATGAGAGGTCTAGACAGAGTAGATAGAGAGAAACTATTCCCATTGGCAGAAGGGTCGAGAACCAGCGGACACAGATTTAAGGTGATTGGCAGAAGAACCACAGGCGACATGAGGAAAAACTTTTTTTACGCAGCGAGTGGTTTGGATCTCGAATGCACTGCCCGAAAGGGTGATGGAGGCAGATTCAATCCTGGCTTTCAAAAGGGAGTTGGATAAGTACCTGAAAAGAAAAACATTTGCAGGGCTACGGGGAAAGGGCGGGGGAGTGGGACTAGCTGAGGTGCTCTTGCAGAGAGCCGGCATGGGTTCAATGGGCCGAATGGCCTCCTTCTGTGCTGTAACCGTTCTATGATAAATACCAGCCACTGGGGGACATGCAAGTGTTGCAATCCAAATCATTGTCATCGTAGCTGAATGTATTCACATACTGTAAAATAAAGCTAATGAGGTCCTTAGACTCTAGTCCAAATCTGTAAATTTATATTTCATCACTTGAATCGTCTCTCTTTTAGAAATGCTGCTTACTGGTCACTTTACAAACATTTTACATAAATACGATGTAATTTGAGTCATTTGACAACCAAAAGTAAACTTAACAAAAAAAAGGCAAACTTCCCCATTTTACAAAATGGGTTGTCAAACTAAATGGTGCAGTGGAGCCCCTCATGTTAGTAAACCAAATTCTCCCGTTAAATTAGGCTTAGAAGAGAAGTAAAGGACTGAAAAATGAACTAGGCTACAGCAAGGAAGGGGGGGAAAAAACAGCTTGAAAGAATGTGTTGCGAGGGGTTGCAATTAAAGTTAGGTCTGTGCCATGCTAATTTACTGGAGCATCAGAGTTTATGTCGGAATCAGGACCAGAGAATAATAGTAATTAAAAGCTTACGCCCTCGGTTTCAGCACAAAGCCTGCTGCATCATTGAGTTTGTCCACTGCAGAAAGAACAAACTTGCATTTATATAGCACCGTCCACGTCCTCAGGACATCACAAAGCACTTCACAGTCCATTAAGTACTTCTGAAGTGTAGTGTAGTCACAGCCAATTTGTGTCCCCAAACACCAATGAGATAAGTGACCAGATTATCTGTTTTTCCCCAGTGGTGTTGACTCTGGGGAAAATGTTGGCCAGTACAAAGCATTGTTTAGGAGGAGGCAGTTTAAGATTTATTTTAGGGGAACACTTGTTATGTATTTTCTTTTTCCTTCCGTTGCCAAAAATCTGGAATGTATCCTTATTTTTCTATGTGGAGTCTCTAAAATTTAGAATTTGTTCTCTTAGATGTGTTCCCCAAGAATGAATGATTGCTGGTCAGCCAAGCAGGCTCAACCACAAGCTCTATGTTTCTATGTTTCATACCTAAGCTAGGTTTTAGTGTGCTACTTTGTTCAAATCAGATTAATTGAAGTACCTGTACTTTGGCCTCGAAAAGCACCGATTTTATTATAATAACCGCACAAGTCAAATTGTATGGGAATCCTTTTTTTCCAAGTTTGGTGCTTTGGATAAAATAAGCAGATTCGGTTACTAAATTAGAGAGGATATGATACAGAGTGAGATTCATTGTACTCAGACCTCCTAAATTACATTTATTCACTTTAATCCCTCTTCTGCTTATTTACGGTGATGAATTTTGCTTGTATCGGTTTCATACTTCATCTTTTGCTCATATCTATTACCATCATGAAGTCTGTGGTCACCAGCAAAATGCTTGTGAAAATGTGTCTGGTTTCCATTTGCTCCTATTTGTGAACGGTAATAATGAGGCCTAAAATCTATCTCGTGAGGCCAAGAATAATCTCCATAGAAATCATGGTGAATACCAAAACCTCTCCCATAAGAGCAATAATTATCTATACATTCATTCTGCATGTGTTGGGGTGGAGTTGAATGACCTCTCCAATGGGATTTTGAATCTCTATTAGAATCCATAAACTGGTGTTTACGCTTACTGTGCTTGTCTTTGGGAGGGACTTTGGTCTTAGTGTTGCTTCCTTTCTTTTTGTGCTTTGCTTCATCGCTGAAGACTTTAGATCGATTACAGAGCTGATTATTCAAGTCCAACTCAGTGCTAGGATTTGTCCCTGAACCTTCACCATTCCATAAGTCTTTCCTCTGGTGCCCACTGTAAGGTTTGCTGGAACTGTTCAGTTCTTCTTTGAACTTGCTTGCATTTTCTTTCCAAGGATACTTTAGTTCACTCCTGGCTCTAACTGGAGCTGGCTTTACATCATCGCTGCATGTTCGAGATTTTTTGCTGGGCTTGTGGTTCGAGACCGCTTGGTGAAAACCCGACTTGCAATTTGGCCAGCTGTTCTCAGCACTGAACTCACAAAGGTTATCTTCGTGAATGCGCTTTACTTTTTTATTTGACTGTTTCAGCTCATTCATGTTTTCTTTGATGCAACAATCTGGTTCAATCTTGGTCACTTTGCACTGGGATTTCAGTTGGCTGCTGTACTTTTTGCTTGGACCCCTGGTCTGGCTACTGTTCTCTAGCCTTGGTCGAACCAGGTCGTTTTGAGAGTTTTTAATTGAAACTTTCCAATTGCTAGTGGGGTTTTTCCATGGTTCGTTGGAGGTGGTGGAAGATATCCACAGATCCTTAACTTCGGCGCTGGAATATAGATTCTCAGGGTCACTGATCAATTTCCCCTCTTGCTTCTTGAGGTCACAGACAGGGACTCCACAACCAACTGTATCTTTTAAGTGTCGTCGGTAGCCACCAGCAAAATCATCCCGAAAATCCACTTGGCTGCCTGAATCCTTCCACAGCACCTGGAACTTTCTGTCATATTCTTTCAGCTGACGGTTGGTGCTGCTGCTGGAGGCTTTCTGCTTGGCCCCAGACTCGCTGATGGTGATTGTCCACCTATAGTCGCTGTCGTGCGCATAGTCCTGCCACCTGTTTCGCTGTGTGATGCTGAGCTCGGTGCAAAGACGGCTCGATTTATTCTTCAAATCTATCCGAAAGCTTTTCCCGTTGTCAGAGACTATCCTCCGCCACTCGGAGTGGTCTCCGGGGTCGCTGGCACCGCGGCAGATATTTGCACGGCTGAGATCCAAAGGGCAAGCATGCTGATGATAATTCAGCAAACAACCGACAAAATCCTCGTACTCGTAAAGGTGATGGCGGATCTGGTGGTCGACGGTTGTGACCTTGCGCGAGTGTCCATTACACAAATAAGTATCATGGCCACTTGCATGCCGCTTACGCAAGTATGCGTCGCAATCCTGCATCACGGTAATTTGCAATGATCCAGATTCATGAGGTGTTGGGACCTTTCCCCTGACTGGGCCGTGCTGCTCCATGGAGTCAATGGGAGTCACGTGTGCCAGTGAGGTGGTGAATGGAAAGTTGGTGGTTCGTGAAGTCAAAGGCTCCATGGCTCCAGCAAGTGACTTGTGCTTCTCCCAATCAGTGTTTTCTTGCAGCATCTTAATCTGCTTCCATTCTTTAGTCTTCATTGTTTGAAAGCCTTTCTTTCCAGCTACATCTTCATCTGGTTTCTCTTGCTCATTTTCCTCCGCGTGCTCATGTCCCACCTTTTTCTGGCAAAACTTCGCTGCGCCACTCTCAGGAAGCTGTCTCTTCTGAAACCTCATTTCCCTTTGCAAGAGCAACTAGAAACAAACACAAACAGTACAATAAGTGTTTGGTGCAAAGATAATGGTGAGTAGGTCCATCTCGTTTCTATAAAATGTTTACTGGTTTATTGAGGTCACTAAAAAAAAAGTTTTTTTTCCATTCTCAGGATGTTGGCATGGCCAGCCTTTATTGCCCATCCCTAGTTGCCCTCGAGAAGGTGGTGGTGAGCCACCTTCTTGAACCGCTGCAGTCCATGTGGTGAAGGTACTCCCACAGTGCCGTTAGGGAAGGAGTTCCAGGATTTTGACCCAGCGACGATGAAGGAACGGTGATATACGTCCAAGCTAGGATGGTGTGGAAGTGGTGGTGTTCCCATGTACCTGTTGCCCTTGTCCTTCTAGGTGGAGAAGGTCACGGGTTTGGGAAGTTCTGGCGAAGAAGCCATGGCGAGTTGCCGCAGCGCAGCCTATAGATAGGATCTACTGCAGCCACCGTATGCCGGTGGTGGAGGGGGTGAATGTTTAGGCTAATGGATTGAGTGACAATCAAGCAGACTGCTTTGTCCCTGGATGGTGTGGAGCTTCTCGACTGTTCACCATCCAGGCAAGTGGCGAGTATTCCATCACACTCCTGACATGTGCCTCGTGGGTGATGGAGAGACTTTAGGGAGTCATTAATAAGTCACTTGCCATAGAACACCCAGCCTCTGACCTGCTTTAGCAGCCATGGTATTTATGTGGCTGGTGCAATTGAGTTTCTTGTCAAAGGTCACCCCCAGGATTTTGATGGTGGGGGAACTTTCATTGGTAATGGTATTGAATGCCAAGGGGAGGGGGGGTTAGGTTCTCTCTTGGCGGAGAAAGTCATTATCTGGCACTTGTGTGATGCGAATGTCTGGCTGTTGGCCATGTCTGCTTCATTATCTGAGGGATTGCAAATGGAGCTGAACATTGTGAAATCAGAAGCGAACAGTTCAACTTCAAACCTTGCCCATCTGGAACTTTATTACTGGTAATTAAATACAATAATCTTGGAGAAAACCGTCTCTATAACATTGGTATATTAGTGGTGGTGTGGAGATGCCGGAGTTGGACTGGGGTGGACAAATGTAAGAAGTCACACAACACCAGGTTATAGTCCAACAGCTTTATTTGAAATGATTTCAAATAAAGCTGTTGGACTATAACCTGGTGTTGTGTGACTTCTTACATTGGTATATTAGTGACAGAGCAAGCAAAACAAGGAAAAGAAATAATATTCACTGCCAAAATAAGTTGACTCAGGTCACTCTCTATTTGCACCATGCACGGACAGAGATGATGTTTTGCTTCCTAGTCCCAGAATCCTTCCCATGCCACTCTATTCCTCTCCTCAGACACTTCCCTAGAAATAAGGAAGTACGGCAAAGCAGGAACTCAATGTCTGAGGAATTGCAGGTAAAGAGAAAAAACACAGAATTTATGGAGTACGTATTAAGGGCAATCTGAGAAATCTAAAGGATGTCAAGGCCTTGGAGAGGGTGGAGAGGAGATTTACTCGAATGGTACCAGGAATGAAACACTTCAGTTATGTGCAGAGACTAGAGAAGCTGGGATTGTTCTCCTTAGCGCAGAGATGGTAAAGGGGAGATTTAATAGAGGTGTTCAAAATTATGAATGATTTTGATAGAGTAAATAAGGAGAAACTGTTTCTACTGGCAGGGGGGGGGGATCAGTAACCAGAGGACGCAGATTTAAGATGATTCGCAAAAGAACCAGAGGGAAGATGAGGAGATTTTTTCCCCCCCTTACACAGCGAGTTGTTGCGATCTGGAAAGCACTGGCTGAAAGGGCGGTGGAAGCAGATTCAGTAATAACTTTCAGAAGACAATTGGATATATACTTAAAAAGGAAACATTTGCAGGGCTACGGGGAAAGAGTGGGGGAGTGGGACTAATTGGAGAGGTCAGTCAAAGAGCCGGCACAGGCACGATGGGCCGAATGGTCTCCTTCTGTCTGATTCTGTAGGAAAGAAAGGTTTTTGACATGTGCTATAAAGTATTTTAATTAAGAGCCAACATACTCCAGCAGGTTATAAAGCAGTTCCAGCAACCAGTCTGTTCTCAGAAATATTGTCCTACGCAGTGGGAAATGCTTTATCTGCCCGTCTGCAAAAGGTTTTGCATAATATGGCAACAACCCAACATTGCACAACGTCAAATCATGTGATACCTGTTATCAGGGTAGCAGGAACAAACATTTAGCTTTCTCAGAGTGTATATGCATAAGAGACTTGTGTAATGGTAATGTACTAACAGAATATACTTATATAGTGACACTTTCTTTGACTTGTACTCTGTATAAGGCAAGATATCTGTTCCCTTTCTCATCACCGCTCTTCTGTAATCCAATATGTGCAATCTAGAAGATAATTTACTTTTTGAATTTCATTTAAACTTCTTGATTGAACAGGGTTAACTCAGTTTACACTCTGTATTTTAAATATGCATCAAGATATCGGCCACTGTGTCTGTACGACCAATTGACATGAGGGAAAGACGCGTGTCCTGTCAAACACTGGTGTCAAACTGGGCGAGCGGACAAATCACATTAACACCTTTGTTCAGAGGTGGTTGAATATTATCGACGATTCCTAGTGAAAACATTGCGAAATACTCCTGGATCGTTCTGCAGGGAACGTGATTGTAAACAGGTGGGAGTGCATTTTTCTCTGTTTGCTACTGATAGGGAAAAAGGGCCGTGCAGGTGTAAAGTGAGGTACCCTGCTGTTTTCAAAATGATCTGCAAATAGAGTAACCAAGCATATGAACAGAACCTGCAGGCAGGGTACGCTCCAGATAACGGGTTTCCCCTCTCATTGTCTGTTCCACATCACCGCTCATTCCACAAGAACATAGGAACAGGGGGAGGCCATTCAGCCCCTCGAGCCTGCGCTGCCATTCAGTGAGATCATGGCTGATCTGTGACCTAACTCCATATAGCTGCCTTTGGCCCATATCCCTTAATACCTTTGGTTAACAAAAATCGATCAATCTCAGATTTAAAATTAACAATTGATCTAGCATCAATTGCCGTTTGCGGAAGAGAGTTCCAAACTTCTACCACCCTTTGTGTGTAGAAGTGTTTCCTAATCTCACTCCTGAACGGTCTGGCTCTAATTTTTAGACAATGCCCCCTAGTCCTAGAATCCCCAACCAGCGGAAATAGTTTCTCTCTATCTACCCTATCTGTTCCTCTTAATATCCTGAAAACTTCGATCAAATCACCCCTTAACCTTCTAAATTCCAGGGAATACAACCCTAACTTGTGTAACCTCTCCTCGTAACTTAATCCTTGGAGTCCGGGTATCGTTCTAGTAAATCTACGCTTCACTCCCTCCAAGGTCACTATACACTTCCTAAGGTGCGGTGCCTAGAATTTCTCACAGCACACGTTATGTTTCAGCATTTAGTTTGTCAATTTTCCTGATTTTGTTCCCTTAAAGCGATTCCCTGAGGCAGCAGGGAGGGGCGGGGGAAGTAGGTCCTTCCAAAGAGAGGAACTGTGGCTGAGTCTACACAACAGGAAGCAGGTGAGGTGGTTACCGTGCCAATGGTGTGCAGGAGCAGAGTGCTAACCTCCCATTACACAGCACATCGCGTGCTCTACATGCACACAATCTGCTGAATGCTAATCTCCTACATCGGAGTTTGCCCTATTTACGTGTTTTTATTCAGTCAGTAGTTTCACGCACACAGTATGTGGTGTTCTGTGGAAAAGCTTCACAGAAGGTTACGTTATCTTTGGTGCTGACTTGTTTTTAATGTTTTGCCCACAACTTGTTCAGCCCCATCCACCCCGCAGTTATCCAGGCGATGACAGCACAATTAGCCATCCCAAGGTCGACCATTCCTTCCTTCTCCCATCTTTCCGTGGTACTGCTCTCTCCTGGTTCCACTCATACCCGCTCACGATGCAGGCACGACATCGCTTGCAATGTCTACTCTGCCGGCAATTCCGGTGCACCCCAGGAGCCCATCCTTGGTGCTCCCATTGCCATCTGTATGCTACCCCTTGGTGACACCATCAGGGGCAAGCATGGGGTCAACTTCAACTCTATCTCTGCCCACTCCACCGATCCAAAAGGCGTTTGTTTGTTAGACTTTCCAAATGCCTGTCCAGCATCAAGATCTGGGTGAGCCAGGACCTCCTCCAGCTTAATGTCAGCAAAACTGGATCTTACTTTCTGGTTACCGCCAGTATACAAGCAGCGCTTTCCTTCCCACTCCCAGCAACCTCCCCAGGTACTAGCCCAGGTAGAGTCAGAAGATTTTTTATTTATTTGTTCCTGGGATGTGGCCGTCACTGGCAAGGCCAGCATTTATTGCCCATCCCTAATTGCCCTCGAGAAGGTGATGACAACCGAGTGGCTCGCTGGGCCATTTCAGAGGGCAGTTAAGAGTCAACCACATCGCAGTGGGTCTGGAGTCACATATAGGCCAGGTAAGGACGGCAGATTTCCTTCCCTAAAAGTAATTAGGGAACTAGATGGGTTTTTACGATAATCCAATAGTTTCACGATCACCATTACTGATGCTAGCTTTATTCAATTAACTGAACTTAAACTCCCCAACTGCTGTGCTGGGATTTGAATTCATGTCTCTGGATCTTTAGTCCAGGTCTCTGGATTACTAGTCCAATAACATAACCACTACGCTACCGTAACCGTGACTTCCTGTTTATTCCCAAGTTCAGCTTCCTCCCTCACATCAACCCCGCGTTTTTCCATCTCGACAACATTGTCCCTCCGCTGCTCCTACCCACCCACCACAGAACGCTAGTCCCTGCCTTGGTTACCTCGAAGCCTCTCTAACACCCTCCTCCCCAGACTCGTTGCCTCAACCCTCTCGAAGCTTCAACTCATCCAACAAGCTGCCTCCTCGCCAAGTTGCGCACCCCCACCATCCCGGTCCTGTCCAAGCTCCACTTGCTCTATGGGGCTGATTTCACCATTCACCTCCCTGTTTGCAAATCCCTCCGTGCCTTACCCCCACCATTTCTTAGTGATTTCCTCCTGCCTTATCTACCCGCGTGCACCCTCCACTCCTCTAACTCAGGGTTTTCCCTGACCCCATTCCATTCACTCCACTATTGGTGGCTGCTCATTCAGCCACTATCACCCTGCACACTTCCCTCTGCCCTGCCACTTCCCTTCCTGTTTTTGAAACCCTCCTCTTTGCCTGCGCCTTTGGATTCCCCCCCCCACCCCACCCTAGCCCTCTCCAGTTTTCCCCTTTACCCCGCCTGGTCTGTTGTGCCCCTCTTATTGTAAAGTGCTCCGCACATTCCTGTGGCACGATAGAAATGCAAGTTATTGTCATGACCTCTGTCCCTGTATCTCGCTCTGCTGTGGGATCAGACTGATGGACCTGCCCAAGCAAGGGCACAACAAATCCAGCATGCCCGCTGTGTTTCAGCATTTACTTTGTCAATTTTCCTGATTTTGGTTTGCTTAAAAGGTGATTCTCTGAGGTAGCAGGGAGGGGTGAGAGGGAGTAGGTCCTAGCACAACGACAGGACAGGTAAACAGGACATTCACTGCTTCTTAATGTCACTCAGCTGACAGTCAACAAAAGGTTTTGATCGGCAGCTGAAATGCTCCACCTAGTGGCCCAGCTAAGAACTGATAAACTGAATTAAACCTGTTTCGCTGAATCAACAGCGCCTGGTAAAAAACAGAAAAACTTGCATTTCTATAGCGCCTTTCACGACCTCTGGACGTCTCAAAGCGCTTTACAGCCAATGAAGTACTTTTGGAGTGTAGGAAACGCGGCAGCCAATTTGCACACAGCAAGCTCCCACAAACAGCAATGTGATAATGACCAGATCATCTGTTTTAGTGATGTTGATTGAGGGATAAATATTGGCCGGGGACACCTCCCCTGCGCTTCTTCAAAATAGTGCCATGGAATCTTTTATATCCATCTGAGAGCGCGCAGACGGTGCCTCGGTTTAACGTCTCATCCGAAAGACGGCACCTCCAACAGTGCAGCACTCCCTCAGTACTGCACCGGAGTGTCAGCCTAGATTTTTGTGCTCATGTCTCTGGAGTGAGACTTGAACCCATGACCTTCTGACTCAGAGGCGAGGGCGTTACCCACTGAGCCACAGCTGACACTATAAACATATGTCGTGTGATAAAGTGTGTCCTGGTAGCTATTTGTGCTGACCCTACTGACAGACTCTCGGGTAATTTTAACCTGATGATGGGATAGAATCGGCTACTCGTCTTACACCCTGCCTGAGAGAGTCAAGTTTGTTATGTTTGGACAACGTTATAACAATTAAAACTGTCTTTCTGAACACTTGCAGTACAAGATATGTGTTATATGTATTTCTACTTCCCCCTTTCACTGGGAAAGAAAGAACATGTGTTTATATGGTGCCCTTCACATCCTCAGGACAGTTGCTTTGCCGGGGAACACAGCAACTAATTTGTGCACAGCAAGGTTCTACAAACAGCTATGAAGAGAGACTGGACAGGCTGGGGTTGTTTTCCTTAGAGCAGAGAAGGCTGAGGGGGGACATGATTGAGGTGTACAAAATTATGAGGGGCATAGATAGGGTAGATAGAAAGGAACATTTCCCCTTAGTAGAGGGGTCAATAACAAGGGGGCATAGTTCAAGGTAAGGGGCAGGAGGTTTAGAGGGGATTTGAGGAAAAACTTTTTCACCCAGAGGGTGGTTGGAATCTGGAACTCACTGCCTGAAAGGATGGGAGAGGCAGGAACCCTCACAACACACAAGAAGCATTTGGATGAGCACTTGAAATGCCATAGCATACAAGGCTACGGACCAAGTGCTGGAAAATGGGATTAGAATAGATAGGGCTTGATGGCCGGCGTGGACACGATGGGCCTCTTTCTATGTTGTATAACTCTATGACCAGTTAATCTATTTTGGTGGTGGTGACTAAAGGATGAACCTTGGACAGACACGCAGCGTGGAATCTTGTAGTGAGAAAGAAAACAAAGGTTTTCATCCACAGCTGAACTGCTCCACCTAGTGCCCCACACAAGAATTGCTAAAATGAATTAAACCTGCTTCGCAAGACTGAAATCAACCGTGAGAGGAAAGGGTACGAGACAATACTTAATTCTAGCACTCCCTTCCCCAACCCCACATGGCTCCGTTGGTAAATGTACCTTCAGGTGAGCCTCACAGTCTAGGAAGCACCCAAATCAGATCACTGCCTGCTTCAGCTGGACTAGTGCCCTGAACAAAAGAACATAAGAAACAGGAGCAGGAGTCGGCCATTTGGCCCCTTGAGCCTGCTCCGCCATTCGATAAGATCATGGCTGATCTGATCTTGGCCTCAACTCCACTTTCCTGCCCACTCCCCATAAACCTCGACACCCCTGTTTTCAAAAGTCTGTCAATCTCCACCTTGAATATATTCAGTGACTCCGCCCCCACAGCGCTCTGGGGAAGAGAATTCCAAAGATTCACGACCCTCAGAGAAGAAATTCCTCCTCATCTCTGTTTTAAATGGGCGACCCTTTATACTGAAACTGTGCCCCCTAGTTCCAGATTCCCCCACGAGGGGAAACATCATCCCTGCCTCTACCTTGTCGAGCCCCCTCAGAATCTTATATGTTTCAATAAGATCACCTCTCATTCTTCTAAACTCCAGAGTATAGGCCCACCCTGCTCAACCTTTCCTCATCAGACAACCCCTTCAACTCCGGTATCAACCTCGGTGAACCTTCTCTGAACTGCCTCCAGTGCAAGTGTAGAGGAGGGGGGGAAAAAATCAGCTATTGCTCCTATTCCTGACTGCTTTCCAGTCATCCCCGGCTATAAAACATGCACATGTGGACACTGGGTGTGGAAGAGGATCCACGTTGGACAGCCCCCTGATGCTCAGTGTGGAGACTGGCATGTGAAGAGTTGGCCACTTAGTGAGGTACCAGAGAACTACTGCCAGCCACGGAACCAGAACCTCGCAGAGGTCATCGCCTGTAGGAGATCGAGGGGACCGGAGGGAAGAAATGGGGGGGGGGGGGGGGGGGGGGGGGGGAGAAAGAGAAAAAGAGAAGGTGGTGGAGAAATTCACTAAAAAAACAACTTACTTTTGCGCTGCTTAAAAGCACAGTGAGAAGCTTGTAGGAGTCCAGCTTCCTCTGTGCCAACACCAGCTTTCTCTCCTCCCATGCAGTGGCCTCCCTCTGCTCTTTTTCATTCTCCATTTTTATCTTCCACAGTTTACGCAGGCGCCGTCTCTCTTCCCGCTCTTTCTGCCTATGTTCGCTCCTCAGCTTCTCTTTCAGTTTCTTCTCCCTTTCCCGCTCATCCTCCTTGCGTTTTCTAAAAGGCAACAGTTCAGAAAGTCGATGTGAATTTACACAGAACCGCTCTGGGCGTTTTGAGTTTGTTTATTGCTGATTCAACATCAAGTTAAAATTCATGAAATAAAAAAGTTTTCTCTCGATGAAAATCCAGTTATAAATATATAGAGTTACGTTCAAATTCCCTTTCAAACACAACTTTATTTATATGCGAGATAACGTAGCAACCACATGTGTCTTATATAAAAAGGGACGTACAGTATAGGCTGGAGAATACTGTGGATCGAAACAACAGAATTAAGCAAACTCAGGAAATCCAGCAGTTTTTTTTTAACACACAAAGCCCTGGTTAGACCACACCTGGAGTACTGTGAGCATTTCTGGGCACCACACCTTAGGAAGGATAGATTGGCCTTGGAGGTAGATTTACAAGAATGATACCCAGACTCCATGGGTTAAGTTACGAGGAGAAGTTACACCAATTAGGGTTGTATTCCCTGGAATTTAGAAGGTTAAGGGGTTATTTGATCGAAGTTTTCAAGATATTAAGGGGAGCAGATAGGGTGGATAGAGAGAGAAACTATTTCCGCTGGTTGGGGATTCTAGGACTAGGGGGCACAGTCTAAAAATTAGAGCCAGACCTTTCAGGAGTGAAATTAGGAAACACTTCTACACACAAAGGGTGGTAGAAGTTTGGAACCCTCTTCCGCAAATGGCAATTGATGCTGGGTCAATTGTTAATTTTAAATTGGACATTGATAGATTTGTGTTAACCAAAGGTATTAAGGGATTTGGGGCAAAGGCGGGTGTATGGAGTTAGGTCGCAGATCAGCCATGATCTCATTGAATAGCGGAACAGGCTCAAGGGGCTAAATGGCCTCCTCCTGTTCCTATGTGTGCTATACCTGAACACACTGTATCATGAAGAGTTATAGTGGGAGTGTTACTATAATGAAAAGAGCCATGGAAAGAACCTCTTCCACATATACAAGAGAAAGAATCTCAAAGAATCAGATCATATGTAAAATAATGCTCCACCTCCCATCCCTTCTTCACAACCCTCCTTAAAACCCACCTCTATGACCAGGTTTTTGGTCACTGAAATAAAGAATAGATTTGCCTTCCAAAGTTAGGCTTTATTAACTTTAAAATCGGCAGCATATCTTTCTACATCCAGTCCCAACTAAAGCTAGAAAAGGACTGAATTTAAGGTAGCCACAACACATCATGTGATCATCAACTACCAATGAGATTACAACACATATCCCAAGGCAGTTAACAAACGAATCACAATACTTTTACTAATCAAGGAATAATCACCACATTCACCCCTCCTTTAAAATATACTCCAACCTAATAACTTTTACAATTTACAATTAATTATTTACAACTAAACTATGCACGAGAATAAAACTATTTACATAACAATACTAAATGAACAAATAATAACATTACGCATAAGTATTAACTATCTCTCAACTAAAACAATATACTATAATATTTCAACAATTTTTAAAACATTACTATCAATTTAAAAGTCCATTTTCAATCGGTCGACCGGATATCTTGTCCGTGTCGACCTTCTTAACCTTGGTGAAATTCCTTGCCTTCCCACGCCAGAAGGCACAGAAGTATCTTCAACAGGAAGGCTATCCATATCCCGATTCTCAATGGTTTCCGGATTAGAAATCCCATCAGAAGATGAACTGGGACGGTCATAAACATCTATCAAAGGCTGACTAATAGAAGTATGATTATCTGCAATCGGATTGGAAATATTCGTAGTATCTGTAACAGCATCCACATTATCCGAATCATGACCATTATTATTATCCTCAGAAGAGGGCTGGCCCCCACAAGGAGCCAAGTCTTTAATTGAAACAGTACTTTCTTTCCCATCTTGGAATCGAATATGAGCATATTGGGAATTTGCCTCCAACAGCTCCACCTCCTCCACCACCAAGGGGTCATATTTTGACAATCTAACATGGCGTCGAAGCAACACAGGTCCCTGCATAGTAAGCCATGAAGGTACCGAATATCCCGTAGTAGATCGCCGCGGATAGTTAAAGAGCCTTTCATGGGGGGGGTCACATTAGTAGCCGTTGAAAGCAATGATCTAATGGAATGCAGGGCATCAGGCAGTACCATTTCCCACTGTGTATTCTTAAGGTTCCGGGATGTCAACGCCAACATAACTGCCTTCCAGATCACCCCATTGTATCGTTCGCACTGACCATTACCCTGGGGATTATACGGGGTAGTTCGACTAGTAGAAATTCCCCGACTCTGAAGGTATTCCTTCAACTGGGAAGACATAAAAGAACTTCCCTGATCCGAATGGATATACGCAGGCATCCCAAAGATGACAAAAAGTTGAGTCAAACATTTAATAACTGTAGCAGCTGATACATCTGCACAAGGAAAAGCAAAAGGGAACCTTGAAAACTCATCCACAACAGTAAATATATATCGGTTTTGAGTAGTTGAAGGAAGAGGTCCCTTAAAATCAACACTCAAACGTTCAAAAGGAGAAGTAGCCTTTATAAGATGAGCTCGTTGAGGCTTAAAGAAATTCGGTTTACACCGAGCACAGAGAGAACATGATGAAGTCATCCGCTTGACGTCTTCAACTGAAAAAGGCAAGTTCTTACTGCGTACAAAGTGTATCATCCTCGTAACCCCAGGATGACATAAGGCATTGTGAAGATTAATAAGCGTATCTCCGTGAATCACCGAACAATAAGCCCTTGACAGTGCATCAGCAGCAACATTATCCTTCCCCGGACGATAAACTATGTCAAAATGGTAACATGCCAACTCAATCCTCCATCTCATTATTTTATCATTTTTAATCTTTCCAAAATGTTTAACATCAAACATAAAGGACACAGATTTTTGGTCAGTTACCAACGTGAAATGTCGCCCCGATAAATAATGTCTCCATTTACGCAATGCTGCTACTATTGCGTATGCCTCTTTTTCTATTGAGGAATGTCTTTTTTCACTATTATTCAAAGTACGTGAGAAAAAGGCCACAGGTCTTCCATTTTGGTTCAAAGTAGCCCCAATTGCAAAATCCGAAGCATCCGTCTCAATCACAAAGGGAACCTGCTCATCAATGGAATGCACAACTGCTCCTAAAATATCCTTTTTAAAATTCTCAAAACATGTCCTGGCCTCCCATGATAGAGGATATGTCGTAGCCCGAATAAGAGGCCGGATCTTCTGTGAAAAATTTGCAATCCAATTAGAATAATAAGAAAACAGTCCAACAACTCGTTGCAAAGCCTTAGAATTAGTAGGACAAGGTAAATCGATCAATGGTCGCAGACGTTCTGGATCTGGTTTAATCTTATTTCCCGAAATAATATACCCCAATAGATTTACCTCAGTAGTCGAAAAGACACATTTCTCTTTGTTAAAAGTTAAACCAACTTTTTCCGCAGCTTGAAGGAATCTTTTTAAATTAGAATCATGCTCCACCCTTGATTTGCCACACACTGTGATGTCATCTAAGTATGAAAAGGTGTCAGAGAGGGAGTTATCATTTATAAAAGCATCCATTGCCCGTTGAAAACAAGCAACACCATTAGTAACACCAAATGGTATTCGGCAAAACTGATACAGCTTTCCACCAGCCTCAAAGGCCGTATATGGTTGATCCTTCTTAACAATAGGAATCTGATGATAAGCACTCTTTAAATCAATAGTGCTAAAAACTTTATACGGAGATACTTTATTGATAAGCTCATCAATCTTAGGCAAAGGGTACGCGTCTAATTGAGTATACCTATTAATAGTTTGGGAATAGTCTATCACCATTCGTTTCTTGTGTCTCTCATTAGTCGTGACAACTACCTGTGCTCGCCAAGGCGAACAACTAGGTTCAATGATTCCTTCCAATAAGAGACGTTGAACTTCAGAATTAATAAATTCTCTATCCTGACTACTATATCTTCTTGACTTGGTAGCAATTGGCTTACAATCCGACATCAAATTGGAAAAAAGTGATAATGGAGGAATAGATAAAGAGGTTAATCCACAAATAGATAAAGGTGGCTTAGTCCCTCCAAATGAAAGACTAAGAGACTCGTGTAACTGAAGCACATCATGTCCAATCAAAATATCCGCACAGAGATTAGGCAAAACAGATAGGCGTATATCAGTATACGTATTACCCAGAAGAACCATTTTCACAAAGCAACAACCAGCTATTTGTGAAATAAGGGTCGTCTGAGCCATACACACCTGATACGTAACAGGCGAAATTTTCAAATGCTTCTCCTTCGCAAACTGAAGACTTATAAAACTCTCAGTACTGCCCGTATCTATAAGGGCCTTCACTTCCAACCCATTAACTTGAGCCGTAACTATAGCTTTGTTTAGGCCATGAGCAAATGCAGCAGAAATTGATGCAATAAACGCCCTATCTAAAGGCTGAATAGTCACAGAAGAGGTAGTGGAGGAAGACCCTCCCACACCAGGAGAAGGGAAGGTAATTGAACCTGATGATTTGCACACACGTGCATAATGACCTCTCTTGCTGCATTTACTACACACAGCCTCCCGAGCAGGACACTTCAGACGAGGGTGCCGGATATTCCCACAAAAATAACACTTCTGAATCCTAGAGGCAACGGCCGCCGAAGTAGAAACTGTTTCAAAATCTAGTAAACCACTCCCATTAAGTCCACATAATTCCTTTTCATCCGAAACTGCCGAAACCATAGTCGCAGGCCGATTAAAAAGAGCATAAGAATCCGAACTTCTCTGAGCCATATCCAATGTAGAAGCTTGCTCAAAAGCACTTTTAAGATCCAGAGTCTTATTTTCTAACAACCGCTGACGAATTGATCTAGACAGTAATCCATTAATAAAGGCATCCCGTACCGATTCGTCCTTATATTCTTCAGCCGTCACAGCCTTATAATTACAGTCAACACTAAGGCACTGAAGTGCTTATAAATAAGTATCCAAAGATTCTCCCACCTGCTGCCTACGGGCAGATAGAAGATGACGTGCAAATACCTCATTCTTTGGTTTAACAAAAATCTTTTCCAATGTAGAAGTAGCCTCTTCATAAGTTTTACAGTGCAAAATATATTTATATACATCCGGGTCAATGTAGTTGATCAGCATATTCAGCTTATTTAGAGCCTCTTGATCCAACACGCCCAAAGTTTTTAAATGTACAATACCAATGTTTCCATTTATCATCCACTCCAGCAGAATTGGGGTCAGCCTTGAATCGTTCTGGTTGAAGATATCGCTCCATTCTAACATAAAGTTAATAAATTGAAATAAAGAATAGATTTGCCTTCCAAAGTTAGGCTTTATTAACTTTAAAATCGGCAGCATATCTTTCTACATCCAGTCCCAACTAAAGCTAGAAAAGGACTGAATTTAAGGTAGCCACAACACATCATGTGATCATCAACTACCAATGAGATTACAACACATATCCCAAGGCAGTTAACAAACAACGAATCACAATACTTTTACTAATCAAGGAATAATCACCACATTCACCCTTCCGGTGGCCCTGGAGATGGAGCACGCGGTGTCCGCCGGCGAGCTCGAGCTCTTTCGTGACCGGTGGGCGCCGCGGGGACTGGAGTGCGTAATCGATTTAAGGGGTCAAATTTTAATTTGATTTATCGGGTTTATTTAAAGGGTTTATTTGTTTAAGGGTTTTTTTTGGGTCTAAAAAAAGACAGTCACCCTTCCTAATATTTTCTCCTTTGACTCAGCGTCCATTTTTGTCCGATTACACCTCTGCGAAGCACCTTGGGATGTTTTTCTATGTTAAAGGCGCTATCTAACACAAGTTGTTGTTGTTGTAGCATATGCGAGTGCTGTGTGACCGTAGATGTACAACACTGACTACGTCTTAATGAAATATGTATAGCTTGTAAAATAACAACTTGATCAGACTTGAGCCTTGGGGACTATTTTAACCTAGTCAGGAAACACACGGGGATCGGGTGCAACTCTGTGTTTACACCCCGCCTGATTTTACTCTACATTGATGTTAATGGAGAGTAATAGCGAGCGAGGTGTAAAAATGGCGTTCCACCCATCCTGGGGCTTTCCCTGCCTGCGAATTCGGCTAAAATTAATCCCTAGGTAGTTCTGTAAAATTGCAATTAAAATGCATATTAGAGGTTAGACTTCTGTATCCGGGAGGTGCTGAGTTTAGTTTGTTACGTTTGGTCAGTGTTATAACAATTAAAAGTGTTATTCTGAACATGTGCAGTATGAGATATATATGTTTTATATACTACTATTACCCTTTCATTGTGAAAGAACGAACTTGCGGTTAAATAGTGCCCTTTACATCCTCAAGACAGTTGCTTTTTCAGGGAACACAGCAACTAATTTGTGCACAGCAAAGTCCTACAAACAGCAAATGAGGTAAATGACCAGCTAATCTATTTTGGTTGATTTTGGACTCTAGATGCTTTTTCTGTTAATCTATTTGAAGGATGAAACTTGGACAGTAGTGGCATGGGACTCGAGATGCTTTTTCTGTTAAAAATTAGCTAAACATCTATTCTTTTCTGTTAAAATATAATGATGGAAAATAGACAATGCCACTTTATACATATTTTAATATATTCATTAATGTATATTTCATGGGTTTATCTTACATTTATTAAATGCGTTAATGTTTAAATTGGTCAGTATTGAAACTGTGTTGATGACTTGTTATTAACTAACCTGACGAAACGGGTTAAAAATCAGAGAACATACATGGAAGAATGGGTTATAAACCCATGGTTAACTATGGCACAATTATACACGATCCTGAAACGTACTACAAGTTTCAAGATATTGCACATTACAGTCATGCCATAAGTCGTGTTGTGTTCCAGGATTACTCAGGACCTTTGCTCCCAAGTCCGACTGTACGTGTTGGGCTACAGACAACCAAAGTCAACGTGAAGACTGCCTGAAATTTACAGCAGTTTGGGGTCTGCTATCTTTTATTATAATTCAGTGACAATCAGTAAAAGGCTAATGTCACCATGAATACACTGTCTGGGAATTAAACATACCAGGTTATTTAACGATCAGGAAGGACGGGGAGGTGGGGTGGCTATGTTAATAAAGGAAGGAATCACTGTAATACAGAGAAATGATATTGGGTCAAAAGATCAGGATAATGAAACAGTTTGGGTGGAGGTAAGGAATAATAAGGGGAAAAAAACACTAGTGGGCATAGTCTATAGGCCTCCGAACAGTTGCAACTCTGTTGGACGGAGTATCAATCAGGAAATAGTTGAGGCTTGTAAGAAGGGAACATCTATAATTATGGGGGATTTTAACTATCATATTAATTGGACAAATCAAGTTGGGCAGGGCCGCCTTGAGGATGAGTTCATTGAGTGTATTAGGGATGGGTTTCTTGAGCAGTATGTAACTGAACCGACCAGGGGGCAAGCAACCTTAGATCTGGTCCTGTGTAACGAGACAGGATTAATTAAAAATGTCCTAGTAAAGGATCCCCTTGGAATGAGTGACCATAACATGGTTGAATTCCATATTCAATTAGAGGGTGAGAAGGCTGGATCTCAAACAAGCATGCTAAGCTTGAATAAAGGAGACTATGAAGGTATGAGAGCGGAATTGAGTAGAGTGGATTGGGAAAATAGATTAAAGGGTAAGACGATACATGATCAGTGGTGTACATTTAAGGAGTTATTTTACAACTTCCAAAAAATATATATTCCACTGAGAAGAAAAGGGTGTAAAAGAAGACAGCCATCCATGGCTTAGTAAAGAAATTAAGGATAGTATTCGACTAAAAACAAGGGCATATAAGGTAGCCAAATCTAGTGGGAGGATAGAGGATTGGGGAAACTTTAAAAGACAGCAAAAAATAACAAAAAGATTGATTAAGAAAGGGAAGATAGATTATGAAAGTAAATTAGCAAAAAATATAAAAACAGATAGTAAGAGTTTTTATAGTTATATAAAAAGAAAAAGGGTGGCTAAAGTAAATGTTGGTCCCTTAGAGGATGAGACCGGGAAATTAATGGTGGGAAATATGGAGATGGCAAAAACACTGAATGAATATTTTGTATCAGTCTTTACAGTAGAGGACACTAAGAATATCCCAACACTGGACAAACAGGGGGCTATGGGGGGGAGGAGCTAAACACGATCAAAATCACTAAGGAAGTGGTACTCGGTAAAATAATGGGACTCAAGGCAGATAAATCACCTGGACCTGATGGCTTACATCCTAGGGTCTTGAGGGAAGTGGCGGTAGGGATTGTGGATGCATTGGTAATAATTTTCCAAAACTCCCTGGACTCAGCAAAGGTCCCAGCAGACTGGAAAACTGCTAATGTAACACCCTTATTTAAAAAGGGCAGTAGACAGAAGGCTGGAAACTATAGACCGGTTAGCCTAACATCTGTGGTAAGTAAAATTTTGGAGTCCATTATTAAGGAGACAGTAACAGGACATTTGGATAATCATAATTTAATAGGACAAAGTCAGCATGGTTTTATGAAGGGGAAGTCATGTTTGACAAATTTGCTGGAGTTCTTTGAGGAAGTAACATATAGGGTGGATAAAGGGGAACCAGTGGACGTAGTGTATTTAGACTTCCAAAAGGCATTTGACAAGGTGCCACACAAAAGATTATTGCTTAAGATAAAAAAAATCACAGGATTGGGGGTAATATTCTGGCATGGATAGAGGATTGGCTATCTAACAGAAGGCAGAGAGTTGGGATAAATGGTTCATTCTCAGACCGGCAATCAGTAACTAGTGGTGTTCCGCAGGAGTCAGTGCTGGGTCCCCAACTCTTTACAATCTATATTAACGATTTGGAGGAGGGGACCGAGTGTAACATATCAAAGTTTGCAAATGATACTAAGATGGGAGGGAAAGTAGTGAGTGAGGAAGACATAAAAAACCTGCAAGGGGACATAGACAGGCTAAGTAAGTGGGCAGAGATTTGGCAGATGGAATGCAATACTGGAAAGTGTGAGGTTATGCACTTTGGCAGGAAAAATCGTAGAGCAAGTTATTATCTTAATGGCAAGAAACTGGAAAGTACTGAAGTACAAAGGGATCTGGGGGTCCTGGTGCACGAAACTCAAAAGGTTAGTATGCAGGTGCAACAAGTGATTAAGAAGGCCAATGGAATGTTGGCTTTCATTGCTAGGGGGATAGAATATAAAAATAGGGAGGTATTGCTTCAGTTGTACAAGCTATTGGTGAGACCGCACCTGGAATACTGCATACAGTTTTGGTGTCCATACTTAAGAAAAGACATACTTGCTCTCGAGTCAGTACAAAGAAGGTTCACTCGGTTAATCCCGGGGATGAGGGGGTGGTCATATGAGGAGAGGTGGAGTAGATTGGGACTCTACTCATTGGAGTTCAGAAGAATGAGAGGCGATCTTATTGAAACATAAGATTGTGAAGGGGTTGGATCGGGTGGATGCGGGGAGGGTGTTCCCGATGATGGGTGAAACTAGAACTAGGGGGCATAGTCTTAGAATAAGGGGCTGCTCTTTCAAAACTGAGATGAGGAGGAACTACTTCACTCAGAGGGTGGTAGGTCCATGGAATATGCTGCCCCAAAAAGCTGTAGAAGCTACATCATTACATAAATTTAAAACAGAAATAGACAGTTTCCTAGAAGTAAAGGGAATTAAGGGTTACGGGGAGCGGACAGGAATTTGGACATGAGTCTAGGTTCGGATCGGTCATGGCCCTGTGGGTAGCGGAGCGGGCCCAGGGGCTGTGTAGCCTGATCCTGCTCCTATTTCGTGTGTCTAATTCTGTTAGATGCAGGAGATGGTTCTGTGATCGTAGATTTGAGGTTAGGATCAGATCAGCCATGATCTTATTGAATGGCGGAGCAGGCTCGAGGGGCCGATTGGCCTACTCCTGCTCCTGTTTCTTATGTTCAAACATTAATGACCAAAGATTTAGCATTAACTTTAACATCCTTCTGTCTTTCATTAATTTTTTTAAAAAAAACAATGAATGACCCGGGAGCTGAATTACTAAATGCCGGATAATCGATGTTGAGGGCACTTAGACATTAAGAGCAGAAGTTATTTTTTGCAACAAACCTGTCCCTTTCTGATAAATCGACCCCACTGACCGGCTGTTTCATCGAATCATTCAATTCCTTCTCTCTCCAGAATCCATTTATACTATCCGGCTCAGAGGTCGTCGCCAGTACCAGTGAACAGTTCCACTTCAATTCCCTACTTATTAATTTCCAAATATTTAATCTTGCTTCAGCAAACGTAATACTCTGGTTTTCGCCCCTCATTTACTGAAAGCAGCGGGTCATGCTGGAGTATGCTGTACAGCAATAAGAAATACTTGAATTTATATCGCGGCTTTCACAACCTCCGGACATCCCAAAGCACTTTAAATACTTTAGAAGTGTGTACTCACTGCTGTAAATTAGGTAATGCGGCAACCAACTTGCACACAGCAAGGTCCCACAAATAGCAATGAGATAAATGACCAGATAATCTGTTTTAGTGATGTTAGTTGAGGGACAAATATTGGCCAGGACTCCCCTGCTCTTTTTCAAAATAGTGCCATGGGATAATTTACATCCACCTAAGAGTAGACGGAACCTCAGTATAACACCTCATCTGAAAGATGGTGGCCGCAATTTCCCCAACCTCAGCGGGTCCGGGGCGGGCGACGTCGGTGGCGGGTCCTGACCCCGCTGCTGGCTCCATCCCGCTGTCCAAAATTATTTTCCCCTGATTGGGCTTGTTAAGCCCGCCCAGCGCGTTTGCTGGTCAATTGAAGGAAGCAGGTCTGATGATGTCATTTAATGATGCATCATCAGCTGGTTTCCTTAAAGGGACCATGCACAAATTGATTTTGACAGTTGTGCTGTCGGTGTTCAACAGCATTGAGGTGCTGCAAACACTGACAAGCACTGCACAGAGGCACAGGGCTGCACCCAGGCTCTCCCATGACTCCCTCCATATGCTTATGGAGGGAGTCACAGCACACAGGCAGGTCCTCTTCCCTTCCCATGGGCGGAAGAGACATCCCCAGGAGACCAACGCAGCCTGGTTGCACATTGCACAGGAGGACACAAGCAGGGATGTGGTCATGAGGACCAGGCTGCAGTGGTGCAAACCTTTCAATGATCTCAGTAGATCACAAAACGTTAGTACAAAACCACACTCAACCTCATCCTGCTGTGCCACTCGTCACATCTCCATCACTCTGCCTTCCCTACCCTACTCCTGCACATCCTTACTCACACCAACTTACCTTGCACCTCCACCCATCCCTCTCTATCTACATTATCACTTCCCCATCTCACTAGCCACCCCTCACACTCACCCTAGTCCAATCATACCAAGTCGCAACACACAAGGGTAGGCACTTGGGTGTTTTATGCAATGTTCATGTAAAGTTTGTGTTAATGTGGTGTCCAACATTGAAACCTTTATTTTCAACACTGTGTTCTTGGACAGATTGGTGTGCACCTTTGGAAGTGGCTTAGTGAGTTGCAATGAATGGTGAGACATAACGGTAACCCCGCAATGGTGATGAATGTGAAAGGAACGACTGGGACATTGTAGGAATGCTTTATGGTGCTGGTGTGGGGTGTTGCCAACCTGGCGCATCATGTGGCAGACAGGGTATACAGCGTCAAGTGAAGTAAATCTGGCCATGGTGAGGCCATCCCTGGCCTCCCACGCAGCAATGTGGTCGGGTGTTGATGCCGTGTGTCCTGTGCAGCATCAGGTGATTGCGGAGAAGGTTGGTGTTGTTGTTGGTGCTGCTGGTGTTGGGGCGGATCGTGGTGGGATTCGGAGGACCAAGGTGAGGAGAGTACCCATGTTGATGGAATAGATGGCAGGTGAAGGTGAGATGACAGAAGCAATCGGTCAATGGTGAGAGAGGTTGTTCCAATGAGGTGACACTGGATAGAGAGTTTACTCCAAACACTTGCAACCTGCATAAAGCTCAATCTCTTTTCCAAATACAGTAAGCAATAGCTTCTGAGCTTGGAAAGTGAACAGGTGTGAGATGGGAGCTTTTATAGCACATTTGCAGCTGTCAAGTAATGAGATGATCCCATGCTCATACAACTCCTGACCTCGTTACCCGACGTGATCCCCGAGCAGCGTGGACCCCGTAAAATGTAAAGGTGAGCTCAAAATACTTCTTAATGGGCTGTTAACAAGGTCATAATGACCTGAATTGCCTCCCCCGCCGCTGCATGTCGGGTCTGTTCAGTGCCAACAGACCGGACATCTGGGAAAGGCGCGTCAGGACCCCGCTGTCAAATAAAAACATTTTCCCACCTGACCCGCCACGGTTGACCCCCTGAAAAATTACCCCAGATATCTCTGACAGTGTAGCATTCCCTCAGTATGGCACTGGAGAGTCAGGCTAGATTATGTGCTCAAGTTCTCTGGAGTGGGACTTGAACCCACAACCTTCCGACTCAGGCGAGGGTGCTGCCCACTGAGCCACAACCGACACAGCTTACAACTGAAGCTCTTTGTTACCTCACCCAAATGGCAAGAACGTCAAAGCCAAATCTGATTCTGTCCTCACCGAACGTCCATACACAGGCACCTTACCAGCAAGAGCCACTGGAATAGCAATCAGAAGCAAGAAGCCTCACCAATTTCCCTCCCTCTCTAATACATAAATGTCAAAACCAATTCTGGCATCCCACTCTGACCGGTCTAATTCAACACAGGCCTGGTCTGCATAACTTAGTGCCCACTAATCATTGCACTTGAAATTCAGTTAATTAAATAAATCTGGAATAAAAAGCTCATGTTAGTAATGGTGACCATGAAACTATCGGATTGTCGTAAAAACCCATCTGGTTCACTAATGTCCTTTAGGGAAGGAAATCTGCCATCCTTACCTGGTCTGGCCGATATGTGACCCCAGACCCACAGCAATGTGGTTGACTTTTAACTGCCCTCTGAAATGGCCTAGCGAGACACTCAGTTGTACCAAACTGCTACAAAGAAGACAGACTGCAGCGGTTCATGAAGGCGGTTCACCATCACCTTTTCAAGGACAATTAGGGATGGGTAATAAATGCTGGCCTTGCCAGCGATGCCATATGGTTGACTCTTAACAGCAATGTGGTTGACTCTTAATTGCCCTCTGAGGTGGCCTAGCAAGCCATTCACTTGTAACAAACCGCTACGAAAAACAAGAATAATAATAAAACTGGATGGACCACCCGACATCAACCTAGGCACCGGCTACGGACACAACAACGGCACACCCAGCCCAGTCGACCCTGCAAAGTCCTCCTTACTAACATCTGGGGGCCTGTGCCAAAATTGGGAGAGCTGTCCCACAGACTAGTCAAGCAATAGCCTGACAGAATCATACCTTTCAGCCAATGTCCCAGACTCCTCCATCACCATCCCTGGGTACGCCCTGTCCTACCAGAGGTAACGGCACAGTGGTATACAGTCAGGAGGGAGTGGCCCTGGGAGTCCTCAACAATGACTCCGGACCCAATGAAGTCTCATGGCTTCAGGTCAAGCATGGGCAAGAAAACCGCCTGCTGATTACCACCTACCGCCTTCCCTCAGTTGATAAATCAGTACTCCTCCATGTTGAACACACTTGGAAGAAGCACTAAGGGTAGCAAGGGCACAGAATGTACTCTGGATGGGGGACTTCAATGTCCATCACTAAGTGTGTCTCAGTAGCACCACTACGGAGTGAGCTGGCTGAGTCCTGAAGGATAGAGTTGCCAGACTAAGACTGCAGCAGGTGGCGAGAACACCAACATGAGGGAAAAACCTACTTGACCTCGTCCTCACCAATCTACCGGTCACAGATGCATCGGTCCATGACAGCACTGGTAGCAGTGACCACCGCACAGTCATTGTGGAGACAAAGTCCCATCTTCACACTGAGGAAACCCTCCACCATGTTGTGTGGCACTACCACCGTGCTAAATGGGATAGATTCAGAACAGATCTAATAGCTCAAAACTGGGCATCTAGCAGCAGAATTGTATTCCACCACAATCCAGAACCTCATGGCCCAGCTTATCCCTCACTCTATCATTTCATTCAAGCCAGGGGACCAACCTTGATTCAATGAGGAGTGCAGAAGAGCACGTCAGGAGCAGCACCAGGCAAACCTAAAAATGAGATGCCAACCTGGGGAAGCTGCAACACAGGACTACATGCATGCTAAACAGCAGAAGCAGCATGCTATAGACAAAGCTAAGTGATCCCACAATTGACAGATCAGATCAAAGCTCTGCAGTCCTGCCACATCCAGTCATGAATGGTGGTGGAAAATTAAACAACTAATGGGAGGAGGAGGCTCCATGAATATCCCCATCCTCATTGATGGTAGAGCCCAGCACGCAAGTGCAAAAGACAAGGCTGAAGCGTTTGCAACCATCTTCAGCCAGAAGTTCCAAGTCTATATCGGCCTACTCCTGTGATCCCCATCATCACAGAGGCCAGTCTTCAGCCAATTCAATTCACTCCACGTGATGTCAAGAAACAGCCGAGCGCACTGGATACAGCAAAGGCTATGGGCCCTGACAACATCCGGCTATTGTGCTGAAGACTTGTGCTCCAGAACGAGCCAAGCTGTTCCAGTACAGCTACAACACTGGCATCTACACGACAATGTGGAAAATTGCCCAGGTATGTCCTGTCCACAAAAAACAGAACAAATCCAATCCGTCCAATTACCGCCCCATCAGTCTACTCTCAATCATCAGCAAAGTGATGGAAGGTGTTATCGACAGTGCTATCAAGCGGCACTTACTCACCAATAACCTGCTCACTGATGCTCAGTTTGAGTTCTGCCAAGACCACTCGGCTCCTGACCTCATTATAGCCTTGGTCCAAACATGGACAAAGGAGCTGAATTCCAGAGGTGAGGTGAGAGTGACTACCCTAGAAATCAAGGCAGCATTTGACCGAGTGTGGCATCAAGGGGGGCACGGTGGCATAGTGGTTAGCACTGTTGCCTCACAGCGCCAGGGACCCGGGTTAAAATCCGGCCTCAGACGACTGTGTGTGTGGAGTTTGCACATTCTCCGTGTCTGCGTGGGTTTCCTCCCACAGTCCAAAGATGTGCGGGTTGATATACCTATCAATTCCTCCAATAAAAGGCGAAGAGTTACGAAGGTGACTAAAGGTTTTTATTGACTAAATAACAGAGCCCACTCTTGTGGGTGATCCGATCCAAGCAGGAGGAATACCAGCCAGTCGCTCACCTTTATACCTGGCCTGGTGGGTGGAGCCAAGGCGGAGTCGGCAGTGGTCATCCTAGGTATAGCAGTGTAGCAAGAGGCGACCTCGTACCGTGATACAGTTATAACAAACAGTGGTGAACAGTGCTAACTACTAACAGTGATACGATAGTGAACGTGGTTTACCACACGGGTTAGGTTGATTTGGCTATGATAAATTGACCCTTAGTGTTAGGGGATTAAATACATGGGGTTACGGGGATAGGGTGGGATATGTGTCGGTGCAGGCTCGATGGGCTGAAATGGCCTCTATCTGCACTGTGGGGATTCTCTGTAGGAGCCCTAGTAAAACTAAGTCAATGGGAATCGGGGGGGAAAACTCTCCACTAGCTGGAGTCATACCTAGCACAAAGGAAGGTGGTTGTGTTTGTTGGAGGTGAATCATTTCAGCCCCAGGACATCGCTGCAGGAGTTCCTCAGGGCAGTGTCCTCAGCCCAACCATCATCAGTTGATTCATCAATGAGCTTTCCTCCATCATAAGGTCAGAAGTGGGGATGTTCGCTGATGATTGCACAGTGTTCAGTTCCATTCACAACTCCTCAGATAATGAAGCAGTCCATGCCCGCATGCAGCAAGACCTGGACAACATTCAGGCTTGGGCTGATAAGTAGCAAGTAACATTTGCGCCACACAAGTGCCAGGCAATGACTAACTCTGACAAGCGAGAGTTGAACCACCGGCCCATGACATTCAATGGCATTACCATTGCCGAATCCCCCACCATCAACATCCTGGGGGGCCATCATTGACCAGAAACTTAACTGGACCAGCCACATAAATACTGTGGCAACAAGAGCAGGTCTGAGGCTATGTATTCTGTGGAGAGTGTCTCACCTCCTGACTCCCCAAAGCCATTTCACCATCTACAAAGCACAAGTAAGGAGTGTGATGGAATACTCTCCACTTGCCTGGATGAGTGCAGCTCCAACAACACACAAGAAGCTCGACACCATCCAGGACAAAGCAGCCCGCTTGATCGGCACCCCATCTACCACCTTAAACATTCACTCCCTCCACCACCAGCGTACCGTGGCTGCAGTGTGTACCATCTACAAGATGCACTGCAGCAACTCGCCAAGGCTTCTTCGGCAGCACCTCCCAAACCCGCAACCTCTTCCACCTAGAAGGACAAGGGCAGCAGGCGCATGGGAACACCACCACCTCCAAGTTCCCCTCCAAGTCACACACCATCCTGACTTGGAAGTATATCGCCGTTCCTTCATCGTCGCTGGGTTAAAATCCTGGAACTCCCTCCCTAACAGCACTGTGGGAGTACCTTCACCACATAGACTGCAGCGGTTCAAGGCGGCGGCTCACCACCACCTTCTCAAGAGCAATTAGGGATTGGCAATAAATGCTGGCCTTGCCAGCGATGTCCACATCCCAGCAATTAAAAAAAACTTATTCACTCAGCAATTGGGGTTTGACCTCATCATCATTTCATCTATTTATTTTAAATTCCTGAGCTAAGTCCTACTTGCCCAGATGTCAGCCTACTAGTAAATCCTCCTCACTAATTCCCATGATATAATCAGCAATTATCATTTAAACAATTAAATTCCAAAAATAGGCAGAAAAACAAAAGGATGTTAGACGGCTGAGGAATTGCTATCCAGTTTAAGTTTAATGAGTGTACTTCAGTGAGTATCAGCTGTGGCTCAGTGGGTAGCACACTCACCTCTGAGTCAGAAGGTTGTGGGTTCAAGTCCCACTCCAGGGATTTGAGCACATAAAGCTAGGCTGACACTCCAGTGCAGTACTGAGGGAGCGCTACATTGTCGGAGGTGCCGTCTTTCAAATGAGATTAAACCGAGGCCCCGTCTGCTCTCGCAGGTGGACGTAAAAAATCCCGTGGCACTATATCGAAGAGGAGCAGGGGAGGTATCCCCGGTGTCCTGGCCAATATTGAATCCCTCAACCAACATAACAAAAACAGATTATCTGGTCATTATCACATTGCTGTTTGTGTGACCTTTGCCACGTTCCCCACATTACAACAGTGGCTACACTTCAAAAAAGTACATTGACTGTAAAGCGCTTTGAGACGTCCGGTGGTCGTGAAAGGCTCTATATAAATGCAAGTCTTTCTTTCATAGAGATATTCAGTCTTGAAGTAAGTCTGTGTGCATTACAAATTTCAAAATATAATATTGAAATCGGCCCCATCTCTGTATAGCTCAAAGCACCGGTATCTTGCAGTGGAGCAGATTGCAAGTGGACACTCAGCACAAACATGGCACTGCGCCATCACAGGATCACTTACAGACTAATTTTGGAATTGTCTGATATCTTCCACAGATATGGAACCAGAAAACCCGATGGCTAACGTCCGCTGGTTTCTACCATGCACTGACAAGCTGTCTGTTATCTCTGTGCAGATCAAAATGAACAGCTTGCCAGAATTTGAAAAAATTCCACAAATTGTGTCACCTTCAATAGTAAAAAAAAACACTTCAGCCTCGGCAACCCAGTAATTAGGCAGGTTAAACATCAAAGCTGGAAGGCACTGGGGGGTCAATGCGACATTAACAACTGCCCTGATGCATTTCCTCCGAGCACCACATCCCACAGCAGTCACTCTCTAACCACCCACACTGGAGTGAGCAAAGTAAACCATCACACAGAGAAAACTGCTTCTGATGCGATAGATTTCTATCACTAATACAAAAGCAAAATACTGCGGATGCTGGAAATCTGAAATAAAAACAGAAAATGCTGGAAATACTCAGCAGGTCAGGCAACATCTGTGGAGCGAGTAATGTTTCAGGTCGATGACCTTTCGTCAGAACTGGAAAAAGTTGGAGATGTAACAGATTTTAAGCAAGGGGAGGGGGGAGGGGGAGCAAACTCAATTGCTACTTGGCCCTAAACAGACAATACAACATAGCTGATTACCTGACCATGGTAAAGGATAACAAACTGAGAAGAACCTTGACAAGGTACAGACTTAGCGAACATAGCCTAGCGATCGAAAAAGGCAGACACAGGCAGACCAGGCTGCCAAGAGAGGACAGGATATGCTCTCACTGCAGTCAGGGAGTGGTGGAGACAGAGATGCACTTCCTCACAGCTTGTGGAAAATATCAGGGCATCAGGGAGAATTTCTACCAAAAATTCTCACAAATATGCCCTGATTTCAGAAATCTGAATGACAACCAAAAACTCCCATTCCTACTGGGAGAGGAGAGAAGCTGTATAACACTGGCGGCAAAATATGTTACAGCTTGCCATGAACAGAGGGACAACCAGTAAACTAAGAAAAGAATATATATAAACAATGCGAATGTATATTTATACACTCAGGGATATACCTGTTTATACACTATGAATAGAACTGCGTTTATGTGCTAAACCATAAATGTATTTTGATGCTTTGGCAACATAAGATGTAACTTATCATGCCAATAAAGCGATTTGAATTGTGAATTGTGGGAGGGGGAGAGGGGAGGAGAGAGGGGGGGGGAGAGAGAGGGGGGGGAGAGAGAGAGGGGGGGGGAGAGAGAGAGGGGGGGGGAGAGAGAGAGGGGGGGGGAGAGAGAGGGGGGGGGGGGAGAGAGAGGGGGGGGGAAGAGAGAGGGGGGGGGGAAGAGAGAGGGGGGGGGGGGGAGAGAGAGGGGGGGGGGGAGAGAGAGAGGGGGGGGGAGAGAGAGGGGGGGAGAGAGAGGGGGGGAGAGAGAGGGGGGGAGAGAGAGGGGGGGGGGAGAGAGGGGGGGGAGAGAGGGGGGGGAGAGAGGGGGGGGGGGGGGGGGGGGGGGGGGGGGGGGGGGGAGGGGGGGAGAGAGAGGGGGGGGGAGGGGGGGGAGAGAGGGGGGGGGGAGGGGGGGGGGGGGGGGGGGAGGGGGGGAGAGAGAGGGGGGGGGGGAGGGGGGGGAGAGAGGGGGGGGGAGGGGGGAGGGGGGGGGGGGGAGAGGGGGGGGGGAGAGGGGGGGGGGGAGGGGGGGGAGAGGGGGGGGGAGAGGGGGGGGGGGGGAGGGGGGAGGGGAAGGGGGGGGGGAGGGGAAGGGGGGGGGGAGGAGGGGGGGGAGGAGGGGGGGGGGAGGGGAAGGGGGGGGAGGGGAAGGGGGGGGGGAGGAGGAGGGGGGGGAGAGGGGGGGGGGGGAGAGGGGGGGGGGGAGAGGGGGGGGGAGAGGGGGGGGGGGGGAGAGAGGGGGGGGGGGGGGGGAGGGAGAGGGGGGGGGGGAGGGAGAGGGGGGGGGGGAGAGAGGGGGGGGGGGGGGGAAGGAGAGGGGGGAGAGAGGGGGGGGGGGGAAGGAGAGGGGGGAGAGAGGGGGGGGGGGGAAGGAGAGGGGGGAGAGAGGGGGGGGGGGGGAAGGAGAGGGGGGGGAGAGGGGGGGGGGAAGAGGAGAGGGGGGAGAGGAGAGGGGGGAGAGGGGGAGAGGGGGAGGGGGGGAGGGGGGGAGGGGGGGGGGGGGGGGGAGGGGGGGAGGGGGGGAGGGGGAGGGGGGGAGGGGGAGGGGGGGAGGGGGAGGGGGGGAGGGGGGGAGGGGAGGGGAGGGGAGAGGGGGGAGGGGAGAGGGGGGGGGAGGGGTGAGAGAGGGGGGGGAGGAGGGTCTGTGATAGGATGGAAGTGATTAAATGACAAAAGGATTTGTATCACTGCTTTTGTTGATTGGATGCAAACGTTAATTTTGTACTTATTACTATCCGAGTGCTTTACCTGCCTGGTTACAGTTTTATCAAATCTTATTTTGTTTTACACATATCTCCGACATATAAAAGTAAAAGGGTTTACCCGCCGGTCTAGAGGTAGACTCTAACCCACCCAGGCATCTCGTAAAGTAGGTTCTGATTTACCGTTCGGCCTCCCTGGACTGCTCCTCTTCCTTGTCCCTCTGTTTTTGCACCTCGCGCCGTTTCTCCAACTCTTGGAGCTTTAACCTTTCGAGGTGCCGCTTTTCGATGGCCGAGTCACTAAGGTGCTTGGTTGTGTCAAAGGTCACCTGGAAGAGAAGGTACGAGACTGGTCCCTGTAAGAGTTACTGCACCTTAAAACAAACACGCATTAGGGACATTGGTACCATTCATCAGAAGGGGACACCAAGAAATCAGCCAATTAGCACAGAGTCAAATTGATTATGTCCCTTGATAGACAGAAAGATGCAACCAGAGCTAATTAATTAAATTGAAGGAAACTTGGAACACTCTACAGGGATATCAAAGCCTAAAAAATTGTTCCTTTCCTCGGGCTAAATAGATAACTTTTCCCCCCCATTATATTTCAGCTGCCGCTGGTACATAGCACTTTTACGCAGTAGTTCCTACTGATACTGGCCATCTAGTCAAGAGCTGGATGCTGAGGGACAATGTAGCCACATCCCCATATATCAGCTGCAAGTACTTTAACACCATACCTTTATGTTACATGCCAGTGCCTTTCCATCATCACCTTTGTGCATCAACTTCATTCCCCGTAAAGACTCCATCGCCTTCACAAAGCCCGAACATTCCTGGTACTGGATGTACGCTTCGAAGGTGGGGAGCCCGCCAATGCTGAACGTACTGAACTTCTTTCCTGTCATTTCCTCTCGATAGGGATCCAACATGGGAATGTCAACATTCCGAATCTCCCCAAATCTTCCAAAAACCTTTTGAAGGATCTCTTCCGTTGGCTTTTCCCTATTGAGCTGATTTGAAGACAGCCACTTGCAAGGCAACCCTTCCATATGAATAGTATCCGGCCTTTCACCGGATAAAGCCTCATTCATGCAGTCAGCAGACTCAAAAAAGGACTCCCAGTCACATGGGCTTGGAAAATTGACTTGAGTTACAGCTGCCAGAACCCTCACCATCTCGTTGATACCGTTCACCTGAATTGTCTTGTTGTTAAACTTTTCCCACATGGTTTGAACTAGATTCTTATTGTCAACTTCTGCTTCAAAGCGAATAAAGTCCATCGTACTTCGCGAGACTTTGAGTGACGTAATCTGATCTGGGTACGCCATTCTCTTCAGGCTCTCCATCACTTCCCAGTTTGAAATGAGCTTTGGGGATGACTTGGACTCGGGAAGCATCACACTGATCGTCAGCCTTGCAATTGGCTTTAAGTATAGACACTGCGGAGCAAAGAGCTCCACTGCGTCAGAAGTATCGAACAGTCTTGTGGCTGCCATAGCAACATTAAGCTCTGGAGAAAAAGGGGTAAGGAAAAATGTTACAAATAAAACTATATTTGTAAAATTTCCTGCACAACTTAAAATTACTATCGCTGCCTAGAACAGTATTAGCAAACAACAACAACAACTTGTATTTATATAGCATCTTTAACGCAGTAAAATGTCCCAAGGTGCTTCACAGGAGCGATGATCAAACAAAATTTAACACTGAGCCACAGGAGGAGAAATTAGGGCAGGTGACCAAAACTTGGTCAAAGAGGTAGGTTGTAAGGAGCGTCTTAAAGGAGGAAAGAGAGGTAGAGCGGCGGAAAGGTTTAGGCAGGGAATTCCAGAGCTTAGGGCCTCGGCAACCGAAGGCACGGCCACCAATGGTGGAGCGATTAAAATCGGGGATGCTCAAGAGGGCAGAATTAGAGGAGCACAGAGATCTCGGAGGGGTGTGGGGCTAAAAGAGATTACAGACATAGGGAGGGATGAGGCCATGGGGGGATTTGAAAACAAGGATGAGAGTTTTAAAATCAAACCAGTGGCATGGTGTGTGGACTATTATTTATTTTTACTGACGGCTACATACACTGTATGCATTTAGGTGGGCGGAGGAGTGAGATAGACACTGACCTTTCACCTCTGCAGCTTATCTTTGAATCTAGCCCACCCTGATTTCAAAACTAGTCTCCTCTGTCTGCTGCTTGCAAGGGTCTTATGGGAAATTAGTTTGCACAGTTTTGAGAGCACCTGCCAAACTCGCGACCTCTACCACCTAGAAGGACAAGGGCAGCAGGCGCATAGGAATACCACCACCTCCAATTCCCCCTCCGTCACACACCATCCTGACTTAGGAGCATATCGCCGATCCTTCATCGTCGCTGGGTCAAAATCCGGGAACTTCCCTCCCTAACAGCACTGTGGGAGTACCTTCACCACACAGACTGCAGCGGTTCAAGGCGGCGGCTCACCACCACCTTCTCAAGGGCAATTAGGGATGGGCAATAAATGCTGGCCTTGCCAGCGACGCCCACATCCCTAGAATGATTGTTTTTTAAAATCCAGTTCCTAACGGGAAGGAGCTCACAGCACAACACTTCCACCAACTGACAAGTTCGTACTCTGGCCAAAGGGGTGGCTGGTGTGGGGGAAAAAGTGAAATAATGATCACATTGGTGCAGCAGAGGGTGCCCTTCTAGGGTTAAGCACATTGTGGGGGTAGAATCGAGGAGTATTGCCCTGTCGTTATACCTGACCCTGGGAGCGCTTGATGCTGACACCGGGTGACTGAATCAGCAGAAGCATACCACTCGCTAGCACGGACATCATTCACATTGTTGAGCAACTTGCCCCATAGAAAATAAAAAGGCAGTAAAGAAAATAGGCCGCAAAATGATTGATTTCAGGGTTGAAAGAGATGAAGTAATAAACAAGTGATTATTGCCGAATGCAGTTCCACTCTGCCCACTGTCTGGAGGAAGATAAAGTTCCGTTTTGTAACACTTGCACATTCTAGACCAGTGTTTCACCTCCTTTCGGCTTGAAAATTTCCAGCACAGGCACGGTGGGCCGAATGGCTTCCTTCTGTGCTGTATCATTCTATGATTCTAAAATGAACATTGTCACCGAGTTTCCTCATCCGAAGTAGGCAGCGCTGTGCAAAGCATCGGATGGCAAGAGATGTCCATCAACCCAATCCTGCAGGAACGACGTCCGACCAGGGACCACTTTCATTGCCGAACCTGGCTGTACTTAAGTCAGCACTGGAGCAGAAATAAGTCAATCCGTTCAATGTCAAGATCTGGATTGCTACATAATGCAGCAGCACATGGTCCAGGATACTGGGCAGAGGATTCAATCTGCGAGCAAACTGTTGAATTTACTTAACAAAAAGAAGAAAAAAAAACTAGGAATACTGGAATTCTGAAATAATAACAGAAAATGCTGGAAACACACAGCATCTTCAGAAAGAAAAAAAAGGTTCAAATTTCGGGTTTGGGTCATTCATCAGAACTCACTTGAAGTTTACAAACGCTAAAATAGATTTTCGGTTCTCCAGGCCACGCACTGCTCCCCAAAACCATGCACAGTTCCCCAGTCCAATCCCCCAGACCACGCACTGCTCCCCAGACCTGCTCCCCAGTCCACGCACTGCTCCCCAGACCACGCACTGCTCCCTAGACCATGCAGTTGACACCTTCTGTAACTGGCCACCTGAGTAAGTCAATGTTCCTTCCCTCACTATTGGAAAGTGTTTGGCTTTCAGCTGACACCTCCCTCAGTGACCCCAGCTGATGCCCGAGGCTCAAGTGTCGGAGCAATCACAGCATCCCTGTGTGGTGCGGTGCTGTGCATTAAGCAGCAGACCTTTAAATTAGATTCTAGACATTTAATCTTCTCTCAGTTTAAATCTGGCTTGTAACAATGCAACACTGTTTTAAATAAAAACAGCCAAATAAACATATCCGACAAGGAGAAACTTCTTTAACCAGAGAGTGGTGAGAATGTGGAAGTTGCTACCACAGAGAGTAGTTGAGGCGACTGGTAGAGATGCATTTAAGGGGAAGCTAGATAAGTACATGAGGGAGAAAGGGATAGAAGGATACACTGATAGGATTAGATGAAGAGGGGTGGGAGCAGGCTCAAGTGGAGCAAAAACACCAGCATAGAAATGTTGGGCCGAATGGTCTGTTTCTGTGCTGTAAATTCTATGTACAGGAAACTCTCTTTTTACCGGCACCTAAATAACCGGAAATCTCTCTTAACCGGCAAAATTCAGGAGTAGGTTCAGGTAAGTTTTACTTCATATTAGTGGCCGTGTAACTGGGGTAACTGGGGTTCCTGGATCTGTGGCCATGTAACCGGGGTTCCTGCACCTGTTGCCATGCAACAGGGACGCCTGGATCTGTGGCCGTGTACGGGGCTCTCGTACCTTGGTAAGTATAAACCTCTCTGTAATCCGGACTTTTTGATCAACCGACAGCACACCGGTCCCGTCGGTGCCGGATAAAAAAAGTTTCCTGTAATAAGGGGCCTACATTTCACAATGCAATGCGATTTCATCCATAAAAACACTACCAACTGAATCCAACTTTTGTTCATATATATTAGAACTAGCTGGAGTGCCTGGCGGTGCCGAGAGTTTTTTGAGGGCATGTTGTTATGAAAAAAGTAGAAATAATTTTTAGATATATATATATATAAAAAAATGAGTTTGTCTGTGTGGGAAGGAGAGAGAGAGGGAAAGAGAGAGACTGGGAGGGGGAGAGAGGCCCGGGGATCGAGAGAGAGACTGGGGGGAGAGAGAGAGAGAGACTGGGGGGGGAGAGAGAGAGAGAGAGACTGGGGGGGGGGGAGAGAGAGAGAGACTGGGGGGGGGGGAGAGAGAGAGACTGGGGGGGGGAAGAGAGAGAGACTGGGGGGGGGGAAGAGAGAGACTGGGGGGGAGAGAGAGACTGGGGGGGGGGAGAGAGAGACTGGGGGGGGAGAGAGAGACTGGGGGGGGAGAGAGAGACTGGGGGGGGGGAGAGAGAGACTGGGGGGGGGAGAGAGAGACTGGGGGGGGGGAGAGAGAGACTGGGGGGGGGAGAGAGAGACTGGGGGGGGGAGAGAGAGACTGGGGGGGGGGGAAGAGAGACTGGGGGGGGGGAAGAGAGACTGGGGGGGGAGAGAGAGAGAGAGACGGGGGGAGAGAGAGAGAGAGACGGGGGGGGAAAGAGAGAGAGACGGGGGGGAGAGAGAGAGACGGGGGGGGGGGAGAGAGAGAGAGAGACTGGGGGGGGGGAAGAGAGGCCCGGGGATCGAGAGAGAGACTGGGGGGAGAAGAGAGAGACGGGGGGGGGGGAGAAGAGAGCGGGGGGGGGGAGAAGAGAGGGGGGGGAGAAGAGAGGGGGGGGAGAAGAGAGAGACGGGGGGGGGAGAAGAGAGAGACGGGGGGGGGGGAGAAGAGAGAGACGGGGGGGGGGAGAGAAGAGAGAGACGGGGGGGGGAGAGAAGAGAGAGACGGGGGGGGAGAGAAGAGAGAGACGGGGGGGAGAGAAGAGAGAGACGGGGGGGGAGAGAGACGGGGGGGGGGGGAGAGAGACGGGGGGGGAGAGAGAGAGAGACTGGGGGGGGGGAGAGAGAGAGAGACTGGGGGGGAGAGAGAGAGGCTGGGGGGGGAGAGAGAGAGGCTGGGGGGGAGAGAGAGAGGCTGGGGGGGGGAGAGAGAGAGGCTGGGGGGGAGAGAGAGAGAGAGAGAGAGACTGGGGGGGGAAGAGAGAGAGAGAGAGACTGGGGGGGAGA